>NW_024881576.1:0-600000 GCF_019059575.1 Amphibalanus amphitrite
AAAACGTTTTGCCGATAAGTATGCTAAGCTTTTATAATCCTTATTCTACGTCTTTTGATTTTTGGTAAGATGACGTCATTGATTATCATGTAGTATGTAGATCATCATAAAATAAATCGTTGTACACACCAACTTCGTTTAATTATTATTTCATTTGAAATAAACCACTTGATAATATTCGGTAAAATATTTTAGGGAAAATGAAATATATAAATATGTTATGCTTAGCTCTCAGGAGAAAAGGATCAAGAAACGTTCTGCTGCAAATTAAACAATGCAGCAATTAGCTATTAATTTACGTAAACGTAATTAGCGAGACGAAACGACGCTTTTGTTTCAGTTATTTTGTAGGGGTTTCAGATATTTATAGAGTTCAGTGGGCTGTTTCTGAGATGTGGAGATGTGAATTATTTTAATCACACTTTATTAGTATATAGGGCCTTGCACTTTATCATCTGGATTAAAAAAAAAGTTTCCTGCTGAGTGCAGAAAGGTAGGTAGGTGCATCGCCAGGTTCTATCACAGGATTGGAGCAGTTATTGCAGTTGAAAGTCAAAGTTGGCTGTTCATGTTTAGGCCCTGTTCTTTATTTGGCCATCTACCCCATATTGCAGTTGTGATGACAAGCAGTTTTCAATGTAGTTTTGTGATCTTTGATGTCATCAATTGGTGTCATTATTTTTCGTCAACTAAAACTTATTTAAACTTTCCATTCAATCGACTCAATCATACGAGTCACTCTAATTTTCGGGAATCAAATCAGTCAACCAGTCGCTAAAGTCAAACGAGTCAGTCAACCAGTCATCTCGAAAAGTCAATCGACTCAATCCAATCAACTCAAAATACGCGTTGAATCAAATCAATCAATTCAATCGACTTGATTGGTATACAACCCTGCCCTCCAGCGCCACCGGCTGCCAGTATGGCCGATATTGGCTCTGTTTGGCAGCATGCCAGACACCGTGACAAAATGGCCGCTGTCGCTCCTCATTCAGATACAATGGCACATTGGTGGGAGACCGCGGATCTGATGGTAAACATCGACCGAAAGCGACTCGCCACGGAAGCCAGGTGCAGTCTGCGGACCCACCTATCCGTGCTTCTATCCTCAGGATACTGAAATCCTTCTCCTCCACGCCGCAACCCCCCTCCGGGCTGGACAGGCAACTTTATCTCATGCGGGCTGCTCCCTTGGAGCGGCACCGCTGCTCCTGAGGGAGCGCACCCCGTAGCCGGGTGCAGTGAGTGCCTTGGGGCTGGGTGGCCTGTCCTTGGACGGGCTCAGCCCCGGCGACTCACTAGGGTGCCTGCCCAGACCAATGTCTCCCCCTAATTCCTATCATCCTTCCGGCTCTGCAATGGTCTTGTCGACCGAAAGGGCCTAACCCAAAAAAAAAAAAAAGTCTGCGGACCAGTGGTGATTCACTGCGAATGGACAGCTCCCGCACAGCTGCTGGTGGCATGGAAATCATGCCAAAGAATGGCTCAGTGATCTAATTGCGGTCGCTAGTTAGTTATAACGAAGGGTCTGAGTTTATAGCCATGCACAAAGCGATAACAGGCGTCTTGAGAAATTAGTTCCTTTATCATCCATTGCTAATCTAGCTTCACTCCGTGCGTGAAACAGGAAAGGCAGAACGACACTTTTTCGACAAGTTCATGTAACGAGACGATGTGATTAGTTTGACTGACCTCTCAAGTACTCACATACCTACATACGTGTGATGCTGAATCTCGCTGGCAGGTCAATAGTGAAAGAATGCTCTCCATGTAACGCACACAAGAAAATGAGCGCCATTGGCCGACAATTTACATTTATGAAAGCTCAACCGCGTTTCGTTCTTGCAAGGCTCTATCCCCTCAAGGCATCCGTCAGGCGCGATATCGTCCCACCCATCCCGTCCCGTTACTTCCTATCCCGTTCCCTCCACAAACAATCCTATCGCCAGTCGTCCGTCCCAGCCCGTCCCGTCCCGGCTCGTCTCGTCCCGCTCCGAGCTCTCTCGGCCCGGCTGCGTCAGTCGTGACCCAAGTGTGAAGCGGCGCCGCCGCCTCTAATGAGATGCCAGCCGATTCATTTAGCCGCGAATCACGTGGGCACGCAGCCTGGCCGCGATCAAAGCAGCGCGGCCGACTCGCGCGCCATTTACAGCGCCTCGGCGCGCCGCACTCGCCGCCGACGCGCCACAAACGGGCCCGTTTGACCGGCCCTCATGGCCTGCCTCTAATGGAGTGCAAGTTATACGGGCTTTTAGTTTTACAGCCGCGCGGCTGTGTCGCCTCTCGGGGATCAGAGGCGGCGCAGTGGTCTGGTGAGGTGTGATACCGCATCGCTGGCCGAGCGGCAGCTGACGCGGCGCGCGCGCCTCCAATGGCGCACCGCGGACACTCCAAACACACCTCCCAGATTGTGGCGGCTGATTGGTGGCGGCCGCCGCCGGTAGCGAGTCGTTCAACAGCACCCTGGAATGTGCCGAACAGGGCCGCGCATCAGAGCACGGGACACAGACCGTACCGGTCCCGTTCTGAGAAAGCTTGTTCCCTAACAGGTAAACTAACAGTAGCAAACACACATTACATAGGCATACCTCGCTGTGTGAGACACCCTCACAAGTGAGGAGATGTGGCCGACTGGTGCGGCACGTGCGGCTCGCCCAGCAGCCACCTGAGCACGTGTCGGTGAACGATGACGCCCGGTCCCCCGCGGTGCTCGATGGCGTCCCGCGTGGTGGCGGCGTCGGCAGTCATCGAGCCGCTCCCCGCCGTCAGCAGCCGATTGTTTCCTCGGCAGCTGTCTAATTACATGATACACGACCGGCCGACGGATGCCACGCGTAATAGATATTAATGAATAAACAGGACAGGAATTCAACTTAATACATTGTTTGAATTGCTGCCGATCAGTGGCTGGAATCGCGCAGATTCCGTGCAGGGAAAGAGAGAAAGAGAGAGAGAGAGAGAGAGAGAGAGAGAGAGAGAGAGAGAGAGAGAGAGAGAGAGAGAGAGAGAGAGAGAGAGAGAGAGGGAGATATGGATAGAGTGAGAGAGAGAGAGAGAGGAGGGAGAGGGAGGGAGAGAGGAAGAGGGACAGAGGGAGCTCGCGCTTACCGACCGCCGACCAGCGCGCGGCTGACAGGAAGCCAGTCACCTCCCGCCGCGCGGCAATTGAATCTGGACGAGGCGACGGCGGCGCCAATGAATGTATCAGCGTGCTGACCAGGTCAGTTAGAGATCGGTGCTGGGTCTGACGGACAGCCATTGTAAACGGTCCGGTAAACTGACCTGAGATGGCTGGTATGTGGTCGGTGGTCGGTAGGATTCCTGTAACGCAATGGTGAGAAGACATGCGATTTCATCATTTAACCCGCGCCCTGGTGGGGTCTGTTTATAACGCGACCTGGGGGGGGGGGCTATTTTTTGCCCCTCCCCTCGTATCTCCGAAACTACTGGACGGATCCGCAAAATTCAAACGGCGTTCGAAAGGCCTGTCAAATTTGTCTAGGGAAACCAAATTTCATTGACCTCGGGGTCACCGATGACGTCACAGGTCAGGTCAAAGATGAAATGTTTCATCGTTCACTGGTCTTCTAGGGAATGCGCTATAACACCGAGGAAAACGCATTTTGTCGAGAATCAGCGATAGGGCGTCAGTTGCCTAGTAGATATGTTGCTATTAGAGGTCACTGACAACACCAGGTCACGTCACAGGTCAGGTCACCAAGGGTCACAGGTCAGGTCACATGAGCCCAACTTTACTAAGGTTGTGTGATGCATGTTTTATGGCCAATTTTTCATTTCCAACTCAATGGTGTTGGTTATAAGACTATCAGGTACGGCTTAGGTCACTTTCTGCTGAAGTTCAGGTCAAGGTCAGGTCAAGGTCAGGCCAAAAAAGGTCAAATTTTAAAGTTGATAGTTTTGCATAAAATGGGTATTAATTCGATGCAGCTCGTCACGGGGAGTCTAATGGTGGTCTTTGTTTTGCGCTACGAGGTCTAGAATTGCTAAAAATTGAGTTTGAAAGTTTGACGTCATCAATTTTGAACAGTGTTTTCGCTATAACTTCGCCAAAAAAGAGGTATCAATCTCAAATTTGGTATGTGGATGGAAGGCGGTAAGGACTATCACATATATTCCGGTTTTTGCGAAATTCAAAAAACTTTTTGGATTTTTCGATCATTATATCCAAAAAAATATTTTTTGATTTTTGGGGGACAAAATCCAAAAATTTCAAAAATCCGAGATAGCAGTTTTGTAGCCCTGTCAATTCTACAGCTTTTATGTCCTGAACATTTTTCTGTATTTGCAAAGCTATAGGCCTGACAGCTCTTCCCGCGAAACCCTTTTTTGGGTCGAAAACGGCAGAACATGACGTCACTCTGACGTCATTTCCGGCCAACCTATCATAGCCTTTGGAAAAATTTTTGGTCACCATGTGTAAAATTGATGTCCGGGAGGGTACTGAAAGTTTGGTGACGATCGGCGCAGCGGTTCTGGAGATATAATGAAAAGTCTGGAGGGGGGCAAAAAACAGCCCCCCCCCCACCACCAGGTCGCGGGTTAACTGATCATCGATAGAAACTTACTTAGTTCAGGCTTCAGCGCACATGTCATTTATCACATAACATTGCGTGAGCTAAACGAGGCATTACTTGATCATCGTGAATAATGTGCATTTATCGATAAAGAAAACGAGATAAAATTCCGAGGCCGATGAATGAATCGTGCCAGCCCAACGTCGGTGAGCAACGACAGCCGTTGCGGACCGCGGCAGCAGTGCACTTGCACTTGTCGGGAGACCGGGCACTACGGATCGGGTGGGGGACGACATGGGACAGGACAGTCGACACAGTCAGGTGCGGCGAGCCCACTTCCGTGCTGGAAACCCGATGCGCGCCACCAACAATGCGCCGTTCGCCACAGGGCGCCGCGTTTGCCGCCGGAGCGGAGCGGCCGACAGTCGACTCCATCCGGCCCTTCCGGGACGGTTTTTACCGTCAGAGCTCGGCCCTGTGGGAAGGCCTCCGATTTCGGCAGAGAGATCATTGGCAAGGACCTAGCCTGGCTGGAACAGATCAGCGCTCCGGCGGAAGTCAGAGAGTGGTGCACTGATGCATGAAGCAGAAGGGAATAAGTGCCGTGCCGCTAACAGAGCCGTCCGAAGTTACAGTGCCTCTGTGGTTTGCTTCATAATCGTTGTCCACGGTTTTACGTTTTCTTACAAAGGAGTACGTTTTGCGCATGTTGTTGTTCGGCCGCGGCCTCGTGTCGCCGAGACTGCCCTGCCGGCCACCCTCATTAGCCCGTCTGCCCCGTGACGGTCGGACGGACGACGGTACGGTCTCGCAGCGGAGACATCAGCTCATCAGCGGAGTGGTGGCGACAGGCGACCATGTCGTGCCCCTAATGGACTGGCGACCGCCGTACGGGAGAGTTGTACACGAGTGGGTCTCGTCAGGGGGTACACGGTAACACGTCGGCAGGTAGGGTGCACCCGACAAGCCACCGCTGCCGCCCGCCGATCCCAATCGCCCGGCGCCGGGCGGCGGCGGCGGCGGCGGCGGGGGCGGGGGCGGCGGCAGCAACGGCAGAGTATCGGCCGCCAGCAGCCTCCGATTAGGACATGTAGTGACCCGGCGACCCGTAATTAGCGCTGATCTGAGGAGTTACGGAGGTCACTGAGAGGTCGCCTGTCGTCGGCCGGTTGGGAAACAAGTAGTTATCGATGTCCCGGGTTATTACACTGACAGGTAGGCGAACAACTTGTGGACATCTTCTGGTAAGTGAATAGGTAGATAACGGCCCACTTCGAAAATGGAATGACTGGGTGGGCTTTCCTAAATGTAAAAAAAGATGTGGAAATGGATGCATTAGCAATTAGCCTGCATTTTCTGCAGACTACTGTAGCCTGGTATGTAAGCAAAGTTTCATGGGAATTTAATTTGCGAACCCAATACAAGAAAGATCTATTATGTTGCCCCGTTCTCAGAACATGCTGAAAGATGCGGTTCGGGTGCTTCACTGCAGACATACCGCCGTTTCATTTTACCGGTTTTTAGATTAAGACCCCAAACTACACACCTCAATGACGGCAATGTGATACCTTCTGATCCACACCTATACCCTAGCATGACCACACTGCCCGAACAGGCTGCTGCTTTCCAGTCTCGAGCTTTTTGCCACCGAGTGAAGAGAAAGATGCTTCATTCACTAAGCCAAATGTAAGGCAAATAATGAGATAAATGAACGACTCACGGAGGCGTTTTCTTTCCGATATGCTTCAAAGGTTCTGGAAGGAATAGGTCTGTAAATTGTATTCAACCTATTTCAATCAAATGACGAAGCACTCTGGTAAACAGCATTATACCTATGTAATATATTTAATGGAATAACCTTCTGTTCAAAATTCTAAAAATTGCCAAAAGTTACCAAAAACACTTGAATATATTTCGGAGGCGTTCCTTCATCGGTTCAAGTGATAAACATTTACCTCCAATCCCTCCAATCAACCTATTTCAATTCCATTGCAACATATCTTGTGCAATCGGATGGAGACATAGCCCACTATATAAATCGATTCGCATGGCGGTCTCTGTTGTAGAGCATGATGAATGATGCTTTTATGCATAAATATAAAAATAGGATTCCACAAGCATATTCATCCAGTTTTGTCCGTCTTCCTAATCAGCAAAGACAAATTTCTTATCGCCACTTCCCTTTTAGTCCGAGCCCTCCCTTTGGTCAATGTGTGACTCAGTGCGTTAGTTCAGCTCCGTTCGAACGGAGGAGGGCTCCGGGCGTCTGATTGGAGGTCGCAGCGGGGGACCGGCTCCCGCACACCGGGTACAAATTAGCATTACCAGCAGACTGTAAAATTCTCGCGAGATTTGAATTTCAGAGAATTCCGGAGATTCCGCTCATTCGTTGGGTGAGAGACACATACTGACGTTATTACATGCTGGTCAAGTGATGTCAAGTGGCGGCTGATGTCACGGTCAAGTGACGAAGATATGTGTGGGGCGTGGAGATGACTGCTAACAATTGACTGACACTGGCAATAAAACTGGTGAATATCGTGATATTGGACGTCCACATAGCTAATGCTTGCTTGTCTGAATCATGATACTTTCAGCAAAGTGATATATGAAAATTGTTTTGATCTTTGGACGTACGGTTCAGCAATGAGGAAATTTGTAATTTACTTTTGCCTCACAAGCATAACGAAGATCTATCCAAATGAATTTAGACTCGTCATCGTCTATCATTTTAGCCCTTGCAAATGGTTCTGCGACACCTGAGCGAACGTCATTTCAGCGAACGACATTTGAGCGAAACATTTTCAGCGATTATCAATTTAAGCGATTGGCTTTTTCAGCGATTGTCAAGTCGGCGAATTCAATCACAGCGATTCTCAACTTTAGCGAGGACCAGAAACAGCGAAACCAGATTGAGCGAATATATGGTGGTCAGTGGGAGACCAATTGAGCGATGCAGTTACAGCGAATGACCGAACGCGACGAAAGTCAATCATGTGATACTTTTTGGAAATTATTGCACCTCTTTACGCATCAATTGAATTTTGAAGACACATAGGTATGTACATCGGACGACCAACAAGGGGTGCATGGGAGGGGAAGGAGGCGGGCAAAATTTGAATTGAAAATGTGGAACGTGAGAGATAGGGCGACGGAAGGAATGCCAAGGACCAATAATAAACTAGAGAGATGGCACAGGAGAATCGAGTCTATGTTTCAGGTACCTCACCCAAATATCTGGAAATTCGTACGGTGCTTGGGGCAAGAACAAATTTTACAACATGGGGAACTGATCCAAATTCAAGCGGGGCAATTTCGCCAAATATTGATCTCTGAACAAACGTTTGGTCACCATTATTGACAAAGAGCAGGGTGGGTTAGGGGGGGGGTGAAATTGAACCGTTGGAATTTTTGACAAATGTAGCATTAATTTTGGAGCTCTAAGTCGGACCTTTGAACGCGCGACATCCGCCATCCAGTTCCGGATAACCATGAGAAATTCCGGAAACATTCGTACGCATACGATCGCAAAAGACAAAAATCCACCGTTTCAGGACAATGAAATGTTCCGCTGAACTGACAGTCGCTCAAATTGTAGTCGACGAAATAGATGTCGCTGAAACATAGCTTTCGCTAAAATTGATATTCGCTATATTTGATAATCGATGAACTTGATAATCGCTGAATTGCCAATCGCTGAAAATGGCTCGCTCAAATGACGTTCGCTCAAATGACACTCGCTAAAGTCGCTCGCACCGCTTGCAAATGCCTATCAATCGTGGAATAGCCTACAATCGCAAAGTATCGCAATAGTTGCTTCAGCACATAAGGCGTTGGGCTCATGCTACCCCAGAATGTTCTGTTTTTGTTGCCACTTGCTGTTCTCTGTGTCATAACTTATTTCACTCTAGGAGTGAGTTTCGGAATTAAACTATCCAGCAAATGTATGCACAGCCTAAACTTCTTGTGCGTTTCATTTTTACAGTTTATCAGCAAAATACAAAAAAAACGCACATTTTTCCTTGAACAATGCCCACGTGACCTCCTCCACATTCCTACGACGCATGCTCTGCGTTTATTTTGAGTGGGCGTGTGCTGACCACCCGTCGGCAGGTCGGTTCTTTGAGCCGTCTCATCCTCTCGGCGTCACGTCTGATCCTTTCTGGACACCACACCAGCTCGAACGGCGAATAATGCACTCAAGTGGCTGTGAGTTTGGCCGTTTCACCTGGAGCGCATGCCAGGAATTTGCCCCCAAATATTTGACAGACTCGACAAAGCGACCCTCGGCCAGCGATTCGCTGTGCGGCTGACACCGGGCCGACGGATCCGATCAGTGTTTCCAGTCGTCCGCACACGGCTGCTGGGCCAGTGCTCGAGCCAATTAGCGGCCACAAGAGCGGCCCACAGGCCGGCCGAGTGCGGAATGCCCGATCCGGCGACAAACAGTCGGCTCCGAACGGCAACACGTCAATGTTGTGACCGCACATTTTCCGCTGTGCGAGCGCGTGTAATGAACACGACCATTTCTAATTGTGCGCGCCCGCCGCGGCGCGGCTCGCCTTTCACGAAGTCACATTCCGGGCGGTGGCGATCCGCATTTTGTCGCCGGATTAGCGGCGTGTTTTTTGCCGGTGGTCGCCCCGCCAGGGGGCTGAGGGCCGCTTTGTCCGGCGCCGCCGAGCGCCGGGCGCCGGCGCGCGGCCATAATTCGGCGGACATTTGTCCACAAATCTAATCTAGTTGACATGATGACAAAGGCCCTGCGGCCAATATCGCTGCATTCGGCGGTAGCGTGACGGTTCATAATCGGCCGACGATGCGGCCGCCGGCCGTTTATTGGGCTCGTCCGTCGACGGCGACAAAGGCTCCGGCCGTCGGCCGCCGCCGGCGGATTGTTTGCTGTTCATGCACCTGTTACGAGCGGCTGCAGCTACAGCCGAGATGGACGGCCGTGTTATGAGACGGCTCGGGCCGGTGGCAGCGGCCACTGCCACTGATAGGAGCGGCAGAGTCGGAGCAACCAGAGGGACAGCAGAAAGAGAGAGTCGCGAGAAATCAGCAGCAGGTACGGTAGAAACGGGACAGCGGGACTGACGACACAGCGGATATACGGTGGAGACGTTTCGTCTGATATATCTTTGAAAAACATGGTAAGATACATGAACTTGGAACTTGTGAGCTTCAACTTTCAAGTGAATACTTAGGTCATATTTAATGAAAATTTGATGGTTGTAGCACTTACATATATCGGATATATCGTGAGGAAACTAGAAAACGCCAATCTATAATTAGACTTCTGACGTTACTGTGACGTCATTTCAAGCCAAAATGGGATCGACACCAAAACTGGGCACAAATTCGGCTAGCTATATAGAAATTTGTTTGCAAAGTTAAGTTTCTCTATCTCTTCGCAAGTGCGACGATATCGTCGCAGAAGTAAGGGGGGGGGCTAGAAGTAGAGGAAGTAAATAGTTTCCCCCCTGCCCCCCCCCCCCAGCACGGCTGGTGGGTGGGGCGGAAGCCCAGCGGCCGCCGGGTAAAAACAAAAAAATAAGCTCCAATCGTGAGCATGGAAAATACCTACAAACTTTAGAGACTAGACAAACATTCTAAGACTGTGTACTAATTCAGATAGAATTTCAGCTTCAGAGAATTCCATACACTTTTACGGACTAGTGATTCGTGAAACCAACTCCATTAGCAAAACAATCTTCAAATGCCACATAGCAAGCTCACATTCATTTTGTACCGGTATACCTTGCAGTGCAGAGGTTTCATGCATAACAAGATCTATAGACAACCAATGTTATAAAGCTAAAAATTTGTTTAGTCTATAATCTAGTTCGACACAAACGCTTGTTCTTTGGTCAGAATTCACTAAACTATTTATTGGCTCCTCAGAAGGATGCACATTGCACAATCGTACCTATTCCTTTTTTCGGATTTTACAGGAGAACAATATTTGCATATTTCTTCAGACCCAGGGACAAATGGAAGTCAACTGGAAATATAAATGACGCCTGCCTTCTGCAACTAAATGCTGACAAATGCACACCATGTTCTCTGTTTCCGCTAATGATATGAGTCAATAGAATGAAATCCAATAAGTGGCTTTCGCCTATTGCCTCCGTTTGAATGCACAGTTTGTCATTACATGTGTACTTATAATAAACCAAAGCACTCGTCTGGCGTCTGAACAATGGTGATGTCATAAAACCGACAAAACAAGCATCAGCATTGTCTTTTTACAAAGTAATAATGCAGCAGCGCCATTCTCTGTGTGTAGTGAAACAGGTCAGGCGCAGCTGTCTCTCGCCCTTATTGAACATTCTTTTTCGCTCGGTGATCTTGATTGCCGCTAAAGTTGCTCGTAAACACGACATTGATAACAAAAATTTCCGGGCCGCCGCCGCCAGGACAGCAGCGCCTCAAACAGCCGTGTTCACCTCGCGGCGCTCCCAGCGGTGCCGCCGGGCCCGGGACGCTCCCCTCCGGGCCCGTTACAGATCAGTTAAGGTTTATTGAAAAGTTTTAGAGCCAGCCCGCCGTTCAATTGTCTCGGCTCTAATTGTTCCGGCGATATATCGGCCGGCGCCGGCGGCACGCGGCTGCCTTTTTAGCGCGCGCCCCCGGCCCCAACTTCATCGCATAATGAATTCATTTGCTCGGCGACCGTCTCATCGTGCGCCGCCGCCGACGGAGTGAACACACTTGCCGAGTGAATTTATTGGATCAAATTAAAGCCGGTAACAAGCCGGCCGGGGAAAAAGTCTCTGATCCGCGGATTAATTGGAATTCCTGGCGTTCCGGCGGGCAGCCAGTCCACATGATGAGCTGAAATACCGCCAGTTTACTGGGCCGCCGGGCGCAGACCTCTGGTCCGTCCGGGGCGAACGCGGGCTCCGCTGACTCCTGCTGCTGTCGGCTCCCGCAGCGCCGTCGGGGCTCCCGGTTATCCTGAGAGGGGCGTCGGGCGGGGGCGGCCGGGAGGCGCGGTGTGTCGTGACCGGGCAGGTCCGCCGCCCCCGCCCGGTCCGCCGCGCCGGCCGGCTACCGAGCTGCCTGGGTGGTCCCGCGGAGGCGCGGCCGACTGCTGACCGCTGCCGCGCACCACCGCGCCGGAAGGAGCCGCCGACACAATCCCCGGCCGGACGCTGCGCCGCCCATAGTGACCCTCCGCACGAGCCGAGCGGCGGGCACGAGCGACCCTCCACCCACATACCGCGGCGGCATATCCGAGACACGACCAGCAGCCGCGCGGCACGCAGCGGTGATGATGCTATCCAGCTGGTGGAGCAGCGGTGGAGCATTATTCATGATTGTTCTCGATTCAAGGTCTACCTTAGGTCCCACACCTTGCCTTGCCGGTTCGCAGCTTGTAGCACCGTGCTGCCTTTATTGTCAAGCATTTGTTAATCAACGGCAACTACTTATTATACAGTTCAAACAATCGGTACGCAGTGTTCCATATGTTATGGTATGGTGGTGTGCAGTAGTACAAGTCCTCTTTCCCAGTTTTGTTATCCATCCCTCTCTCTCTCTCTCTCTCTCTCTCTCTCTCTCTCTCTCTCTCTCTCTCTCTCTCTCTCTCTCTCTCCCTTGTTTGCCTTTCGAGGCCCCTTGTCTGAAATACCATTGTCCACAGGACGGAGCTATTTATGTGATCATTTCTACCAGTTATATTTCTCTTCAATGTTTGTCACGGCCTGTCAGCCACCGGAGCAATCAACCTCAGTCCGATGTGGGAAGACGTCGACTCTCTGACGTGGCGGCGGGCGTGCACTGAATGTAGAGTAAGGAGATTAAATCACATCAAATGGCCCGGCGGGAGCCCGGTCGCAGTTACGATTAACCACTCGCAGAGAGCCCGGCTGTCAGCTGGGTGCATTCCATTGTGTAAATTCATGTAAGTGGCTCAATGACACGTCTTACCTATTTACATGTGTCTAATTTAGCTATGTCATTCATACATTAACATAAACATGTGAGCACTCAGAACAAAAGTTCAAAGCCACCAGAAACTTATTTAAATTGGATCGAGCTATGTGATATGTCTCTGTTTGCCAAACTCTAGGTGCCTATTTCAGATGGTAGCGTAACATCTAACAAGATACAAGGCTATTTTCTAGCAGAGCGTTTCCTGTTCGCATTCGCTGCATATTCATATCACTTATTGCTGAATGGTGCAGCTTTTAAAGGGACCCTCCCACCTTAACATTAGTTTTGAGTTGAGATAGCCAAGTTTGCGGCCAGGCTCAGAAACCACCATTTATCCTGGTCGCAACCCCCGCAGCTTTATGGTGTTCAAGAAATTTCTTCCTTTTACTTGCAGGGTGGGACCAGCGTGGTCCCTATCTCTTAACCATTGCGGGAATCTGATGACGTCATCAGGCTTTCGAACGTCCGTTAAATGTTTGACTAAAACGTTTTGTAGCACGCGGTGGTATATGCTGCTTTGCGCGCAACAAATGCCGCACTTTCAAATAAAGTCGCTAGGAACAGCGGAGATCCCAAAAAGTAAACAAAAGTAAAAGTCTAATATCTTGAAAATCGGTGAATATTTTTCGATGAAATTTGGTAGATATTCGTTTTTGCTCTTTCTGAACCGAGCGACATCACTTTCATGCCAATTCATTAACTTTTTTGAAGGTGGGAGGGTCCCTTTAATTGTGTATAGGTGTGAGAGAAAAGATACGTTCCCAAGAAGCAGAGATGTTCTCCTGCAGTTACGTCGTGACAAACGACAGACATTACTCGAGGATGCTCAAACGATTTCCGTTGCTGAGACTGGCGGCAACTGTCCATGTAACGTAAAGGTTGTGTGGGGTTCTGCTTAACGTTAGTCTGCTTTCATTTTCATAGACTGCACCGTTATAATGCGTCGTGAGTTCAGAGTTGCACTATCAAAAGAATTTAGAAACGTAATGGGCGAATTCAGTCGAGTAATTGAAGGCCAGAGCAAAATTGCCTCCCGTGTAATGCTGGTTTCACATCTACTTCATTAAGTCATGAATGGCGGTGGAATTTCGCTATCACGCCGGGTCCGGAGTTTTCTAGTGATCGATCGGAAAGGAATGACGCACCCTCTCCGCCCAGACTGCCCCTCCGCCCAGACTGCCCCCCCGCGGAACAGTGACGGGGGGTCAGTGCCGGCACCCAGTGCTCCCCTCCGGTCACCAGTCACACAGGTGTGCGGGGACGGCCGAGACAGGGCGGCGCCGGCCCGTTCTGCGGAAAGGGAGGGGCTGACATGTCATTTTCACTTACTTCGCAGGGCTCTCTGAAAGGGTCTGCCTGGAACGCCGCCCGGACGAGAGGCGCCCGTCTTCATGAGGTGGGCACAAAGCAGCGGGGCGGGCCCGGAAGCCGTTAGCGGCCCGTTGGCCGTCCGCCGGTGGACAGGGCCCATTGAGACCCCACCCGTGTCCCGCTGGGTCCGACCGTGTCCCCGCACCCCGTCGAGAGACCCGGTGCCCGCAGACGGCGCGGCGCGACTCCGTCTGCACACAGTACGGTCCGCCGTCCCCCGGCGCCCACCCGCACTCCGCCGAGTCAGACCGCTCTGACTCTGACTCTGACTCCTGACTCGGGCCGCCGCCGCGGTCACCTGGGGGGTCGGCGGGCGGCGGCGGTCCGCCCGCTCCGGTCATACCGAGCGTGCAGTCGAGCGTCCCCCATTACGGACAGGCCGCCGGTGGACGGCGACACCTTTGTGACCGTCTCGCGCCGCCTCGCGCCCCGGCCGGGTCCAATTAGTCGGCGATTTCTCCGTACCGACCCGCTCCGCCTGCCAAGTCAGCCTCCGCGCAGCTCGAGCGCCAAACTTCACGGCTGGAATTTGCCAGGCCGTCGCTCACAATTAGACCTCTCAGTCTAACTGCATTGCAGCTGCACTGCTGTCCTTCTATGCACTAGGAGCGTGAGCTGGGTGATTAGGTGAGCGTTTTTGCTTTGTTCTGGACTGGAAGTGAACCGTCTCTACAACCCAATACCGGGTGGGTGTAATAACTAGACATGCACCATCCAGCTCCCGATAGTAGTCGAGAGCTTTTTCCGGTTAACTACTGTGCATATGGGAGCCCGGAGTGGCGGGATATTTGATACTGACATTGCAAATTTGTATCTGTAGCCATGAAAAGGCTTAGCTACTGGACTCACCTACTGTTCTGGCCATCTTTATTCTTTATTCTTTATTTTTTTTAGCACTTCTTTTTTTCTTGGTCACCAACCATCTGTTTTATCCTGCTCATTTTACATATTCGCGAGTATATTCCCAAGGTAAAAGTATCTCCGAAGGAGGGAATAACTGTCTGGGGGGAGGGTGATCTTTATGAGGCTCAATGGCCCTCCTAGGATCCCGGGATGAAGTGAATCGCCGCGGTGCGCCAACGGTGCGAGATGTGTTATTTTATGTTATCTTATCCCTTATTTTCGTTTCATATGACACTGAAATACCAGGCGCGGAATCAGTGGAGGGCCGCAGGGGCTGCGCCCTCCCCCCCCCCGGCCCCCCTCTCCATCCGAAAAAGGCGCCCCTGGCCCACGGCAAGAGAGGGCGCCCCGAGCAGAAGAGCGGCGCCACAGCAAAAGTTGAGAAGAAATAGGGCGCCTCCAGCCAGTGGCGCGGGAACTTCTTCCAGACTGCCGGGGGGGGGGGGGTGGCTACAACATAACATAGATCAACCTAGGGTTCCCCCAAATCTAGTTGTCTCACCGGTTTTAGGCCACTTATTTTTCACACCTTGGCCTCTTCGACGAAAAAATAAACGAAAACATTTGCAAAAAAGTGAGATATTCCGTCTCAGTTGAGTGAAGAAACTGCCGTTTTGGGAACCTGGAATAAAGGTTTTAATCTGCCAAATGAGTTGCCGAGCCAGTGAAAGAGGTGGATTCTTCACTCCTACATGCCTTCTTCCTTTGTGACCCACAACCCCTAATTTGGGGAGGACAAGTTGTCCCAACGGTTCCTGGCCTTATGAAAAGTTGTGGGGCACCGCCCCCACGGCCCCAGAGTTGTACGCGCAAGCTGCCCTGCCCCCACTACCCCCCGGATCCCGCGCCTATGTATGAATCTATGAAATTATGTTGGTATATTTTTTTATTTCGATTCCTCCAGTTGGAGGGGTTCAAATACATTACGAGACACCCCAGCCGAAAAGTTGGAGGGGTTCAGCCCCCACTAGCCCCCCCCCGGTTCCCGCGCCACTGCCTCCAGCAGAAGTTGGGCTCACCAAGCAGGAGATCGGCGCCCCATTGCCCATTCCAGCAGATCAGATCGCCCTAGCAGGAGATCGCCCTAGCCCTAGCAGCAGTCCTCCCCCCCCCCCCCAGCAGGAGAGGGGCGTCTCATTACAAGAAGAAAAAGATACCTTCTGCACAAGAGGGTCGCCCATGGCAGCGGAATGGCATCCCCCTGAGCAGGAGAGGTGTCCTGAAAAGGAGCGACGTCCCAGTAAAAGGAGAGATCAGAGAGGTGCCCTTTCCCAGCAGAAGACGGCCGCCCTGGCAGCAGATGGGCTCCCCCATCAAAAAAGAGGTAGAATAAGAAAATGGTGCCACTGGTAGAAGAGCGGAAGAGCTTCCCCCGGCAGCGGAAAGGGGCCCCAGCAGAAGAGAGGTTCCTCCAGCAGGAGAGGGACGCCCAGCGGAAGAGAGGCGTCATGGCAAAAGTTGAGCAGAAATAGGGCGCCTCCAGCAGAGGCTGGGCTCACCAAGCAGGAGAGGGACGCTCCATTGACAATTTCCGGCAGGAAAGACGGTCGCCCCAGCAGCAGATGGGTGCCCCAGCAGGCAGCAGCCAGAAATACTACTGTTTGGTTGAAAAGGCTTTTACAAAAAAAGCAAGCAAAACGCGACCCGATTTTCCTGTACACCATTTCTAGGTGATGAACATTGAGATAATTATCTAATGAAAGGACATAAGCCATGAGGCAATTAGAAAAAGAGCCCATCATTCGTCGGAACTATGTTGCCAAATCAATGCTGTAACAACGGTGGTCACTTCGGAACTGCTAGTCTACTGATTCCTAATTGCTTTTATGTCCTTTTTTCAAGGCATCGGATGTAAACACAGCGATGATGCATCGGGGCTTGTATTCTTACAATAACACATACATATGTCGATCAATATTTACAGGCTAATGGATACCACTGACATACCGAGCATGCACAAGTGAAATATCCGTATCATAAATGTATACGGACTTAACCCGCGCGGGGCTGGGGGGGGGGGGTAAATTTTACCCCCCCTCGCGAATTTTTGCGATATCTCAAAAACGGCGGCGCGCAGCGCCGCCAAACTTTCAGTACCTTTTCTTACATCAATTTGACACGCTCCCTGAAAATTTGAGCGAAATCCGTCGGAAAATTTTTGAGAAATTGACGTTTAAGTGACGTCATGTTCGCCATTTTCGCCTCAAAAACGGCAAAAGTTCAAACGCCGCTAACATCTTCATTTGTAAAGGAATCAAGACGTAACAAAAAAGGTTATACGTAATTTTACTTTGTCTATCAAATGGCTATCTCGGTTTTTTGAAAATGTTGGATTTTGGCCTAATTTTTTTAAAAAAACTGACTTTTTTGGGAAAATCATTATAAAATCCAAAATTTTGAGTCTATCGAAAAAACCGGAATATATGTCATAGAAGTGGTCTATGTGCACCCACATACCAAATTTTAGAAGAATCGGTTCAAAAATGTGGGAGTTATTCAAAATTTTATGACGTCACGACACACAAATTTTTTGAAAAATGACTTTTTTGGAAGTTCTAGACCTCGTACGGAAACAAAAATAGCACCATTCGATTCGCCGTGAAATACTGCATCAGATAGACACCTTTTTAGACCTTAACAACCAACTTCAAAATTTGACCTCACTTGACCTGACCTTGACCTGACCTCGACCTGAAATTCATCCTGAGGTGGTCCATATCACTTATTGAGTGTGCCTATTGAATTCTATGAGTAAAATGACCCATAAAACATGTGTCGCACATGCCCTTTTCTATATTTTGCTTTTTGGTGACCTGACCTGACCTGACCTGACCTTGACCTTGACCTCTGAATGATATTGTATGCAACGAATATTGTCTTGGTAGCCTAAGAACACGTTTTGGGCGATCAGTCTCAGTCCATGACTCCATTCTTCGGCAACTACGGTGCAAGGCCGATACTGTAGAAACTTGCAATTTGTACCCTTGACCTGACCTTGACCTTGACCTCAAACTTTAAATTAAGTACATGTTTTTAGTAGTTCGTGATGAGAGCTTTCGATTGGCGTTTGAATTTTCCAAATCGGACCATTAGTTCGGGAGATAACAGGGGGGGTAAAATTTACCCCCCCCCCAGCCCCGCGCGTTCGGCTGGAGACCCCAGCCCCGCGCGGGTTAACTTGACGACACGTTTAGATTATACGTTAGGGAGGACTCAAATAAAAATATCGTTCCGTCTGGTAACAGACATATAGGGTCTTGCTTTTCTGCTGCAAGCTATCAAACGTAAAATGTTAAGTTTCATCTTGTAGGTAAAGGTACGCACATAGTCCGTGTCATATTAGAAGTAAATAGTTTTCAAAACGGTTATGACGCTATCATTTCTGCAAAGTTGAATCATCGGACGACCGACTCAGGCTTACTTTTTCCATATCTATTTCTAAGATTGCATGCCGAGAATATATGCATTCTTCTTTATCACAGATCAAACGAACACCAAAAGCTCCCACCTCTACCAAGCGACATCAGCATCTAACGCACGAACATTGCGGGCACAGCTGCTGCCCAATCACTCGTAGGAACACGCTCAATAAATAACACATCAGACAACGAAACTACGTCGAAGGTGTTGTGCAGAAACAAAAATTCATCAGGCTTGAAAAAAATGACCAATAGATGTATGAAGATCGGATAAGCGGAAAGATTAGCGTTGTGAACCTGTGCCTTATTTAACACGAATGTCTGATGACGAAATATTGGCGACCGAAGTTTAGCTCGATTACCAGAACATGGAAGACATAGTCCCGGTCAAACACCACCTGGGTTCTCGGGCCTCCTCAATGGGCTGTTACGTCTCAGTGACGACCGGCGGGTCACAGAGCTTCGGCAGCTCTGCGTACTCCCGGCGCTGGTCGAGCTGCGAGCTCTCCAGGGCCGGCGAGCGGCGGTCGCCGGCGCTGGCCGGGCTGGCGGGACACTCGAGCTGCGACAGCTCGCGGCCGGCGCCGGTCGGCGGCGAGTCGGAGCGCCGAGAGAGCTGGCCCAGTCGGGCCTGCTCCCGCTCCAAGTTCTGACGGCGCCACTTGATCCGGCGGTTCTGGAACCACACCTTCACCTGCGAAACGAATTGGGCAAAAGTTCTTAACAATTGCAACTGAGTTTGTTTCTTTCTTTATTGGAGCTTTAGAACGCGACGACTACTGGGGTAATTTTGCGCCCATTAACTAAATTTTTGTAAATTGTAAACATTGCCGGTTAGCATAGATAATAAGATCCAAGATAACTGTAGGATGAACGGATCAGACCATGCTCAGACCAGGACCACCTGTGAAACACACCTGGTTCTCGTGCAGGTTGAGCGTCTTGGCCAGGTGGCAGCGCTGCTTGCCGACCATGTACTGCTGCATGGTGAAGGCCTTCTCCATGCTGTCCAGCTGCTCCGTGGTGAAGATGGTGCGCACGCGCTTCGGCCGCCCCACGCGCCGACCGGACACGCCTGTCGGGGGGAGGCGCGGTCAGATCACGGGCCACCACACGCCATAAAAGTAGAGATATGGTGGTCAAAAGGCTCCACTAGCCTCTAGCCGTAAGACAAGATCAATTTGGGTGAAAACCATTGGCATTTCTCCAGCAGCCACCACAAAATATAGTCTAACGTTTGGAATTTCTGATCGAAAAAACAGCAATCAATGGCAACATTCCGTCATAAGAAGGTCTTTCAATAAAATACCGTAAGATAAGCTGTTCAGAATCACCAGCTTTACCTTCATGCTAATGCTCCTTATTCTTGTTTAGAACAAACCTTCCTTATTTAATTGCTTTTGGTTACAATTCCTTGCCTTATCTCCTGTATCTGTTCTATGTTATCTAAATGATAAATCGGCTTGCCCGTTTTATTTCAAAAGTGTAAATGAGTATTTGGATGTGTAGTTTTACATGCATAGGTGCCCAAATATAACGAATCTTATTTCGGTCGGCCGATCTGTGCCACACAGTGCCGGTCGTTGTGAAATGGATGTGTGCGATAGACAAGCCGCTATCTCGGAAGATTCAGAGCATAGGCGCAGCTGTTCAATCGAAAACGGCACGTGTACATTAACCCTCGCCCATGTAGGGGGGGGGGTTGGTGCAACCCCCCCCCCCCTGAGGTTTTTCGGAAATAGTGCAAAAACGGCGGCGCGCAGCGCCGCCAAATTTTGGGTACCTTATGGGGCAAACCTTGCGCATCTTTTGATAAAAAAAAATTGACCGGGTCATGTCAGGTCACGGAGTTATGACGTCACAAAGGGAACAGCCTCCGGCCGGATTTTCACAAACTGAGTGCCAACACCCGAGGTTTCCTGCCGGTGGTACGGACATCGGTTGATGGATCGTGATGAAACTTCCCATGCATGTTGGGGCAAGTATTGGCTATCATATGGTATAAGAAACTTGACAGGGTCAGGTCAGGTCACGGAGCTATGACGTCACAAGAGGAACAGCGTCCGGTACTATTTTTGAAAAGCGCCCGAACCACTATTTTGCTAATTCTTGTCACCTCAATGGGAATATGCAGCAATATTAGCTTCTATAGGGAGCAAATGGACATCCCAAATCCAAAAATACAATCAGATTTAAAAAATTTAAATTTTGATTTTTCGAATTTATGCCGCCGACTGTGACCTTGCCGACTTCCGGCGCTCCCAACGCGCCATTTTTAGAGCTAGGGAAACGAAATACATACCAAACGATAGAGAATTGATCAAGGAACACGATAGTGAAGGTTTCAAGTCGATATCTCCCACCGTTTTGCCGCAATCGCCGCGGAAAATTTGAAAAAGTCTATTTTTTCGAAAATTTGACCTTTGACCGGTCAAAAGTAGGTCAAATGTTGACCTAGGACCAAAAAATATACCACCAATCGCGAGATCTCGGCGAGAGCAATCCGTTGGTCTTTTCCGCTAAGCTCTACGACGCTCCGTTTTCAAACACCAAGGGGGGGGTCGCACCAACCCCCCCCCCTGCATGGGCGAAGGTGGCAGATCGCCGTTTACGGGCGAGGGTTAAAGGCACCGGTAGAGTAATGCCAAAGTTACATTACGGCAGTAAACACGGCGGTCCTTTAGTGGTCCTGACCTGCTGATAGGGAGCCATCTCAGTCTTTGGCAAGTAACCAGCGAAATATGCATTTAAAACATGATAAAAGGATGCCGATTTTACAATCAACAATTAGTAAGAGGACTGAGGCACTGATAGCATGGACCTCGTTTATGCGTATTTAATCGTGAACAAAGAACACCAAGCCAACACCTGATATTTAAGGGTTATAACAAAATGTTGGACAAGTCTTTTACATTTGCGGCTACCTCTTTTTTCTTCACAAAAATGATATCCAGGAACAACGCACCAAGATGTAACAAGGCAGAGCATTGGGCTTAACATTTTCACTTGACAGTAGGCGATTTATGTAGTGCTTTTCTTCAATATCCAACTAAGCACCGCCTGCACTCCCAGGCACAATTAAGTACTCTCTCCACCGACCTGACCTGAGACCTTTCCTAGACACCCCACTCCCGGCACACACGGCCCCGACGACACTCACCCAGTTTGTCCTTGTGCGCGTCCGTCGCTCCATCGACTGTGAGGCGGGCGCAGTGCTGCGGCTCCATGGCGCGCTCCTGCGACGGTCGCAGGCCCAGGATGGCGTCAATGGTGAACGACTTGCTGGACGGCGGGGAGCCCTCGCAGCCGGCGAGCGCCGGCGAGCCGGGCGGGCTCGACGACGGAGAGCTGGTCGGCGTGCGGTAGAGCGTGCACGCCGCCGGCGGAAACATGAACGGGTACATGAGCTGCGGCGGCATCCCCAGCAGAGAGGCAAAGTGCAGCTTCGCCGCGGCGTCGTCCATGGCTCTGGCGTCGTGTGGGAGGCACTAGCACGGACGCACACACTGGGATCTCAGCGGAGAGTGAGAAATTGGGAGAGCCCGGTGGCTCCCTCCCACGCTTTTACCGTGGGCCGGTGAACGGAGTCGCTGATTGGTGCGACGCCCGGACGAGGGCGGAGCCGGACGGAGTCGCCGGCCAATAGGGTCTCAGCGTAGTGAGAGCGGCAATCAGGGTAACATTCGGCTTATGGAGGCTGGAGGAGAGGACCCAGAGTAGTGGACCGCAGACACCAGAGTTCTCTATATACCGTGCTATATACCGTGGACACCAGTATCTTTTCATCCGACGAGCCATGCTTCGCAACGTCCGGAGATGGATCATTCTTAAAGGCTTTCCATTTCGACTGAAAGCATCCGGACATTGCTATGTGGGGTCGGAATGCAAAGGCCTTCCGAGAAGACCGTTTTATTCGCTCCGGGCCGCTGGGCTTCTTCATACTGTATCAGAGGTGGAACTTTTTGTTTTTCATTGGGGTTGTAGTTTGCCGGAGCCCAGGTATACCCCCACCAAAACCCGAAAAGTCCCCGGATTCGGCCCACTATTTTTCGGGAGGGGCCCACATTTTCATTTACAAAAATAAAAATGAAAATAAAAATAAAAGTGGTCCATCTCCAGCCTCCAGGGAGAGACGGCTGACCCTGTCGTCCCTCCATTGGCTATGTGCCTGGTTGTAGGTACTCGGGTATCGCCAGTCGCCACCATGGTCGTGGCCATAGGCGGCGGAACGGGGAAGGCACCGGGGCACCGTGCCCCTTTGATTTTGGCATTTTAACATTAGCCCTATGGGCGTTGCATGGAAAGAATGGGACAAAAAATCGGCAGTGCCCCCCTTAACTGAGGGTGTTCCGCCGCTACTGGTCGTGGCGATTCGGAAACGGTAGGTAAACGCCCAAAATCACAGTCCCTATGAATACTTGTTTCTTTCCACATTTGACACAAACATTACTCAGTACCTATTGGAGCAAGACTCTTTCCCTACGAGTAACAATTTAAGCCACTCGTGGCAATTGACAACGAAAACCTAAACAGGAATACGTTATTTTTAGACTAAAAAAACTTAAACGAGTCCATCTTTGTATATTAATGCCACTGTCGTCTGGAATACGTCTATTACGGAAACGGTTTGTAGAAACCGGAATAGTGACTGATCACACATGAGATATTTTGCAAACGAGGACAACATACCGAACACAATGCCGCAAAGGAACCTAACACTGGATCTAGATAATCTCAACCGAGGAAATTAAATAATAAATGCCACAGCCTTTTCATATCACCGAATACAATTAACTAGATGATCTTCTTTTTTCAACGAGCAAATGTATTATGCATTGTTTGGCGAATCGTAAACAAAACGCATACTCTTTCACAGCCACGATGGCTAGGAACACATAACGGCTTGTCTGTCTGCCCCTGAGATACTGAACGTACGTACATACACCGAATTTCAGCTAAATCGAAAGACCCCGCCGTTCACCGTTAAAATGTTGAATGGCCGTTTACTGTATGCGAGCCATTGACCTATAATAAGTATAATAATAAGTGTAATAATAAGTATAATATATTGGAATATATATATATATATATATTATACTTATAATAATAAGTATAATAATTAAGTAATAATAATTATAATAATAATAATTTGACCTATAATAAGTATACTTATTATAGGTCAATGATGCGAGCATAATGAGTGCCCTGCCTCAGTCCAAACCCGATGCTTAACTGCAGTCTTCAGGTCGTCTTTTACACGAAAAATTAGAAACGAATAGTCTAGCACCGACCGCTACTGGTCAAGGGCGTGCAGGTGCTTGCGTATGTTGCACTAAAAAGGACATTAGAAGCAGGGTTGTATACGACTCAATCAATAGCAATCAATTCAATCACGACAAATTTGGGAAACCAATCAAATCAATCAAGTCAGAGCAGTTTTCGGGAATTGATTCAATCGACTCAAACGCGACAATGAAAGGAATCAATCAACTCAATCAAACGACTCAAACCAAGACATACATTAGGTTTTTTTTTGCCCCACCAACTTGGAAAAGTGTCCATAGCAGTCTGGTGTACCTACAACCTACCTACCTACAGAAGAAACATAAAAAATGATCATTTAAAATTATAAATTGCCATACCATTCAAAGTTTCTATGTAATAAGGAAGGATGCCTAGCGATGGACAGGTGGATCATGATATTGAGGTTCAATGGGTAGAATTGGAGCAGAAGTTTCATTTAATGGGTGCAAAATAACCCAGTAGTTGACTCGCCCCTTAACCCAAATCACCACCTTTCACCTAAAAGTTGTCAATTTAATTTTGGCCATATTCCAACTCCATTTACACTAAATATCAGATATTGCAATTGAAAGTTGAATGCTCGGAGTTTGGCAGTGTTCGTGATTTGGCCATTTACCCTACACTATGTCTATTTTAATGGATAATATGCATCAATAAAATATTAACCATAGGGAAATAGAAATAAATATATTACCTGCATTTGACGGTTTCGGTTAGACAGAGACTGACGGGCAGCCTGAAAAATCTTCCCACACAATGTGCATTTGAGACGTGGGATGGGGCTAAGCTTTTATAAATCCTTATTCTACGTCTTTTGATTTTTTGGTAAGATGACGTTATTGATTATCATGTAGTATGGTAGATCATCATAAAATAAATCGGTTGTACAACACCAATATCGTTTTAATTATTATTTCATTTGAAATAAAACCACTTAATAATATTCGGTAAAATATTTTAAGGAAAATGAAATATATTAAATATGTTATGCTTAGGCTCTCAGGAGAAAAAAACCAACAAACGTTCTGCTGCAAATTAAACAATGCAGCAAATTAGCTATTAATTAGTTACGTAAACGTAATTAGCGAGACAAAAACGGCGCTTTTGTTTCAGTTATTTTTGTAGGGGTTTCAGACATTTGTAGAGTTCAGTGGGTTGTTTCTGAGGAGATGTGGAGATGTGAATTATTAATTAATCACACTTTATTAGTATATAGGGCCTTGCACTTTATCATCTGGATTTAAAAAAAAAAACGTTTCCTGCTGAGTGCAGAAAGGTAGGTAGGTGCATCGCCAGGTTCTATCACCAGGATTGGAGCAGTTATTGCAGTTGGAAGTCAAAGTTGGCTGTTCATGTATAGGCCCTGTTCTTTATTTGGCCATCTACCCCATATTGCAGTTGTGATGACAAGCAGTTTTCAGTGTAGTTTTGTGATCTATGATGTCATCAATTATTGTCATTATTTTTCGTCAACTAAAACTTATTTGAACTTTCCATTCAATCGACTCAATCATACGAGTCGCTCTAATTTTCGGGAATCAAATCAGTCAACCAGTCGCTAAAGTCAAACGAGTCAGTCAACCAGTCATCTCAAAAAGTCAATCGACTCAATCCAATCAACTCAAAATACGCGTTGAAACAAATCAATCAATTCAATCGACTTGATTGGTATACAACCCTGATTAGAAGACCCGTTAACCGTAAAACATTTTATCTTTGACATGACCTGTGACGTCATTGGTGACGCCAAGGTAAATGAAATTAAATTTTCCTCAACAAATTCGACAGGGATTATCGAACGCAGTTTTAAATTTTGTGAATCCGTCTAGTAGTTTAACCCGCGCACCGACGGGGGGGGCGGATATCCGCCCCCCCCCCCACCTGAGGTTTTTCGCGGATACCGTAAAGTGGGGCTATTTGAGACAGTGGGGCTATTTGAGACAGTAAGGTAGTGGTTTAGTAAAACCGCTGTAAAATGAAAACCGTTTGATATTTTTTCGTCATTTTTGCTTAGGCTGATGTGGAATTGAACAGTAAATGACCTGAATAACATTTTTGAAAATTTCGAAAAGTTTTGAAAGAAATTTGGCATAGAATACGAAATACAGAAAAACGCACAATTTAAGTTGCTCGAAAAGGACCCCTACCTGCAGCTTAACCCGCGCCCGGCTGGGGGTCCTGGATTTCCACGCCCTGCTGGGGGGGGGGGGGTGTTTGAACACCCCCCCCCCTTGTAACTCGGCTCCTGGGCCACGTAGCGATACGCGGAAGGCGGCGTTCGAAAGAGCGTAAAAAATAATGACGAAATCACTTCGGTCAATTTTTTGGTCAGGTCAAAGGTCAGGTCACCAGAGGTCATTGAAGGCAAAATTTCGCCGATTTCCAGGTCGAATGTCGAACATTTCCAAGAAGCCAACGCATAACTCGGGATCCAATAGAGCTACAGCGCCGCGGAAAAGCGCATTCGATAGCCCTATTAACGCCCTTTCTGAGTGTTTCACTCAGATTTGACCTAACGTCAACGGTTTTGCCTGCAGGGGGCAAAAACTGCAAAAATAGCCGATTTTTTCGGAAACAGTTTTTCTGCAATAACTTTTGACCCCAGCCTTGTACGAGCTTACTTTTACCAGCATCGTGTTCCTCTCGTCAAGACGCATCGAATGAACTATAACTTGACCTTGAAAGGTCAACTTGAAAATTTGACCTCAGGTCAAGGTCATGACCTGACCGGAAAGGGTCATGTTGCATATCAGTCGATCCGTATCGTCGAGCTGAACAGATCTAAGGCGTTTTCATCGCTCTAGCATGCCTCTATCAAAAGTTATTTGCGAAAAACTGTTAGATACCATTCGTGACCTAAGATGACCTCAGGGCATAAACAAGGGTCACGGGCACCATTTTCATGTTCAGTGTGTCTAAACCACTTGTAATTCGGTGTTTGGGAGTGTTTATAATGTCTTGCATCCAAAAGAGGCGCATTTCAATTTTCTCCCATTCAGGCGCGGATCCAGGGGGGGGGGTGACGGGGGCGGCCGCCCCCCCCCCCCCGCCATCCGAAAAAGGCGCCCATATCCCGCGGCAGAGAGGGCGCCCCGAGCATAAGAGCGGCGACACAGCAAAGGTTCAGCAGAAATAGGGCACCTCCAGCAGAAATTGGGCTCACCAAGCAGGAGAGTGACGCCCAATTGCCTATTCCCAGCAGATGAGAGTCGCCCCAGCAGCAGATGGGCTCCCCCAGCAGAAGAGGGCGTCTCGTTACAAGAATATAAAATACCTTCTGTTCAAGAGGGGCGCCCCTGGCAGCGGAAGGGCACCCTTAGCAGGAGACGTGTCCCCCTGAAGAGGAGCGACGCCCCAGCAAAAGGAGAGAGGCGCCCCCATTCCGAGAAGAGGGGCGCCCTGACAGCAGCTGGGCGCCCCAGCAAAAAAGGAGGCCCATAATAAGAAAATGGGTGCCACTGGCAGAAGAGGAGCGCCCCAGCAGAAGAGAGGGGTCTCCAGCAGGAGACGGGCGCCCCAAGCAGAAGAGGGGCGCCCCAGCAGAAGAGAGGCGCCACAGCAAAAGTTAATCAGAAATAGGGAGCCTCCAGCAGAGGTTGGGCCCGCCAAACAGGATATGGGCGCCCCATTGACAATATCCGGCAGAAGACAGACGCCCCAGCAGCAGATGGGCGCCCCCGGTAGAAGAGGGGCGCCCCATTACAAAAAGAAAAGGAGTATATTCTACCAAGAGGGGCGCCCATGAGACAGCGGAAGGGCAACCCCAGCAGAGGGGCGGTGCTCCAGTAAAAGGAGAGGTGTGCCCCGTTCCGAGCAGCACAGGGTCGCCTCGCCCCAGAAAAAAAAAAACAGGAGCCCCATAAGAAGAAAAGGGGTGCCACTGGCAGAAGAGAGACGTTCCCCGCAGTGGAAGGGCGCCCCCACAAGAGTGGCGTCTCCAGCAAAAGAGAAGTGCCCCCTGCAAGAGAGGGGCACCCCATCAAAAGTTGGGCAGAAGTGGGGCGCCTCCAGCAGAATTTGGGGTCGCCCAACAGGAGAGGGCCGCCCTATTCACAGAAGAAAAAAAGACTCCTCAGCAGCAAAGGGGCGCCCTAACAGAAAAGGTGCACTCGTAGCAGAAGTGGGACGCATCAGGAAGAAGAGGGGCACTTCTAGCAGAAGATGGGCGTCCCAGATAAGTGGGCCGCCTACAGCAAATTGGTCGTTCTTAGAAGGAAAAAATGAGGCGACTTAAGCAAAGTGGGTCTCTCCATAATGGATTAGGCGATTCAAGCAGAGGTTGGGCGCCCCCGGGAAGTGAGACATACCAGCATAAGTGAGACGCTTCCAGAACAAGGAGGGGGCATCACCGGGAGAAGGACTGCACCAGTAAATGGAGGCCACCTTTTTGCTAATATCTTTGGCTAGGGTAGCGGTGCCCATCTACGACTTTTAACCCGTGCCGTGCTGGTGGTCTGAGTTATCCGTGTCCTTCTGGGGAGGGGGGGGGGGCACACTCCCTCGTCTAACTCAGCTCCTGGGCCGCGTAGTGACACGCGATAAGCGGCATTCGAAAGATCGTCAAAAAACAGGACGAAAACAAACGGTCATTTTTTAGGTCAGGTCGAATGTCAGGTCACCAGAGGTCATCAAAGGTAAAATGTTGCCTGTTTCAACAATTTTCCGTTTTCGAAGCAGCGGCACATAACTCGGAAACCAATAGAGCTATAGCGCCGCAGAAAAGCGCATGCGATAGCCCTTTTAAAAGTGTTTCTGCAAGCCGCGCTCAGATTTGACCTCAGGTCAGCGGTTTAGCCTTCAGAGGGCAAAAGACTCTAAAAATAGCCTTTTTACGAACAATGTTTTCCTGCACTAACTTTTGACTCAAGAGAGTCTCGACATTACGCTTGCCAGCATTGCGTTTCTGTCGTCGAGACACGTCGACCAAACTAAAGGTTGACCTTATGAAAGGTAATTTTGAGAATTTGACCTCAGGCCAAGGTCATGATCTGACCGGGAAAGGTCATGCTGCATAGCAGTCGATGCGTATCGTCGAGCTGAACACAGCTGAGGTGTTTTTATCGCTCTAGCTTGAATCTATCAAAAGTTATTTTTAAAAAACTGCTGCGGACCTTTCATGACATGGGATGACCTCTGGGACATAATGAATGGTCACACCAGGTGCAATGTTCTTATTCAGTGTGTTAATTTTATATGTATCCCAATGCTTGATATTGTCTAAAATGGCGCTCGTTCAAAAGAGATGCCTTTCAGTTTTCTCCCAAAGACTTAATTATACCTACCTACCTAATGGAGATGTCGCACAACTGACCTGACCTTAGGTCACAGACAGTGGCGTATCCAGGGGGGAGGCCAAGAGGCCATGGCCTCCCCCTTTGGCATCAAACATGCAAGTGGGCCCTTTGGGTCACTTGAGTGCAGTGACGTACCCAAGGGGGGCCATGGGGGCCCTGAGCGGCGCCCTGGTTACCTGAGGGTCCCCCTGGTCACCTGAGGGGTCCCTGGTTAGCTGAGGGGCCCCTGGTTACCTGAGTGGCCCCTGGTTATCTGAGGGGCCCATGGTTATCTGAGGGGCCCCTGGTTACCTGATTGGTCCCTGGTTATCTGAAGGACTCCTGGTTACCTGAGGGGCCCCTGGCTACGGGGGCCCTGGTAACCTGAGTGGCCCTTGTTATCTGAGAGGCCCATGGTTACCTGAGGGGCCCCTGCTTACCTGAGGGGCCCCTGATTACCTAAGGGGCTCGTGATTGCCTGAGAGCCCCTGATTTTCTGAGAGGCCCCTGATACCAGTGGGGCCTCTTGGTATATGAGGGACCCCTGGTTACCTGAGGGGCCCCTAGTTATCTAAAGGGCCCCTAGCTACCTGAGGGGCCCCTGATCCCCTGGGTGACCCCTGGCCAGTGGTCTGAAGAAACCCTGGTCACCTGAAGGGCCCATGTTTACCCGGGGAGTACCTGGTTATATGAAGGGCCCCTGCAGTCACATTAAGGCCCTTAGTTACCCTTGGAGCTCCTAGTATAACCGTCCCCTGGTTATCAGAGGGTCCCCTGGTCACCTGGTGGGCCCCTGGTCAATTGAAAGGCCCCTGGTCACCTGAGAGGCCCCTGATTACCTGAACGGCCCGTGATCACTTGGATTCAATGGTATGGCCAGGGGCGAGGAAGCACGTGTCCGTTATAGGGTTTAGGGTCCCCTCGGGCCCGAGAGGACCTGCGGTGCCAATTGGCGGCAGAGGGCCCGCGCTGGCAACGCTTCAACTGGAAAGGAGACCACAGGGCTTGTGAGAACACCCCATGGGCTCTTCTGTAGCCACACTTATCTCCAGAGGGGCCTCACGCTAGGTTCTGAGGGACCTTGCCGGCCTTTGAGGGTCCTTGAAGGCTAATGAGAGATCAGCTGTAAGGGCCTCATACCCGTTTTCTATGGCCCCACGGCCCACACCAGTGTTTCTGAGGGCCATCACAACGGCGCCTGCGAGGGCCTCCACTGCCACCTCTAAGGGTCCCACACCAGTGCCTTTTAAGGGCCTATTTCGGCGGCTCTGAGAACCCCCACACCGGCGCCTCCGAGGGCCCTGAGCAGCGCATCTGACGGTCACTTACCAGCGACTCTGAGGGCCTCTTACCGACCTCTGAGGGTCCCTTGCCGGCCTATGAAGGGCCACCAGTAACTTTCAGGGCCCCACACACGCCTAAGTGATGGCCCCCACCAGTGTTTCTAAGCCCCAAGGCCCTCACAACGGCGCCTGTGAGGACCCCACACCAGCGCATCTGATAGCCTTTTACCGACACCTCTGAGGGACTAACACAGGTGACTCTGAGGCGCTCGCTCGCTTCACTTCCTCATAAAATACCGTGCATTTTATGCATACTTCTCAGTTCTCAAGCAAGAAATGATATTTTTACCTGCCAATTTTGCACATTTTCTCAGGACTTAGACAGACAGACAGACAGACGGACAGAGGGGCCCGTCTGCAAGGGGGACCGGACCCACTGTGCCCAATCCCCTCATCGAAAGGTTCTGGATACGCCCCTGCCTGGGTTGACAGCGGCATCCGGGTGACTCGTGGGCCCCTTTGAGAGCAGGCGGCCCCCTCCTGGGCAAAATCCTGGGTACGTACTACGTGCCTGCTTGAGTGTCCCAAGAGAAACGATCTTCAGGGCCTCATCCAAAGTACTGGCCCAAACTAACTAAAGCATAACTAAAGTCAAACTGCGCCAAACTATCTTAAAATGCCATTTGATGGCGCTGATAGGCCCTCAGAGGCCAAGGCCGAGCCCCCAGAGGCTAGCGTGGGCCCTCAGAGGTCGCTTTGGCGGCCATAAAGAAGCTTATACTCGAGCGTGGGATCCTTTGAGGCTGGTGTAGAGCCCTAAGGAGCCAGCGCTCAGCCCTCTAAGGCCAGCGTGGGGCCCTCTAAGGCCATTGTGGGGGTCTTCTAAGGTCAATGTGGGGCCTTCTATGGCCAGTGTGAAGCCTTGTAAGGCCAGTGTGGGCCCTCTATGTCCAGCATGGGGCCGACTATGTCCAGCGTGGGGTCTTAAAGCCCAGGGACATGGGGCTTTCTTAGGTCAGATAGAGGCCCATTGGCCACCGAGACTAGCTTGGGGCCCTCTGAAGACAATGTGGAGCCCTTTTAGGCCAGTGTTGGGCACTCTGTGACCAGCGTGAGCCATCTGAGGCCAGCGTGGGGCCATCTGTCATCTGACTTCAGACTTCAGAGACTGGTGCTGGGCCCTCAGAAGCCAGCGCGGGCCTTCATAGGCTGGCGTCGGGCCATTAGAGGCCACCTCGAGGCCCGAGGGCCTCGGCAACCACTTTTCAGATCTTATGCATGTTTGGGCCCCTTGAGGTAGGAGTGGCCCTTATAAAGGCCGGCGTGGGACCCTCAGGGGGCATCATGGGCTTCTAGAGACCGGCGTGGGTTCGAGAGCGGCATAGGGTCCTCAGACTGGCTCAAAGACTCCGAAGAGCCGGCGCGGGGGGAGGGTTATGAGGTCAGCCATAGCATGGGTCTACTGAGGCCATTATGGGGCCCGCAGGCCAGCGTGGTTCACTCTGTTGCCGGTGTTGGGCTTTCAGAGGCCAGAATGAGCCTTCAGAGGCCGGAATGAGGCCAATGTGGGTGACATAGAGCCATCAGAGTCTAGATCAGAGCTCAACCCGAGTCGGGCCCTGCTAAAGTTAAAGGGACCCTCCCACCTTAACATTAGATTTGAGTTGAGATAGCCAAAATGGGGTCCCTGGCTCACAATTACCGGTTTCGGCACTCACAACATCGACAAATGCCTTAAATCGGAAATATTGAATTTCAAAATTGCAGCATTTTGATTCAGAGGGGCTAATGCTTAGGAATACCCCTCTGAATGTGTGACGTCAGCGCAAATATCTAACGATTTTTAAATGTTTGACTAAAACGTTTTGTAGCACGCGGTGGTATATGCTATTTGCGCGCAACATCTGCCGCTAACGCCGCACTTCTAAAATAAAGTCGCTAGAAACAGCGGAGATCCCAAAAAAGTAAACAAAAGTAAAAGTCTAATATCTTGAAAGCCGGTGAATATTTTTCGGTGAAATTCGGTAGATATTCGTTTTCGCTCTTTCTGAACCGAGCGACATCACTTTCATGCCAATTCATAAACTTTTTTGAAGGTGGGAGGGTCCCTTTAAGGGTATCAGCCCTCAACCAGCGCAAGACACTAAGAGATTGACATCTGCCGGTCCTGTAGCTCAGTTGGTTAGAGCGTTGGACTCCGCGTGGTGAGAGCACGCGTTCCCGGTTATGACAGTCCGGGTTCGAAGCGCGACGGGCGCTCGACATTTATGGGCCTCCTGACAGGTATGGTTGCGGTTGGTGGCAGGCCGTAGCCAGGCGAAGTCAGCGAGGGGACCGGCCGTGCGCGGCTTTGTGCGCACGTTAAACTTTGGACTCTAAATTCTGCCATAGAATCGGAATTACGCGATCGGAGGGTAGAGGGCAGGGTCATCGCAACAAGCTTCGCTTAGCGGTGGCTCTCCTTGTGAATCCTTCCCATCAAAAGGTTCGGACTAAATTTATAAAAAAATCTGCCCTTTGAAAAATGTTACAATCGTTAAAAAAATTGACAAAACATTTTGTTTTTGATAATCTTTAGTGGCCCCGGCACCGACCAAAGGAAAAATACTGTATGCCTACTGCTGAAATAAATTGTACACTTCATACAGAGCTATCGATGTCGATGGCTTTTTCACGTTTTTCTTTTCTTTTTTAGATTGCCGAGTGTGCCTAAAAAGGCTCCCTCACATGGTAAAAGTGGCAAAGAACCGCACCTGGGCGTGGGTTAAGTGCGTCACTACTGGGGCCCCTAAGGTAAGGGTGGGGCCCCTTGAGCAGGTTTGGCCTCCCCCTTTTCAAGATCCTGGATACGCCACTGGTCACAGATATCGAAATTCCGAGATTACCTATACATTTCATGAGTAGTGTTGCTTTCATCAATCGCTGAAAGGTTCAAAGCAATCGTTCAGTCGGTATAGCAATGGTAAGCATTTGAACTTTTTCTTAGGCTAGGTCACTTGGCATAACCTGGTGACCTGACCTTCCATCACCCGCGTCAGACATTTTTACAACATGTGCAAAAAAGATGCATGATAAGGTAAGCTGAAAATGGCGGCGCTGCGCGCAGCCGTCTTTTAGATATTTGCGAAAAACCTGAGGGGGAGCGCGATAACGCCCCCTAGCACGGCGCGGGCTTTTAGCTCCCGATACGGTTTGGCGCCCCCTTTGTAGGGAGCGCCCCCGGATTGCCAGGTCGCCCCTATTTCGACTTGCCGCCCCCCCCCCCTCCCGAAAATTCCTGGATCCGCCCCTGCTCCCATTGACTTATAATGACGAGGTCGCAAAATTGACCTGACCTTAGGTCATCGATATCAAAATTCTGAGATATACATTTTGTACATGCTATTGCCCTTAGCAATCGCTGAAAGTTTCAAAGCGATCGGTCACTCGGTGTAGCTATGACAGACATTGAAAGTTTTTATGAGGTGAGGTCACTTCAAGTGTCCTGGTGACCTGACCTTGAATGACATTGGTCTGAAATTTTCACAACATGTGTAGAATTGATGTATGATAAGGTGTACCAAAAACGGCGGCGCTCCGCGCCGCCGTTTTTGAGATATTCGCGAAAAACCACAAGGGGGGTGTTCAAACACCCCCCAGCAGGGCGCGGGTTAAAGGTAGTGTGCCACCTTTGAAAGATTTCCCATTTTATTTTTCCTAGGATAAGAAGCTTCTGTTTTTACCTAATATCGCAAAAAAATCAAAAATGGGCCTGGAATAGTGCCTTTTTCGCCTAAAAGTTTATCGGTTTTTAGATATGTATAACAACTGTAGTGGGCTCACCTGCAAACAGGCGTCGGCAACAATCGCGAATGCGGCGCACATGTGACAATAAGCAAAGGTCATTATAGTGTTACGACCACACGACGCACGGGAATGAGTTATCAGCTGTCTAATCGTAGACAACACAATGTCGAGCCTTAAACTGTAAGCCTGTATTGGTATTGTTTCTTTTATTTGGCTGTCGAACATTATTTATAATTTGAAATATTATTTTATGTAAAATAATTGATATGAAAAAGCCGTCTCATAAGTTATGACCCCATTTCACCACACGCATGACGCAAGTGGCAGAAATGACAATGATCAGCTGACGCATTTTTCTTGGCCGAAGTCAGAGCGCGCAGCCCGACGCACCACCACCGCACCACAAAGTATGACAGAAGCCGCGCCCAAAGCCAGGGCCCCGGTAACGTGAGGTAGACGAGTCGGGGCAGCGTGCGCTGACCCAAGCCGGGGCCGCAGCTTTGGGCGCGGTCTACCGCATCCCCGCGGGCAGCCCCGGGCTATCACATGACACCGGGAGGACGCGCGGCTCCGGCTTGGGTCAGCGCACGCTGCCCTGACTCGGCTACCTCACGTTACCGGGGCCCTGGCTTTGGGCGCGGTCTACCGCACCACCTAACAGGCGTGTTCGAAACCGCAGGAGCTGATGATGAACGGGTTTATCGAAACTTGATTGGATGAGCCTATCGGTAATAGCGATTTCAGTGTGTGCATTTATTGTTCATAGTGGTGTGAAATGTGGTTGGGGTACGACCGACAACCCGTCGGGGCGAATTTCGCACTGGGGTACTCAAAATTTGAAGAATTTAAGACGTTTCCATGAGTTTTGAAGGTATGGATAAGTTCTAAAAATCCGGTTCTCCTTATCTGGGCCATTAACTCCATACGGTCCAGGAAAGCTGGCACACTACCTTTAAATGTTTTGGGAAAGATTTTTAGCTCGTTTGATTCATTACAGTGTGCTTCATAAGGTATAGCGAGCATGTCTCAAATAGCCCGACCGACTTTCAGTATATCTGTTTTCACGCCACCAGGGTTATATACGAAAACTTTCTTTCAAAATTTTACTGTCGTTGACTTTGAAATGGTCCTTAATGATCATCCTGTCATTTTGAAAGTTAAGGGTCACATCATATTATGCTAGCCTTTAGCAATATAGTGATGCAATTTTATAACCTACCGAAATGAAGCATCCTACGAAAAAGGAAAAGATTGAATACAAAGGAAATATAGCTGTCTTTGCAAAAATAATTTTTGCCAGAATGATCAAAATTTAATTTCCAATCGCGTGGCGTTTAAAAAATTATCTCTAGCGTGACCAATTTTCTTCAATTTCTTAGAAGCTAAAACTGTCTCAAATAGCCCCACCCTATGGGGCTATTTGAAACAGGCTTTAACTAACAAAATATCCTTAATTATTATCACTAGCTGAAGCAAAATGCACCTATATGCATAGGCGCGGGAGCCGGGGGGGCAGTGGGGGCAGCTTGCCCCCCCCAACTCTGGGGCCGTGGGGGCGGTGCCCCCACAGCTTTGAGACGGAATACCACACTTTTTTTGCAAATGTTTTCTTTTTTTGTTGAAAAAGCCGAGGGGTGAAAAATAAGTGGCCTAAAACCGGTGAGAAAACTAGATTTGGGGGTACCCTAGGTTAATCTCTATTATGGTGTGCCCCCCCAGTCGAAAAGTAGTTCCCGCGCCCCTGCCTATATGAAAGAGCTCACAGGAAACTACATTTTTGCAATTTACATGCTATAAGAAATATGAACCAGGGAGAGGCCAAAAACTGTAAAATCCGTTTCAAATAGCCCCACTTTACGGTAGCGGGAAAACCGCGGCGCGTAAATTTCATACGACTATTCTCTCATCAATTTTACACATGGTGTGCAAGTTTGAATCTCCTAACTTTTAACCCGCGCCCCGTTGGGCTCTGCCGAGCAACGCGCCCGGTTGGGGGGGGGGGGGCATTTTGGCCCCCCTAAGATCTCGAGAACCACGCAACATAGCGACAAGCGGTAAACGGCGTTGGATAGCCCCAACGGGGAACTACCTTGTGACCCAATTTTATTGACCTAGGTCAAACCGATGACGTCACAGGTCAGGTCAAAGGTCCAATTTTCACCGTTTACAGGCACTTCAAGAAATGCGTTGTAAAATCGAGTAAAATGCATTTCATTGAAAATCATCGATGGGGAAATGTTCTTCAAACACATATTTTGCTATTTGAGGTCACTGATGCCAGGTCAGGTCACAGAGGTCAGGTCACGGGAGGGTCACAATATGAAAGTGTCGTGTGATACATGTTTTATGGTCCATTTTACATGACAAATGCGATTATATGGGTCAGGCAGCCTCTGGGGCCAGCTTAGATCACGTTTTGGTCAAGGTCAGGTCAAGGTCAGGTAAAGGTCAGGTCAAATTAGGTCAAATTTCAAAGTTAATATTTTTCATAAAATGGGTATCGAATCGATGCAGCTCGTCACGGGGAGTTCAATGGTGGTCTATGTTTTGCCGTACGTGGTCTAGAATTGCTAAAAAATTGAGTTCAAAAATTTGACGTCATCATTTTTGAACAGTTTTTTCGCTATAACTTGGCCAAAAAACGAGATATCGATCTGAAATTTGGTATGTATATAGAAGAGCGCTGGGACTATCACATATATTCCGGTTTTTTTTCGAAATTCGGAAAATTTTGGATTTTTTCAAAGTTTTTCTTAAAAATCAATTTTTTTGATTTTTTTGTCAAAAACCAAAAATTTTGAAAATCCGAGATAGCAGTTTTGTAGCGCCGCGTTTTGTCTACTAGACCATATAAAGAACTTTGAAATTGCTTGATAACTGTAGATTTGGTGAGCGTTTCAAGATTGCATGTTTTTTGCTCATTTTTGCTCGAACATGACCTCAGTTTGACCTCAATAACTCCTGACCTAAGGTGACCTAAGACTTGAAATTTGGTGTGAAGGTGTCAAATTGATGCCCGGGAAGGCACTGAAAATTTGGCGGCGCTGCGCGCCGCCGTTTTCTTGCTATTCAGGAAAAACCCCAGGGGGGGCCAAAATGGCCCCCCAACGGGGCGAGGGTTAAGGTCAGGTCACCAGGCCACTTTGAATGACCCAACCTCAAGTCACTTTTTTGCAAATTTGTCACCGTGCCAGAGCTACAGTAGATGTCGGAGGCCTTTGAAACTCGCAGGATGTTATTAGATTATTAGTAGATACAATTTATATATCTCGGAATTTTGATATCGGTGACCTAAGGTCAGGTCAATTTTGCGACCTTCCCATTATAAGTCAATGGGGGAAAAATCAACTCCCTGTTTTTACCACTAAAACGGGTCGGAATGGCCCCATATACCATACATGACTTCATATACGATCAACCTTCACTACCTTGAGGTCTGCTTTGCTGTTGGGCAGCTCTAAGGTCATGTGACGTCATCAAAGGTCACCAAAGATTTTTTGCCAATAACTCCGTACAGGAACAAGATACAGCCGCGCGGATGGTCTCATTGTGTTCAGCTCGTCAAGACGCATCGAGTGATATACATGATGACCTCGAGGTCACGTGACCTGAGGTCAACCTTTGACCTTGACCTTTCGAGGTCAACATATAAATCATTCGATGCGGATTGACGAGAGGATCACGATGATGCCCTTAGTTTGTTCCTATCTTGACTAATTCGAAAGTTATTCGAGAAAAACTCCCTCCATATCTAGCGCCGCCATTTTGACTTTTTCGACCCCTGTGGCGTCATCTTTGACCTGACCTGAAAATGACCTTTGTTAAAATTGTAGACCTTGTCCGTGCGTATCCGATGCCGTTTACCGCTTGTCGCTATCTTGCTTCGTTCTCGATATTGACCTATAAGCAATAGGGACTAGGGAGCTCTTGAAGCGATGCTGAATCTGACGTTGTATTTGTTGATGTTGGTGACGCCAACTACACTGACATGATAGCTCTCTCAGCATCACCAGAAGTGGGGGGGGGGTCGACCCCCCCCCCAGCCAGCAATTCGGAGCTTTCCCCGTACGGGGAAGGCCTATGGCGAGCTTGGGGCAGGCTCGGGGAACCCCAACCGTTCTCCTGGGGAAAACGGAGCGTTCGCTTGGGATTTGAGACACTTTGTACGGGGAACTTTGTGCGGGATTCGTACGGGGAAACGGTATAACTGCCCAAGCGTTCCCCAAACGTCCCCCAAGCTATGCCCGCGCCGACTATGGTTAAAATACGTTGTTAAGTCGGTTCCCCGTACGGGGCTATCGAACATTTTCCCCAAGAAGATCCTGTGCGAGCCCCGCACATTCCCCCACCCGGCTATACGGGTTTATGCTTACTGGAGACCTTCCCCGATCGGGGAAATCGTGATTTTCCCCTAACGTTCCCAGACCTTTTCCCCGCGCGAACCCCGGCCGTTCCCCGACTTGGCAATGGCCCCAATGCCTTGTCCGCTTTTTTCCCCGTACGGAGAAGCCAGTAAAAAACCGCACTGGGAAACAGATCGGGTCCCATTAAAATTGACAATGACTATTTATTTTGTCTGTAAACATACAAATATTTGTATACACATACTTGTTTACATACAAACAAAATTGTCCACTTGTTTCCCCGCAATAGGGAAACGATAAAACCGCACAGGAAAATAATTAGAACCAATCCATTTGGCCATGCCTGTTTATTTCCAGATTTTCAGGACGCTTCAACGACTAGATAAATACACAACAGTCGGCCAAGCATGGTATGTGTCTGTACCATTACAGCCTATACTATTGTTATGTGGAGTCCTTCATTTGATGAAAGGTTAACATACTTGATATAATCGTTACAAATCAAGACAAACACTAAAAACGCTATTATTCACTTAAAATACATTGTGAACGCTTAGCAGGTGGCAAACATGACATACAGCAGCAGCACAGCAGTGACGAACAACAGGTGACGAACACGAGCACTGGAAACTGGTCTAACCCCAGTTCTAACACGTCGAACCCCAGTTTTTCCTCTGCAGCAGGAGTCTGTTCAGCAGATTGAGAACGACGGCTTTGCTGTAGTCTCCCTACAGCTGGTCCCGCCTTCCGTTCAGTAGTGCCCTGGATCCACAACTCGAGTCTTCCTTCTGGCTGTTTCAGACACATCTCAGCGGTCAGCTGCCGCTGAGAGCCACCTTGCTATGATCCATGTCCCAGCGCATCTCCAGGAATTCTGCCAGGCTGTGCACAAAAACAAAAATATGTGCACTTGTAGGTATATCAATCAGGTTTTACAGCTAGCTACTACATGGAATGTCCTTATATGGAAACTTCAGCTTACGCTGAAACATGGTGAATGCCATTTTATGAAATTATACTTATTTATAACTTTTTTTTCCACGAAAAGTGCTTACAAATTGAATGTGATATACTTTGAATAGTTAATTAAAACAGGAAATAAGAATTCAATAATTAAATTTGTACTTCTAAACATTTCTCATTCCAGGAAAAGTCATTAGGTAATAAATGTTTTAAGTCTATATTACGTCTTACGAAGTTCCTCGTGAAAGCACTTGACAGATAAATGAACGCCGTTTGACAATTAAAATCGATTGCTAGTTTATAAAGATAACAATGAAGTCCCTTTTACAAGCAGAGCTGTCTAGTAGAGCTGCTGAAACAGGCTCTTTCCGAAGACAGAAAATGGAATGCGAGAGCCTTTTCAAATGCATGTAATTATTACAATCGCGTCAATCGTTCGCACATCCCTGTAAGCGGTTGATGCGATCGTGATTTCATGTATTTAATTAATGGGCTCTCGCATGAGATTTTCTGGCTGTGGAAAGAGTGTGTTTCAGCCTTAAGACTTGGGTGAAGGACAGGTTATTCAACAGCTCTAAGCTAACCTCCACCCCCATAAACTGCTTACCAGCCTCGCCTGGAAGTCGCTCTTCGGTTGCTCATGCGAGCAATTACGCATTAACTCCATGCCGGGTTCATACTGCTGTTATGGGTTCTGCCAAGTCCCGTTGGAAACCTTCCGGTCGTAACCGGCAGACGTCCCTCTAGAACAGAAGCAGATGAAGCATTAGGCTGATGACATTATATTGTCCGGGCAATTTAAGGATAATCTCAGACGGAGGTTGATGACCTCAGTCATTTTTATGTCATATTCTGCATATCCTAGACAGTGATCAAGATATTGTGTGTATTGAAAGCTTTGTCTTTTACAATAAACTTGAGTTAGTATCGTCATTTCATATCTGTCATGGATTCGTTACAGTTAAGTGCTTTAGTTCATTACCAACACAGCATAGCTTCCTCGTCGAGCTGCGTCCTCCGTTGGTGCCGAGTCCAGCTTCTCACGCACTGACCCCAGCGGTAGATCACGACTTTGGGCACAGGTCAGTCAAGCGGTCACCACATCTCGCCGTTCACCGTCTTCGTTCACAGTTCTGCAGTGTCGCTGCACTCTTCAGTGCCAACCATGGTCTGACCTGGAGCGGTACCTAGCCCACGGCTTGCTCACACAACCGCGCGGCGCAGTGACTCTGGACCGACTTCCCCCGTTCGTCCCCTCTGACACGTCGGCACGGCCCCATTCACAATGACAGATGACGACAGGAGACGCCCCTCAACCAGATGTGCGGACGGAACCGACGGCGGCCCGTCGTTGCTACCCCTCCCTCCCCTCCCCTCGCTGCGTTGAGCCGACACTTCTAAGTCCTTGTAAGTCGTAAGCAGTGTGTTGTTGAAATTTTGATGCTTTTGTAATTTCAATGCGATGAGTGGTGACAGAAGAAAAAACGCAATGTTTATGCCACAGCATTGCGAGAAGAAACATAGATCCTGAAAGTTGTCAAAGTTGTTTTTACCTCATGATGTAAGGGCACCAACGTTCGTTCAAAGTAATGACGTGTGCGTGTCCTCATCCTCACGACTTGGCAGGCCCCGTAAACCAAGACGGCTTTACCTCTCTTTTAGGTCGAAAATTACATAGACCAAATGTCTACAATCAAATGTCTGCGAATAACCGTTTTCATGATAGGTAACTGGTACACAATTGGTAGACATTTGGTCCAGATACGGTACCGATTTGATCAATTATTAGATATTATTTTCGATTAAAACACTGAAATAAATAGGTATATGATATGAAGATATGAAAACGAGATTTGGTGCAAATTCGGTAAGGTTTGATGCATTCGCCAGATCACCTGTCATGAAAACGATGATAAAAAATCGTTATATCGTTATATCGTTATAAAAATCGTTATATCGTTATATTTTTTATTATATCTCCCTTCAATCGATGGATGAGCCTATAGCTCTAGAACTGCTCCTAATACAGCTTTTAGCATTCCCAAGATGCAATTTTTCTTTATTGAATACTTGTGGAATTACATGCTGGAAGTCGATCTCAAGACGTCCTACTGGCGGTTGGGATTCGTCTGGGGATTAAGTGTAAAATCCCGAGCGGGGAATTTCAACAGTTCCCCTACTTTTCCCCAATCAAACTGTTCTTCAAAATGGGTCGGGGATGACGCACCCTTCCCCGTACGGGGAATCTGATCTTTTACCCGACCGAACCCCAACAGTGGGGTTTGATTTGGGAATGCTGCTCTTTCCCCGTACGGGGATCGGTATGATTTCCCCATGTCTTTTGAACATATTACCGATACAGTCGGGGAAGGGATGGGGAACACGGACCGTCCCCCGATCCGATAGGGGAATTGTACGTTCTCCCCAAGCTTTCCCCAACACTGTCCCCGCACGTTCCCCAAACGAATTGCTGGCTGGGCCGGTTCTCACGAGTGGGGGGGTCGCGACCCCCGCGACCTCCCCGTCGGCGACGCCCCTGAGCCTGGTGAAGCCACTACTGGTGAAGTCTGGTGAAATGTATCACCAGTATGTACATATAACGCCTTTTTGGGGCGACTAACGGAGTGAGCGAGAGGGTGGGCCTTGCACTTGCGAAATTGCGAGGGGGTACCTCCAACTGACTTGTGCACGGCACCCTACTAACTAACCTGTCTCTAGCGATGTGCCAAATTTGAGCACAATCGGCCCAGCCGTTCTCAAGATCTGGAAGCGGTACCCTGCACGTGCGGCGTGCGCACGTGCAAAATGGGTCCCAACTGACTCGTGCCCGGCACCCTACTAGCTAGTAGCTGGTCCCTAACCGTGTACCAAATTTGAGCGCCATCGGTTCAGCCGTTCTCGAGACAGAGGCGGATCCAGCTCAGAGTTTTTTTTGGGGGGGGGGAGGGGGCAAACCATAACAATTTATCGATTCTTTCCATGCATCGTCCATAGGTGTAATGTTAAAATTATGCCGTTTGGGGGGGGGGCATATGCCCATTTTGCCCCCCCCCCCTGGATCCGCCACTGTCTCGAGATCTGGAAACGACCTCTGCACTTGCGCACCGCGCAGGTGCAGCAGCACCCCAACTCTGGCAGTCAGGGGACCTCCTATTCATCCAGGGGGCCTCCTGTTTTCCGGGGGGCCTCGTTACTTGTTCAGGGGGCCTCCTATTTGTCCAGGGGACTTCCCATTTGTCCAACAGGGCCTCCTAATTGTCCAAGGGGCCTCCTATTTATACAGAGAACCTTCTATCTGAACAACGGACCTCCATTTGTAAAGTAGCTGGTGCGTCTCGGGGGCCTCAACTATTGGGGTCCCAGACTCCCAAAATAAGAATTGGGGTCCCAAATGTTTGCATTGGGGTCCCACATATTGGGACCTCGAAAGTAGGTATACAAAGTTACACCCATGCTTTGGCTTGTCTGACCACCTCGTCTGACCTCAACAATTATTTAGTGATCAAGACTTTTGTATTTATTACATTCATGGCGCATTTTAGACTGTTGAGACGCAGCTGAAAACAAATGCTCAATGTCTTTTTTCATTGATCTTGTTTTTCATTTTGGCTCCAAATCAAGGTTCATCAACGGGTCAGCTCCGCCTCCGGGGGTCGCCCTACCAACAGGTATTTACATAATTTATGAATAAAAGTAGGTAGGTACCTGCGCACCTGACATTTGATTTGATCATGATTCAGATTGGCACAGGATGAGCAAGCTTGAGCTTGAGCTGAAGTTTGCGTAGAGGCTTCATTTGAGGGTGTTTTCGAAAGCTATGTTTTGACTTGCAATTTAACACATTTTTATTACCCAGGTCTGAGGTCATGGCCATTTTAGTCTGTACGTATGCTCTGACATCAAGCTTAACCTGGGCACCTGAGTGTTGTTTGCTGCCAGTCGGGTCAGGATGGTTGGGGTCGTAATCACTTGTCCATGGTGAGGACCAAGACGTGAGGACTGGACTTGGAGTCCTGAGTTGATGCGTCTTGGTTTAGTTCAAAGCAGCATGTCCCTGATGACTAATTAGGTAGTTGAAGAAATTCAAGTTATGGATGCTACAATGCCTTAAATGGCATGAATTTAAAAAATATAAGAATTTAAAATTAAAAATAATGATACCTACCTCAGTGTTCCATTTTTAAAAGAATTTTGGGCAAAAATAACCCCAAATAAAAAATATTTTCTGCCCAATCAATAATCAGAAAACATGGCATTGTTTCATCTTTGAAAATAATGCTCGCTTCATGCACCCTATCATTTAGTAGTTAAGCAATAATTCTGCACTGAATTTAGCGTTATTTCCATCATCCTTTTCCACTTCAATTTCAGTCACTGTTAAAAGCATGTACAGCTAGGCATCATTGTTGCAAAAAATACCATAGGTATAGCATAGGCTTCTTTTTTCTCATCCAAATATTTTTCCGCCATTGGTACACCAAACCAAAACCAAATTTTAGAACGCTGTGGCACCTACCAGCTACCTTTTTCGGCATATGTGTAGATGGAGTATGGTTGGTAAGTTGGTAGGCTGTAGGTTGGTAGGTTCTTAGGTTATAGGTTTTAGGTTTGTTTGTAGGTTGTAGGATCTAGGTTTGTAGGATGTAGGTTGGTAGGTTCAAGAATCAAGGTTGTAGTTCAGTAAGTTAGGTTAGGTCAGGTTAGATTGTTTTTTATCTTCACTCTACTTCATCTACATGGTTACCTACCTCTTTTTCTTTGCTGAACTGCAAGGAACCATCAATTCAACACATTTTTCTGTTGTAAAACAATCGTGTCAAGCCCTAACACTAGTGTTAAAATTTCCATACAATCATCTTTTGAATAAGGCAGCTATTGCAAAGGTAGATGAACAGCTGATGTTTTGTCAGGGACTATACGTCCTTCCTCAACTTAGTTTTTTTTCTCTACAGTTCTGAGTTTTTACCTGTAAAATGATCAGTAAAGAAACTGATCAATATTTACAAGAGAAGTTATGTTTTTTTCAATATTCTTTTAGGTGTAGGAAGAACTATTTTCCATGTTTGGTTAAGGCTAGACAGTGTTTGCAGCAGAAGCTGATTGCACATCAGCCAATCATACTTCCTAGCTCCACCATTTGGGTACTGATTGGCTGATGATTGGCCTCTGCCATAGGTGGCTGCATTCTTGGCATTCTTCTGCAAGGGAAACATTTCTTCATAAAGGAATGTGTGGTGAGCCAGGCCTTCTAGCGCATGCAGTCATTTCAAGGCTCAGATCATGCACATGCGTTGCTTCATAACTTTGGCTTTATTCAACAAAAAGGCAAGCACCATACCTGCAACAAAAAGCATGTGTCTCAAGCATTTACAAAGCAGCATTGCACAGCGCAAGCAAACACATAAACACGCCACATTCTCCCCGTGTTACAGAGAAGACGCAACAAACAGCATACAATTAAAACGACAGTCGACCCAAGCCCAGCGCAACATGCGGCGGTAAAGTTTCGCGCGATGTCCCAATCTATGTAGAGGTCTAGACGGTCGGGAGCCCTACGAACACGAGAGGATCTACGTAAAGTGGGCGGATCAAGAGGTTGATCCGCAGAATGCGACTGAACGATCTGTGACGGCTCGGGGGGGGGGGGGACGCCCGGCCATGAGACTCCTGAGCACCCCTGTCCTGATTCGCTGCTGTCTGTGGCTCGCGAGGAAACTCAACGGGACCAGAGGCAACAGGGCTAGCAGCTTCGGTGCCGCCCTCATCAGCACTCCTATCAGACAGTGGAGCAGCATCACCACGAGAAGCCAAGTCACGCACAGACACAGTGGACTCCTTCCCATCCCGGAAACGAACATGAGCAAACCGAGGATTCGCCTCGAGCAACTCCACCTCTTCTACCAGAGGATCGTACTTCGAATGACGAACATGCCGCCTCAGTAGCACGGGCCCCCCTGAGGCCAGCCACGAGGGGACAGAGCAGCCACTCGTAGAGCGACGGCTGTACGCAAACAGACGCTCATGCGGAGTGACGTTGGTAGATGTGCAGAGCAGTGATGGAATTGAGTGGAGGGCGCCTTGTAGGACCATCTCCCATCGCTGTACTGGGAGACCATGGGATCGTAAAGCGTGAGTAACTGCCTTCCATATTACGCCGTTGAATCTCTCACACTGGCCGTTACCGCGGGGGTTGTACGGTGTAGTGCAGCTGGAAGCGATGCCGCGACTAGTGAGGAACTGACGCAACTCAGCTGATATAAGGGCTGCACCCCTGTCCGAATGAATGTAGGCTGGCATGCCAAAGATCGCAAATAACTGATTTAGGCACGAGATGACCATGGGGGTCGTCATGTCCGCGCACGGAAACGCGAAAGGGAAGCGTGAGAACTCGTCGACGACAGTAAATAGATAGCGATTGCGAGAGGATGTCGGAAGAGGTCCCTTGAAATCTATACTGAGACGCTCAAAGGGTTGGGTGGCCTTGATCAGGTGAGCTTGAGGTGGACGGTAAAACCTCGGTTTGCACTCGGCGCAAGCTTGACACGAAGAAGTGACACGCCTAACATCATCCACGGAGAACGGCAGGTTGCGAGAGCGGATAAAATGTATCATCCGGGTAACGCCAGGGTGGCAGAGAGAGTTGTGGAGCTCCACCAGGGTATCTGAGCTGACCGTCGTACAGTACGCTCTGGAGAAGGCGTCAGCTGGGAGGTTTTCTACCCCTCGACGGTACTGAATGTCAAAACTGTAGCACGCGAGCTCCATCCTCCATCGCTGGATCTTGTCGTTCTTGATTTTTCCAACGTGCTTGGCGTTGAACATGAAGGACACTGATTTCTGATCTGTTACCAGAGTGAAGTGGCGTCCAGTGAGATAGTGTCCCCACTTGCGGAGGGCCTCCACGATAGCGTATGCTTCCTTTTCCACCGCAGAGTGTTTTTGCTCGCTTGAGTTCAGCGTCCTAGAGAAGAACGCTGCGGGTCTTCCTGCCTGGTTCAGGGTAGCAGCAATTGCCCCATCAGACGCATCAGTTTCAACCACGAACGGAGCGTCTTCATCGATCGAATGCACAGTGGCCTTCTCGATCTCATCCTTCAGTAGGTTGAACGCACGTTCAGCCTCTTCGTCGAGAGGGAAGGTAGAGGCTCGAGCGATGGGCCCCACCTTTGCAGAGTAGTTCGGGATCCACTGGGCGTAGTAGGAGAACATCCCAAGAGCGCGCCGCAGTGAGCCCAAGCTGCTTGGAAGAGGAAGCTCCCGGAGAGGCCGGAGACGCTCAGGGTCCGGCTTGATTTCGCCATGCGAAACGGAGTACCCAAGCAGGGTCACTGAAGCAGCAGAGAACAGACACTTGTCAAGATTCAGAGTCAGGCCATGCTTCTTCGCAGCCTCCATGAACCTACTCAGGTTATAGTCATGCTCCTCCTGGCTGTTGCCACAGATGGTGATGTCGTCTAGATATGCGAACGTGTCTGAGAGGCCATTGTCCTTGATGAACTGATCCATGATGCGCTGAAAGCAGGCCACCCCATTGGTGACACCAAATGGAATCCTGCGGAACTGGTACAGCTGTTTGTAGGACTCGAATGCCGTATACGGTCTGTCCTCGGGGCGGATCGGAACCTGATGATAGGCAGACTTGAGGTCTACTGTGCTGTACAGATTGTACTGGGCCACTTGTTTTACCAGCTCAGAGATTTTGGGCAGTGGATACGCATCGAACTGCGTGAAGCGGTTGATCGTCTGGGAATAATCAACCACCATCCTCTTCTTATGCCTCTCGTTTGTAGTCACCACTACCTGGGCCCTCCAAGGAGAGGTGCTGGGTTCGATGATTCCTTCAGCGAGCAGCCTCCTGGTTTCCTCTTCAATGAACCGTCTGTCAGGGGCGCTATATTGCCTGGATTTGATTGCAACCGGCTTGCAGTCTGTTGAGAGGTTGGCAAACAGCGAAGGCGGGGGGAACAGAGAGGGTCGCCAGTCCGCAGACACTGAGTGGCGGTTTCTGTCCTCCGAACTGAACTGTCGCACTGCTGTGCTGTCGCATGAAATCCTGTCCCAAGATGAGGTCACAGCACAGGGTTGGTTGGACTGACAGTCTTACAGCCGGATACATGTGACCGTGGAGAGTAAGGTCAACAAGGCAGTAGCCGAGTGTTTGAGTCGAAAGTGCGGTGGAGGCCATAGACACAGTGTTTGACTGAGGGGGCACATTCAAGCTGTGTTCATTAACAAGAGACTGGCATATAAAATAGGGCGGGTCGATGGAAAAAGTTTCCAAGTGAAGAGCGATTTTCCTACGGGCTGATCCATAAAACGGTTAAAACATATTTTTTTTGCGAATTTTTGAAAAGGAACTGGGCGCGCCGTCAACGGTTTTTCGAGACCACTTTTGCTAATTTTTCTCGTTGTTTGCAAAATGTAGTGGGAAAAATTCGAGAAAGGTACTATATTTACCACTTTCCTAGTTCTACATGCTTACCCCCACCTCTTCACAAAGTTTGGAAACCCCAGTGGCAGAATCGTGCTCAGAATAGCGATTAGCATCGGCGCTCTGAGCGCAACGAAACCAGCGCCATCTATTGAGCGAGTTTGGCATAACATTGATTTTGACGGCTTTCCGACCGTTAAAAGCTGACGCAGCCGCTGCCACGTCGGGTATATGGTGTTCTTTGGTGTTCCTAGGTGTCTGGTGTTCCTTATTTGACACTAGGTGAGTTGTACCCATTCGATCCGAAATACTTCAGGAATCATAAATTGCTCCGGAAGCTATACCTATAGTGATTTCGCAAAGAAAACAGCGAGATGCTAACTTCGATGCCTATATGTTTATCAGTTAAATTAAGTTTTGCAGACAGATAACATCAGTCCAAACCGTATGTTCATTTTTAAATGCAATGTAGCCAGCCACCTAACCGTCCTAGGACAGAAAATCACACTTCGATAATTGATTCAAACGCCGGCATGAGAGCGTTGCATTGCAGAAGGCCACCCTCTTCCAGCGAGATTGCTATTGGTGACTCTGATAACGCGTTCTTTGGACCGATCTATGAGCTGCATGCAGTGCATGACTTGTTTATTGCAAAATGCTGATAGAATCGCATATCTTTATGTCTCCTGCCTCATTCGCTTCCTATACTTTTTTTGCCATAAGTGTCTCGAGTCTTTTTATCACCATTCCTTAGTTCAGCAAGCATCGCAGTGTATGTATGCACTGTTTGCTGGCTGTCTGTATCGGCCAGTACAGCCCAAAAAAGTTTCCTATAGTGGGCCCGGTACTTATTCCTGTCGATCACTGGGCGAATAACACAGACCGGTGAGCTGAGAGGTCTCGCAATAGCTGGATGCTTTGGAGTAATCCGTCTCTGCAATGTTTACTCCGTAATTTCGGACCACATTGGGACATAGTGAACAACATTGAACTCGGTGATAGTTCGAAGCTGGTCAATATATGTTGTATGATGGCGATCGCGACGGAACGGAGCTTGCAAGCTGCCAACGTAAGCCATTTTACCAAATTCAAGGGCTCAAGCTTCCTTACTGACAGCTACCTCAGGATTTGTCAAGAGCGTGACGCCTGCTTCCGGGCTGTTCAGAAGTGTTCTCTGATCTGGACTGCATGGCGTTGCCCGAAACGGCACGAACGGTTCCTGCTCGATGCACAGGCACTCTTGGTAAATGGTCCACTGATCGGCGCAGCTTTATAGTCCAGTGGCTTTTCCACAAGTATTGTAAACTTGTTTAATAGTTTGGCCCTTGTCTGATTTTGGTGTAAAATAGAATAAGCATTGACTACCGGGCTCATTTACTGAAGCAATATGCTCGTCCAACAGGCTCGTCATAGCCGATGACCCAGCACGGCTATCCTATTTATCATGATAAACGACGCATCCTTATGCACGTAAAATGCAGAAGGGCATTTCCTTTGTAATCACTTGCCTATCCCAGAACAGAATGTGAAGTGTCACCGAGGACCACCACGCGGCATTAGTTCCGTTTCGACATGGAGGCTCCTTTCCACTAACTGCAACAATGTCACATGATTGGGATCACAAATTGCGTCGGAGACCACTTAGCAGCTACTACCGCGGTTATTATGAGGTCAGTTTCCCTCAAAGCTCGATGCTCCACTGCTTGTTGCGGTGGCCGCGCCCCAATAGGTCATCAAAATAGGATCTGATGGTCCGATGAGAACGCGCGACTCGGGCAGTGATATGATACGCGGATCGCCGATCAGCAGGATACCTCGCAACTCATCCTCAGTCTGTTGTCAGATGAAGCCGGGCTAAGTTGACGAGGCTAACTTAGTATTTAGTTATTCTGCAATTTAGCTGCTACTGTTCAGTTCTAACACTAGGTTTGCATTTAAAAAGAAAGGTTAAATTTACATGCAAGGAAATAATCGAAGCCAAAACTGAAAATAATGCTGCTGAAGTCTCAGTGCAGAATCAAATGACTAATTGGTCCAGCGGACACTATCGCACTTGGCGCATAATGGCTGTGCTTAAGTCAGGTGAACCCCCAAGATGTACATTTCATGGCTACTTTAATTGCAATTGACGGCTTTCACGCTATATATGCTCCTGTGCCTTACGTTTTTTTTTTCATCAGCGTCCTAAGATCGCATCAGCAGAATGCATATTGTCTCGGTCGACGCAAGGTTAACAGTCCTCTCAAGAGATGGCGCTGCGATCGAGTTGCGGAAAACCGATGCAGAGAGCATGGCACCATGGCCAAAGTTAAAGAGATACAGCCAACAGACTTGCAGAATAGGTTGAGGAATAGCTGAAGTTTCGAGGTATATATTTGAAAATAATTAATCATATGATATTTGTGCTCAAAACTCGCGTGCAGTGAAAATGTAGCGAAAAACACGGTTGATTAATTGGCTGCGGCGACCCGCAACCTCAACCAAAAAAATTGAAAAAATTCACACAGTCTTCTTGTGACATGCTCCGTAGGAATTTCGGTCTTCATTATGTGTCCTCGAAAAAAAGTTCTCGGATGACCCGCCCTAATATAAAACTCTCAGAGCTGCCGGTATCCAGCAGTGCGCTCGCCTTATGACCATCAACACAAACATTGACAGTGGCGTCTGACAGAACACCAGCGGAAGCAGAAGATACAGCAGACAGCACAGGGCCACTGAAGACGGCTGATGTCACGCTCTGCGGGGTGCGACAAACTTTTGCGAAATGCCCTCGTTTCCCACACTTCACGCACACAGCAGAGCGAGCAGGGCAAGCACGGCGAAGATGATGCTTGTTACCACAGAAAAAAAACATGATTCGACAGTAGCAGAGGGCTGCGGGGCATGCCGATCATCAGGTCTCTCACGTTGCACCCCGTCAGACACACCACACCCGGCATCCACCCCAGCCCCAGAGTTCATGTTCGCAGTGGCTGCGCTCAGGGGGGGGGGGGGCGACTGGGGTCAGGTACGAGTCAGAGCTCCTCTGCGCCTGTTCCAGAGCCCTTGCCTGGTCAAACGCAGTCTGAAGATCAAGTGACTTGTTCTCGAGGAGCCTCTGGCGGATGATCGGTGAGGTCAAGCCGCTGATGAAGGCATCTCGAACAGACTCTTCACGATACTTCTCAGCTGTCACAGACTTGTAGTTGCAGTCCTTGCTCAGCAGTTTCAGAGCCTGCAAGTACTCATCCAGTGTTTCCCCAGGCTGCTGGTGGCGACTTGCCAGCATGTGTCGGGCATACACTTCATTCTTGGGTTTCACATACAAATTCTCCAGTACTTCCACAGCAGATTCATAGTCCACACAGTCCACTATGTACTCATAAACACGAGGTGCCACAAAGTTAATCAGAATGTCCAGCTTGTTCGGATTATGTTCCTGTACAGCATCCAGAAAAGTGCTGAAAGTACGGAACCAGTGCTTCCATTCCCCAGCAGCACTGCTTGAGTTGGGGTTACAGTCGAACCGCTCTGGACGAAGGAACTTGTCCATGCTGAGTTTTCTTTTTGTTGAATAAATTGTGGTGAGCCAGGCCTTCTAGCGCATGCAGTAATTTCAAGACTCAGATCATGCACATGCGTTGCTTCATAACTTTGGCTTTATTCAACAAAAAGGCAAGCACCATACCTGCAACAAAAAGCATGCGTCTCAAGCATTTACAAAGCAGCGTTGCACAGCGCAAGCAAACACATAAACATGTACGTACCACAGAATGCTTTCAGAATGAGAAATGAGATATCTTTACCTGGGGTGACCGCTGGGCCATAAAAGCTCATGATATGTGCTAATCTCAGCTCAAGTTACAAAACTGCTATTTCAGTTCCAAAGCCCATGTTAAATGGTATATTTCCTTAATTTTGTAAGATCACTTGTCAACTCATTAGTCACTGTCACAGTGCTGTTAAGAAAAATTAGGCCAGATTATGCTTGTTTGTGTCTGTTGTGCTAACTACCAAACCAAATGCCAATTATCGAGTCCTAATGTTGTTGCTTTTGCAACTGCAACAGTCATAAGTTATAACTGGCAACACCATCACAATCCTACTTGAGCAGCTTGTGAATTCAGGTTACATTATCATGATATCTGAGAGTTTAGCTCTAGACGACTCTAAACAACTCACAATATTATAGCTGCAGACGATTGTACGATATTTAGACCTACAGCTGTAGACGATAAGAAGATTAAGGGAGGGATGACCACTGACCAGTAGAAAATGGGAGGGGGCATGTGTGACATTTGGTCAGAATTTGTGAAAATGTGTTGTTTTCCTTTCCAAGAAATGCTTCGAGAAAAAAAATCAGTGAATTGCACTGCAACATTTGTATGAGGAAGCAAAACATGGACATTTTTTAAATTCTTAAATCAACTTGTGGAATATGCTCTCAGCACCCAGCAGCATGCAATACTGAATTCACCTTTTCTGGATCTTCCAAAACAGTACCCGGTGATCTGATTGAAGTGATGACTTGATGCCAAAGGCCATCAGTAAGGTTTTACTTTGACAGCAGTTGGTGCAGAAGCTAAGGGACACACCGAACAGTTCCTTGGTATAGGAATGTAAGCTACAGCGACAGGAGTCAAACAATTACAAGCAAATGCTTATACTTTTTTAGAAAATTATTACTAGTTTTACTTTTTCATGCGTGGCTGAGTGGTTTTCTGTTACTACATGAGAGAGGCCATTATCTGTTAGAATGTGTGGTATCTTCTTGTAAATGACTGTCGTATTTCACAGGGCTGACAAGTATCTCCCCACCACTGATTTTGTACAGTAAATTCTGTGAATAACTAATCAGCCTTTACTGCTGTACATTTTGGTGGATCATACATACTATCTGACATACTGCTTGTGTCATCACTCATCACCATCGATACATGGCTGAAGCACATCCCGGATGTCAAGTTCTCTGCTTTTTCGTGGCTCAGTTCTCAGACAATCATCTGAGAATGTGCATTCATCACACGGTCCTGTTTTACCAGGTACCTACCTATCCATACCAATAGTGTATATGTTGGTTCAAACTTCAAACTACTATAATGGTGTTCATTCAACCATTGCATCGTAGTACAATGTAGATATAGATGATTCTTCATGTCTCCTAGTGGAAGGTATATATAATTATGCATGGGTCTGCCGGGAAGATGAAACATTATCAGCACGAGTGAAAAGATGGCACGAGTGCTGATAATTTTTCATCTTCCCTGCAGACCCATGCACAATTTTATTTCTTACACACTATTAGTTGCTATAAATTCTTTAATTCTTTAATTCTATAAACTCAAAAACAGGTGATCTTGTCCCGGCCGGGAAAAGATTAAAGGCCGCGCCGTCCACTATGGGGAACGCTTGCGGTCCGTACGGAATTTAGCACAGAGCCCTATGGGCGCATCCGGTCCGTACGGAAATCGTGTGCGCTCCGTGCGGACCGCATCCGAACGGCAATCAGCTGTTGATTTTCCGTCAGCTCTCCGCAAGCGTTTCGGAAGCGGTTGCTACGGAAACGAAATAACAAAGTTCGACATGTTGAGCTTTTCTGCGGAGAACGCAGGCGGAACGGACGCGGACAGGTACAATCTTCCGTCTTCGAGTTTTCAATTGCAATTTTAAGAAATAATTTCAACTCTTTTAAGATGAAGTAAGTAAACATAATCTCCTTGACATGGCAGCACCATGTTATGCTTGTAAATTGCTATATTTTCTTTAGTAATAACTGATAATTGCTCTTCACAAAGTGTTAGCAAGTGTCCGTGAGCTTTCCGTCTGCGGTCCGGATGCGGTCAGCGTGCGGCGATATTCCTGACGGACTCCGGACGGAATTCCGTCACAGTGGACGGCGGCCTCAAGTGATCTTTTCCCGGACGGGGAAAGATGAACTTGCCACGAATGGTTCATTACGATTTATCCTCGTGTCTTTGGCCAACGGATCTTTCGATTCGGTGTGTAAGAAAAGGATATCTTTTCCAAGCGGGTTACTGAAAAACCGAGCGACGAAGGAGCGAGGTTTTCTGGAACACGCGAGGAAAAGATATCCGATCTTCCACGAGTGAGCCACGAGGAATCATATATCTTTCTATGTAGAGGTTTATTCACAATTCATTTAAAATGTTATATTCCTATGTATTAATTTATGATCAATATATTTAGATTAGTTTGTTTTTTATTCATCAGTTTATTACTAACGGCCATCAAAAAAAGTTGCGGCTATTGACGCTTCACAACTTGAAGTCTTGATTTTTGGCTGTGAATCCTCGATAGTCGATACGTTATCTTTGCTTCTCAGACAGATGCAAAGGTAACGAATTCTTACTTTTGCATCTCAGAGGTCAGGTGCGGGATAGAATAATCCCTGTACTGTAGACCCATTTGGAAATAAACCTCTACTAGAAAGATAAGCTCATCTGTGATAGGTACTTTATTATCATGTTCTGAACGTAGAATAGTTTTAGCTTCGGTTGACACCAGTGTACTCCTCCATGTCATGTCATGTCATTGTTTCAAGCCTCGGCATGTGATTTTCTACCCCTTTTTTGCATCTTCGTCGCATGTGAAAGTGTAAGTCGAATAGCTCTGACGGTTCTGACCCTTCCGATTTGGGTAATAGTTTGTCGTTGCACTCCCAAGACCAGGCCCTAGACTACTTTTGTTTAGTGCCGAGGCTTACGTCACCGTTTCATTTCTCATTAGTCTGAAACTTCGTTTTAACTATTATGAGCAAAAAAAAAAGTTTATGTCATTGTGTACAAATAAAACCACCATTGCGTTCCATAAGCGATTATTTGCCAACCGTTTTACGACCGAAATTGTCATTGCCTTCGTTAATCCGCGCCGGGCCGGTGCTCGGCGCCAATCGCGCTGGGCCGGGAATGTCTCACCCCCCCCCCCCCACAGTGATGCAAATGGGGTTCACGAGTGGCCATAAATACCAAAAAGCCAAGTTTACCAAACCGAGTAACTCGCGATATGGCTAACCAAAGAAATGTTTGGTGCATCTGAAATCACATAGCTTTCATGTTTTTGTCAAAACCGGCCTCGTGTATGATTGTCAGAAGTCGGGCCATTTTCTATGTCGTAAAATGACTGTCGGATACTTGCAAGTTCAAACGCCGCTAGCGTGCGTTCATTTAACCCTATTAGTGGCAGGGGGGGGGGGTTGTTTTTATCCACCCCTCAGGTTTTTCGGGAATATCTCCGAAACCGCTGAAGCTACGATGCTGAAATTTTCTGACTTTTCCTAAAACTAAATTGGACACATTCCCTGAAAATTTAAAGTTCATACCTTTACCAGGGGCGGCTCCAGAGCACTGGGAATTGGGGGGGTCCTATTCGTGAAGCGAGTCATTTGGGGCGAAGATCACGATGCTGATGTATTACCAGTAAAACGCCTTTTGGGCGAAGAACGAGCGAGCGAGATAGTGAGCCCTGCACGTGCAGAAGGGCGAGAGGGTACTTCCAACGGGCTTGTGCAAAGCACCCTTCTAACCGGTCGCTAGCGGTGTACCAAATTTGAACGCAATCGGCCCAGCCGTTCCTGAGATCTGGAAGCGGCATTCTGCACGTGCGCACGTGCAAACGGGGTCCAAAATGACTTTTGCACGGCACCCTACTAACCGGTCCCCAACCGTGTACCAAATTTGAGCGCAATCGGCCCAGCCGTTCTCGAGATCTGGAAACGCCCCCTGCACGTGCGCACGTGCAGTAGCACCCTAACCGCAGCACATGGGAATGCATTGCCTGGTGGGTGCCTACCTGTATGCCAAGTTTCAGCGAAATCGCCCCAGTAATTACCGAGTTACTGAAATGGGAACAAATTTGGCACCTCTTATTGTTGTATTTTGCACGTGCAGTGGGGGTCACTCACATAGATGAAGAGTATCCGACCTTTGGTAGAAGGGATGCAGCTACCCTATAAAAATGACCGCAAGACAATCGCTCAAGCCGCTGCTGAGATATGGGCCTCTCAAAATCATTACTTTTGCAAAACTGCTTGAACACCCTTGACTTTTCACGTGGCACGTACCACGGCGGTCACTGAGATGTATCAAAAGTAGTCAATTACGAGGTAGAAGGGATGGGGCTACCCAGCAAAAAAGACCGCAGGCCATTCGGTCCAGCGGTTGCTGAGATATAAGCCTCTCAAAAGTGTTACAGGCCGGGCCGGGCCGGGCCGGGCCGCTCATACTGAGATTTTTCCGTTATATTGAAAAGACTTCGCTTCGCTCGCTGCGCTCGCTCGCTCGTAATCAAAACGTCTGTACGTATGTATGTATGTATGTATGTATGTATGTATGTAACGCGTCAGTCACGCTTGGCGGGCTATTGCTCGGGAACGGTGCGGGCTACGGAGGTGAAATTTTCGACGCAAGGCGGACGCGTGCATCTGTTTGTTGTATTAAATTTTGGTGGGGGTGCGCTCGGCGGTTTGCACGTGGCGGGCGCATCTTTGCGGGATTTTGGGCCGCGGCCGGCGCCGAGCAGACGGCACGCGCCTTAAGATTGTTCGCTTGTTCGCTGCGAAAATGAGGGAAAACAGAGCCGGAAGGTCACTGACCTTTGGCAATGAATACCGGAACAGAGCACCGCCGGCCAAGAGGAGACGCAACATTTATTATGGCAAAAACTCGGCCGCTACTGGGCCGATTGCAATGAAACTTAATTTATTACGCTGCGCGTAATGCTGTCCCTCTAGTTTACATATATAAAAATCAAAATATCTGTACGTATGTAACGCGTCAGTCACGCTTGGCGGGCTATTGCTCCGGAACGGTGCGGGCTACGGGGGTGAAATTTTCGACTGAAGTCGGACGCGTGCATCTGTTTGTCGTATTAAATTTTGATGGGGGTGCGTTCGCCGGTTTGCACGTGGCGGGCGCATCTTTGCGGCATTTTGGGCCGCGGCCGGCGCCGAGCAGAGAGCACGCGCTTTAGCCTCAGTTTCTTCGCTTGCAAAACTGAGCGAAATCAGAGCCGGAAGGTCACTGACCTTTGGCAATGAATACCGGAACAGGGCACCGCCGGCCAAGAGGAGACGCCAAATTTATTCTGGCCATAACTCGGCCGCTACTGGGCCGATTTTAATGAAAATTGATTTATTACGCTGCACGTAATGCTGTCTCTCTTTACGCTGCGCGTAATGCTGTCCCTCTAGTTATTTTTAAAAACCATTGGCGTTTCGCATTTTTCATTTTGCAAAAAGAAAGCAGAAATCGATTCGCCGATGCTGTGGCTTTGGACAAGCTTTGGAGATTAGTAAACATTAGTACCATTCACTCAACGTTGACGCCGGAATTCTCGGCTTTGGACCCGGCGAATCGATACGCCGCAAAAGTAAACAAAGCCGGGTTGACGAAATTCAACCAGATTCAACGTTCAGGTATGGTGGTACGAGGGTATTTGGTTGTGTGTTGGCATCATTTTTTGCCTTTTTCTTTAAATGTGGAACTGGCGTGAGGCTTATATTGAAAAAATAACGTTGTAGCTTGCCTTCGGAAATTGCGTGATAGATGTATGAAGTGCGCCATTCAAGGTGACAATTTCGCCGTCGGCCATCATGAAAATAGTGATGAAGGCTTTTCGCACGTACTATTTTAGACTCGCAAGCGACTCTGGAATCATTTATCGAGAGATCGTGTTTGAAGAATCCGGTAAAATATATTCCTGGCCGGGGCCGGGATGATTCAATAGATGTCACAGAGTTTTTTTTTAGCGAAAAATCTGAGGGCCGTTAGGCCCGAGGTGATTTTGCTAAAAAAGCGAGGTGACATTTATTGAATTCCCGGCCTTAGGGCTGGAATGTGTTTCCCAGGCGCGGATACAAGGGGGGGCATGGGGGCCATGGCCCCCCCTTGGCCGATTTTTTTCAAAAATAAAATAAAAAGTTAAAAAGTTAAAAAGCTGAAAAGGGGGCCTCCTGAAAATAAAGTGGCCGAAATCCGATGAGTTTTTTTTTTAACCTACCCACTTAGTTATTTCTTAGAAGACTAGCTGAGAAGACTTCTTTGTTAGAAGATTGGTAAAGCTTTTCATAACTTGGAGGTCTCTTATACTCACAGAGATGACCACTTTTACAGGGCCTCCTAACCTGCACAGAGGGCCTCCAAGCCTGCACAGATGTTGAGATGTTGCCTGAACAGCTAGATAAGCTCAATAGACGCAGTTTTTTTTTGGGGGGGGGCCCAACAAGTGGGAAGATGGGGCCTCCAACAGGTGGGATTATGGGGGGGGCCTCCTGGTTTCTGATGGCCCCTCCCTTGGAGATTTTCTGGATCCGCCCCTGGTGTTTCCCATACCTGCCAAAAAGCTCACAACTATATGATAGTGACGTCAGCAGCCGTGTGGTTCAACGTGTTTAACCACACGAACCACACCCCTTGAACCACACGGCTTATAATATTAAAGCATTGCATTAAACTTTGAAAAGTGTGGTACAGTGCACGTGCCGTTTAAATGCCTGGATGTCTCGATTTAATCATGCAATGTAGCAGGTATGGGAAGTCTGAATATACATTCTTGGACGATACCGCGAAAACGAAATATTTCTATCGAGAGTTTTCAAAGGATTTCATGCACGAGGCCTTGGCCGAGTGCATGAAATTCTTTGAAAACTCGAGATAGAAATATTTCGTCGCGGTAGAGTCCTAGATAGGTATTATTTCCTGTATGTTTCTTAATATCGTTCGTTATTTGCTTAAAAAGGTCAAAATATGCATAAATAAAATACAGTAACATTAACTACACGTTAAATACTGAAATACTGGCAGTTCTAATTGCTCAACAGTTCAGCAAAGCTGACAAATTTTCTTTAAAACAGAAGCCCTCGATGAAATCAAGCTATCCAAGAAAACCATCCAAGAAAACGTCTCGCGCGAAGTTTCTTGGATGGCTGGATTGCGTTGCAAGACTGCATCAAACATACAGGAAACCTGCACAGAACGACTTCTGAAATTCGAATTGTGCAATCTTCTAAAAATGAAAAAGGTGATAGTTTCCCTTTAAGTAATGTTTTTCTGGAAAAAAAATTGACTGGAAACTGGCACGACAGTGATTTTCCAGCATCGTGTTTCTTACGCCATGAGCTATCGAATGAACTATAATTTGACCTTTAAAGGTCAATATCAAAATTAGGCCTAAGGTGAAGGTCAAAACCTGACCGGAAAAGGTCATGCTGTATAGCAATCGATCCGTATCGTCAAGCTGATCACACCCCAGGTGTTTTCATCGCTTTAGCATGTCTTCATCAAAAGGTTTTGTAAAAAAAAACTGCTGAACTCCTTTCATGACCTGAGATGACCTGGGGGATATAGAGAGGGACCACGGGTGCAATTTTCCGATCCACTGTGTCATGTTAACCTGTTATCGGATGTTTGAGAGTGCTATGTATGGCTTTGGTGCATTTCAATTTTCTCCCTTTAACTTAGGCACAATGAAGAGGCCGCAAAATTGACCTTACCTTATGTCACCGATATCAAAATTCGAAGATATACATTTCATGTATACTGATACCTACTCTTCATCATTCGCTGAAGTTTTAAAGTGATCGTTCAGTTGGTGTACCTACACTGTAAAAAATATTGACTAGCCCCTCGTCAAATGATTCTCAACGCTAAATGTCGGGGGTACAGACTAGTTTTGCATCCTACTTTTGACACACGCTGCGAGCCCCTGGCTTGTTTTGTGTTCGTCAGATGACAGTTACCAGGTGTCGGTTAGTTTTTACCACGTCCCAAAAATAGCTGGAGCGTTTCTGCCTTGTTTTGGAAGCAGGTCCTCGTTAATGCTGTGTATGATAACAAAGTACCTAGTAACAATATTAACGAAAAACAATGTCAAAACGAGGGCGGCTTGTTTAGTGACGATGCTCAAAAGAAGCATCGTCTTGTTCCTACTTAACGAATGAAGCTCAAACTAGGTCAAAACTAACGTATTGCTCAACCCATAGTCAGATGACCAGCAGATCCTACGCCGCCCAATCCAGTCATCGAATTTGCCAGCGAATTCGTTTGAAGACCATCATATTATTAAATATCGGTGGTCTTCAAACGAAATCCCTTACCAGTTTGATGACGAATTCATCCGGCCCATTCCAAAAACGCTCAAGATAAAATGAAAGTGTATTTCTGAAATAATATGCTTTCTTGCAATGCACCTTTCGTATATCAAGCGAATCTTTCACTTCCAGCGCCCGTTTACAGTTATCAATCGAATCAGAAGCATGCACATACCTATCGATAGATCTGAACCTAAGAACACAGACGACATTTTGCAGAGTACCTGTCTGAGCCTATGCAGTGGAGCCCGTGAGCCGCCCTTCCGCAGCTGCCTCATGAACTTGATGATAGGTCTGAACCTCAGATTGGCCAGAGCTTGGCCTAACCAGCTTATTTATATCCACAGTTGTAGTGACTTAGGGTTTGGAATTTGCCAAACCTAAGTTTTGATTACCAAGAGAAGTTTTGTACTTCTTGCACTTGCCCTTTCTTCATAACTTTGGCGGAAATCGTCGTAGTGAAACTTCAGTGTTCCGTTAGCTGTCGGTTCTTGAGAGAGTTGGCCAGGCCGGACACCGGGGGCGGCTCCACAACTTTCGAAAAATTAAACCTAAGTCCTATTGCACTGCATGGAGAGCAATTCATTAAAAATCGCTCTTGTTTCGCCCCCCCCCCCCCCCTCGACAACTTTGCAAACGTCTCTGCGCGATTTGGTTGAGAATAATGGCTTATGGCAAGTTATTGAATCAGAACGTCGATCACTGTAGGTCATATATCGGCAAGCAATTCTTCATAACTAGACACTGCACAAATGGAAACGATACAGGTTTGCCCAGTGATAAACACTCGCACTGCACAGACTCGCGCACCCCCGACCGAACGCGGCACGGCACAGCGCAACAGCTGGCGCCGGGAGGCCGGGAACGCATTAAGTGAAGGATTCACAGGTGCGCAACTTTATTGCGAACAATAAAAACCTACCGCAAACGATTAAAAAAAAAGTTTTAGGGCAATCGGAAATACAAATGCATTGACTTATAGAAATAAAATTGTCATTCACCTTCCAAATAACCCAACAATTTATTTGCCGTAAAAAGTGTCTGGAAATGGAAAGTTGCTAACATGATTCAGCAAGTAGGGAAACGCAGCCGCTACCTGGCGAATAATCTCAGGCTGGTTTAGTGACGAGTGCATTGCTACGGCTTGTTCCTCAACCTTCACAGATTACTATGACAAAACTACCCCTAGTATTTTGATCATCCTGAGGCTGGCTTTCACCTAATAATTTGATGAGGGTCTTCCTCGTTTCGGATTGAGGCGAAAACAAACGTCAAACAACCTTGATAGTTAATTCAGCACTTCAAAACAAAGGTACACCTAGGGTATCATTACAATACCGGATCATAACGATCTGGATAGTTCTCAGCCTGTAAGCTAACTAAGCGGTAACTAGTCAAGTGGTAGGTACCGGAAGCATTGACAACCTGGTGACTGTTTCGAGACCCTTGTTTTGACACATAGCTCGTCAATATTTTTTACAGTGTAGGTGTGGAATCTGTGGCGACTGGCGAGCATTATATTTTTTCAGCACTGTTATCACTGTAAATGCTACCAAATGCCGTTAATAAAATAGTACGGCATTTTATAAGTTTCCCTGGTGACACTGACCTGACCTTTAGCGACCTAGTTTTGAATTTTTACAATATGAGCAGAAAAGATGCAGGAGCAGGGTTGCCAAAAAAAGAAACGGTAGCTCGGAATGCCGCCGTTTTTAGATATTTGCGAAAAACCGCATGGGGGTGCTCAAACACCCTCGGCCCGGCGCGGGCTAAGCAATTATTTGTGCCTAATCTGGTACATTGAATAGCTTTCAGCTCCAGCATGACAGACAACGTGTGACTCAGCACCACACCTGATTGTGTTCCCCTATTTGGTAGTGGTGCACGGGGACCATGCGGACCGAGATCCTAGCCTTGAATGGATTCAGGGTAAGAAACGACATCAGCACGACAGAAGACCGACATAGCGAGACGCAGCAGGAGTGTCACTGTATAATAGCGTTGCATGTTTATTGGTCGTTCCAATGCATAGGGTGTCTGTTTGAATTAGTATATAACCTATGTTATAGAACTAACTAGGTACCATATTTGCCCAAAGGAAAAGCCTTGTTTTGAAATGCACAGTATTTGGCCTAATGCTGTTTGCCTATTCATAACTATTATTTTCTCACTGTGCGCAATGGTTACATTTATTTATCCTTTCACAGTGTGTTGTTGTTTAACTATTGCCGCTCTCACTAAAGCAATCGTTTGCTTACAGTTCTCGTACTAGTCAAGTGTTAAAAATGTCATATAAGGAAGTGTAAAAGCATTCAGATAATAATGACAATGACCAGCGCTGCAATGATGTCTTAGTTACTAACTAGTTATCCATTGAGGTTTTCAGATGAAAACAATAGTCGGAGGCGGAATATCGAAAATACTTTCTCACAACTTCAACAGCTACACCATAAAGGGACGCGCGAATGTGAGTTGAATGAACACAAAAAGCTTAAAAAAAAGAAGAAAAAAAAAACGAATTATAAGCAATTGCTTAGGCTGTTAATATGGCACAAATGTATATATTTTTTGTCAGTAACCGAGGGTCAGGTCAACATTTTGTGACTTCTTCATTATGCTTAACCCGCGCCCTGGTGGGATCTGTTTATAAGGCGACCGGTGGGGGGCTATTTTTTGCCCCCCTCGTATCTCCGAAACACTGGACGGATCCGCAAAGTTTAAACGACGTACGAAAGCCCTGTCAAATTTGTCGAGAGAAATTTAATTTCATTGGTCTCGGGGTCACCGATGACGTCACAGGTCGGGTCAAAGATAAAATGTTTTGGCGGTCACGGGTCTTCTAGGGAATGCGCTATAACACCGAGTTAAACGCATTTTATCGAAAATCAGCGATAGGGCGTCAGTTGCCTAGTATATATGCTGCTATTAGAGGTCACTGGTATTGCCGGTCAGATCACCAAGGGTCATCACATTAACCCAATTTTACTAGGGTTGTGTGATTCATGTTTTATGGTCAATTTTTCATTTCAAACTCAATGGTGTTGGTGATAGGACCATCCGGAACGGTGCAGGTCACTTCCTGGTGGAGGTCAGGTCCATGTCAGGTCAAAAAAGGTCGAATTTCAAAATTGATATTTTTTGCATAAAATGGGTATTGATTCAATGCACCTCACGGCGAGTCTAATGGTAGTCTTTGTTTTGCGCTACGTGTTGTAAAATTGCTAGCAATTGAGTTTGAAAATTTGACGTAATCAATTTTGAATACTTTTTCCGCTATAACTTGGCCAAAAAAAAGAGGGATCGATCTAAAATTGGCTATGTGATTAGATGTCGATAAGGGCTATCACATATATTCAGTTTTTTTAAGTCGAAAAACGTTTTGGATTTTTGGGCAATTATATTCAATTTGTTTTTTAATTTTTGGAGGTCAAAACTCAAAACATACCTACAACATTTCGAGATAGCATTTTTGTAGCCCCTGGTAATTCTACACCTTTTATGTCTTAAACGTTTTTCTCGATCTTCAAGCTATAGGTCTGACAGCTCTTTCCGCGAAACTTTTTTTGTCGAAAACGGCAGAACATGACGTCACTCTGACGTCATTTGCGGCCAACTTTTCATAGTCTTTGGAAAAACTGTGGCTACAATGTGTAAAATTGATGCCCGGAAGGGTACTGAAAGTTTGGTGACGATCGGCGCAGCGGTTCTGGAGACACATCGAAATGTCTGGAGGGGGGCAAAAAATAGCTCCCTCCCCACCAAGGCGCGGGTGAAGTTGATGCGAAAATGAACCTGCGGCTCTTTCTGACAAATGACTCACATAACGGTTTATAACATGGTTTAATAAGTGTCTACTTAAAATTTAATCAGAAGCGTGCGTATCAGAGCCCGCATTATCTTTGTAGCATCTATATATTGTATATTTCACGTACCTCTTCAAAAAGGTCACGGTCAGTTCTACGGCAGTTATTCACGATCCTATTGAGTCAGAGGAAATGAAAGAATTTTTTTCGCAAAACTATGTTTTGGCAATTTCTTTTGTCTTCTCTTGGCCAAACTGTTGACCTGAGGCCTGATAGCGTAAGAGCTTGTAAATGGCTATAGTTCGTTTTTCTTAAGTTTGCCCCTCACTGTAAACGTCTCTTTGAACACAGCACGAGAATTGCTAGCTGAATTACTGAGAAAACTGGTTAGCGCACATTGTATTGTAGATATGAATAATATTTTCAAAAATAAGTTTTGAACACCGACGATTTGACGTTATGTTAAGCGCCGTGCAATTTATTTATTAGTTCAGACATAATTCCTGAGGAATCGTCTATCCCTGTGGGCCTGTAGGTATTGGCCAATACGATTTACGAGTCTGTGAAATAGTAAATAAATTTGATGAAATTGATCGTCTGTGAAATCTTGTCAAATCAGTGTGCGCCAACCAGTTTTCTCAGTAATTCAGCTAGCAATTCTCGTGCTATGTTCAAAAAGACGTTTACAGTGAGGGGCAAACTTAAGAAAAACGAACTATAATGCGCTTTTCTTTGGCGTTGCGGCTTTATCAGCTCACGAGTTATGAATTGATGTATCCAAAAATGTTGATGTTGGGGTAAATAATATTCGAGGGCCTCCGGTGACCTGACCTTTGACTTGACAAAAGGGACCGGAACACTATGGTTTTATATGCTCTTTCGTATGCCGCGTGTCTACTGCGTAGCGCCCAAGAGCTGACACAAGAGCTGAAATAGACGGGAGCGTTTAAACATGCGCTCCAGCAGGGCGCATGTTATAGGAAAGATCTCGTTATTCGTAATCGTGCTTTGGCTTATGCTCGTTCTTGTTGCAGTGACTTCATGTGATGTGATTTTAACACATATCAACATTGCAGGTTGCGAAGGCTACGTATGCAACATGTGCATTAATGCTAGTGATGCTCAAAATGAGGAATGCGCAAATGAGATAGACGCCATCACTTTGCCCCATCAATGAAGATCCCAGAGTATTGTTTAAATCGGATTGAAGATATACCATTAGAAGACGAGACGTACCTGAGTGACAGTGTTCCTTTATTGTGATTTGCCGTTTTTATTGCCTGAAATTTTTAGTATTCCTGAATATGTATAATTATGCATCTAAAACAATACTTAAGAAGCGAGAACGTTTTAAGTAGGCTAGTGCTACGTAGATGGTTGTTGTGGCCTCCGTCTGATCTTGGTGCTGTGCTGTAGTCAGGGACTTAGATTTGAATTGTGAACCGTGTGTCAAAGTGCCACTCTGCCGATTCTGGTCCACGCAGTGAAGTCCTTGCCCGATATGGATTATTATCAAGAGGTTCGCTTGAATTGCTTATGTCAAGCATTGGTCTCTGTACAGAAATTTAATGCTTTTCATTTGAAGATTTATCGATAAGCCAATGAGAACTGGCTTGGTAAATATAAGAAGTCCACTATTTTATATGCCTACTAGCTTTCTGGACATAACCAAATGCCCCATTTGGCATTTCCTCATTGTTCCCTATCTCCACCGAAATGTTTGTCTTTGATTATACGTTACCAAGTACCTACCTACCTACCAACCTCACTCTGGGTACGCTATGAGATAACTATAAACGTAAGCTTGTTGAATATAATATAGGTATATGAATTTGCAGCCAGTTTTGGCAGGTATCCTCAGATTTTGAAGGTATACAAATAATTCAAGAGGTCAAGAGGTATATAGGTAAATGTAGTTCCTGTTGGCTGTTCCTCTCGTCAAACTCCCGGCCATCCAGCGTCTGTTTTATTATTATTATTATCTATTATTATTATTATTATTATTATTATTATTATTTTTGCTTAACGATTCCTTTCTTCATATATTGGGTACATTTTCAGCCGAAAATGCCGACAGTCTCGGAGTCACCTCACATAATTTTGTGGCGTGTGTACATGCTCTTGTTCTGCGTTTCCGTGCGTGACTACGTTTTACCGATGCCGGTTGACGCATAGTTCGATTGGCAACTTGGACGGTATTATAGTGTTTGTCCTACTGATGTGCATACTCTGTTTTGACTCACACCATGTGCATGAACGTGACGCTTGCATGGGTGCCCACTGCCCAGTCGGCTACTCGTCGAACAGTGCTTGAAATACAGCAATTATATTCATCTTGATGATCGCCGTGCCCGTGTGTGTCTGAACGTGGCGATAACTTTACCTAGCTTATGTGTGACATGAGCGGCATTCCCATTCGGCAAGCTGTTGACGATGTCACATGAGCTACTCGTGCATTTTTTGTCTTGTTCAAACATAGGTGCGCATAGCTCGGGACATTCGCAAATCTGGCATTATGCGTAGAGCAGGACGGCGGATACCTTCTTGGCACCAGTTATATCAAATTGTTTTCTGGAAAGTTTGACTGTTTTCTGGGACATCAAACCTCCGATGGTAAGGCAAAGGTCTTCACTAATGATGTTGAACATCAATGGCAAGGTGAACCGGGAGCAGCACCCGTTGACCCGCACTCTACAGTCTACAGCTGCCTGCCTTACTCGATGAGGCTAATGAGGCCATCGGAAGGCTACGTTCGAAGCGTTAGCCGTGGTGGTCAAAGCATGCTTTCCACGGAGAGGTATAGTTCTATATATTAGCATATGCCGAAGTATGCCTTAAGCATTAGCGCGAGCGTGCGGTAAAAGCTTTTTGGATTAAACCGCATAATGTTGAAGGCAATTGGACAAAGGTTTTGCCCAAAGGTTTTGCCCATGGGCAAAACATTTTATCAGCGAACTTTTGAAGCATTTCCTGAGACGGAGGAAGGCGCTGGAAAAGAGCTTAACTGATAGAAATCTAACGTGAACTTACGTGTTGCATTTGGTCGCTTTGAACTATTGAACAGATTGTAAATTTTGGTTTTCAATAACATTATATTTTTAATCCTAATGTATATACAGACATATTAGTTAATCACCTACATTTATGGCGTCAATTTCATGCCTTTTACAACTGCAATGAATTGACAAAAAACGCATTTCACATTGATCAGTAAAAACTTTATTCATACTGACATGGGTAAAAAACCAAGCGCTCACTTCACAGGATGGTATACCTTCCACTCTTCTCTAACATTGAAAACGAACGCTACTATAGCTTCTCATATGACATATGAAATACCGAAATAGATGTTCTTGGTTTGATATGAATCCAACTCAGAGCCAGACACAAGGATGGAACACAGTGATCTTGAGTCGGCTTGGTTTATTATCTTAAGGTCAGGGAATATGTACATTTTTAGTTCTTGATATTCGGTCTTGGTTTTTCCACTTCTTTCAAGCATGTAAAATTGTTAAAGGAGCTTAAATATGGAAATTAAACGGCATATGCTAAAATAAATATCACACTTGGGCCGGAATGTTTCATTCAGGACCTCGGGCTTTGTTGAATTTTCCGCCCTCGACCTTCGGTCTCGTGCGGAAAACTCAACAAATCCCTCGGTCATTGTTAACGCTCAGTCAGAATTTTGCACTTCGAATAGGCAATATACTGTGAAATTATCATAATCCGACAAAGCGCTTGTGACAAGCGTTGTACTCAATGACGAAGGGTTATGCAGAATGCCTTGTGCAGCATGACTAAATGGAGTCCAGTCTGTTTTGCCGACCGTCAATTTGTGTATTGAAATATACCGTCCACAGGTGCACCCCATTTACAGACGGAGTCACAAGCATAAATATACGCCACATTTTCACACACCTACCTATGTCTAACTAACACATGTATAAATAAGGTTACAGACTCGATACGAATGCCTTCACCTGACTTCTAAACGCCGCCCGGGATCCGAACAGGTCAGCAGTAGGGCTGATAATCCCGGGATCGGGATCCCGGGATCCCGGGATTGTATTAATCCCGAATCCCGCGATTAGAAGCATCGGGATTTCGGGATCCCGATATTTTCCGTACAGAAACATCGTTCATAAAGTGTAGCTGATAGTAGGTATGTAAAAAAAGTTAAGTGAGTAACAACGCATTACAGTGCAGTTTTATGTCCAAATATCTTACTTACGCCGTGCAAAGTCGTTATGCACAAGTATTGGTTACATATATACCTAATTGACATTGTTTCACACCGTCTCAGCCTTCACATTTCACAATGTGGCGAGAGACGAGCTCTCTCTCGGCTCATCTCTCGCTCCCCGCGACGTCCCTCGCGTACTCGGTTTAACAGATCATTTTGCACGATGACATACTATGCCGACTATCGAATTCGAGTCCATCGAGTGGGAGGAGGTCGGCCGTCTTCTCTGTGTGACTGTGGGAGCACGTCTGATGGCTCAGTTACTGTCAGTGCCCCGTGGCTGGACGATCCATGAGGCTGGCCGGGCGCCCTGGGCATGGTTACCGTTAGTGAATAATTAACGTGCCTTTGTGATAAGCTATAGCTAACTTTGCCAAAATGTCGGATTTTGCTGAATTTAAAGGCAGTGCGGTGTGGGAACATTATTTAAGAAGTCAAGATGGCCATACAGCAAAGTGTCGTCTTTGTAAAAAGGTACTGAAAATATCTGGAGGTTCCACCAAAGGACTTCACGTCCACCTCAGGAGCAAGCATGGTGGTATGAGTGTTGCTGGACCATCCCGATCCGGAGAGACGCCGCAAAACGTGTCCGGCGAAGGATTGCATGTAAACTGTCTGATGCGTTGAAACAGCGCATCCGACAGAGACGGTCACGTGCGGCTAAAGTCCTACAATCGCTCCATAACAAAATGTCGGCAGACAGAGACTGGAAAGATATTTTTCCTAGTGCCTCTCGCAAGGAAGCACAGGACTTAGTTGTCCACATGATGGAAAGATTGGGAGAACAGATGCATGATACCGAAGTAGGTGTAGATACAGAAGTGATGGACGCTGATGATCCTGAATCAGCGCCGTCTCTTCAGTCGATGCTTCAACAAGCTCTAGATGAGGTTAGAGCTCCAGAGCAAGGCACCAGTTCATGCCCGTCTGGGATTAACTTTTCGCAATCTTCTTTGATGATGACGAAGGCCATAAGGAAAGAATTGGAAAATTTACCTATCTCAGGAAGGACAGGCATGGTAGCGCTGTCCTACAACTGGCTGAAGGGCATAGTTCCTACGAGCGTTGAATCGGAACGAGTGTTTTCCACTGTCGGGAATATCGTCACAAAAGTGCGGTCGAGTCTCGGCGACGAAGTCGTTGATGCACTTTGCTTCCTCAAGTGCTACTACCGTAACAAGTGAATGTGACCAGGACATGCTGCTGGTCAGACGACCACAATCCGTAGGCACGTCTACTGTATCCTGACTCGAAATATAAACAAGAAATACAATGATCAATGTCATTCATGCTCTTATATTTGTTCGGGGTGAAGGTGTATGCCCGGTATTGTGTTTATGATGGTAAGGATGCGCCATGTAGGTACATACGATATTGCAAGAAAATTCTGCTTTGTAGACAGGTTAAAATAAAAACTGCTCAATCCCGGGATCCCGGGATATCCCGGGATTGCATTTCTAAAATCCCGGGATCCCGGGATTGCCAAAAAGTCCCGGGATTATCAGCCCTAGTCAGCAGTGGGCCGTTTCTCACATAGACTGTTCACAGCTCGTGGCAAGCGACAGAACAAACCGTTTCTGATTGTGTCAACCCTTGCTGCAGGCACATACAGCACAGGCTTGGAACGAGTTCGCGATGGTACAGCGAGTGAAAACATCGCAAGAATGTCACCGGAGTCGATCCTGCCGGTGAACACGTTCTGCACGAAGTTCAAGTCATTCAGAACAAGCCGCTGGTCAATTCGCAAGACATCAAAATGACGAAGCAGATCAGTATAGTCAAGAGAAGCACATGGACTGTTTGAATGCCTGCCCAACCACATCAGGAACTTGTGTTGGATACGCTCCAATCTCGCAATATGAGTTTTTGCTGCTCCGCCCCATATCACGCAACCGAATTCCATGATTGCACGAATGTGGGCATTGAAACCTGTCATTATAGGTCCTGGCGGTAGCCTACGGCCGGCGGGAGCTCGATAACTCTGAAGCGACCTCAAGTACATGCCCAAGGCGCGGTTTACCTTTCTTACAAAATACAAGTTCATCAATGTGGGGGCCGAATGTCAACTTTGAGTCAAGCAGAACACCAAGATCACGCATCTGGCTCACACGTTCCAGTGCAGTACCGCCAATGTGGTAGGTTGTATCTAAAGGTTTTCCACGAAGTGTGAACGTGATACTTTTGCATTTAGATGGGTTCAGAGCTAACTTCCACGTACCTGACCAAAGACACAATTTATCTACGTCTGCTTGAAGAGCCAAAGAGTCACTAGCAGTTCGAATGCGACGGTACAATTTCAGATCATCTGCATACATCAGGCACCCAGAAGATATGTCGAGAGGGGCGTCGTTGCAAAATAAGACGAACAGGATTGGCCCACATATGCTGCCCTCCGGCACTCCTGACTTCACACGCACCCAGTCAGAACACTTGCCGTTCAACACTACACTCTGCTCTCTCCTACTCAGGTAAGAACGGAACCAATTGAGAGCGGCACCAGACAAATGGTATGACTTCTGTAGCTTATGTAAAAGCAGAGAGTGGTCAACACTAGTAAAAGCCGGCGAATAGTCCGTATAAACTACGTCAGTCTGAGCCCCCTCGGCTATCGAACGCCACAGCTGATCGACAAGACAGGTAAGATTGGTCTCGCATGAACGTCCTGCTAAAAAACCGTGCTGTGCTGAGGATAAAACGGGCGACACGTGTTGAATCACTTGGTCACATATGATGCGCTCACATATTTTGGAACAAATCGGCAAGAGGGAAACCGGGCGATAGTTGCTGGGATTTTTGCGGTCACCCTTCTTGTGAACCGGGGTAACGTACGCGCGTTTCCAGACTCTAGGAAAGGTGCCCTGGCTCAGCGAAAGTCGAATGAGTTTTGTGATCGGCACAGTGAACTCTGCTGCACACTCCTTCAAAATTCTACCACTAAGACCGTCTGGTCCACAAGCCTTATGCACATCAAGGGTAAGTAGAATGTTTCTAACTTTGTCACTGCTCACAACAAACCTTGACAGACTATCTACGTCATAACTCGGTGCCACAGGTAAGTCATGAACGACAGCTGGGTCAGAAAATTTTGCAGCAAACGCACGACTCAGACATTCGGCTCTATCACGATCGTCAGATATAATTCTACCATCACATATCAGAACAGAAACATTTGTGAACAAACAAACAGTGATGAACATCGCCGATGGGTTATGCTGAGCAGAAAATGACTTCGGACGTGTACCTACATACCGTGTAGGAATTCGGCCCACTATCGGACAGATAATGCATCGGCCTGAAAAAGTAGGGTAACGAGTAACGACCTACCTAATTTTGGGGTTTTAACCGTTTTTAGTCGGCCGATCCGTCCCCCCCCCCCCGTGTCAAAAATCTGTGGCGACGCCCCTGGTCCAATGCTATAGAACTTTCAACTGTCTGTCCGTACATCGGTGCATTAACCCGCGCGGGGCTGGGGTCTCCAGCCGAACGCGCGGGGCTGGGGTCTCCAGCCGAACGCGCGGGGCTGGGGGGGGGGGTAAATTTTACCCCCCCCCCCCCTGTTATCTCCCGAACTAATGGTCCGATTTGGAAAATTCAAACGCCAATTGAAAGCTCTCATCACGAACAACTAAAAACATGTACTTAAAGGGACTATCCCACCTTCTAAAATGTTGTTAAAACCAGTTAAATTGTGCCCGACTTTATAGATTGGATGACCAGGAACACGGTTCTGGCATTTATTTTTCATTAAACATCTTAGGCTTCCCATATTCCAAACACAAACTTTCAAATATGTGACGTCACAGCCCAAAATTACCTCCTTCCCCAGGCCACATTACTGTCATAAAACTGATTCTTTTTACTCTGTAGGCTAGGCACCACAACAAAGTTCAGACCAAGTTTTAAGCGATTTTTCAACGAACAAACCCATTTAAATCAGAATGACTAAACGAGGTGACGTCACACTAACGGTCGCTCTATGTTGAAGATAGGGCCTTGTACAAGGCCCATTTTCAAATGAAGGGAACGAATTTCTTCAACACCAAGAGGCCGCGGGGGTTGCAACCTAGATAGATAGTGGTTTCTGAACCTCGCCGCAAACTTGGCTATCTCAACTAAAACCCCATGTTAAAGGGACCCTCCCACCTTAACATTAGATTTGAGTTGAGATAGCCAAAATGGGGTCCCTGGCTCACAATTACCAGTTTCGGCACTCATTACATCGAGAAATGCCTTAACCCTCGCCCATGTAGGGGGGGTTGGTGCAACCCCCCCCCCTGAGGTTTTTCGGAAATAGTGCAAAAACGGCGGCGCGCAGCGCCGCCAAATTTTGGGTACCTTATGGGGCAAACCTTGCGCATCTTTTGATAAAAAAAATTGACCGGGTCATGTCAGGTCACGGAGTTATGACGTCACAAAGGGAACAGCCTCCGGCCGGATTTTCACAAACTGAGTGCCAACGCCCGAGGTTTCCTGCCGGTGGTACGGACATCGGTTGATGGATCGTGATGAAACTTCCCATGCATGTTGGGGCAAGTATTGGCTATCATATGGTATAAGAAACTTGACCGGGTCAGGTCAGGTCACGGAGCTATGACGTCACAAGAGGAACAGCGTCCGGTACTATTTTTGAAAAGCGCCCGAACCACTATTTTGCTAATTCTTGTCACCTCAATGGGAATATGCAGCAATATTAGCTTCTATAGGGAGCAAATGGACATCCCAAATCCAAAAATACAATCAGATTTCAAAAATTTAAATTTTGATTTTTCGAATTTCTGCCGCCGGCTGTGACCTTGCCGACTTCCGGCGCTCCCAACGCGCCATTTTTAGAGCTAGGGAAACGAAATACATACCAAACGATAGAGAATTGATCAAGGAACACGATAGTGAAGGTTTCAAGTCGATATCTCCCACCGTTTTGCCGCAATCGCCGCGGAAAATTTGAAAAAGTCTATTTTTCCGAAAATTTGACCTTTGACCGGTCAAAAGTAGGTCAAATGTTGACCTAGGACCAAAAAATATACCACCAATCGCGAGATCTCGGCGAGAGCAATCCGTTGGTCTTTTCCGCTAAGCTCTACGACGCTCCGTTTTCAAACGCCAAGGGGGGGGGTCGCACCAACCCCCCCCCTGCATGGGCGAAGGTGGCAGATCGCCGTTTACGGGCGAGGGTTAAATCGGAAATATTGAATTTCAAAATTGCAGCATTTTGATTCAGAGGGGCTAATGCTTAGGAATACCCCTCTGAATGTGTGACGTCAGCGCAGATATCTAACGATTTTTAAATGTTTGACTAAAACGTTTTGTAGCACGCGGTGGTATATGCTATTTGCGCGCAACATCTGCCGCAAACGCCGCACTTCTAAAATAAAGTCGCTAGAAACAGCGGAGATCCCAAAAAAGTAAACAAAAGTAAAAGTCTAATATCTTGAAAACCGGTGAATATTTTTCGGTGAAATTTGGTAGATATTCGCTTTCGCTCTTTCTGAACCGAGCGACATCACTTTCATGCCTATTCATAAACTTTTTTGAAGGTGGGAGGGTCCCTTTAAAGGTGGGATAGTCCCTTTAAAGGAAATAATCCACCTTTGAAATGAGCTTTTAAACTGAAATAGTAGTTTAATGGAGCTCAATTTTCGACCCCTTTTTCTCCAGCCTTTTGCTTGAAAGCACACTATACCTATATAGCCTGAGATATTTCTCATTTTCCTCATCCGCCCATTTTACCATAGTCTATGTACTTTATGTCACCTATCATGAGGAACTTCGCACTTTTAGCTTTCCAACGACCTATTGAATGTAGCATTTGGAAAAGTAAACCGGACAAAATATCTCCTTAAGAAAGTGGCCTTAAACAGGAAAACATCCCATTGTTAAGGATAGGTGCAATTGACCCCATGGGCTGGTTCAATTGACCCTCGCATCGGGGTCATTTGAAGCGGGCGTAGAGCTGTTTTATAAGCATGCGTTTGGCAGCAAAATATGTTTGAAACATAATTTTACATATCTTAAAATAAAGCCAAAAGAGCATATTTTTTCATGGCATTGTGCATTTTTCGATATGACAACTAGATCTCGCTGTGCATGTCAATATATAAAAAGTGGTTTAACTGGCCCCGCTCTCCCCTATCGATGTTGATACAGCATTGTCTCGATGCTGATTCTTGGTTGATTCAACATTGTCTCGATGTTGTTGTGGACAGACCTATACGCAGGGGCGTCGCCGACGGGGGGGTCGGGGGGGTCGTGACCCCCCCACTCTTGAAAACTGGGGGTGTCGACCCCCCCACTTTTTGCGATGCTGAGTATGCTTTTTTAGCTTTTATGTCAGTGAAGCAGGCGTCAGCAACACCAACAAATACATCAGATTCAGAATCGCTTCAAGAGCTCCATAAAGCCAATTAGCCAATTACCTAAAGTTCAATTAGCTGTGGGCGGGGAACACCAGCACAACAATATTTTTAAGTAGCCACCATTCTAGTACCTTTTTATCCCTCAAAGGATTGGACGCGCCAAAACTGCCCCGAGCGTTCGTCTGATCGTTAAAAAAAAATGGTCGCAGTCGATTCGTCGGATCAGTACCAAACTACAAAACTACAAACTAGCCTCAGCCCCATGGCTACCGTCACAACGAGCTGTACAGTGCACACTGCACATGTAGGGGAAAGGGAGTCAGGTGAGACCGTCTCGGGCTTTCGCAAAGAAGTCGCGCAAAAAGGAGCCGATTGCAACGAAACTTCCGGTGCGCTCGAGTTAATCATCTACTTAACCCTCGCCGCCTATTGGTTTTCTACATACGCGCCGGCCGAGGGGGGGGGGGGCGGGTACGACCCCCCCTCGCCGTTTCGCCCCTGGTGGAGCTAGCGCGTCGCGGAAAAAACGAGCGTGTGCGCCGTTACGAGACGCAGAGATTGGTACCCGATTTTAAGGTCCTAGGTCAACCGGTGACCTCTGGGGTCAGGTCAAGTGCCCCAAGGTACGGTTCAGTTTTTGGCGAATAACTTCGCAAAAAACGGCCGCAGAGCGCCGATTTTGGCAGCATCGTGTTTGCCTCGCTCAGGCGCGTCGAATGATATACTTTTTGTCCGGGTCAGGTCAACTTGGGGTGTTGACCTCAGGTCAAGGTCAGGTCAGCACGCCCAGGTCACGAAGCTGGTCGAAAGAGGTCATGTCGCATATCATTCGATTTGACAGGTCTTCCTGAGTCCAATGGTGGCTTTCCGGACTCGCTAGCTCACTTTGATCAAGAGTTATTGACGAAAAACTAATATGACCTTGATGACGTCATAAATGACGTCACGCAATGTCAACATTGCAAAAGTGACGCATCTAACCTTGCAAGGAGTGCATCAAATCACGATTCTGTGTGCTTGAGATAGTTGGAGATCGTTCCCGGCGCCAGAATAGCAGTTTTCATTTTCCCCCCATTGACTTATAATGGTGAGGTCACGAAAATGACCTGACCTCATATGACCTTTAGGAAAAATCCGAGATATACAAGTTGTGGGACTCATAATGGATACTAGATCCTGCAAGTTTCATTTCCCTGTGACATCTCCTCTGGCAGTGAGGGCGTTGCGGAGTTGCGACATCTGAAGACCGTGCAGAGGTTCACTTATGACGTCATAGGTCAGTGACCTGACCTGACCCAAAAATGCAGTTGGTGTCAAAAGATCCGGCTTGGATCAAAGGTCAGGTATGCCAAGTTTCAGCTCTCTATCGCCAGCGTGTTCGGAGCTATCGCGCGAAAAAAAAACCCTATGGGGGGGGGCGGCACCCGCCCCCCCTCGGCCGACGAGGGTTAAAAATAAATCGGTATCCCTGATTCAAATAAAGATGACCTTGGTTCACTTTTTCATAACATGCTTTTATTTAGGTATAGGATAGTTTTTGGAGCTGATTTTGAACTTAGCGCCCATCTGAACATTTAAGAAGTAGTTGTGTTGCTTATACATATGTACCAGTAAAACGCCTTTTGGGCGACCAACGGAGCGAGCGAGACGATGGGCCTCGCACGTGCGAAATTGCGAGGGGGTACCTCCAACTAACTTGTGCACTGCACCCTACTAACCGGTCTTTAGCGATGTGCCAAATTTCAGCGCAATCGGCCAAGCCGTTCTCGAGATCTGGAAGCGGCACACTGCACGTGCGCACGTGCAAGCGGGGTCCAAACTGACTTTTGCACGGCACCCTACTAACTGGTCCCCAACCGTGTACCAAATTTGAGCGCAATCGGCCCAGCCGTTCTCGAGATCTGGGAGCGCCCCCTGCACGTGCGCACGTGCTGTAGCACCCCAACCTTAACACATGCAGATGAATTATCTGATGGAGACCTAACTGTGTACCGAGTTTCAATTCAATCGGCCCAACCGCTGTGCCGTTATTGAGGTTGCAATTTTGGGGGTTCTTAAAAAAATGTCCAACTTTACCACGCGCCACGTGCGGTGGTTGGCAAGAACGCATGGTGGCCATCACACCACAGAACTTTTACGTCCAAGTGACATTCAGTAAAGAAGACCGCTTGTCAATCGGATGTCCCGTTCCTAAGATATTAGCTTTTGAAGAGCGTCCCCACGGCCGGCCGGCCGGCCGGCCGGCCGCTCATACTCAGGATTTTCCCTTAATTCAGTATGAGACTCCGCTCGCTTCGCTCGCTCCGTAATAACATGTTAGGAAGCAATCGGTGGTGGTCATCCACTATTAGGTACTGGTTGATCTGACCTGACCTGATCTACCCCAAATGCATGGAGTCATCATCTTCGTTCAAAACTAAGATAACATTCGTAATCAGAACCTCGAAAAACCATCACAAATTACACTCGCAAAGTTCTAGCAGGTCCCGAGTTTCCCTACTTATTGGCAATGACCTGTCCTGAGATGACCCGAAACCTTGTAAATGGGCTTTTTCTCGTCACGGGCAGCATGCTCTTTTTCCGCAAACCTCTAGATCGATCAGGGGTCGAAAGCATACCTCAGCGTTAGTTTAGTATACGTTATACGTTAGCGACAGGGAACCCACCAATAGAAGGGCTACAGTGAAGCAGAAAACATATTCGATACTCGATAGCTCTTTCAACGCTCTTTCGCTAGCTTCGCGTCAGATTTCATCTCAGGTCTATGTTTTGCCCATAGAAGGCAAACAGCGAACTGGACAGATTCTGCCGAAATATTTGCTTTGCAATAACTTTAGATTCCGTGAATTTGTATGGTATTTACATATGTTGTCTTGTCACCACCGTGTTTATCTCTTTGAGACGCGTCACATGAGTTAAAATTTGACCATTCAGAATTAACGTTAAAACGACCTCAGGTCAACGTTATGTCCTGATCGAAAAAGGACGTCCTGCTACATATGAATAGGTCCGTACTCCGTGTTGTTGAGCTGAACAGTGAACACCTTCCAGGTGCTGTCATCGCTCTACCGCATCTTCGTCAAAAGTTGTAGAAAAAAATGCTGGTGGCCACCGATGGACATTTCCACTAATGACCTTTCGAGTCATCACTCGCCATAAGTTGCACCCTGTCCCTGGCAATGATGAGCTGATTTGTCATGGCTCCAAAGATATTTTGCGTTTCTGACGAACTTTTTCAAAGCAGGAGGCATTCGTGCTTTTTCTAATTTCTCATTATTTTCTCATGATAAGGTCACGTATTTGACCTGCCTCCAGAGTCCAGATCATAGATGTAAATCCTCAGAACCATGAATTGCTGACACGTATAACCCCATACATTAGGTATACCTAGTGTACCAAATTTCGAAGTTATGGGAGAAAAGCTACAAGAATGGCGAGAGGGGAAAGTTTGATAGAGGTATACCGTATAACTAAACTTGACATGGCGACCTGACCTTAAGTGACCAGTGATAATTTTTACGTAAGTGATGTAGGTAGGTATACCTACCTAATAGGTTAGACCAAATTTTGCGGCGCTGCGCGCCGATTTGTTACACGCGCGCACACACACATACGCACGCACAAAACTGGGAAGTGTGGCAAAAAAAAAAAAAACACCCCTACCCATCGGGTGAAGACTAGAAACCCGACCCCCCCACTCAAAAATCCGTGGCGACGCCCCTGCCTATACGTGTACGAAATCCCATTTCCCGTAATTACCTAAAATATTCCAGCGTCACTTTGACAGTCAATATTCGGGGAAAATGTATTTCTATGATATATGCACAGCTCTTCACTTTTTTCGAGTCAGTTACACTTCACATATCACGCCACACAACCTCGGCCGCCGCTCAGTCTCCGCCATCTTCACATCTTGAGCGGTTGAGTCAGGGCCGTGGGGGTTGAGTCGCCTGTCGAGCCTCGCACTCCTGTAACAAAGCGGAGATTCCTATGTAACAACGGTAATAAATTGGGCCTTTGAGTAAATTCAGTTCAGTCATTTTCAGCTCAGATAATAGATATTTATGTAAGTTCATTTAGCATCACGCATGTACCTATACGTCCTACTACCATGAATCAATTCTTTTATACTTACCGGGCCCTGTTTCAAGCCATGACGCTACATGACGCCACCGGCAGCACTTTTTCTCTTTGCCGCAGGCAAGTGAGTGACGACGGTGATCGCCACCGTTTTGAAGAGAACGTTTCAGCGCCAGTTTTTTAAACTTATCACTGCTAGGATAAATAACTAGGATAAATAACTAGGATAAATGCACTGATTGTCACACAGCAGAAACTGGCGGAAACGTACATGGTCGGATCGAAAGAGGAGACGCCAGACGACACTGGACACAACACACTCAACACACCCGTCCGCACTCTGCGAGCCGGCACAACGGGACGGGGGACGCGCGGTCTCCCCCTTGTTATGTTCGTGATTCACGGTTCGAGTGAGAGAGAGCTTAAGAGAAACGCGATTTATTTACAGCCGGTGCGAATGGGCCGAGAGAGTCCTCCAAAAACTAAACAAGTATGGCGAGCGCCACGCCTAGTCGCCCGCGCCAGTCATGCCGCTTGGCGCGCACGATCAGCTGAGCGTCGGCAGGGGCGCTCCCAGGCACACAGAGGTGGGGCCGCAGAGGCGGTCCAAGTACACACCCCCTATACCCGAACACAACATCCCCCCTCGAGACAACAGTCGTCAAAAACACACAAAAACACAACAATGCACGACGTTGTCTCACAGTCACTCCGCATACGAGGTCGCACCCCATTGAACTCGGAGCCGACCAGGAGCACGGCGCTGCCGTCGAGAACGACGCGGGAGAGCGGCGGCGGCCGTCTCCACCTGGGGTGACCGCACCGGCGACGAGCGGCACACGGCCGGCGCACTAGCGGCGGGTCGGACCGCCCTCTCGGCGGCGACCGCGGTGCGCGCTGGCGGCGGTGGCGGCGGCGGCGGCTGAGGCGCACCCGCAGCGGGCGGGCGCGGGGCGGACGGAGCCACAGGCGGGGTGGGTTCCGTCAGAAGCGGCCGGTATGGGCGCAGGTAGCGGCGGTTACGCCACAGGACCCTGCCACTGGCCGTCTTGACGAGGTACGTGCGCCGCTGACCGACGCCCACGATCACTCCGATCCGGTTCCATCGGCCGGTGGCGGGGTCTTGAAGGTCGACCCGGCTGCCGATCTTGAGCGGTGACAGCCGGCGCGTGCTCTTGTTGTAGCACCTGACGGCCTGCTCCTGGAGCTCGGCAGCCTTTTCCTCGCAGACATCGGCCGCCCGCTGCCACTCAGGAGCGAAGGCGCGGTGGTGCGTGGGAACACCAGAGCGAAGCGGGTGACCAAACAGCACCTGTGCCGGCGACCGTCCGTCTGCTCGGGGCGTGTTACGGAGTTCGAGCAGACTTCGGTCCAGTTGGTCCTGGTCGAGCCGGCCCGATGAGGACGCAGCCAGCACCAGCTTCTTCGCTGTCTTCACGCAGGCCTCCGCGTGCCCGTTAGCGCGCGGGTAGTGCGGTGACGACATCTCATGTCGTACGTCCCAGCGCTGGAGGAACCGGCGGAGCGTGCCTGATGCAAACTGGGGTCCGCCGTCTGACCGGAACACGGTCGGGACGCCCGTCTGCGAGAACATCAGTCGGAGCTGCCGCGTCAGATGGTCCGCCGAGGCCGTGCGGGGACACACTGTGACATACGGCCACCCGGACAGCCGGTCCACGTACACCAGGTACGTGTGTCCTCCAGCGGAGAAGTAGTCGGCCGAGACCGACTCGAAGACGCGTGTCGGTGCGCCGTCCTCCTGCCACATCGGCTCCCGGGCGTGGCTGGGCAGGCGCTGACGGCACTGAGCGCAGGCGGCGACAGTGTCAGCAATCTGCTTGTCGATGCCCGGCCAGTACACACTGAGCCGAGCACGGCGCTTGGTCCTATCAACGCCCTGGTGTGACTCATGGAGTTTCTCCAGCACACCGCGTCGGAGGGCGGACGGGATGACCAGTCGAGCGCCGTAGACCACCAGTCCGTCGTCGATGGCCAGCTGATGGCGCACGCCCCAGTACGCTCGTACTGCAGGGGGCGTCTCGTGCCGGTTCTCTGGGAATCCGGCCAGGATCAGCTCGCTGAGAGTCTGGTACTCGGTGTCGCGCTCCGCGGCGGCGCGGACTCTCTCCAGTGTGGAGTCGACCAGCGGAGCCAGCTGGGCGCCCTCCTCCGATCGAGCGGAGGCCTGCAGCGCGGCAATGACGCTGGCGTGCAGCGGGTCGTCCTCGGTGTCCACCGCTCCGTCGTCATCAGCGGCGGGGTCGCTGGTGGGCGCTCGCGAGAGCGCGTCTGGGATCACGTGACTCGATCCCTTCTGCCAGCTGGTGGTGAAGCTGTAGGCCAACAACTTCTCTTTCATCCGCTGCAGACGCGGGTTGTCGATCGAGTTGAGCTGCTTGTAGTTTAGGATGGTCACCAGCGGTCGGTGGTCGACCACCAGGTCGAAGTGGGGCATGCCAGCCAGGTAGACATGGCACTTCTTGCAGGCCCAGAGTACAGCAGCCAGCTCCAGCTCGATTACAGCATATCGGCTCTCGGTATCGGTCAGGAACCGTGAACCATACTGGACCACACGCCAGTCCTCGCCGTGCCTCTGGAGCAGTGCAAAACCCAGTCCTCGGGTTTTAGCAGCGTCCGTCTGTAGCACGGTCGGCAGCTGGGGGTCGAAGAATGCCATCACCGGCGGTGACGACAGCACAATCTTGGTGTGCAGAAACGCTGCCTCGTGCTGCTCAGTCCAGCGCCAGACCCGGCGCGACTTGAGGAGGTCTCTGAAGGCCTGAGTCGAGTCAGCCAGCTCCGGTGTGAGGCCGCTCAGCTGATTCACCAGACCCATGAAGGACCGCAGGTCGGTGACGTTCTCCGGTCTCGGGAAATCAGCGATGGCGCGCGCCTTTTCATGGTCGGTGGTGTAGCCGGCCGGGGTGATCTTGTAGCCGCAGAATTTGACCTCATTCTGGGCGAACTTGAACTTCAGCGGGTTCAGCGTGATTCCTCGGTCGTCACAGCGCCGGAGGATTTCGATCACCTGCTGCAGGTGCTGCCGGTACGTCTGTGCCACGGCCAGGATGTCGTCGACAATCTTGACACAGTTTGGGATGTCGCCGAGCGCGGCATCGCCGCGCCGGTTGTACTCGTCTCCAGACGCACTGCATCCCATCGGACAGCGGACGAACTTGAACCTGCCCCACGGCGTGATGAAGCAGGTGAGGTCCTGACTTGACTCAGCGAGCGGCACCTGGAAGTAGCCCATCTTGGCGTCCAGAGTCGACATCCACCGGTGCCCGGCGGGCAGACTCGTCACAGCATCGTGAGGAGACCGGCAGGGGTACGTGGGTCGATTCACGTACCGGTTGAGTCCCGTCAGGTCCACGCAGAGTCGAAACCCGGACGGGTTCTTCGGCACGCACGAAATGGGATGGCACCATTCCGTCGGGTAGTCCACAGGGACGATGACGCCGCGGTCCAGCAGGTCGTCCAGCTGCGCCTTTACCTCGGCACGCCAGGCGAAGGGGATCGGTCTCGCAGCGGTGACCGACGTCGGACACGCGTCGGGCCGGAGTTCGATCGTCATCGGACCGCCGTCCATGACTCGAAGAGTCGAATCTTGCCCGAACACACGCGGGAAACACTCCATCAGAGCGGCTGCATGAGCTGCACGGACCGCCTCCGGTGGGTCTGAGTCGCTGTCCCAGGCCGGCAGCGGACCGCTGAGGCCGGCGGCCGGGCCGGGTCCATCGGCCGGCGGCGCCGGCGCGCCCGTCTCGGTCCCGGTGGCCGGACAGGGCCTGTCACGCGGCGCCTCATACGGGGCCGAGCGGCCGCTGGCGCTACGAGCGGAGCCGGCAGCGGCCGGCGGTGCAGACGGTGTGACGTCATTAGAGGGTGTGACGTCACCAGCGGATGTGACGTCAACAGAGGCCGTGACGTCATCAGCAGGGCGCGGTGCGTCCTCGACGGACCGGATCTGTGCCGGAAAATCCCTCGGCAGAATCCCCAGCGCCACACAGTCGAACCAGCTGAGTAGCAGGCCAGTCAGCTCCCTGATGACGAACACGGCAGCGGTGGTCGATCGGTCGCCCAGCTCCAGAGTAGCCCGGAACGACCCGACACAGGTGAGCGGCTGTTTCCCTACTGCTGAAAATGGCTGGCCGATGCAGGGCTCCAACTGCGCTGGTTCCACGCAGATGGAAGACAGGCTGTCTTCGCCGATGACTGTCGCCTCGGCGCCGGAGTCGGCCCGGGCCGACACGGTGAACACACCAGCCGGCGTAGACAGTCGGACAGTCACAGTGGGAGTCGGCCGCGTCGATATGCCGTTCACGTAGACGTCTCTGATGACACGGCAGATGCGCGGCTCTGACGGCTGCCCCACCGCGGGCCGCGCGCGCTCCGGTGCTGCGCGCTCGGCGGGGGCAGCGGCGCTCTCGCGCGCCACCTGGGCGCACACCACTGCAAAGTGGCCGCGCTGGCCACACGAGTTGCAGATGGCGCTAGTAGCGCGGCACGCCGCCGGGTCTGCGTGGGCGGCCCGCCCGCAGCGGCAGCAGCGCGCGCCGGCCGCGCCCGCGGAGCGCCCGCCAGGTTGGGCCGCGGGGCGCGCCTGGGGGCGGCGCACGCCGGCCGTACCCGCGGAACGCCCGCCGGGTTGGGCCGCGGGGCGCGCATCGCGCGACCTTGAACGGCGGTATGCCGACAGACGGCTCACTGACGCCGTCGGTGAGTGGAGGTCGGAGCAGGTAGCCCGGGCGTTCTCTGACGCACGGCAGATGTCCACCGTCTTCTTGAGGTCCAGCCCCGGATCCTCCAACAGACGCTTCACCGTCTCCTCGTCCCGCAGGCCACACACAATCTTGTCACGCAGGCGTGAGTCGTAACAGTGTGTGCAAAAGTCGCAAAAGGCCGCGAGCTCCTTCACTTCGCACAGAAACTCCTCAAAATTCTCGCCCTGCTCCTGGACACGGGCGTAGAACGCACGGCGGTCGACCAGGACACTGCGCTGCTTACGGAGATGACTCTCCATTGCGTCTACCACCGCGGAGAGGGGAGAGTCGTCCGCTATCGTCAGTCCATATCGCAGCACCCGGTGCCAATCTTCGTCGAGAAGACTGAGAAGGGCAGCTCTCTGGGCAGTGACGGGCAGCGCGGACGCGCCGGTCAGAAGCATGTACCCGTCCAGCTTCTCCCTCCATACAGCGAAGTCGCGCAGGGATGTGGAGGACGACAGCTGAGGCGCCGGCGTTGCAGCAGCAGGCAGGCGCACGGGCGGGGCGGCAGCCGACGTCCGGGCGGCTGTCGCCGCCGAGGCATCGTCGGCAGCGACGGTAGCGGGTGGCTGTCGGTCGGCGACCAGTCGCTCCACCATCTGAGTGAGCCGCTCCTCGCGCTGCGCTGAGTCTCGCTCCCGCTGCGCCGACAACTCCGCCTGCTGCAGGAGCAGCTGCGTCAGTTTCTCAATGTCACTCATCGTCACAGATCACGGCGCGCTATAAACTAATCACTGATACACTGATACACTGATCACTGCGCGCACGCACGGAACCATCTACTGACCGCGCCATGTTATGTTCGTGATTCACGGTTCGAGTGAGAGAGAGCTTAAGAGAAACGCGATTTATTTACAGCCGGTGCGAATGGGCCGAGAGAGTCCTCCAAAAACTAAACAAGTATGGCGAGCGCCACGCCTAGTCGCCCGCGCCAGTCATGCCGCTTGGCGCGCACGATCAGCTGAGCGTCGGCAGGGGCTCAGGGAGTGTCTAAAAAGCAGACGAGATTAGCAGACGAGCCCATGCTCAGTAACTACTGGACCGATTTTGATAATTCTTTCACCATTCAATAGCAGGGAAGTTATATAGGTGCCGTTTTTCGTTTTTTGGCGATTGGTTCACTCTGACTGGACCAATCGGACCAAAATGGTCCAGAACCATACACCCCCTTAAAAGCAGACGAGCCCATGCTCCGAAACTACTGGACCGATTTCGATGAAACCTTCACCATTAGACGCGCCGTGGTCTGAAACGGTGCCGTTTTTGATCATTTTTTTATTGGTTCACCCTAAGTGGTCCAAATCGGTCCAAAACCGCTAAAATCTGTTGCAGACGAGCCCATGCTCCGAAACTACTGGACCGATTTCGATGAAACCTTCACCATTAGACGCGCCGTGGTTTGAAATGGTGCCGTTTTTGATAATTTTTTGATTGGTTCACCCTAAGTGGTCCAAATCGGTCCAAAACCGCTAAAATCTGTTGCAGACGAGCCCATGCTCCGAAACTACTGGACCGATTTCGATGAAACCTTCACCATTAGACGCGCCGTGGTCTGAAACGGTGCCGTTTTTGATAATTTTTTGATTGGTCCACCCTAAGTGGTCCAAATCGGTCCAAAACCCCTAAAATCTGTTGCAGACGAGCCCATGCTCCGAAACTACTGGACCGATTTCGATGAAACCTTTACCATTAGACGCGCCGTGGTCTGAAACGGTGCCGTTTTTGATAATTTTTTTATTGGTCCACCCTAAATGGTCCAAATCGGTCCAAAACCCCTAAAATCTGTTGCAGACGAGCCCATGCTCCGAAACTACTGGACCGATTTCGATGAAACCTTCACCATTAGACGTGCCGTGGTCTGAAACGGTGCCGTTTTTGATAATTTTTTGATTGGTCCACTCTAAGTGGTCCAAATCGGTCCAAAACCCCTAAAATCTGTTGCAGACGATCCCATGCTCCGAAACTACTGGACCGATTTCGATGAAACCTTCACCATTAAACGCGCCGTGGTCTGAAACGGTGCCGTTATTGATAATTTTTTGATTGGTCCACCCTAAGTGGTCCAAATCGGTCCAAAACCCCTAAAATCTGTTGCAGACGAGCCCATGCTCCGAAACTACTGGACCGATTTCGATGAAACCTTTACCATTAGACGCGCCGTGGTCTGAAACGGTGCCGTTTTGGATAATTTTTTGATTGGTCCACCCTAAGTGGTCCAAATCGGTCCAAAATGCCTAAAACCCGTTTGTACTTTGCGAGAGTCCGGATAGATTTCTGCAGCACAGAGGTGCCCCCAACCCATTGTCATGCATTTTGCTTTCCAAACTAGAGCAAAATGCATGCTAATTGGGCCTGGGGCACCTCCGCGCTGCGGAAACCAGCTCATCGGTTGACTACATGAAAACGTATTTTTGGGCTGTACTTGAACCGATTTGGACCACTTAGGGTGGACCCATCAAAAAATTATCCAAAAGCGGCACCGTTACAGACCACAGCGCGTCGAATGGTGAAGGTTTCATCCAAATCGGCCCAGTAGTTTCGGAGCATGGGCTCGTCTCAGTCTGCAACAGATTTTAGGGGTTTTGGACCGATTTGGACCACTTAGGGTGAACCAATCAAAAAATTATCAAAAACGGCACCGTTTCAGACCACGGCGCGTCTAATGGTGAAGGTTTCATCGAAATCGGTCCAGTAGTTTCGGAGCATGGGCTCGTCTGCAACAGATTTTAGGGGTTTTGGACCGATTTGGACCACTTAGGGTGGACCAATCAAAAAATTATCAAAAAACGGCACCGTTTCAGACCACGGCGCGTCTAATGTTGAAGGTTTCATCGAAATCGGTCCAGTAGTTTCGGAGCATGGGCTCGTCTGCAACAGATTTTAGGGGTTTTGGACCGATTTGGACCACTTAGGGTGGACCAATCAAAAAATTATCAAAAACGGCACCGTTTCAGACCACGGCGCGTCTAATGGTAAAGGTTTCATCGAAATCGGTCCAGTAGTTTCGGAGCATGGGCTCGTCTGCAACAGATTTTAGGGGTTTTGGACCGATTTGGACCACTTAGAGTGGACCAATCAAAAAATTATCAAAAACGGCACCGTTTTAGACCACGGCACGTCTAATGGTGAAGGTTTCATCGAAATCGGTCCAGTAGTTTCGGAGCATGGGCTCGTCTGCAACAGATTTTAGGGGTTTTGGACCGATTTGGACCATTTAGGGTGAACCAATAAAAAAATCATCAAAAACGGCACCGTCTCAGACCACGGCGCGTCTAATGGTGAAGGTTTCATCGAAATCGGTCCAGTAGTTTCGGAGCATGGGCTCGTCTGCAACAGATTTTAGGGGTTTTGGACCGATTTGGACCACTTAGGGTGGACCAATCAAAAAATTATCAAAAACGGCACCGTTTCAGACCACGGCGCGTCCAATGTTGAAGGTTTCATCGAAATCGGTCCAGTAGTTTCGGAGCATGGGCTCGTCTGCAACAGATTTTAGCGGTTTTGGACCGATTTGGACCACTTAGGGTGAACCGATCAAAAAATTATCCAAAACGGCACCGTTTCAGACCACGGCGCGTCCAATGTTGAAGGTTTCATCGAAATCGGTCCAGTAGTTTCGGAGCATGGGCTCGTCTGCAACAGATTTTAGCGGTTTTGGACCGATTTGGACCACTTAGGGTGAACCAATCAAAAAATTATCCAAAACGGCACCGTTTCAGACCACGGCGCGTCTAATGGTGAAGGTTTCATCGAAATCGGTCCAGTAGTTTCGGAGGATGGGCTCGTCTGCTTTTAAGGGGGTGTATGGTTCTGGACCATTTTGGTCCGATTGGTCCAGTCAGAGTGAACCAATCGCCAAAAAACGAAAAACGGCACCTATGTAACTTCCCTGCTATTGAATGGTGAAAGAATTATCAAAATCGGTCCAGTAGTTACTGAGCATGGGCTCGTCTGCTAATCTCGTCTGCTTTTTAGACACTCCCCGCTCCCAGGCACACAGAGGTGGGGCCGCAGAGGCGGTCCAAGTACACACCCCCTATACCCGAACACAACACCCCTCTCTAGCCGGAGGCGAGGATGGGACCGCCCGCTGCCGGCCGCGTACGCCGTACAGTCTTCAAAACGGTCAGCGGTCGCTAGATTCCAGTCGGTACGGTCTCTGAAAGAGCACAGCGCACGACTGGCGGGAGGTGACCAAGGCACTAACTACCGTGATACTTGAATGGCACCGGTGGCACCTGAATAAAATAATGCCATGAAATAAAATAGAAATAAAATAATAAATAAAATAAATAAAATAAAACTATATTCTCCAACGACCTCTCACTATTTGCCGGAGACGCCACCGCTTATCAGTACGCAGACGACACCCAGATATTGGTGAGCGGCCCACGCAACGACATCAGGAGTCTCATCTCGCGCATGGAGGCATCGCTAGAGTCACTTAACGCATGGTTCTGCGCACACGCCCTGAAAGTCAACGCTTCTAAAACTCAACTGATGGTATTCGGTAGCCGACAAAACCTACGTAACCTGCCTCGCTTCAAAATCTCTTTCCGTGACGCTGAGCTCCTGCCGTGCGCGCAGGTGGGAAACCTAGGTGTTGTATTCGACGGCGCACTCACCTGGGAAGCACACGTGGCCGAGCTGAGCCGTCGCTGCACGGGCGTACTGATCGGCCTCTCCCACGCACGACACTGCCTCCCAGACGGTATCCTCAAAACGATCGTGACTGCACTCGTCATCTCGCGCGTCCAGTACTGCCTCACTGTATATGGTAACGGCTCCCAGAAAAACTTCGACCGACTCCAAAAAATTCTAAACTTTGCAGCACGGGTCATATTCGGCCGCCGGAAATTCGATCACGTCTCTGGCCTCCGCGATTCACTCGGATGGATGCCTCCGAAAGCTATGGCCGATGTTAAAACCATGGTAACTGCGCAGAAAATAATAAGCAACGGCGAGCCCGAAGCACTAGCTGCCATCTTCACGAATAACAGTGACGCGCGAGAGAGATCCACACGACAGGACCACCTTTTCCACCTTCCACGCTCGCGGCTCGAGACTGGCAAGCGACGGTTCGCCTACCGGGCCGCGGCGCTACTCAACAGTCTGCCTCCCGGTGTCATCGAACAGCGCCCCACCCAATTCGCCCGTGCGGCCAAGGCTGCAGTCTGTCCGGCGATGACGACCGCCCGACGATGACCCGTGTCAGGGGAAGGAGGTGCGACATCCGTGTGCGGTGTGCTGTCTTGAATCGTCCGTTTGTATATAGAGAGAGCGAATGTCCAGCGATTGAATTTGTATGCCTGTGTTTCTTGTCCCCGCATGTTTTTGTTTGTGCCCGACTCAGACTCTGGACTGTAATCGCCACGCCCCGCGTGGATTGTCCATGAAGGTAATACATACATACATACATACATACATACATGCCGATACAATAATGCTGCTTAATTCAACGTAGGTTGAGGATGTTATAAAATGATTTTATGAAGTGGAGCTATCTTTATTTAAGGATCGATTCACTTTATAACTCTCTAATATATCATATTCAAGACGTATATGCCTATATAAGATACCAATAGGTACTATTTCTATACGACCATATTCGTCTATTTGGAACCTCAGTGATCCCACCCTTAAAGTCCGATTGACGCCTTAGGACCTGTCGAGCCAGCCCATGGGACCCCATACACCCGAGGGGGCATTTGCCCCCTTTAATGCTGTCAACTGTCAACACAATTGCGGGGCAATATAGTAATTAAATCACAGTACGGTAAGGGAGGCCGTTCCGGTCCCTGAAAGCGCGTCTCGCCTAGGACAATAATTTAACAAACAAATAAACCGACAAAGAGCACCGTTCGGCTCAACATAGAACCCCGGAGTCTCAATCATTGATCTTACGATTGAAAACTTTATAAAATAAAAAATCAACAACCGTATTTTCATAACAATGAGATGATTTGAAGAAAAGAAATCCGTATAATTTTTAGTCATTTTTTATCTAACATTCTGCATCTTAATATTTCTGTTCGTGCTAGACATTAAAATTTGAGAAAGATTGCAACACCTACAGTTCCAAAACTCACGTTTATGAAAAATACTTAGTCACAAAAATAATAAGAACATGGGCTTCTAAATGATATTGCGTGGTAAGTAATAGCATTCTATATCAATAATAACCTTATATTAATGTGCAGTCTACCTACAACTTACATATGATAGCTGACACTTTCTTCGGGTCCAGGCGGACTTTCGCCACCACGCCGGACTGCACGTGGCAGTTGGGCACGGTGCCGCTCAAAGAGCTGCGCGCCAGCACCTCCCTGCCGAAAACCTCGGTGAGAAACTGGCGCACTGTCTTGGCCTTATCCTGACTGCCCCAGTTGATGCGCAAATGAGTCGAGGCAAATGATAATCGGCCACTTCCCATCAGGACTTGGAAAATCCTATAGGAAAATATTCCTATAGGAAAGACAAATTTTCTTCCTATAGGAAATTACTGCCAAATTCCTATAGGAAAATCCTATAGGAAAATAATCCTATAGGAAACGCTCATTTCCTATAGGAACCTATTGAGAAATTCCTATAGGAAAATAATTCCTATAGGATTGCTATAGGATTCCTATAGGAAACCGAATTTCCTATATGATTTTTTTTCACTAGGGGCGTTTCCAGATCTCGAGAACGGCTGGGCCGTTTGCGCTCAAATTTGGTACACAGTTGGGGACCGGTTAGTAGGGTGCCGTGCAAAAGTCAGTTTGGACCCCGTTTGCACGTGCGCACGTGCAGAATGCCGCTTCCAGATCTCAGGAACGGCTGGGCCGATTGCGTTCAAATTTGGCACACCGTTAGCGACCGGTTAGGAGGGTGCTTTGTACAAGCCCGTTGGAAGTACCCTCTCGCCCTTCCGCACGTGCAGGGCTCACTATCTCGCTCGCTCGTTCCTCGCCCAAAAGGCGTTTTACTGGTATTATTACTCACCCCAAGGCCCTAAAACATACTCACCTAACTCACCCTGCACATTAAAGAAATTAGCGGCGTTCACTCGGCTTGCTCCTAACTTACGATAATTCTCCCGTTAGATGGCAGGCCTATTGTTATCTCATCCATGGCTCCATCACAGTAACTTATCAGTTACAACTATCACTTCACCAAAAATTCATGATTTTTCTCATTATGCCAAAATTTGTTAAAAATATAATTGAATTAACAACCATAATTCCTAACAAAGAACTATTATGACGTCATCATATCGCCCCCTATCGCATAATCAGCTGGCGAAAATGTGCTAGTCGCCGATCGGCCGTTAGGTTACGATTTTGGGATCTTTAGGGCCGTCGTCCTTGATTTGGGTGTTGTCCTTTTGTCTTCGGTCATCTATATGCCGTGTTTTTGAGTATTTTGTCATTGTATGTGACTTTCCCGCTTGGGAATCAATTATACTGATCCAAGGCTATATAAACCAGGTAGAACGCTCCGGGAAAAAAGTTGGAAACAATAAATTAGTTGCGGCATTCCCTGATGACGCGAATGTGGGTCAGCGGCCGGCGGCCGGCCGCCGCTAACACTGTATGAGGAGGGATGCGCGGAACTTTTGCTTGTTGGTGATTGCGCTAGGCAGTTAAATGGTAATGTTAGGATATGTTTCGAAAGTAAATTGAACGACGCTTCGAACGCCGTCAATGAATTTGCGATACGACGACTATTTGTTTAGTTAGAGCCGGCGAACTTTTACCTTCCGACCGCGCGCGGAGGCGATATGGTGCCACACTGGCGGTTTTTACGATAGCTCAAAATTCTTTCGAGATAAAGGGATGAAATTTGACATGTCCTATCTTTTGATCAAGCTGGATCTTATGGTACAAGTCGCATATTTAAGGTAGGTCAGGTTGTTGACCTATGTGGTCGCTCGTGAGCCTCTGCACAGTCCAAAAACAACGCAATTTCTGAACACTCAGTGCCAAGAAATCCTTCACAGAAAGATGACACTTGGCAGAAAGAAGAGTTGTCGGTTTCTTACCGTTCGTATGTGTCGTGTTTTCACAAGAGTTTAGTAAGGTCAGGTCCGTCACGTGACCTCCCCTCATAACTCAATAGGTTTACGGGTTTACTATCATAGAAGCGTTTATCAATCGCCGGAAATCTTAGCCAATCCCACTGGACACTGGATCCAATACCCACATGGGGCCCTCCTGACTGGCCACTCCCTCTGAAATCCATAATAACATTGGGCTGCGGCCACGGTTATGTATTAATGCTTTTCACTAACAGAAATACAACTTCAACCAGCACAGTGCACGCCGCCACAACAGTCCGACCCACGTCCCTGATATCGACTAGCTCCCGGTCGGATGCACATACGCGGAGCCAATCAGTCCGACTGTGACCTGCAGCTTACAATTGCTGTGTCGCATGGCGCATGGCACAGGACGATTCCTAGCAGCTGTCGGCTGGAGTGGAGAAACAGCACGTTGCGACACACCGCGCCGGTGACAGAGCTCAGCAGGGCTGGTTGGAGGCTGGAGCCGGAGGTAAGGGCGGACACAGGCACAGACATTGCAGGACAAATAACAGGATGTCAGTTAGGGATATAATTCAAGACGAATGATTCAAGACGGACTGAAATAATACACATTTTGCTCACTAGTCACTTGGATACCAACTTCAAACTTGACGTTTATGTATAGCACCATGGAAACAATGGGCACAAAGGAAAGAAACAAAAGATGAGGGTTTTTTAACTCAAGGAAGTAAAACAGCCCGAAGTGCAGACAAGCACATACTTTTGGTAATAGCTATCAGCTGTCCTACTCCTCTTCTCCCTTCATCAACTACTGGACACATTTGAAGCATCATATATAGCACCAATGTCCATAACCAAAGCTTGCAAGTAGTTTTAACTTCTATGAAGCCAGGGGAAATGTGCCTACATTATGCATGTAAACTCAAAATTACACATGCATGACAAAGGAAGCTTATGTAAAGAGAATAGTTGACAAAAGCATCTCATGGTTAAAATTATTCAAAACTGCACACAGGGCAAACATAACAAGCAGCAAGTGTACTGTTCTGTTATGCTAAGAAATAGTCCAAAACAAAATACAATCTTTTCATGTTTGAACTGGTTGTTCTTCTATGCCCCTTCATCCATATCTTGATTACAGATGGGCTGTTACTGTAGGCTGATGAAGTGACACTTGATTGCCTTTGTGCGAGTTTCAGTTGCAGCCTCCTTGGTACTGCACTGGAAAGCAGATTGAATTGAATGCCTCTGAAAGATAGGAATAAGGCAAAGTTAGCTGTAGTAGTGTCAATGATAATAGACATGACATTTTTGTCCTTTGACATACATTTGTTGAAGTACAAAAAGGTACAAAATAAATTGGTTTGTTTCAAGACACGCACACTGCACAAAGCCGCACAGACATTACACAGGCATATGAAATTGGTACACATAAAAATTGATGATTAAAAAGGTCAAAACTTGCAATAATAATTGAAGTAAAAGTTACAATCACAATCATTTGATTTAAAATGACTTGACATAAGTCACAAGACGCAACGCTCCTATTCTTTTATGCTTTCATTATCCTCCACATATCAACCAGCTTGATACCAGGCTGTGCAATAGTGTGTACATAACCCCATGTTGCCATTTTATTAGAGCAAGTGGGGTTACAACAACAATGCTAATGTCAAACCCACATCTGCAACCCGTACTGCAGTTTCAATCACCTTACAAGCACACCTTCTGGCAGTTTGATAGGCAGAATGGTCATTACTACTTTCCCCTCATATTCAACACATATTCCCTTTATACAGATACAGTTTAGACCTGGTTATGGCAAGCACTTTCGAGAAAAGATATGATTAAAGTCCAAGACAAAGGTCGAGAGAAATAACACCAACATAAAACACCGACTATGTAGCACTAATACTGTCAAATTCATAAAAATATATACATGAGTCGATCAGAAATTCACTGTAGATTTCGAAAATGGTGTCAAATGCCACTCAAATACTCCCATTCGCATGTACGAAGCAATAAAACACTGACCTTCAATTCCGCGTGCCATTCTCCATAGGCCACTGTGTATTAAATAACGCGTTCACTGATAGCAAAAAAAGAGACCCACATATGACGCGTTTGCTACCAGCCAATCAGCGCTCGAGTTACCGAGCGCTGATTGGTGGAAAGGGCCGTCGTCAGCAGCTAATTACACGTTGTTTTCCTTGAACATGTGCGTGAGCGCTGATGCTGCTCACGGGCTGTTGCCATTTTTCGTAATGCTGAAGGCACGGGAGCGAACCCCCCTGTACTGATCATTCCAGGTGAGTTAATCCAGTACGGACTACGGTGACTCGCCCAACTGCCACCAGCCTCAGCCTGGTAAGAACGCCGTGACTCTGCCTCAGCCTCGGGCCGTAGTCTGAGTCATAGGTAATTTTCAGTTTTTTTTTTTTTACCAGACAATTGAATATGAAATGATATTCCACTTTTTCACAGGCCATAAGTTGCCTGGAGCGGTAGTCTGAGATTTATTGCACAGGCTGGCTGAGACGTGGCCCTGCCGCCCACTGCCCATTGTTCACCATAGCTTGAGCTGGATACGCTTCTGAAAAAACAACAGCATGCCAGTCAACCTCAACGGAAAGGGCAAATGTCATGGTAATGTCCAAATATTTTTTTAGGGACAAATTTTTCATGTTCTTACATTATTTGAGATCCTGAATCAAAAATGATACATGTCTTGCAAATACAAGAAAAACAAACTTGACCTAACCCTACCTCAACCTACAACCTAGGGGTAAATGTCAAGTTTAAGTCCTAGGAAGATTTCATTGATAAATTTTTCATATTTTTACATTATTTGACATCCTGAATCCAAAAATGATACTCATATGTCTCGCAAATAAAAGAAAAAAACATAATCAAACCTGACCTAACCTTACCTACATACCTACCCGACTGGAAAAAATGCCTCCACTACGCTGAAGTTCTCGGCGGAGGTGATGCGCCGAAATTTCGGCGCAAGGGTTTATGCGCCGAAATTATTTTACCAAGCCATGCTTCATGCGCCGAAAATTTTCAAGGCTTACTGATGGCTGCAGGCTGTAGCCACGCACTTTTCGTCGAGGGGGGGGGGGGCTGGCGCCTGGCGTGTGTGTGTGGCTGTCTTCCATTGACTACTGTCTACAGACGGTTGTTGGCACGGTCGACGGGATCGGGCAGACAATAGACATCAGCAGGCCATGCGGGACCGAGCACCAGCGTTCGCTATCACAAAATCTCCTGACTCACAAACTCACTGGCATGTTCCATAACGTAACCTTTATTTTGTTGCCCGGCTCTGATCAGCAGTATGTGCCCAGCCGGTGACTGACGCCTGACGGGGCCTTCAACAGGCGTGGTGCAAGCACGGCCGATGGGATCGGGCAGATACCAGGCCACGCGGGACCGATTGCCAGCGTTCGCTCGCAAACCACACGCCGGAAATACAGGAATCACAACGGTCAATACGCAAACGATAGCATACGTTATCTGAACTAGGGGATCCGACAATCCATAACCTCACTCTCGATCGGTGAACTGTTCCCGCCGTGGGAGAGTCGCAATCAGGTTCACTGAACATGACTTAAATACCCTGAGACGAACACGAGACAAGATAAGTGATATTTAAGATGTTTAACTCCCGAAGACATTTAACCCTCGCCGGCCGAGGGGGATTGGTGCCACCCCCTGACGGGTTTTTCGCGACTGCTCCGGAGCCGTTTGCGATAGAGGGATAGAGAAAACCGTCGATTTACGCCGAAGTACGCCGAAAATTTCGGCGCAAGCCGTCGATTTGCGCCGAAGTACGCCGAAAAATTTCGGCGCAAACGCCCAACTACGCTCGAGTTCTCGACGAAAGCGTGCATTTTTTCCAGTCGGGCATACCTATAACCTACCAACCTACAACCTACAAACCTACCCTAACCTAACCTAACCTACAAACCTACCTACCTACAACCTAAAACCTACAAACCTACAACCTAACCTAACCTAAAACCTTTGCTGTTTCATATTCGTATCAACAGCGCCACAATTGTAGTTAGGACCTAAACTTGACATATACCCAACCTAGGTACCAACCTACAACCCAACAACCTACAGCCTAAAACCTACAAACCTGCAACCTAATACAACCTAAAAACCTACAACCTTTAATGAAAACTTCTGCTGTTGTATATTCTTATAAACAGCGCAACCATTGTAGTTTGGACCTTATCTTGACAAATACCACCAAGGGCTTGCTGAACATCATTATGTAGTTAGCTGTGCAACAACATTTCCTGTACAGTTGAACACAGGCAGGATTAGGAATGTGAATTGGAATTGTCCAGTTGAACAGTGAACATGACACACTTACGTATTTTTCTTTTCCCGTGACATGTTAAAATGTCCATTGGTTGGGTGGCACCCAAGAGTTTTGCAATACAAATTTAAGCCATTATGAAAAACTGAAAATTCACAATAATGGATGTAGCCCAATTTTCAACATTGTTGGATGTTGCTGATTTATCTTGCATTATTAACACCAGTTCATTTTCATCATTTGTGCATTTTGTAGCTTATACATGAAGTGTGAGACATTTGCCCTGTATTCTCATGCCAAGGTGATTGTGACCACAAGAGCTGTTTTCAGGAATTGCCATGGTGTCCGAACAGCTGGGCACACTGGGCATGAAGTGGGACCCCAAGAATCTGGAGATACGCACCATGTCTGTGGAGCGCACTCTGGAGCCGCTCGTCCTGCAGGTCCATATTCTGTTGCAGTCTCAGCATCGTGCCACCCTCCCCCTGCAGCCTGCCTGCCTGCCTGCCCAGTACTAGAATGGCTTGGTTGATGGCATGGTATTCATTTGAGTGCTCCCCATCTGGCCCATGTCACCCAGCACCCAGCTGAATTATACTGATCTGTTTTTCAGTGTGAACTGTGCATGCCAGGATGACTGAGGTTAACAGTGGTAAAATTGAGTTTGTATGGAACCCAGAGGACCTGGAGATCAAAACCCGCTCCGTTGAGATGACATTGGAGCCATTGGTCTTGCAGGTAACATGACGTGCAGTTACCAGACAAAGCTTGTGGTCAATGGTTAATGCATTCTGATGTTTTTTTTTTTTTTAATTCAGCCTCATCATCTTGGCAACATTAGTGTTTTTGCTAAGGGCATATATAGAAGGATGCACGTGTTGAATTAACAAAATAATTATTATTGCATCATTTTTTTTCAGCATGTTATCACCCTGATAAGTTGTAGCTGGTGCTTAATATTGGTGCTTTTTATGCTCTATTACTGGCGCAAGGTATTCAGATTGATGTTTTGCATGTCAGATGCACTGTCAATGCACACATTTCCCATTTGATATGCCTACTTGGTATAGTTGAGCATTTTATTTGTTGAGGTGTGTAGCTGAAAAATTTACATGAGTTTTTATTGAATGTCATATTTTACCACCAATGGTTTTCACATTCATTCCATAAGACTCTGAAGCCAGTGAACTAAAGCTGATGGATGTTGTTTTATTCCCTGGCTCAGTGCATCTGCATAGCACAGCTCGCGTGCACTGTGTGTGTTCGTCCGCTGACAGTCTGTCTCTGCTAGGTGACCACTCTGGTGCACACCAAGGGCCCCACCAACAAAAAGAAGGGCCGCAGTAAGCGGGCGCACGTGCTGGTGGCCGCCGTGGAGAAGGCCACGGCCAACTTCCTGGAGCGGGGCGAGCAGATCGCCATGGAGAACCCGGACATCCGCCAGGAGATGCTGGTCGCAGTCGACGAGGTCAAAAAGACCGGTCAGTACGGGGCCGGACGAAATGACGGCACGGGATCAACACTTGACGTGACATTTACATGAAGCGGTATGGTGTGCAGCTAGGCCTCGCCCAACCCTCTTACCTCATTTTTCAGCCATGCAAGGATAGTTTGATGGTGGCATTTGTACCTAACCATGAGCGATTTTAGTTACCCTATTAGACGCATTCCCGGGCATTTGTAATGCATTTCAGCTACCAAATGCCTTTGCCACCGCCTCACAATGTCCCACTGTCTGCGCAGGCGAGGCTATGAGCACGGCGTCCCGGGCGTTTGCCGAGGAGCCGTGCAGCTCAGCGAAGCGGGGGAACATGGTGCGCGCGGCGCGTGACCTTTTGCTCACGGTCACTCGTCTGCTGATCCTGGCAGACATGGTGGACGTCCACCAGCTGCTCAAGTCGCTCAAAACGGTGAGCTGACCGTCGGGGAGGAACGAGACGTGGAGTGCCGGTGGGATTTATCGGTGGCGGTACACTGCTAAGTTATGCCTGATTGCTAAATGTATTCTTGTATTCCATGGATAATTTTGATTTTGATTAAACTGGAAGTTATTTGATTTACCATAATAATTGTGTGTGATCAGTGATGACAGTTGCAGATGCACCAAATAATTGATTTATTAAACCTAGATGATATTTGTTTTTGCTCTACATACTCGTGATTCGCGCCCAATGGTCCTTTTCGTACCACAGCACTTCCCCTGACGGACCCACCGGACTTTCCTCCACCTGACGGAGCATTCGACCCTTCTCCGCAGGTGGAGAGCGACCTGGACCGTCTGAAGAAGGCCTCCAGTCAGGCGGAGCTGATGGACAATTTCCAGGCGTTCGGCCGCAACACGGACGAACTGATGAAGCAGGCGGCGCGCCGGCAGATGGAACTCAAAGACCCGCAGCTGCGCGATAACCTGGCTGCCGCTCGCGCCGTCCTCAAGAAGAACAGCATGATGCTGCTCACCGCCTCCAAGGTGGGACTCTGGCGTTGTAGAGGACAGCGTCTTCTTGCAGGTCAATCGCTCACATTGTGGGATTGCAGTGACGTTGACGTGACGTGTTACAATGTTAACCGATTGCATGCTTACTGTGATGAGTGATCTCAGTGTCACTGGGTTGATGTAACTCGCTCTATTTTCCAGGCTGTCAGATCAGTTCACTAATCTTGTCTCTCCAACCGTCTTATCAGTTTCATCCCTTTTCCGATAATTCCTTTTTGTGTCTGTCCACTTTATCCGTCCATCCCTCCCACGCTCCTATTCGTCTGTGGATCTCACGACTCACCCTTCCGTCTTTCTGACCGGACAGGCATACGTGCGCCACCCGGAGCTGGCGGCCGCCAAGGCGAACCGCGACTTCGTGCTGCGCCAGGTGTGCCAGGCGGTGGACACCATCAGTGACATCGCCAACGGCCGCGCTCCGGGCGCCGGCGGCAGCGGCGGCGCCGGCACCGGCACCGACCTGTCCGAGGCGCCCGGCGTGCTGGCCGCCGCCCTCGACGAGTTCGATGTACGTATGATACATCCGGGGAGGGGAGAGTTAGGCCACGGAGAGAATATTAGAAAGGGGAAAGGCATGGTGACTTGTTAGGAATTTCCTCAGTGTAGGGGGGTTGAGAGTAAGTATATGGCTTCAGTTTTGGTCTGCTCTTATATATTAATATGAGTTTTTTTTTGGGGGGGGGGATATTTTAATCAAGGGCTTCTATAAATCTCCCTATATTTTGATAGCCAGTCCAGCTGGTCTCCAGAGTCATGCTCTTGTACCTGTAAGCATTGACCCATGTGTAGATCTGACTATCACTCGCTGGCGGAATGGTAGTGTAATCGTGACCTCTTCGCCCCCTCTCGTCACTCGTGCAGGAGCGGATCATGATGGACCCGCTGACGTATAACGAGGTCCACACGCGGCCGGCGCTGGAGGAGAAGCTGGAGCTCATCATTTCGGCCGGAGCGCTAGTGGCTGACTCGTTCTGCACGCGCGACGACCGCCGTGAGAAGATCGTCTCCGAGTGTAACGCCGTGAGGCAGGCGCTGCAGGATCTGCTCTCCGAGTACATGTCCAACGTGAGTAGCGTTGACGAATGAGCTGTTGTGAATAATTGTGATACGGGTTGACATATTGCAAGAGTGTGGGGCAGTGTGACATCTTGTCCAGTGCGTAATACTGTAATATGCTTCGTACTCTACTGCTTAGTTCCAGGATTAGGTGAGGGTGAGGTCATGCATTATATTTGAATATGGTGCTAAGAATCACTATATTATGCCCTTTTACTGACTGTTGCACCGAATCTTGCTGTAATCCGATGCCTATTACTCATTATCATTATTATCATGACAGTGCCTGTATTCTAACGTACTTATGCATAAAATATCGTTCTGATGGTCCCACCTGACACACTACTTTACCGCTCAGATGGGCCGCAAGGAGCCGAGTGAGGAGCTGGACCGTGCGCTGGAGCACATCAGCCGCAAGACGCGCGACCTGCGCCGCCACCTGCGCAAGGCCGTGGTGGACCACGTGTCGGACAGCTTCCTGGAGACCAACGTGCCCCTGCTGGTGCTCATGGAGGCTGCGCGCGCCGGCAACGAGCGCGAGGTCGACGAGTACGCCAAGGTCGGTAGATGGGGAGAAAACCGTCAGTCATTTGATGGGGGAGGAGGGACGTCTGGTGAATCATAGTGGAAAGCTAGGTAGTGTTTGATTGCTGATCAGATGTTTGGTGTGAAATGTCTCGCTTATACTGGCAGTTAAATTATTTGTATTATTTGGTAGCGCGTTATTTTAACGTTAAGCTTTTCTTCTTTGTTTGTTTGTTTATTAGAGTTTACGGGCGCGTCGACTGCGGTGGTCATTTTGCGCCCCGTTGAACTTTTCTAGCCGGTATTACTTGCTTACTCCGGCGGAGCCTAGATTCATGCATCAGTGTAGTATGTTTGACTGTTGGATCGAAGGTTATGCAATGCCTTCATCGCAAAAGCCTACTGGGACTAAAGGCGCCTTTGACACATTCACTAACATTGCGGTGAATAGCTGACCCTTCACCTGGCCTGGGCGACACTCAGCGGTATTCACTGTTCGGGCCGTTCACCGGCTCCTTTGTCGGACCGTGCAGCGTTCGTTCACGTGGACAGGACGTGCCGTGTGTGCGGCCGCCGCGGGTGTTGACGCGTCACCTCTGACGGGCTGACTGACGTGTGGTACGTGCCCCGCAGGTGTTCCAGGAGCATGCCACCAAACTGACCGAGGTCGCCAAGCTGGCCTGCAACATGTCCAACAACGCCGACGGCGTCAAGATGGTGCTGTGCGCCACCTCGCAGATCGAGAACCTGTGTCCCCAGGTGCGGCTCGCGGCCAGGAGGAATCTAGTCTAATGGCAAATATGTTTGATGAGTAGGATATCAATGGTGTGTAGGACTTATTTTTAACTGTTACTGATTACCAAACTCTAAGGTATTGCCCTTGTACCCAAACCAGATATTACTCGTAGTGAATCATATTTGTGTAATTATTTTTATTGATACTAAGTCATTATTTTTTGCTAATTGATTTATTCAAAGAACATGAATAACGTTCCGATCAGCGTCCATTACATGAACTTTAATCTGGACAAGCTTTTGGCCCAGGGCGTTATACCATAGTTACCCCCACTCACCCGTTCCCTGGCTTACCGTTACAGGTGATTAACGCCGCCAAAGTGCTGGCCAGTAAGCCAAAGTCGAAGCCGGCTCAGGAGAATATGGAGATGTTCAGGGCCGCCTGGGAGAATCAGGTCAGTGGTGGCGGATGGGAAAAGTGTTGGTCTCGTATAGTTATAAATGATGCTGGTAGAGATTCGCGTGATATATTTGTGAACTGATGCTTGCTCTGGCCTCTTTCCATATCTTTTACTTCGTGATTCAACTTATCCATCTGATGTGTCATGTATACAAGCCCCAGTTATCTGTAACGATACAAGTTGCAACGATATATCCTGAGTTCCTTCTGACCAAATGACGCACTTGTTTCAATTACCAAAAGCAGTCGCTCCTTATACACTTTATGGCGATCGATGTAATTTATTGCTGAATGTTTGACCGATGCCTCAAAGTTTGTGGCACGTGGTGTCAGAATGTTTCTACCTACGCTGATGACGCCCGTGCCGCCGTCTGTCTCTGACGGGGGTCGCTCCGCTCCTCCACCGGCAGGTGCGTCTTCTGACGGACGCCGTGGACGACATCACCACCATCGACGACTTCCTGGCCGTCAGCGAGGGACACATCCTGGAGGACGTCAACAAGTGCGTGCTGGCGCTGCAGGAGAGCGATGCCGACACGCTGGACCGCACGGCCGGCGCCATCCGAGGCCGCGCCGCGCGCGTCTGCAACGTGGTCGGCGCTGAGATGGACAACTACGAGCCGTGCATGTACACCGAACGGGTGCTCGAGGCCGTCAAGGTGCTCCGAGAACAGGGTACGCAGGCTGAACGTGACCGGGATGCTTTTCCATGTTTGGCTTGTTTTCGCGTTCTTTTAGTCGTCTTCGTTGCCCTAAAATTAAAATGACAAACATCTGACACATAAAGCTACTTAGTGCGTACGTAATATTTTAGCATTTTATTCTGAACAGTTTACCAACCTTTTCCTACTCCTTTTTTATGCAAATGCCGAAATTTGCTGAGCAACAGCCACTCGTGTTGAGTTCTAGTGTTCCGCATAGGGTACTGCACGCGCACTACTTCCACAACCGCTCTATCCCCGGTTTAAACCGTGACTGTGCCCTCTTTGACAGTGATGCCCAACTTCGCCGAGCGCGTGGAGGTGGCAGTGGACGCTTTGAACGCCAACCCGCAGAAGGAGGTGGACGAGAACGAGTTTATCGACGGCTCGCGGCTAGTGTACGACGGCGTCCGGGAGATCCGCCGCGCCGTGCTCATGAACAGGGTCAGTCGCCGCCCGGGGCTGCTCTCTGCTGCCAGTCGCACTATGGTTCCAGCGAATCTTGACGAATACTGGGCACTCGTCAGGAATGGTCGATAGAGGATTTTGAATTTGTGCCGGTGATAGACTGTAGTGTTACTTATGATCTTTTCCGTGAATATTGTATGCCTTTAGCATTGATTTTGAAGCATACATGTAATGCGTGTAACTTACCTTAACTACCGGCGCGTTTGTTTGGCCGTGGGCATTCTCATTCCGTCTGCGTCGGACTCGGATCAGTGTGTTGGGCGCACGGACCGCTCATTTCTCCAGTTGCCGTACTGAGACTGACAGACTGAAGAGAGACTGACAATCTCTGTTCCTCTGACAGACGGATGATGAGCTGGATCCCGAGGAGGTGGAGCTCGACGAGTACTACACCATGGAGACCAGGAGCAAGTGTAAGTACAGTGCGGGCGACGGACGCCGAGGTACACCCAGCTGGGATATGTGCTGGGCTGGGTGCCCAGACGGGAGCTCAAGAACTACACGTTCTGTTAAATTGCTGCACGAGGTGACGCTCTCGCCCTTAGGCTGTTTGAACTCCCTTCAAGTATTCAATAGAAAAATTGCGGTGTCAGACTTTTATCTAGATTCTGACGTCTTTTAGCGGTCGTGCGTTGTCTATATCATAATGATGTGTATCGTATTGTCATTCCTTTTGTACGATTCTGACTGTCCTGTGATGCCTCTTTGACAGCGAGCGCGCACACTACCGACCACATTGTGGAGGATGAATACCCGGACATCAGCGGCATCTGCACGGCTCGGGTCAGTCGGCGGGGAGGGGGGAGGGAGGGGCGGGGGTTACGGGTGCTGCAGGGGTCATACTACCCTGGTGGAGGACGAATACCCGGACATCAGCGGCATCAGCACCGCCCGGGTCAGTCAATTGGCGTGTCATGGGGAGGGGAGTTAGGGGTGCAGCTGAGGGGGTAATAACTACTAACAACCCAAGGGAATGCGGCCGGGATGTTGGCAGTTCTTCTGTTTGAAAAGAATGTTTGAACGTTTTGGTACACGAGGACAACGAAATCCTTACAATACCTGGAGGGGAGTCGTATTTGTTTGACATGTTTTACTGCACTGTTCAAAGACAATTAAGTATTTTATGGACTTATCTTGCGATCGGAGAACCGAACCGTGTACAGGGTGTCCCATAAGTTCGTTCTCACCTAAATTTTACGTTTTTAGACTCTCTTGCTTAAAGGCACGCTGAAATTGGTTCTTAACTGAGCTTACGTGGTTGCCATGGCTGGTAGAAATATGCTCCACAGTAGCTAATTTCTGTAGACAAAATAGTTTTTGCTAGAGAGCCCGCTTCCTACAGAGACGGCTAGCGCCGCAACATAGAGGTCTCCCATACGGGTACGTCTCATTATTTAGTCAACACGTGACCATTCGCGACGATTGAGGGTGATTGAGGCCTACTAGTCTGTAGCCAATGCCCATCGCTAACTGGACGCACAGTCAGAAAGTGATGCCGATGATTTGTCGGGAGTCAATCACTGCAAGTTTATCCTCTTTCCAGTCAGCCCTCAGGAGTGAGCCAAGTGGCCAAAACTGTGTGGCGCCAAATTGGCCATCAAAATGGTCAAAGGGTTAGAAAGTTGGTAAGCAGACTTTTCAGGATGGATTACCAGCTGTCTAAGAGTGTTCTTTCGGGGTACTTGCCGCCAACTTGGATCTGCGTGCCCTGGGTGAGGCGATCGCTGGTGCCCTGCATTGGCGGGTCGGCGATTCAGACAGTGAGCCAGAGCAGCAGAACACGCATACCGTGTCTGAGCGTAGGACAGCGCAGCCCGCGAACCACAGTCAAGCAGCAGTGCCGACTGCGGCACCGACCAGCGACACGTCTGCCGCGGCTCCAGGCGGCCCGACACGGCGACAGAGCATGGTGACCGGCTCTGGTCCCCCATCGGCTCTGATTCAGGAGCCGCCTCGTCAAGAATCTCGGAAGGAGAAGTTCATCCTGGAGGGCTTCCGTGTGGATGTTGCTGACAGTGACGTGCGGAGTCTGGTCTGGACGGTTGTTCGCAATCTCCATGATTTCCAAAGGGTATCACGCCGCGGTCCTGCTGCCTCTGTAAGCAAGGCGTTCAAGATTGAGGTTGATGCTGAGGACACCGATCGTATATTGGACCCGTCCAGCTGGCCGACTGGCCTGGTTGTGCGCCTTTTACCTCACCCTGTGAACACTGGGCGCCGAGGACAGCGTTTTCGCCGTCCTGCGGCCTCATCTGGAAGATCACAGACGACCCGGAGTGCTGCAAAAAGAACTGAACATGGCAATGCTAACTGGCAGGCGACGGCCCCGCGCCGTTACAGTGATGTGGTCAGAGGCATTGAACACTGTGACACTGCCTGGACGGCGGCCGCCCAACGCCGGGACGAAGATGAGACCCGCCGGGAAGCAGTCACCTCACAGCGCTCCAGAGCCCCCAACAGAGACTGCACTCACGGCGTCGGTACATCTAGCGCGGTCGACGCTGTCGGCGGCGACGGAAGTAACGCCACACATGGTGACGGTGGCTGGGAAGAGGAAAGGCCGCGCCGTTATGGACCATTCGTGCCAGCTAGATACCATGGACACCAAGATGACAATGCATGGGTGTCAACCTATCAGCGCCGTGATGGAGACGGACACTGGGCAACAGCCGCCTCTCACCGCCCAGGCGCCCCTAGTCGAGGCAGCGAACAGGACGCCGGCGCTCCCTGGGTTCCAGCTGCCTCCCGTCACGTCAGAGGAGGCGCCACACACGGTGGCAACGGCTGGAGGGCGACTGCTTCGCAATGTGACGGATCCGGATACCGTGGGTGGCCCTATCAGCGCGCACGAGAGGCCACCTCCTGGGAATAGCGCCCAGATGGCTACTCCTGGGGGCCATCCCTGTCCTGCTGCCACCGCTGTGAAGCATGACAGAGCGGAGTGCCGTAATGCTGTGGACGCAAAAGTAACTCTGAACATGAGCCTCACTCTGGGCACTTATAACTGCGAAGGATTTCTCGCAGGAGCGCAGTATATCGCCAACTGTCTAATACCTGAATGTGATATCTTATTTTTATGCGAAACCTGGCTAGCCCGTGCCCAGGGTGCTTATCTGGAGCATGCACTCTCCTCTCTAAGCTCCGAAGAATTTCAGGTATTTCAAGAATTCGCCATGGAACTACCACCAGGGACTGGAGATGGCAGACCCCACGGTGGCGTGGCTTTTGTTTGCCGCCGTCAAGCGGGGCGCTCATTTCGCGCTGTAGAGTGTAATGACTCTCGTATCTGTGGAGTTACGATTGTGGAGCTGAGTCGTCCTCTTATAACGATAATTGGCTGCTACATGCCGTACTGGAATTCATCTGCCGTAAATTTTGAAGAGTACACAATCCTGACGGGGAAGCTTGATGCATTACTCTCTTCGCTAAGACCCTCAGCTCCAGTGGTGCTTGTAGGCGATTTTAACTGTGCTCTGCCACCACTGTCACCAGAACTGCGCCCACCGGGCTGGCACCGTCTTCGGGGTTTCTCTCCGCTGAGTCTTCTAATGCAAGACTTATTGGACGACCACGGACTGACAGTCGCCGAGTTCCGGTTCTCGCAACCTGTGGCGTACACCTATGCTCGAGCTGACGGCCAATCGCACATCGATCACATCGCTGTACCGTAATGTCTGGTACCTCAAGTTTATGATTGTCGCATCGTAGCCCCCTGTGTGGACAACCTGAGCCCACATCTTCCGGTCCTTTGCAGCGTGGTGCTGCCGTCTGCCTCAGCTGGCACCAGTGTCGATGTCTCCAGCCCTCCACTGAATATGGGTTCCATCCATTCAGAAGTACTAGATTGGAGTTGTCCAGAAAAACTGCAGATATATTTGTCTTCTCTGGACGAGCTTATTGGTGCTTGTCAGCTCACCAACGGTGCCACCCCGGATGAGATTGACGAAGCAATTACACGATGCATACATACCGCTGCGCGAATCGCCGGATGCTCCAAGTCGCGACGTCCCCCGAAGCCCTGATGGTCGCCTGATGTGGCAGTGGCGCGGGATCGCACTCGTTTCTGGCATCAGATATGGGTAAACTGTGGCCGTCCTACCGTCTCAGCAGTGGCACAGTGCTATCAGGCTGCAAGATCTGCTTACCGTCACGCCCGCAGACGTGCAGCAGTGACGCGGATCGAGAGCGAGGCCCACACTCTCCGACTGCTCCGCCGTGACAAAAATCTGACAGCCTTCTGGCGACGTGTGCAACAGATACGGCGTAATGGACTCAAGTCGGCCTCTGATCTATCCGCCGCCGACTTCCGCACCCACTTCCAGACTGTGCACCAAGATAGTCACAGGCAACTGACTCTGGACCAGCTCCAAATTGCTGAACATGTAGATTCTCGACTAAGGAGAATCCGTAACGATGCATCCGAAAGAACGGTTTCAGCTGGACAAGTAGCAGGCCTCATTCACCGGTTACAGCGTGGGAAGGCACCTGGTATAGACGGCATCACGGCGGAGCACCTTCTCTATGGTCAGTCGCCTTGTCTCCTGTCAGCTCTGGCGCACCTTCTCTCTGTCTGCCTGTCCACGTGTAGCGTGCCAGCTACCTTCGCTGACAGCGTTATTGTACCCGTGTTGAAGAAATCTCAATCGGACCCTAACTGCTTGGACAACTATCGACCGATTTCAATCACAACCTGCGCATCTAAGCTGCTCGAGCTGCTAGTGCTAGACGAACTGAACGCCTCATTTGAACCTCATCATCTGCAGTTTGGTTTTATCTCCAATCGGGGCACCATGCAAGCGTCTCTGTTGGCTGGAGAGACCATACAGCAGAATCGAGCCAGGGGTCTTCCTGTTTTTGTCGCAAACCTTGACGCGAGGAAATGCTTTGACCGAATATGGCATGACGGTCTGTTCTTCCGTCTGGAAGATTATCTTAGCGACTACTGCTGGTGCCTCATGGTCACCTGGTACCGCCACCTCTCTGCAAGGGTGACTTTTGGTGGCGCCACATCTGAAACGTTCCTGGTCTGCAGGGGCACCAGACAAGGGGCCATCTTATCGCCAACCCTTGCAAACATCTTCCTCTTACCTCTTATTGAGGTCCTAGATCGCAGCGGTCGTGGAGCATATCTACACAGCCAGCACGTACCCGCTATCTGCTACGCTGACGATATTCTCCTTATATCTGCGAACGCGCGTGACCTCGGTGCAATGCTACAGATGGTGGGAGAATTCGCGGCTACTTGGCGCCTCGACTTCGTTCACCCTGAACCGGGAAAAACCAAGAGCCATTGTATTATATTTGGACAGGAACTATTCACGAGCACACCGAGGTGGACATTGTCAGGACAGCAGCTGCAGATCCGGCAGACGACCGAGCACCTCGGTACGGTGCTTGATGACAACCTCAGCACAGACAGCCACGTGGCTCAGCGCATCAGGCGTGCTTGTGCATCATTCTATGGCCTCACACCCCTGGGCAATTTCACCAACCGCCTGACTGCTGCTGACAAAATCTTCCTCTGGAAGACAGTAGTGCTGCCGGCACTAATCTTCGGCTGTGAGACGGCTCCCCTCAGTTCCGCCGACATTGAGCGTCTAGACTCGCGACAGGCTTCGCTGATCAAGGCAGCGCTGGGTCTGCCGCGTTCTGCGCACCATACGGCTCTTTTGATTGCTGCTGGGGTGCCTCGCATCGGTGAGGTGCTGCGAGGTGATGCCCTCCGCGCATTCCGTAATGCTTTCCGCGCTGACCACCGTCTTCGCCAAGCCTACGTCACTGGACTGGCCAGACTTGCTACGTACCCCGAGCAGTTAGATGGGTCGTTTATTGGCCACGTATATAATCTGTGTGGTGGGAACTTCGGCGCTATCATGCACATCGCTGCTGGGTACGTCGATCACGACATAGTCCGGGCACCACTCCAAGAAAGTGGTCTTATAGACAGTTTGAAGATGGTTTTGGCAAGCAACTGTCAGGCCTCGCGGCGCCTGTTAAGACTACTAACCTCCTGAGTGCTGATTAACTGTGTGTGTGGGTGGGTGGGGGGGGGGGGTATGTATCTTTTTGTCGCATGACGATGCTGAATAAACAATAATAATAATAATAATAATAACTCAATGTGACTTAAGCTTTGCTTACCGGAGGGCACAAAACAGTTAAAAACGTCTTAAAATGGCCAAACATGAGTTTTATTATGCCTGAGGCTAAACAAAACTAGATGGCTGATGACATCAACCAGGTCATCTGGACTAACTAGTCCATGTTCGAGATGAAACACCCGTCCAAACCCGAAAACAACCCCATAAGGGCGAAAGAGGAGGCCTCCGTTTCGTCCCGTTATGTTCCTATGCAAAAGGCCAGGGTCACTGTGTTGTGGGGTTGTAGGCGTTCTGGAGTTGACCAAGTTGCAAGTGGCAACCCAGAAACAGTTTTGGGAAACAGAATGCTTTTCCAAGAACATCTAGGAGGAGTTTCAGCCCTCAAGCTGAACTCGAACCGCGAGTATGAACACATTTATAGAGGAGAAAATGGCATCCGGGAGGTCGTAGGCCCATCTTCAGGCAAGACAGTGCATCAGTGCACAGGTCAAGCAAAGCTTAAAAGCGGTGCAAGGAGACTGTGACAGGCGTTTGTGGCAAGATCACATGCCAGGCACCTCATCGGATCAAGATTTCATAAAAATTTGTTGGTTATGCTGAAATTGAGGCTCGTCGAAGCGTAGCACTGTTCCAGCCTCGAGGAGCTCACGGCGCATGTCAAGTCAGTCTGGGTTAACTTTAAGCCTGCTATGCAGCCAAACATGCCGGTTGGCATGCCGCAGCATGTATTCATGTGTTTGCCTATTAAATGAGGAGCACATTGAGGGGTCATAAATATATCAAAACGCAATGTACTCTGTTTCACATGCAAACATAATGTGAGAACGAACTTATGGGACACCCTGTAGGTGGCGCCGATGGCATGCCACCTTACTGCCTATCTATCTGGTGTTAATAGCGAAGTGCCATCGCGCTAACGCGTGTACGTCTGTTCTCCCGTATCATTACAGGAGGCCATGAGGAAGCTGAACGAAGAGGACAAGGAGAAGATTGCCGAACAGGTCGAGTACTTCCGCACGGAGAAGCTCAAGTTCGACGCTGAAGTGGCCAAGTGGGACGACACTGGCAACGACATCATCGTCATCGCCAAGCACATGTGTATGATCATGATGGAGATGACTGACTTCACCAGGTGTGTGAGCGAACCGTTCGGCCTCCTCGGTGGATGGTGCTTTTTTCCGTTCCGTTCCGTTTATTGAATATGATTTGGGATCACACATGGAACAATTTATTACGGAGCGAGCGAAGCGAGCGTAGTCTTTCCTTAGATTAACGGAAATTTCTGAGTGTGAGCGGCCGGCCGGCCGGCCGTGGTCACGCTTTTGCGAGGCTTATATCTCAGCAACCACTTGACCGATTTACACGCGGTAATTTTTGTAGGGTAGCTTCATTCCTTCTACCAAGTATTGGACTATTCCCGATGCATGTGGGTGACCCCTTATGCACGTCGTGCGCACGTGCAGGGGTCGTTTCCAGATCTCGGGAACGGCTCGACCGATTGTGCTCAAATTTGGTACACAGTTAGGAACCGGTTAGTAGGGTGCCGTGCACAAGTCAGTTGGGACCCATTTTGCACGTGCGCACGTGCAGGGTGCCGCTTCCAGATCTCGAGAACGGCTGGGCCGATTGTGCCCAAATTTGGCACATCGCTAGAGACCAGTTAGTAGGGTGCCGTGCACAAGTCAGTTGGAGGTACCCCCTCGCAATTTCGCACGTGCAAGGCCCACCCTCTCGCTCGCTCCGTTAGTCGCCCCAAAAGGCGTTATACTGGTAATTTATGGCACTGTCGAACGGGATTGGTCAGATAATGAAATGGGTGGAGGGATATTTCTCTTGGGCATTCTGTGTCCCAACCGTTCGTGGTGGCGTCTGGAACGAGCGAATAAGTTATTGGATGGGGTTGGCAGCGAACCATTCACATTTTTCAAATGGCGTAGTATGTCATCTCAGGTAGTTTGAGAATTGATTTGTATTCTCTATCCGTGTGGTGGACAAAGATTAGACCTGTTTCTGGCTGAATCATGTTCTGTGTGTGACGAGGCTGTTGTAACCGACAGGGGCCGCGGCCCGCTGAAGACTACCATGGACGTCATTAATGCTGCCAAGAAGATCTCCGAGGCGGGCACCCACCTGGACAAGATGACGCGTCAGATCGCCGACCAGTGCCCCGAGTCGAGCACCAAGAAGGACCTGATCGCCTACCTGCAGCGGATCGCGCTCTACACCCACCAGCTCAACATCACATCCAAGGTATATAGGGGAGGGAGGCTAGTAATGGTCCTAACCACCCTTTCGCCCAACATAGGCTTGAAGATGGGCTGGTAACTCGACCCCACATACCATCCCGTGTGACCTGCACAGGCTTGGCGGCTGACAGTGTATAGCTTACTATTTGACTACGATAGCAGCTGCGGATGGATGTAGTACCTCCTTGATATCTCCTTTCTACTCCTCGTCATGTGATTCGATAGCCAAGACTGTTCGACAGTCGGCTATCCAATACAAACTGTTCATGCTCACACCCCCGTCCCCCCTCAGGTGAAGGCCGACGTTCAGAACATCAGTGGCGAGCTGATCGTCTCGGGTCTGGACAGCGCCACCTCGCTGATCCAGGCCGCCAAGAACCTGATGAACACGGTGGTGGTGACGGTCAAGGCGTCCTACGTGGCCTCCACCAAGTACCGCAGCACCCGCGTCTCTGTGAGTAGGGCCAGCGGCGCGCGCACGGCTCCGGCCGGCGCTGGGCGCGCTCAGTGGGGTGTTTGAATGATTCGAGAGTTAAGACAATGAGGTTGGGATTACTATGTGCAATAAACAATTGTTTCGTTCCTTGCGATGTTTCCCTTACTATGTCCTTACCTTCCAGCCAGATCTCATCACATCCTTCGGAATACTTCGCCCATCAGTTACATAGTGTTTTTAGCATAATAGTTAGTTTGTGGATCTGGCTGTCTGATGTCACAACATTGTGTTACATTTTCCCCAATGTCACATATTTCTTCTGAACTTCGACCTTTTCCGCCTTTTGTTTTCTGTCACAAGTGTAAGTTGATCCAATGGTGTTGACAATCACTGGTTGTTAGTTGTTACTGTATCCATCTTGACAAGTCATCTCACCAGTGTGAGCACCACTACCTTCCTCACCACGGGCCTCTCCTATCTTCGTGGATCTCTGCCTGCCGTCCTTCTGTCTCCAGTGTCCTGTCCGGCACCTTCACCACTCTATGGGACTGTGGACGGGCCTGACCTGTGGTCTGTGTGCTCTTCAGTCTCCGATCGTGGTCTGGAAGATGAAGGCGCCAGAGAAGAAGCCTCTGGTGCGCCGCGAGAAGCCGGAGGAGGTGCGAGCCAAGGTGCGCAAGGGCTCGCAGAAGAAGCACCTGACGCCCATCAAGGCGCTGGCCGAGTTCCAGAGTCCGGCAGACAGTGTGTAGGGCGCGTGACGTCCGCCCCGCCCGGTCCGCGGAGTGCCCTAGCCTCCTAGCAGGGCTGCACATTGTCACACCGGTGACTCGCCTCGGGGACCGCTTTCGTACAGTCGCAGTATAACAAAGCGGACTTTACCTGGGGATATGACATATATATGAAGCTTCCAAAGAATGCGGGCCGAGATCCAGTCTACTCCTTTGTGATCATGTGTTTCTGTATCCATGCAAAAGCCATGATGGACACCTTTTCTGCGTTTGGGATAGTAGTTTACTGAAATCCTGCGGTGGCTTTTTGATCCGGCCTTGTCCACCTGATAAGCTGTTAAAAACCTGTGAACGATACTGTCTGTGCTCTGCCCCGTTCCTTCCCCGGGTTTGACCGATACCCTCCTACCCACAAAAAGGACTGGGTAGAGGGTATTGGTACGGATTCGGGCCGCTAGCCGGAGGAGGTTGGGTGGCTCGAGTTTCTGCTACCGTCGCGATTTGGATGGACTGTCCATCACGGCTTTTGATAATCAGTGAAATGTCCTGTGAGATCGCAGTTCCGACTTGAGGGAAAGTTATTTTGATACTGTGTCTATGTAATCGTAGTGCGCCCCATTTTTAAATATTTTATGCCTAGTACGAGATTCATCTTCTTGTGGTGTCTTCTTTTCTTTGTAAGTGTTGTCACCGAAGAGCTTCGTACGTTGTTGGAGTAAGCTGTTCTGTTGCACACCACGCACGATTCGTTTTGTATCACTCTGCTGAAACGCCAGTTTGTTCATTTCTGGATGATTTAGCAATCGTTTGTCACGCTGCCTGCCTAGTGATCTACATCTATAGAATTTTGAGCAGTTAACGTATAGCGACCGCTTTTCCAGATTTTACTCCCCAGTCACTGGCTTCGCTCTTGGGCACCGATTACTTTCTCGTGTAGTGCTTATGTACGTGTCATCCGTGATCTGTTTATTCCCTTATGTTGTCTTTTTGATGGACGATTTAGTGCTTGTATAGTGTGATTGAGCCTCAAATAATCGACCAAGCACCATTGATTGCAAGGACGAGCAGTATGTAGCCTGCAGATCACATATGCCTACACTTGTACCGGGCAGTTAACCGTAACTGACGGCAGAGTGTCCGTATCGATGATTGGGAGGCAGCTTTGGATGCATCATTGTAGCTTTTAAGATTTTTGAAATAAACTACTTTTGACTTCATTTGTGCATTGTTTCAAGCGTTTAACATTTGGAAGATGAGTTTGAGACACTGCCATTTGACATGTCATTGTCATTGGTGGTTTCACGCAGAACAAGTTTTTGCCTCTTTGTATTTCCTCTTTGTATTTCACCCATTTCCGCCGTCACCGTTCTCATCGCTTGTCCAATAATTACGGAAAAAGAGAATATATGACTTAAACGTTCAATATTGAGTAGTCTACTAAACTTGCCGTCATTCTTCGCCCCGCCTGCGGTTCTCCGTTCGGGAGGCTGATGAGAACTGAGCGGCCTGCGGTGAACTTTACAAAGGTCACTGCGTGTTTCAGCATACATACGGATAACGTGCCTCGGCTGTTCAACACGATCACAATTGACATTCGCGACGGCGCTGTTACGACACAATAGAGCGCTATGGAATAGACACGCCCGATGGGCTGCCCACAAGCAGGACGCGCCATCGACACACAAATGGCTGCATTGAGTAATCAATCCCTGTGCACTGCAGTCAATAGCCGCCGCAGTGAGTGAATAAAGGGCCTATGGATCTTTAGCTGGAGTTGCGGTAATGACCGGTGGCGACAGGCGTGCTCAGTATGTGCCGGGAAGTAGTGTAGCTGCACACCTCGCTCCCACTAAATAATTCAGACAATGTCTATCCTGCAATAAACATACAAACAGGGGCGCGGGAACTACTTTCCGAGTGGGGGGGCACACCATAATAGAGATTAACCTAGGGTACCCCCAAATCTAGTTTTCTCACCGGTTTTAGGCCACTTATTTTTCACCCCTCGGCTTTTTCAACAAAAAAAGAAAACATTTGCAAAAAAGTGTGGTATTCCGTCTCAAAGCTGTGGGGGCACCGCCCCCACGGCCCCAGAGTTGGGGGGGCAAGCTGCCCCCACTGCCCCCCCGGCTCCCGCGCCTATGCATACAAAAAGCACAGAACAACTCCAAATACGCCAACATTTATACCTGAAAAGCAGATTTACGGCACGAGTAAGTACCTACGGCTGGGATAATTTGCAAGTCATATATCAGGAGCTGTATAATCGACATCTTCAAATAAAGTGCTATCGAAATGTTGCACCAGTTACCGGTTTTAGCCATGAAGTCATCATACCCTCTAAATTTAGGAATCATACCTCGAGCTCGAGAATTGATTCGGTAGGTAGGCTTGTGGCGCTGGTTGATTGTGTATGTGCTTCAAATCCTGCCAATAGATGGCACCACCAGTCGGCGCCTGAAGTTATGCTTTGCCGCATGGCTCTGAATGAGCTGCCCGCCGATCGCGGGGGACATACATGCGGTTCTCGCTCCATGCCGGACTGACGTGCTTCTCCGACGTTTGCTAGGTCCATGTCGTTCCACCAGACCGTTTGTTGTACACACTTTGTTAGTTCTTTCCAGTCTAATTGCTCTTCCGGCTGACTGGTGACAAATTGGGTCCGTCATTGATCCTCCCCGGCTCTTTAGGCCGGTCGGTCATTGGGTTCGTCAGCGCGTCGCCAGCCCGACTCGAGTGTCGGCGTGGCGGCCGGCGGAGAGTCAGCTCGGCTCGGTCGGCCTATCGACCGACACGGGGCGCGCCGATCCGCTCCCATCGAGCTGTGACGTCACCGTCGGTCCCGACGCCTGGCACGGCCGCAACTGCCCGGGGCGACGGCGGCGCGAGAGACCGACTGGACGGGGGCGACGGCGGCGCGAGAGACCGACTGGACGGGGGCGACGGCGGCGCGAGAGACCGACTGGATAGGGGCGACACGGCGTGCGGACAGGGTGGTATGTTCAGGAAGTAGTCGAGAAAGAGAGTGACACTGGCTGTTTCCGGGGAGTGGAGGTGTGCTTACATCCCAGGGAGAAGTGACGACATATTCATCCGCTCCCAGAGGGCATAATAAAGTGAAGGTGAGCCGTAGAGATGGCCAGGAAGTTGGTGCATTGTTAGATATTTGATACTGTGTTTGGGAGAAAGGTATCACTCGTAATTACACTTGCGCTCGCCTCAAATGCCTGCTAAATTCATCCGATTTCGGATAGGACCAAAATACACATACTCATAGAAAAATGTCGCTGGACTTTAGAACAAGCATTGGCTGTGGCTGAGCTATCGCATGTAAGGTTGGTCGAGAGCAATTGAACGCTTGGAGGACGACCATGCATTTTGTTTCAGCTTTCCGTGCTATCCTTGCAAACCGTTCGGCGTAGGTGCCAGCGGGAGGGCACATTTTGTACGTCATAATGTAAGCCCGACTGGCTTTGCGCTATCCTATCCAGTTCATATCATTGTCACTACAAGGGAATTGAGTTGCCTGTATGTGCATTGCTGTTGGAATGCTCTACACGCAAAAAGGTTATTAGGCATAGAACACAGGTGTTTATAAGCTACAGAAGGGAAGGTTGCACGTTATTTTGTGTTTAATGTAATAAATGGATAATTGGGAAATATCATTTTGTAATAACGTTTGTCACAGAGCTTTTACACTAGTTAGGTACTTTAACCCGCACCCCGCTGGGGGGAGGGGCAGAATCTGCCCCCCCTCCCGTTTTTCACCAATAACTTCTAAACGCGTTACGCCAGCGACATCAAACTTTCAGTACCTTATCATACATCAATTTGACACGTTCTCTGAAAAATTAGAGCGAAATCCGTCGGAAAGTTTTGAGAAATTGACGTTATAGTGACGTCATGTTCGCCATTTTCGCCTAAAAAACGGCAAAATTTCAAACGCCGCTAACTTCTTCATTTTTAAAGGAATCAAGACGTAACAGAAAAGGTTATACGTGATTCTACTTTGTCTATCAAATGGCTATCTCGGTTTTTGAAAATTTTGGATTTTGGCCAAATTTTTTTTTTCCAAAAAACTGACTTTTTTGGAAAAAATATTTATAAAATCCAAAATTTTGAGTTAATCGAAAAAAAAACGGAATATATGTCAAAGAAGTGGTCTATGTGCACCTACATACCAATTTTTAGAAGAATCGGTTCAAAAATGTGGGAGTTATTCAAAATTTTATGACGTCACGACAAACAAAAATTTTGAAAAAATGATTTCTTTGGAAGTTCTAGAACTCATACGGAAATGAAAATAGCACCATTCGATTCGGCGTGAAAAACTGCATCGGATAGACACCTTTTTTAGGCCTTAACAACCAACTTCAAAATTTGACCTCACTTGACCTGACCTTGACCTGACCTCGACCTGAAATTCATCCAGAGGTGGTCCATATCACTTATTGAGTGTGCCTATTGAATTCCATGAGTAAAATGACCCATAAAACATGTGTCGCACATGCCCTTTTCTATATTTTGTTTTTGGTGACCTGACCTGACCTGACCTGACCTGACCTTGACCTTGACCTTTGAATGACATTGTGTGCAACGAATATTGTCTTGGTAGTCTAAGAACACGTTTTTGGCAATCAGTCTCAGTCCATTCTTCGGCAACTACGGTGCAAGGCCGATACTGTAGAAACTTGCATTTTGTACCCTTGACCTGACCTTGACCTGACCTCTGACCTACTTAAGCAAAAAAAATGGGCTCTTAAGATCCGCCTTGTTGAGAGCTTTCGATTGCCGTTTTCCCCGTCTTTCTACGACCATCGGTTCGGAAGTTAGACAGGGGGGGGCAGAATCTGCCCCCCCCCCCAGCAGGGCGCGTATGGCTGAATAGCCCAGCAGGGCGCGGGTTAACCCTCGCCGGCCGAGGGGGTGCCGCCCCCTCATAGTTTTTTTTTTTCGCGATAGCTCCGAACACGCCGGCGATAGATAGCTGAGACTTTGTATACCGGACCTATGATTCAAGCCAGATCTTTTATCACCAACCGCACTTTCGGGTCAGATCAGGTCACTGACCTATGACGTCATAAGTGAACCTCTGCACGGCCTTCACATGTCGCAACTTCGCAACGTCCTCACTGCAAGAGGAGCTATCACAGGGAAATGAAACTTGCAGGACCTAGTCGCCATTAGAAGTCTCGCAACTTGTTTATTTCGGATTTTTCGTAAAGTTCATATGAGGTCAGGTCATTTTCGTGACCTCACCATTAAAAGTCAATGGGGAAAAATGAAAACTACTATTTTGGCGCCGGGAACGATCTCTAACTATCTCAAGCACAGAGAATCATGATTTCATGTACTCCTTGCAAGGTTCGATGCTTCACTTTTGCAATGTTGACCTTGCGTGATGTCATTTATGACGACGTCATTAGGGTCATATTAGTTTTTCGTCAATAACTCCCGATCAAATTAACCCGGCCGGGCCCGGGGGGTAATCCCAACCACCGCAGCCCGGGGGGGGGGGCGTTTTTTCGCCCCCCTGTCTAACTCCGTAAATAAGGGAGCTACGGAAACAAAAGCGATACCAAACGAAAGGTCCTTACGAGACGATTCTAATGCACCTAAAATTTTTGACCTCAGGTCAATTTTCAAGGTCAGAGGTCAAGGTCAAAGGCCAAAACCGGCACATGTGTAGTGATCTCAAAGTAAGCCTTCTAGAGGACGGCAGGCTGCATCAAACCGGCAAAATTGGGTGTCAAACAAAAGAAGAGAATCTGAGAATTCTGAAAATGTGCTCCAAATCAAAGGTCAAGGTCAAGGTCACGCTCAAAATTGACCTCAAACTTGGCACTTTTTCGCACATCTTGCGTGCTAACTTTCAAGATGTTTTGAAATGTTTTGAGGCTTATCAGTTCCCTATTTGTGGTTCATCTTACGATACAAGGCTTCTCAAAGGTCAAGGTCAGAGAAGAGTATCCCTGCTAGAGGCTATTTCACTGATTCAAGTTAGTGATAATAAATAAGACAATTTTGCCATCCGGAAGCTCTAAATGAAGGCTTAGAGGAAAATAGATGCCAGATTCGTGATCAGCGGGTACAAATCTATCATAAACGACCTTCAATGTGTCAAGGTCAACCAGAGGTCATTCGAGGTCACATGAGGTCAACATGAAACTTGACCTTTTCCGAACAAAATATATATCATTCGACGCGGCTTGACAAGGCGAATGCGATGGTACCACTGCCGTAGCTCTAGGACCATTTTTGTCGAAGTTATTTGCGAAAAACTAAAACCACATTTCGGGGTCATTGACCTGACCTCTGACCTCAGGTCACCAAAACTATTTTTCCATTTTTCTCTAGGTCAAACGCTACACAGCCGTGCTCGTAATTTGTCTTTATCTCTAAAACTCTATTTTTGGCAGCTATTTGAAGTTTACGTCTGTGACGCCGAAGTTTGCCGTGCAGGGGTCTAGAAAAATGGACCTTGTGACGTCATCAAGGGGGCTAGGTCCAAATTTTTTACTTCGGAAGATGTCAAATTGATGGGAGAAAAGGTGCTGAAAGTTTCGCTTTCCTATCCCTAAGCGTTCGGGAGTTATCGCAAATATTCGCCAGGGGGGGCGAAAAACGCCCCCCCCGGGCCCGCGAGGGTTAAGCTAGCTAGTCGGGAAAGCCACCAATGGACTCAGGAAGACTTGCCTAATCGAATGATATGCGACATGGCCTCATTCGACCATTTTCGTGACCTGAGGGCGCTGACCTGACCGTGACCCGAGATTAACACCCTAAGTTGACCTAACCCAAACAAAAAGTATATCACTCGACGCGCCTGAGCGAGACGAACGCGATGTTGCCAAAATCGCAGTTCAGCGGCCGTTTTTGCGAAGTTATTCACCAAAAACGGACCCGTACCTTGGGGCTTTTGACCTGACCTCAGATGTCACCGGTTGACCTAGAACCTTAACCCGCGCCCGGCTGGGGGTCCTGGATTTCCACGCCCTGCTGGGGGGGGGGGGTGTTTGAACACCCCCCCCCTTGTAACTCGGCTCCTGGGCCACGTAGCGATACGCGGAAGGCGGCGTTCGAAAGAGCGTCAAAAATAATGACGAAATCACTTCGGTCAATTTTTTGGTCAGGTCAAAGGTCAGGTCACCAGAGGCCATTGAAGGCAAAATTTCGCCGATTTCCAGGTCGAATATCGAAAATTTCCAAGAAGCCAACGCATAACTCGGGAACCAATAGAGCTACAGCGCCGCAGAAAAGCGCATTCGATAGCCCTATTAACGCCCTTTCTGAGTAATTCTCTCAGATTTGACCTAACGTCAACGGTTTTGCCTGCAGGGGGCAAAAACTGCAAAAATAGCCGATTTTTTTCGGAAACAGTTTTTCGGCAATAACTTTTGACCCAAGCCTTGTACGAGCTTACTTTTACCGGCATCGTGTTCCTCTCGTCAAGACGCATCGAATGAACTATAACTTGACCTTGAAAGGTCAACTTGAAAATTTGACCTCAGGTCAAGGTCATGACCGGACCGGAAAGGGTCATGTTGCATATCAGTCGATCCGTATCGTCGAGCTGAACACATCTAAGGCGTTTTCATCGCTCTAGCATGCCTCTATCAAAAGTTATTTGCGAAAAACTGTTCGATACCATTCGTGACCTAAGATGACCTCAGGGCATAAACAAGGGTCACGGACACCATTTTCATGTTCAGTGTGTCTAAACCACTTGTAATTCAGTGTTTGGGAGTGTTTATAATGTCTTTCGTCCAAAAGAGGCGCATTTCAATTTTCTCCCATTGACTTATAATGGGGAGGTCGCAAAATTGACCTGACCTTAGGTCACAGATATCAAAATTCCGAGATATAAATTTTATAGATACTGTTACCCTTATCAATCGCTGAAAGTTTCAAAGCGATCGGTCACTCGGTGTAGCTATGACAGACATTGAAACTTTTTATGAGGTGAGGTCACTTCAAGTGACCTGGTGACCTGACCTTGAATGACCTTGGTCTGAAATTTTCACAACATGTGTAGAATTGATGTATGATAAGGTGTACAAAAAACGGCGGCGCTCCGCGCCGCCGTTTTTGAGATATTCGCGGAAAACCACAAGGGGGGGGGTGTTCAAACACCCCCCCCCCCCAGCAGGGCGCGGGTTAAAATCGGGTATCAATCTCTGCGTCTCGTAACGGCGCACACGCTCGCTTTTTCCGCGACGCGCTAGGTTCACCAGGGGCGAAACGGCGAAGGGGGGTCGTAACCGCCTCCTCCCCCCGCGGGCCGGCGCGTATGTAGAAAACCAATAGGTCCGGCGAGGGTTAACCCGCGCCCCAGTGGCGGTCTCAGCCAACTTCACCCTAGGGGGGGGGGGGCATAATTACCACCCAACTCTAACTCAAACTCAAAAACTAAGAGGGCTTGAAAGACGCTGTAAAAAGCAGTCGATAGCTCTTGATGCGTAAGTTTAAAAGTATTCCAGCCATTTTTTCATCTTAGAGCAATAATGGGGCCACCAGAGGTCATCAAAGGTCAAAATTTGCGAATTTTCATTATATTTTTCAGAAAACATGCCATTATCTCAGGAACTATGATAGCTAGAAAAACGCATGGAAAAGCAATCGATAGCTTTTGAACTCTTCTTTTGATGAGGTGATTATCAAAAATGACCTCAGGTCAACAGTTTAGCCACCAGAGGGCAAAAACTCAAAAATAGTTGTTTTTACGAAAAATATTTTTCGACAATTACTTTTGACTAAAAAAAGGAACGGCATTTATATTGCCAGAATCGTGTTCCTCTCGCCGAGACGCGTCGAATGAACTAAAATTTGACCTTGAAAGGTCAACTTCAAAATTTGACCTCAGGTCAAGGTCATGACTTGACCGGAAAAGGTCATGTCGCATATCAGTCGAAGCGTCTCAACAAGACAAACACAATGAGACCATCCCCAGCGTTCTATCTCTTTCCAATCGCGAGTTATTGGCAAAAAAACTGTTTGTAGCCTCAAATGACCTCGGATGACCTTTCTAGAGGCTATCAGCAAAAAAAGACCCCTTGTTCGTCACGGGTGGTCCAATTTATTGTGATTCTAAGATATTTGGACTGTTCCTATGCGTACACACGGATCTAGAGGTATTTTCGTTTTATCCATTGACTTATAATTGAAAGGTCACGCCACTGACCTGACCTTAGGTCACGGATATAAAGATCCGAGATATACAAGTTACATGCGCCCATAACATCATGCAATCAATCAAGTTTAAAACCTCTCTGACAAACACTGCAGGCTGGACATGATTGCAAACGTTTTTAGGCTTGGTCAGTTAACTTGACCTGGTGACCTGACCTGACATGACCTGGGGTCAAAAATTTCACACATTGTCCAAAATCGATGTACAAAAAAAGCATTGAGTTTACCACGTACAAGCTAATCACCCGTCGCTCTATGCACATGTATCAAATGTTGTTGACAAAAACTGCAGACCTTTTATAAGATGACCTTAGGATCATAATTAGGGTCACGTATCACATATTCCGTCAGGACCAATTAAAAAGTAAACACGAGGGGTAATAGTTCATACCCACCACCATCCGTCGAAGGATATACATAATTTGCATTTTTGCCAATGCTTGCGATCAGACGCATGGGTTAAATGTTAATTCACGTGACTTCTCACGCCATCCTTATCAGTTTTTCCGTTCAATGAAAGTAGTCCACACTGTCGCTTTCGCTGCACTGACCACCTGGTTCTGCGGAACACTTTTGGACCGTCGGTTACAAATTTGCTTACAAGTTTTATCTTAGCTTAATCAATACTCTTTGGTGCCTTATCAATGATTTTATTATACCTGTTTCGGTTCAAAATCATATTGGAGTTTTTCCTGTTGTTTGCATATGAATATCTGGTGACAGCATATATTATATACTTCATATCGTTTTATACGTCTAATTTACTAAGATTTTGAGCTTATATTCGGTCAGACCAGCAAATATTTTATGTCTTCTTAGCCGACGCCATGATAAATACTTCCAAGCGTTTCAAGATCTTGAACTCACAATCCTCGATGCCTGAACTATCAGGAAGACAGCTTACGTGCGTAAGTGCTTAATTCTGCAGCAGATTTGAATGACTGAGGTACGTCTTGTCCTGTGACAGCCGCATGTTAGGAATCAGTAACAGTTATAAGCCACGACAGTTCAGTGATGGGGAGGGACTGACAATAACCTTTCAGGGTGTGGGTGAGCATCACCACAACAATTTTCTTTTCTCGGCAGAAACGAATGAAAGCGATGACTTGAAATGAATGTTATCTAGTGCACGTGCGTGCAAGCCTCATGTCGATCCTCCCGAATCCAGGCCGAATATCAGATGTCTCCACGGACGCTCTGGTTCCACCCTCACAATCAGTACGTATGCGATGTCCTCAGACAGCCGGTGGCGGTGATGAGAGTCGGGCCGCCGCCGCCGTCCGCCGGCGGGCAGCTGCGGCGGCTCTGAGCTGCGACGGCCGATGGCTGTGACCGGCGGAATGGTACGTCGTCAGCGGCAGCTGCTACTGCTGCTGACCGGCGGCGTGCTGCTGCTGCTCTGCCTGCTGCTGGTCTACTCATCGTACACAGTCAGACGGTCAGTATATAAAGGACTGCTGGTCTACTCCTCCTACACAGTCAGACGGTCAGTTCACAGGGGACTGCTGGTCTACTCTTCCTATATCAGACAGATAAGTATATAGGGGACCATGCTGGTCTACTCCTCCTATCGACGCGACGCCTGGTGACGGTCAGTATAAGATCTCTATGACGGTCAGTATACAGGGGACTGCTATAGTACATGCTTCATGCTTCCGATCAGTAAAACGGCCAAGAGAGTGAACTTTGGCTGCCGGCCTATAACCCCTGCGCAGCCTGACGATTTTTATGTCTACAAAAGAATATGTGTATACTGTATTGTGTAGTGTGATAGTTACTTCTTGAATCCAATGGGAGCCAATCATCAACGACGCATTTAACTCTTTATTGACGCCACGTATGAACCTCGAATTTAAATATGTACACTACCGTTTCCCAATCGCTGACTGGAACCATTCCCTTTGGTTTCAGACGGCCAGTGCCAATCTCTGAGCCTGTCTGCCGACCGCAGATCAACATCGCCTTCCTGAAGACGCACAAGTGCGCCTCCACCACGGTGCAGAATATCCTGTTCCGGTTCGGGCTGCGCCACAACCTGACCTTCGTGCTGCCGCGCCAGGGCAACTACCTGGGCCGCCGGGAGCCGTTCCGGGCCGAGCTGGTGCGCCACCTGCCCTGGCACCCGCTCGGCTACAACATCCTGGCCGTGCACAACCGCTGGGACCACGGCCAGGTGGCCAGCGTGATGCCGGCCAACACGACGTTCGTGACGGCCCTGCGCGACCCGGAGGCCGTGTTCCGCTCCATGTACGCCTACGTGGAGCATGACCGGTTCATGCCGCTGGACGAGTTTCTCGAGCAGGAGCCGATCCCTGAGGAGCGGTTCTTCCACGTGCTGGGCCGCAACCAGATGCTGTGGGACCTGGGCCTGCCGGAGGAGCGGCTGACCGACCCGGAGGCCATCCGCCGGCTGGTGGCCGACACTGAGCGCCGCTTCCACCTGGTGATGCTGGCCGAGAGGATGGACGAGTCACTGGTGCTGCTGAAGCACCTGCTGTGCTGGCGGACCGAGGACGTGGTCGGGCTGCGGCTGAACGCGCTCCGCCCGGAGGCGCGGGACCACCTGTCGCAGCGTGGGCGGCTGCGGCTGCGGCGCTGGCTCGCCGGAGACTACCAGCTCTACAACCACTTCCGGCGCGTGTTTGAGCGGCGAGTGGCCGAGTTCGGCGAGGAACGCATGCGCCGAGAGGTGGCTGAGCTGCGCGCCGCTAACGAGCGAGCTTTCCAGGAGTGTGGCATGGTGAGCAGCCAGGGCACCTCGCTCAGCCCGGACTTTGCCATGTTCAGCCAGCGAGTGACCGGCTTCCAGCCGCGCAACCGGACTCGAGATTGCGAAGAGCTGGCGCGGCCCGAGCTGAGCTTCGTCGAGCTGCTGCGCGAGCGGCAGCTGCAGATGGCGCGTGACGTGATGGGCGTGACACCGCACCCGTCACGAACCGCCGCGGGGGAGATGACTCGCCGCGAATAGACGGTGCTAGGTACTGTGATATGGACCAAACTTGCGAGAAATGTGCAGTGCGATCGTATGCAACGAAATTAAACGTTACTGCCGTCTATATGTAGTAGCGCTAGTGTTGTTAGCATAGGCATGTGACGTAACTTTTACCTCTGTCGCTGGTTATGGCTCTGGTTTCGTTGTCTTCAGCAATAAGTCATACAAGAGGTCATTCACGGCAGGGTTTTTTTTTCGCAAATTATGTTTGAAAAAGCAAATCATTACCTTCCGCGGGATAAGGATTTCAGTTGCAAAATGAGAGCGAATGCAAACATTTGTTTTGGGTCGTTCAACTGTCTGTCTGAACTTCCAGGCACCAGTTGCATGTTGATTTATGTGTGTATTTATATAATCGAAAGAAACTACATATTCATGTATTTGTTTTAGCTTCCAGTTTTGTTACTTATCTTCTATTGACTTGTTTTGTCAATGATAGTGATTCTTGTGAATGACTCAGTATGCAATCATACCGCATTGACTGTCGCTTTGGATATGTGATAAGATTTTATAAGCAGTGCTTTTGGATAAGGAGTCTGAATTTAGTTAGCTCGGTTTTGAGAACTTTAGTAGCTGACCCTATGCAAATACATGGTGAAGCATGCGTATTTTGTTATTGAGTGATTTTGAAATTGCATTGTTATCGTTAATATATTCTGTGCGAGGGTAAGACCGAAGACGTGAGTTTTTTATCCAACGCCCGCAATTTCCTTGCACTCGAAGTTTTGTTGTTGAAGCTGCTTTTCATCCGGCCTTCTTCAATAAATCATAGTCAATGACTCATTATGTCAATAAACCGCCGGCGGAACCCGGGCGAAGGTGAAAAATGGCCACACGGCACTGCAGGCGCAGAGTTCATTAATTAACTGGAGGCGTGGCATGAGAGAACGATGCAACAGCCCGCGCAGTTTGCGGTCATGAGGCGACACCCATCGCTATGAGGTCTGTTCCTAGATATTCATTATTCTGAACAGACGTCGCATGTCCGCTGCTAACAGCCCACGGACTGGCACTGTGCCGGTGGTAGTCGTTGATTACTCCAGCCATCCAAAACTAGGGCTCCAAACCGACAACTTGAAAGCTGCGAGTCCGTGTGCTGAACGGTGCATACTGCCTTTTGCTGCTCTTGGTAATCTGAAGCGGAGGTCGTCGTGATCAACCTCAGGCAGCAGAGATGGTGCCAGTTATTTTTTTTATTTTACTACAAATGTTCTATGTACATATTTGTTAATCCGGCAGGCGGTGGGCCTCCCGGCCACCTTCCGCGCGGTGGGGGGAGGGGGGCATTCCCCCCGTATCTCCGAAACTACTGGACGGATCCGGAAAATTCAAATGGCTTTCGATAGCTCTGTCAAATTTGTCGAAGGAAACCAAATTTCATTGACCTCGGGGTCACCGATGGCGTCACAGGTCAGGTCAAAGATAAAATGTTTCACCGTTCACGGGTCTTCTAGGGAATGCGCTATAACATCGAGTAAAACGCATTTTGTCGAAGATCAGCGATAGGGCGGCAGTTGCCTAGTACCTACATATGCTGCTATTAGAGGTCACTAATAAAACAAGGTCAGGTCACAGGTCAGGTCACCAAAGGTCAGCACATGAACCCAACTTTACTAAGGTTGTGCGATGCATGTTTTATGGTCAATTTTTCATTTCCAACTAAATGGTGTTGGTTATAAGACCATCAGGTACGGTTTAGGTCACTTTCTGGTGGAGGTCGGGTCAAATTCAGGTAAAAAAGGTCAAATTTCCAAGTTGATAGTTATGCATAAAATGGGTATCGATTCGATGCAACTCGTCACTGAGAGTCTCATGGTGGTCTTTGTTTTGCGCTACGTGGTCTAGAATTGCTAAAAATGGAGTTTGAAAATTTGACGTAATCAATTTCGAACAGTTTTTTCCTATAACTTGGCCAAAAAAAGAGGTATCGATCTCAAATTTGGTGTGTAGATAGAAGATGGTAGGGACCATCACATATATTCCGTTTTATTCGAAATTCAAAAACATTTTGGAGTTTTCAGCTATTATATTCAAAAAAGCTATTTTCATTTTTCGGGGTCAAAATCCAGAAATTTCAAAAATCCGTGAAGGCAGTTTTGTAGCCCTGTTAATTCTACATTTTTTTATGTCGAAACATTCTTTGTACCTCTAAAGGTGTAGGCCTGACAGCTCTTCCCGCGAAACCCTTTTTGGGGTCGAAAATGGCAAACAAGATGTCACTCCGACGTCATTAGCAGCCAACTATCATAGCCTTTGGAAAAAATTGGTCACAATGTGTAAAAGCTATTCACAGGAGGGTACTGCAAGTTTGGTGAAGATCGGCGCAGCGGTTCTGGAGATATATTGAAGAAAAAAACTCAAGAGGGGGGGGGGGAATGCCCCCCACCGCCTGGTGCAAAGTTAACTGAATGAATATGTCGACTGAAGTATTTGGTGATAACATGATAATTTTCTTACGAGTACGAGTGAGCGCAATATCATTTTACTTGGCAATATATCTACACAGATTAGGCGACCTACTGCATAAATTGATATAACCAACTCGAGCTATCTAGTACAGTTCCGGCCAATTCCATTACAACAGCTGGGGGCTGATTGCTTTCCAATTTTGCAGCATCGTCTTCCTCTGTTACGCGAGAACATTCATCGACGAGTTCACAAGTGTATGTACACGAGATAAAGCTGAATACGCAAACAGTCATTAACGTGTGTAGGAGTCATACCACACATGTAATTACATCCGGGGTCTCCAATTCACGTCTGCCACTGCGCCCACGAGGACTTCCGGTGATGGAAGGGAGGGGGGGGGGGGGGCAGTTGATGCACCACCATTGCATTCCTCCAACGCCACCTCCGTACTGGCCTACGCAGATGAGCCACACCTTATCGTCAGCATGTCGTGCACTATACGGCCTACGTACGCACTATCGGCAATGGTTTTCAACAGCCATTAGACGTATTCATCAGTGCAGATCGATTATTGTGATGTTGGCAACCGACCACTTAACATGGAGGGCCGTACATACGACGTGCGTATTAGTACGTTTCTTGCTGGACGCTGGTGTACCCAAATGTGATGCTACTTTGGACGTTATCGTGTATAAGTATCGCCTCACTGGCGATTTTTTGCCCGAAAGACGTTCAAAGGGGCATGGAGGCAAGAGCGGTGGCGGAGCAGTGCAGGGGGCTAAAAGAAGCAGTTGGCGCTCCAAAAGTTTTATAGGGTTTGTCAAGTGTAATAAAAAGTGAAAAGGTAATGATACGAATTACACCTGGTCTGTAAGGGTGGCCGGTTGCGCGAGTCGCGACCGAGCGCAAGGCATCACCATAGATGAGCAAACCAGAAGTCCTCTGAGGGACAAGGGGTCATAAAATGCCGTTAGTTGTGAGTTGTGACATAAATTCTGTGAGTCTCATGAGAGGATGCCACGAGCCGCGCAGCAGTTGATATATGTTTGATTTTGGTGTACTTATCAGCCAGTCTTGCACGTCTTCACATGGACGTGTTTTTATTGATTTGTGAAACTTGTGACCGACTTTCAGAAATGATATAACCGCACCAGCCTTTTTCCGATGATCAAATTTACCTCAGATCAATGACCAGAATATGAGGAAATTCTAAACGTGCTGCGCCTTGTTAATGCAAGTTTTTTTGGGTAATTAGGAGTTCTGTTTTCGAGGGCTGCCTTTGTTTTGCTTGAAAAGTCGTGTGATCGCGCGCTCTCACTCACCTCAAACCGTAGACTGACTCTCCGCCGCTCCGTCGCCCAGGTCCCGGTCACGGCGGCAGGCGCGCGCAGAGGCGCGCCCAGGCACGCACACGCGGGGTGCCCCAACTTATGCACATCACACTATCCCCACCCCACTTTTACGAGCCGATCGCTGGCTCGGCCGTGTTTTGCTCCGAGCTCACGTCCTCTTCCTCCTCTTCCTCCTCTGAATCATCCGAGTCTAACACCACCTGTCCGTGCTCTCGGCCTTGCTCCTCGTCCTTCTTGCTGTCTCTTGTGACGCTGGATTTGTATGGCGGGGATGATAACTGTCCGGTGCCCTTTCCATGCCACTCCTGAAGCCGTTCTTGTCTACGTTCCACCGGCTTTAATTCATCGTAGTGTCGCACATATCGCTGCCGAAAGTTGTCCTCCTTCTTAATCCGGTACGTGTTCCCCTGCCTGCAGCTAATGATAATAAACGGTCCCTCCCAGCGCGGCTGGAGCTTTCCCGGCATTCCTGTACGTTTTGGTACCTTCATGAAAACTCTATCCCCTTCACGATATTTCACCCCAACGTTCTTGAGTCTGCTTTTTTCAACGCGATCCTTCTTCTTGATCTCCTCTCTCATGATCACGTGCTTGTGCGCTTCTTGCAAATTGCGCTCCAGTCGTTTTACCCACTCCTGCTCTGATTTGGTAACTTTAGCACCCTCCAGCCGGGCCATCTCGGGGGTTCTCGGATGACGTCCGTATTGCAAATAAAATGGCGAATATCCTGTTGTGTGATGAGGTGCCGTCATGTACTGAAAGAAAACGAACCAACCCAATGCATGTATCCCAGCTCTCTCTATATTCCTGTGCATTTCTGCGCAACATAGAACCAATTGTCTTGTTCGCCCGCTCAACAGCTCCATTCGATTGAGGGTGGAACGCGCTCACTCTTTTTTTGTCGATGCCCATAGCATTGGTTAATGCCAGCAGATATTGATTGTCGAATTCCAGTCCTCTGTCGGTGAGAATAGAATCCGGTAACCCGTGTCTATAAATCACTTCGGTGAGGGCCCTGGCCACAGTCTCCGCCGATTTGTCAGGAATCGCCGCGATCTCAACACCCTTGGAAAATAAATCCAACACTACGATGGTGTAACGATTACCCCTCGTCGTTGGCGCACGGCCAAACGGACCCATCAGGTCCACGGCCACATGCTGCCACGGAGCCGTTGGCTGCGTGGTCATTTCCAGTGGCGCCTTGAGGCGTCGCTGAGGGTCATTGGACCGTGCACAAATCACACAGCTGCGACAGTAGTTTTTGATATCCTGGTGCATCCCCATCCATAAATATCCGCTCTCTCGCACCAAAGTAGTCGTTCTCTCGGCGCCAAAATGACCAGCTTTGTCGTGCTTTAGTTGAAGCACCCTCACAATCATTTCATCTGGAACCAAAATATACCTCTGAGCTCCCTTCTTCCCAATCAACAGACCACTTTGAACATCAATGGCCGGCTCAACACCCATGTGCAGCCATTTGCTAGATGCCCGTCCGTGCCGCCTGTGCAGAATGAGTTCGTCTCTCAGGGCCCGCATAGACTTGTTATTCTGTTGAGCCCGGAGAAACTCTTCGTTCTCGTCCTCTCTCCGGTCTGGCTGAGAGATTTCAGCCACCTGAGGCGGCATCACACCGCCACCCACGCCTTCACTCCTGCGGGAGAGTGCGTCAGCCGGACAATTATCAGCGCCTTTCCGAAAGTGAACCGTGAATTGGAATTCCTCCAGCTCCTCTATCCATCTGGCATATCGACCCCTCGGATCCTTTGTGTTCTTGAGCCACTGAAGACCGCAATGGTCCGTGAACCACTGGAACGGCTTACCAAGAAGGTAAGTACGGAACTTCCTGACAGCGAATATCAGGGCAAACATTTCCTTGTCACGAATATGCCAATTGCGTTCAGCGGCAAAAAATGTCTTAGAGGCAAAACACACCGGTCTGTCCTGCCCACTTTCCGTACGTTGCGACAGGACACATCCGAGTCCCGTATCCGAGGCATCTGTGCTTATTTCGAATTCTCTGGTCATGTCTGGAAGCTGTAGCGTAGTGGCCTGACAGAGGGCATCCTTTAGTCTCACGAATGCCTGCTCTCGGTCTACATTCCAGGAGAAACGCGCCTTACCCGAGATCTCGTGTAGTGGCGCCGCCAGCTGTTGAAGATTCGGCACGAAGTCGCTGTAATAGTTGCAGAGGCCGGTGAACTGCCGGACTTGTTTCGTTGTCTCCGGTCGGGGCCAGTTCCGGATCACCTCCACCCTCTCCGGGTCAGGTTCAAGACCTTCCGTTGAGACCACGTGACCAAGAAAACGAATGCGACGACGACAGGGAACCACCTTGGAGCTCTTCACCGTCAAACCTGCCTGTCTCAGTCTTTGTAAGACAGCCTGTAACAGTGACAAATGCTCGACTATCGTGGTGCCTCCCACAATAATATCGTCCAAGTACGCGGTCACGCCGTGTCCGAGCAGACCGCGCAACACCTCGGTCATCAGACGTGAGAAACAGCCCGGAGCTCCCTTGGCCCCAAATGGCATAACCAGAAACTCCCACTTGTTATCCTCGGTCAGAAACGCCGTCTTTTTCCGGTCTTCCGGCGCTATTGGAACTTGCCAATAGGCCGAATTCAGGTCCAATGTTGTGAAAATCCGTGAACCAGCCAAACTGTCAAGACATTCCTTCACTGATGGGAGGTACGCTACTTCATCTACTGTTTGTCGGTTCAGCTCTCGAAAATCTACCGCAAAACGATATGACCCGTCCGACTTTTTTACCATCAAAATTGGGGCAGACCATGGCGACGTCGATTTCTGGATTATTTCTCTTTCTTCCATGTTCATAATCTGCCTCCGAACTTCGGGTCTCAAATGATAGGGGGTACGGCGTGCTCGGACTGCCACCGGGGGGCGATTCCCAGTGTTGATCGAGAACTGAACAATGTTTGTTCGACCCAATTCGTCGTCTGTGTTTGCGAAAACATCTCGGTAACTGTTTAACAGCCTCCTGAGCGTTCCCCGGTCTCGATCGCCTAGTTCTGCGCCCGACAGATCAACCTGAACCGGGCCGTTTCTGTCTGGTTTCGTTCCGTCAGCCACTGCCGCCACTTGCCCCTCGCTGACTTCTCCCAAGACAGAGTTCGCATACAACCTCACTGGCTCTGCTCCAGCATTCTTCACAAGGACCCGAATCCTGTTATCGACATCCGACCGTGCTATACAGGGGCAGAGGGCGACACCAAGCCGCACCGCCTTCGATGGATCGGGGTCAAAGATGACATCACGTGCCGACGCCCCGAAATCAAACGCCATGACGTCGACCAGTCGCTCTGAGAAAGGATCCAGGGTATAATCTGATGCCAAACAGACGGAAACCGGCTGCTGCGGTGTACCTTCACGCCTCGCCTCCAACTGGATGCAATGGCTACCGATATGTAGAGACCGCTTCGAAAAATCCACGCTGAATGTCTTGAACTTCCTGAGCACATCCGTGCCCAGGATTGCCGGTGCCGAGAGGTCCTTGACAACCAGAATGCGAGCGTTGCTGACCGCGGCTGGTCCGATCAGGAGGTCCGCTGAAATCTGGCCGACACACTGCAGCGGTATCCCGTTAGCTCCGATTGGATTCTGCTCAGCTGTGGAAAGAGGAACGGAGCTGACTCCCGGTAGAGCCGCCGACACGCACGAGACCACCGCGCCCGTGTCCACCAACCACGTACACGGCAGCTTTCCAATGCGACCTCTCACATGCAGAGAACAAGCCGAGGGCCCTTCAGCTGACCGCACCGGTAGAGCAGTACCAGTTCTGAGGCATTTTCCTTGAGAGCTGGTTACCGCCCGCCCCTCGGCAGTAACCCACTTCAGTTTAAATTTAACGGACAATCGTACTGAGTGTGGCCGAACTCATTGCATCTCCAACAGGTGACCGGCGCTGGACGGCCTCTACCACGACCTACCGGTGCCCTGAAACATTCCCTCTGCATGTGTCCCGGTGAACCGCAAGTCCAACATGTTCGACGTGATCCCCTCTCCTCTCCGCCAGTGGCCCCCGGCCGCTGGCCACCGGTCCGTCCACCTCGCACGCTCCTGCACTCCCCCTGGACGTGCCCCTGCGCACCGCAGGTCCAGCACTGGACATTGGCCGAGCCGCGCGATGACGTCATGGCGCCTCGGGCTGCGCCGGCCGCCGGTCCTCCACGGGTCGGCCGAGCCCGCGGGCCGCCGGACTGGATCGCCTGTACCATACGCGATAATTCAGCGACCTCTCCCCGCAGCTGGGCTACCTCACCACCCTCCTCTGCTCCTAGCTCAGCGACCTGTTGTACCGGCGCATGTGACCCCGAGGACGCCAGAGCCTCATCTACGCGTCGAGCATGCTCCGGCAACTTATCAGCAGTGACGTCGGGAAACATCAGGCGCAACTGGGACGACACATTTGGATTGATCCCATCCAAAAAACGGCTTTTGAGCAGCGTCTTGGCTACCGGGGCGTCAGTATCAGTGCCTGGAAACGCACCACGGAACAGAGAGCATAAAACAGACAGGAACATACCGTATGTCTCCTCGGGCTTCTTCCGCCGTTTCTCGAAACTCTCCTGGTACCACCTGGTTGAGTTGCCGAACTCCCGCCTAAGGGCTGCCTTCAGACTTGCGACGTCCTTCTTGTCATCTTCCGAAAGAGAATCCATCACACTGATTCTCGATCCAAGGCCCAGTAGGGCCTTCCCTACCGCCTTACTTTCGTCTCCAACGGTGAGACGACACGCATCCACGCGTCGGAGAAAATCGTCCAGATCTTCCCCGTCCCCCCACACCAATCGATTGTCTCGCTCCATCACTGCACTTATCCCACCGCTGCCACCAGTGTGATCGCGCGCTCTCACTCACCTCAAACCGTAGACTGACTCTCCGCCGCTCCGTCGCCCAGGTCCCGGTCACGGCGGCAGGCGCGCGCAGAGGCGCGCCCAGGCACGCACACGCGGGGTGCCCCAACTTATGCACATCACAGTCGTGTCAGTTCAGATCAGGTCAACCGTCAAATGCTCCACCGCTTTTTTTAGTTAATTTGTATGCAGCTCACACATCTCTGCACGTTTCGAATTACTGACAGTTTAAAAAATATGTACAAGCAATGGGCACTGACTTACAGAAAAAAACATTATTTTTAATTGTCGGACAACGTCCGTCGCCTATTAATTGCTCGACAGCCAAGTTTCAAGAAGCTAATTACAGAAACTCCCTTCGCAGTTGTTAGAGGCAAGGGGGCACTGCAAAACGATGGCATCGTTTTCTCATGATAATTCCATTACGTGCAAGTGTTCATCGGCGCTCGGGGTCTGCTATATAAGTGAGAAGATTGCTCACTTCCCCACTTCGGCAGTGGAGAACCTACAACAATGCACTTCCTGCAGTTGCTCGCCGGCTTGCTGGTGCTTCACCAGATCAGTGCCTCAGCATTGAGGCTGACTGGGATGAAGACATCGGCCCAAATGAAGGGCGCCCCAGCTGACATGAAAATGAAGACTGATATGAAAATGAAGTCTGATGTTGACATGAAAATGAAGTCTGACGTCGATATGAAGATGAAAATGAAGAGTGCACCTGCCGACATGAAAATGAAGATGAAGAGTGCCCCAGCTGACATGAAAATGAAGGCCGATGCCGATATGAAGATGAAAATGACGAATGCCCCAGCTGACATGAAAATGAAGTCTGACGCTGACATGAAAATGAAGGCCGATGCCGATATGAAGATGAAAATGAAGAGTGCCCCAGCTGACATGAAAATGAAGTCTGACGCTGATATGAAAATGAAGGCCGATGCCGATATGAAGATGAAGATGAAGAGTGTCCCAGCTGACATGAAAATGAAGATAAAGAGTGCCCCAGCTGACATGAAAATGAAGTCCGACGCTGACATGAAAATGAAGGCCGATGCCAATATGAAGATGAAAATGAAGAGTGTCCCAGCTGACATGAAAATGAAGTCCGACGCTCACATGAAAATGAAGGCCGATGCCGATATGAAGATGAAAATGAAGAGTGTCCCAGCTGACATAAAAATGAAGATGAAGAGTGCTCCAGCTGACATGAAAATGAAGATGAAGAGTGCCCCAGCTGACATGAAAATGAAGATGAAGAGTGCCTTAGCTGACATGAAAATGAAGGCCGATGCCGATATGAAGATGAAAATGAAGAGTGCCCCAGCTGACATGAAAATGAAGTCTGACGCTAACATGAAAATGAAGGCCGATGCCGATATGAAGATGAAGATGAAGAGTGTCCCAGCTGACATGAAAATGAAGATGAAGAGTGCCCTAGCTGACATGAAAATGAAGGCCGATGCCGATATGAAGATGAAAATGAAGAGTGCCCCAGCTGACATGAAAATGAAGTCTGACGCTGATATGAAAATGAAGGCCGATGCCGATATGAAGATGAAGATGAAGAGTGTCCCAGCTGACATGAAAATGAAGATAAAGAGTGCCCCAGCTGACATGAAAATGAAGTCCGACGCTGACATGAAAATGAAGGCCGATGCCGATATGAAGATGAAAATGAAGAGTGTCCCAGCTGACATGAAAATGAAGTCCGACGCTCACATGAAAATGAAGGCCGATGCCGATATGAAGATGAAAATGAAGAGTGTCCCAGCTGACATAAAAATGAAGATGAAGAGTGCTCCAGCTGACATGAAAATGAAGATGAAGAGTGCCCCAGCTGACATAACAATGAAGGCCGATGCCGATATGAAGATGAAAACGAAGAGTGCACCTGCCGACATGAAAACGAAAATGAAGAGTGCTCCAGCTGACATGAAAATGAAGGCCGACGCCGATATGAAGATGAAGTCCGATGCTGATATGAAGATGAAGATGAAAATGAAAGAATCACCAGCTGAGATGAAAATGTATGGCGCAGGAGCTGCATAAACGATTGGAATTTGGAATGCAACCAGACTTATAAACGGATACCTAGTTGATTTCGGTTTTGTAACTGCTTTTGGGTGCTCGGTCTTTGGTAATGGATAGCAGTCCAGTGATATCTCGTTTGTTAAAGATGGCTGTATCTGAGTGTAAATAGGGCGTCATCGGTTATGCTGCCTATTTTTTCTGACCCGTCAATGTTATCTGGCTGTACCTAATTGAGCCATGTCACTTTGTGGATTCAATCTTATGGGCTGTCTTCAATTCTTGATGCTTATCATTGCTAATAAATTTGTCATAGTGTGATATTTTTATTTGCCCAGCTGCGGATGTTGGGGAAATATGAACATCCTTATCCATTGCCGCTGATTTTTGTTGGATGTCAAAATTTGTTCTTGTTGTTAACCCGCGCCCTGGTTGGGTCTGTTTATAACGCGACCTGGGCCTCGTTTCATAAAGCGAGTCCGTAACTTACGCCGGTTTTTGGTCTTGTATTGCAAGTGCATGTGAGGCGATTACGATAGTTTGAATCATTCTGTTCTTGCAAGCAAGAACAGAAGGGAGAAGGGGAAATAAATTTATCGCTTTACATGCGCTTGCAATACAAGCCCAAAAACCGGCGTAAGTTACGGACTCGCTTTACGAAACGAGGCCCTGTTTGGGGGGTGGCTATTTTTTGCCCCCCCCCCCCTCGTATCTCCGAAACTACTGAACGGATCCGCAAAATTCAAAAGTTGTTCGAAAGCGCTGTCAAATTTGTTAACCCTCGCACGACCAGGCCATTTCTCATAACACGAACAACCAGGGGGGGGGGGGTTGTTACGACCCCCCCCCCTGGCGTTTCGAAACGGAAGGTCGTAGAGCTTAGCGGAAAAAACCAACGGATTGCTCTCAACGAGATCTCGCGATTGGTGGTATATTTTTTGGTCCTAGGTCAACATTTGACCTACTTATGACCGGTCAAAGGTCAAATTTTCCGAAAAAATCAAACTTTTTCAACTTTGCGCAACGATTGCGGCACAACGGTGAGAGATATTAACTTCAAACCTTCAACAACGTATTCCCCACTCAATTTTGCATCATATATGGTGTTTTTGGTGTATTTACCCTATAAAAGTAAGAGGCCTATTGCTGATGAGTGATATGGTGTCACATCACCCTCCGGTGTTTGTCCCGATTCGTCGGCTGTTGACCACTGCTCCGCTATAAATACTGTAGGTAACGACTCAGAAAAGATATGTGGATATCCACTGCAATGTGGATAGCATCAGCAGAAAACCTCGGGACTCGGTACATACTTCGTGAAAATCCGGCCGGAGGCTGTACCTCTTATGACGTCATAACTCCGTGACCTGACCTGACCCGGTCAATTTTCTTGCACCACACGATAGCCAATGCTTGCCCCAACATGCATGGGAAGTTTCATCATGATCCATCAAACAATGTGGGTATCACCGGCAGAAAACCTAGGGATTCGGCGCACACGTTTGGTAACTGTCGGCCGGAGTCTGTACCTCTTATGACGTCATAACTCCGTGACCTGACATGACCCGATCAATTTTTTTTCGGCAAAAGATGCGCAAAGGTTGCCCCAGAGGGTATTGAAAATTTCAGCCCGCTACGACAAGCCGTTTAGCGTGCACTTCGAAAAAACCTCAGGGGGGGGGGGTTGATACAACCCCCCCTAGGCGTTCTAGGGTTAAAGGAAATCCAATTTCAATGACCTCGGGGTCACCGATGACGTCACAGATCAGGTCATGAAAAAATGTTTTGCCGGTCATGGGTCTTCTAGGGAATGCGCTATAACATCGAATAAAACGCATTTTATCGAAAAACAGTGATAGTGCGTCAGTTGCCTAGTAAATGTGTTGCTATCAGAGGTCACTGATAGTACCAGGTCAGTTGACAGTTTAGGTCACCAAGGGTCAGCACTAGAGATGTCAATCGGATACCAACTTTTTGGTATACCGATACCAAACCGATACCAACTTGGCATTTGGTATTTTAAGGCGAATGCATTTGGTGTTTTGTCGGTATTATGAATCCTCACTAATGTAAAAGAGGCTGAGAATTTGGAAAAGTTGGTATTTTCCTCATATTCCCAAGTCGGCTCGGTTTCGGTATTTTTCCTTTGGTATTGTTGGCATTTGGTTTGGTATCGGTATCACGATTTTCCATAATTGACATCACTAGTCAGCACATGAACCCAATTTTAACCCGCGCCCCGTAGGGGGGGGGGCCGAAACGGCCCCCCCTGTCCTTTTCGGTCGATATCTCCTAAACGGCTGGAGATATCGCCACCAAACTTTCAGGACCCCTCCGGGCATCAATTTTACACATTGTGACCAAAACTTTTTCCAGCGGCTATGATAGGTTGGCCACAAATGACGTCAGAGTGACGTCATGTTCTGTCATTTTCGACCGAAAAAAGACCTTCGCGAGAAGACCTGTCAGGACTACAGCTTTGAAGATACAGAAAAATGATCAAGACATAAAAGGTGTAGAATTGACAGGGCTACAAAACTGCTATCTCGAATTTTTGAAATTTTTGAGTTTTGACCCCCAAAAATCAAAAAAGCATTTTTTTGGATATATTCGCCGAAAAATCCAAAAAGTTTTTTGAGTTTCGAAAAAACCGGAATATATGTGATAGTGCCTACCGTCTTCTATCTACATACCAAATTTCAGATCGATACCTCGTTTTTTGGCCAAGTTATAGCGAAAAAACTGTTCAAAAATGATGACGTCAAATTTTCAAACTCAATTTTTGGCAATTCTAGAACTCGTAGAGCAAAACGAAGACCACCATTAGACTCACCGTGACGAGCTGCATCGAATCGATACCCATTTTATGCAAAAATATCAACTTTGAAATTTGACCTAATTTGACCTGACCTTGACCTGACCTTCACAAAAACGTGACCTAGGCTGGCCCCAAAGGCTGCCTAACCCACATAATCGCATTTGTCATGTAAAATGGACCATAAAACATGTATCACACGACACATTCATATTGTGACCCCCGGTGACCTGACCTCGCTGTGACCTGACCTGGTATCAGTGACCTCAGATAGCAAAGTATGTGTTTGACGAACAATGTACCATCGATGGTTTTCAATAAATTACCAATTTACTCGCTTTCACAGCACATTTCTTGAATTGCCTGTGAACGGTGAAAATCTGACCTTTGACCTGACCTGTGACGTCATCGGTTTGACCTAGGTCAATGAAATTTGGTCACAAGGTAGTTCCCGGGTGGGGCTATCGAATGCCGTTTGAATTTTGAAAATCGGCCGGTAACTTTCCGAGATCTTAGGGGGGGGACCGATACGGCCCCCCCCCCCTACGGGTGGTAGGGTCCGCCGGTAGCCCTACGGGGCGCGGGTTAATAGGGCTGTGTAACGTGACGCCAAACTCTCAGTTCCTTCGGCTACATCCATTTGACACCTTGTGTCAAAATATGAACTTCGTAGCTACCATAGGTCGGCCGGAAATGACGTCAGAGTGACGTCATGTTCGGCCGATTTCGACGCAAAACATTGAACTGCACGGCAATCGCTCCCAAGAGCTCATTTATTCATCTAGATTCGATTTCTTGCATGAGAGGACTCAGAATAGACTGCGCTATCAAACTGCTATCTCAGATTTTCAAAATTATGAACATTGTGAAAATTATTTGTATTGAAATTCAAACTCATATTTTTATGTTCTTTTTTCAAAAAGCTTCTGACCTAAAAAAAACGTAATATATGTGATAGAACACATGCTTATGACTTACCATAGCAAATTTTAGCCAGATATCTTAAAAAATGGCCAAGTTATACGCATTATAGCACAAAATTCACAATCATTCAAATCATTTTTTAGTACGTATTTGACATCTTATACCAATATAAATAGCACCATCGTGTTCCTGAGTCCAAAATGCATCCGTTAGACACCCTTTTTATTGAAAAAAAAATTAATTTTAAAATTTGATCATTTTCATCTGAAAGTGGCCTAAGCTAAATTCAACTCAAAATGACCCCGAATGACATAAACGACATCGAGCTCGAAATCTATGGCCTAAATTGACCATAAAACATGTGTCACGTGACCGATGCATGATATAAGATTTTCATGACCTGTGATGACCTGACCCTGACCTGAAAATCAAAGTAAAAGTTTGTTACCCTCAGGGTATCTTAACCCGCGCCCCAGTGTCAGTCTGAATTTTCCACGACCTGGTGTGTGTGTGTGTGGGGGGGGGGGGTGTTTGAACACCCCCCTTCTAACTCGGCTCCTAGGCCACGTAGCGACACGCGGTAAGCGGCAATCGAAAGAACGTCAAAAATAAGGACGAAAACACTCAGTCATTTTTTGGGTCAGGTCAAAGGTCAGGTCACCAGAGGTCACCAAAGGTAAAATGTTGACTATTTCAACATTTTGGAAACTGCCAACGGCTATCTCGGGAACCGATAGAGCTACAGCGCCGCGGAAAAGCGCATTCGATAGCCCTTTTACAGACCTTTCTGAGTAAGATTTGACCTCAGGTCAACGGTTTAGCCTCCAGAGGGCAAAAACTCCAAAAATAACCGTTTTTACGAAAATCGGTTTTTCGGCGATAACTTTTGACTCAAAAGAGCCATGACATTACTTTTGCCAGCATCGTGTTCCTCTCGTCGAGACGCGTCGAATGATTTATAAGTTGACCTTGAAAGGTCAACTTGAAAATTTGACCTCAGGTCAAGGTCATGACCTGACCGGAAAAGGTCATGTTGCATATCCGTCGATCCGCAACGTCGAGCCGAACACATCTAAGGTGTATTCAGCGCTCTAGCACGCCTCTATCAGAAGTTATGAGCGAAAAACTGTTAGCTTCTGTCCGTGACCTGAGATGACCTCGGGGACATAACGAGGGGTCACAGTTGCCATTTTCCGGTTCAGTGTGTCAATTTTACCTACATCTCGATGTTTGAGAGTGTCTAGAATAGCGTTCGTGCTAAACAGACGCTTTTCAATTTTCTCCCATTGACTTATAATGGAGAGGCCGCAAAATTGACCTGACCTTAGGTCACCGATATCAAAATTCCGAGATATAAATTTTATAGGTACTGTTACCCTCATCAATCGCTGAAAATTTCAAGTGATCGGTCACTCGGTGTAGCTATGGCAGACATTGAAACTTTTTATGAGGTGAGGTCACTTCAAGTGACCTGGTGACCTGACCTTGAATGACCTTGGTCTGAAATTTTTACAACATGTGTAGAATTGATGTATGATAAGGTGTACCAAAAACGGCGGCGCTCCGCGCCGCCGTTTTTGAGATATCTGCGAAAAGCCGTAGGGGGGGGGGGGTGTTCAAACACCCCTCACACTTGGGCACGGGTTAAGCATCTGGTCACGAGTGCGTAAACCAGAAGGGAGCCTGATCTGACTTGTAAGCCGGCGGCCAGAGCCCACAATGTGAACAAGCCAAACATCGATGATTTTTACTTTGACCTGACCTGTGACGTCATCGGTCACCTCGAGGTCAATGAAATTAGGTTTCGCTCGACAGTTTGTGCGGGGCTATCAGATACCGTTTGAATTTTGGGGCGCGTGGGGCGCGGGTTAACCCGCGCCCCAGTGGCGGTCTCAGCCAACTTCGCCCTAGTGAGGGGGGGCATATGTTACCACCCACCTCTAACTCAAAAACTAAGAGGGCTAGAAAGACGCGGTAAAAAGCAGTCGATAGCTCTCAATGCGTACGTTTGAAAGTATTTCGGTCATTTTTCACCTTAGAGCAATATTGGGGTCACCAGAGGTCATCAAAGGTCAAAATTTGCCAATTGTCATTATATTTTTCAGAAAACATGCCGCTATCTCAGGGACTATGGTAGCTAGAAAAACGTATGGAACAGCAATCGATAGCTTTTGAACTCTTCCTTTGAAAAGATCATTGTCAATATTGACCTCAGGTCAACGGTTTAGCCTCCAGAGGGCAAAAACTCCAAAAATAGCTGTTTTTACGAAAAGTGTTTTTCGACAATAACTTTCGACTACAAAAAGCCACGACATTTCTATTGCCAGAATCGTGTTCCCCTCGCCGAGACGCGTCGAATGGACTATAATTTGACCTTGAAAGGTCAACTTGAAAATTTGACCTCAGGTCAAGGTCATGACCTTACCGGAAAAGGTCATGTTGCATATCAGTCGATGCGTCTCAACAAGACAAACACAATGAGACCATCCCCAGCGTTCTATCTCTTTCCAATCGCGAGTTATTGGCAAAAAACTGTTTGTAGCCTCAAGTGACCTCGGATGACCTGTCTATAGGCTATCAGCAAAAATGACACCTTGGTCATCACGAGTGGACTAAATCATTGTGATTCTGAAATATTTGGACTGTTCCGATGCGTACACACGGATCTAGAGGCATTTTCATTTTTCTCCATTGACTTGTAATGGAAAGGTCACGCCACTGACCTGACCTTAGGTCACGGATATAAAAAATCCGAGATATACAAATTGTAGGCGCCCATAACAGCATGCAATCCATCAAGTTTCAAACCTTTCTGACAAACACTGCAGGCTGGACATGATTGTAAACTTTTTTTAGGCTTGGTCAGTAAACTTGACCTGGTGACCTGACCTGACATGACCTGGGGTCAAAAATTTCACACATTGTCAAAAATTGATGTACCAAAAGCTACTTCAAGCGGCGCGGCGCTACGCGCCGCGGTTTTTTATTCACACGCAAAAAAACGCGACAGGGTGGTAACATATGCCCCCCCCCCACTGGGGCGAAGGTTAATATCCCAGTGGGGCGCGGGTCAATATCCTTAGCCATGAAGCCTAAGTCATATTGTGCTGAAAATATAGATCTACATACTTTTGGTCCTTGACATTACGAACTTTACGGGTATATATTGAGAGGATCAAGTTTGAGACGTAAGTAGGTAAAGTATTTCATGTATTCATATACAAGTAGGAAGAAGACGAAATATACAAAGACGTAGTAATATATTTAGGCATGGCTAGTTGAATGTAGGTAAACACTATACACTATATGTACATGGATGTAGGTACACATTTTGAAAGGGCTCGGTTGTTGCTTATATCACGATGGTGCTATAATTCATTAACAAATATCAGAATCAATTTTTTTTGATGTTTTTTGGTTTGGGCCTTTCAGTTTGACCATTTCATTATGGCCATTTCAGAGCCGGGAGGATGATAGGAGTTAGGTGGAGACATTGGTTTGGGCAGACGCCTTAGTAAGCCGCCGGGTCTGAGCCCTTCCAATTGGACAGGCCGCACAGCCCCCAGGCAAGCACTCACTGCAACGGCTATGGGTGTGCTCCAATGTAGATGCCCATGTGGTATGAAGTTGCCCGTCCAGCCCGGATCAGGGGGTTGAGGCGTGGGGGAGAAGGATTTGACCGTCCTGAGGGTGGAAACTTTTGTTTTGTTTGTTTTGTTGGGTTAGGCCCTTTCGGTCGACAAGACCATTGCAGAGCCGGAAGGATGATAGGAATTAGGGGGAGACATTGGTCTGGGCAGGCACCCTAGTGAGTCGCCGGGGCTGAACCCGTCCAGGGGACAGGCCACCCAGCCCCAAGGCACTCACTGCACCCGGCTACGGGGTGCGCTCCCTCAGGAGCAGCGGTGCCGCTCCAAGGGAGCAGCCCGCATGAGATAAAGTTGCCTGTCCAGCCCGGAGGGTGGTCGTGGCGTGGAGGAGAAGGATTTCAGTATCCTGAGGATAGAAGCACGGATAGGTGAGGGTGGAAACGACGGAAGGGTGATCAGGATCAGCGATTGACCGTCTTTTACTCGCGTTGGCCTGTACTTCACTGATGTAATCCTCTGCCGCAGCGCCACCTGCTGCCGTCTGAACAGGAGGGATCGCCGGATGCTTGTGTAGAGGTCTCTGCTGCTGTGGTGCCGCTCCGAAGGCAGACAGGCTCCGTTCCGTGTGCAGCGGCTCTGACGTTTACGTTATCTTGTGCACTGCATTCAACCGGATGGGTCCAGCCTCAGTGGCTGCGGCTCACGAGTCGCTGGTCAAAACAGCTCAATGTCTCCTCCTTCACATTTTCACCCCGCGGCCCTGAAATTTCCTCAAGAAACCAGCAGGTCGCAACAGAAATAAACATTAACTTAAATGAATTTTGGCTGAATTATGAGTGAAATGACTAAACTATGCCCACTTTGTGGTGCACTTCCTCGCCTGTGCTGTCATTTGACTGGCTCCCACTGATGCGTTATCACCGTCCTAAAGCTGCTTGCTTTCGGCGGGCAATTCACAGCTATTTTGTTTCAAAACCATGCATATACCCAGGTACTTATCTATACTACCATATGATCCACCCTGCCCGCACAAATGCCTCTTTCTAAGCCGTTCATTAGTTCACCTGCCACTTGATCACACCTACGGCACTCACCCGCAGTCGATCTCAGGTCTGTTCGCCCGAGTGTTTGTTGGCACAGGCGACCGGTAGTGGTACCGGGCACCCGGGGTCCTCCCGTGGGTCGTGACCGGTCGCACGGACGGCGCGCCGACCACGCCAGCCCTCGTGTTGTGGTTCGTGCCAACACATGCGTACTGAGGTAATCTGCAGTTGTTCTAGTCACTGCCGACAGTGGGCAAGTACAGTTTGCAGACAGGCTGAGGCCTACAAAGGTGAACGGCAAGCTTTTCGATTAATATCACATAAATTGATCGATTGCCTTCCCGACACTTTGATATCCACAGCTCTTCATTAGCGCACCCACCGATTTTGGCTCATCGATGACTGCGATATGAAAATGATATGGATCTAAGCTTGTTCTGCCACCTGGAACCAGATAGGTATTGGCAGGAAAAATGTTAATGTCAGGCATTGGCAATGCGATTGGATATCATTTTGATGACTTTCGTTTTCCTCATATTGACTTCAGCCTTCTATGTAGTGACTAGTGATTGATGCGCCCTTCATTGTTCATAATCGGGGTATCAATGAGTGGACAGATTAGTTCGGAAAGTTATCATCGATAACGTCATTTACACCGCCACAATGCCTCTATTAATTAGGAAATGTGTCATTTTTGTGGAGCATTTTTACAAAATCGAACTATTTTTCCTTTTTACCAAAGGCATGTTTTAACCCTATTCCTGGCGGGCTCCGCCGGGACAAGAAACTGGCGGGGGGGGGCCGATTCGGCCCCCCCCTGAGATCTCGAGAACGAAGCAAGATAGCGACAAGCGGTAAACGGCATCGGATACGCACGGTCAAGATCTACAATTTTTACAAAGGTCATTTTCAGGTCAGGTCAAAGATGACGTCACAGGGGTCGAAAAAGTCAAAATGGCGGCGCTAGATATGGAGAGAGTTTTTCTCGAATAACTTTCGAATTAGTCAAGATAGGAACAAACTAAGGGCATCATCGTGATCCTCTCGTCAATCCGCATCGAATGATATATATGTTGACCTCGAAAGGTCAAGGTCAAAGGTTGACCTCAGGTCACGTGACCTCGAGGTCATCATGTATATCATTCGATGCGTCTTGACGAGCTGAACACAATGAGACCATCCACGCGTCTGTATCTTGTTCCTGTACGGAGTTATTGGCCAAAAACCTTTTGTGACCTTTGATGACGTCACATGACCTCACAGCTGCCCAACAGCAAAACAGACCTCAAGGTAGTGAAGGTTGATCGTATATGAAGTCATGTATGGTATATGGGGCCATTCCGACCCGTTTTCGTGGTAAAAACAGGGAGTTGATTTTTCCCCCATTGACTTATAATGGGGAGGTCGCGAAACTGACCTGACCTTAGGTCACCGATATCAAAATTCCGAGATATACAAATTGCACATACTGGTACCCTAACTAAAGCCTGAAGAGAAGAAATTGATCGGTCAAAAACTCTAGCTCTGGCGTGATTGCAAACTTTTCTGAGGTAGGGTCACCAAACCGCCTCTGGTGACCTGACCTGAGGTCAGATCAACTCAAAATTTTCAGACATGTTGCGTAGAAGCCTTTTAGGAAAAGTCAGAAAATTTGAGCTTCCTAGCTCAACGCGTTTGGGAGAAATAACCAAAAAACCTCAGGGGGGGGCTCCTGAGGCCCCCCCCCGCCAGGAATAGGGTTAAGCGAAGATGATGTGAATATTTGTAATATATGTTCAAGTTTATCGCGACAAGAAAAATAAAAGGGATTAAATAAGATCCCTCGAGCATGCATTCATTCTGATGGGATGAAATGCACTCAGAAGTCAGATCATTGGCACATCGTCTGAGTGCTTACATATAGCTGTCATCTAGCGCGCATGAATCTGGTGTACGCCTTTGAAGGAGCCCGAGCATTGGCTGACTGACATATCAGTCGTCGTCTCTGCATCTACATAGTGATATATCAGTCGTCGTCTCTGTATCTACATAGTGAATTCCTGGATGAACTGATAAGATAGGTAGGTAGGTATAGCTGATGACGAGGCTCCGATGGTCTCATGAGCCCCCCTGGCATCCCCATTCCGCTGTTGTTCAGGATGGTATGGCTGCTTACCCATGTGTCAATCCGGATCGTGCGTGGCGCCAGTCATCCAGAACATAATTGAGGGTAGGGTAACAACGAGTAGGTCATATACAACTATCGGTATGTAATAAAATGCTTTCTCTGTCCGAGGTTTTCTCCTCACCAAAACAAACGAATTGCCTACTGATCAGACCCCTTAGCAGTGAAAAACCAAACACGGATTTATGCAACCACTGACAAAGTAGTTAAACGCCCTAATTTCCGGTATCCCTAAGCACTCAGACCACCGACAGGCTGTCTTCAACTCCGACACGGAAAACTACTTACCTGGATCATATTCAGCGCATAACTTTACATGTCGAACCAATGTAGTGCATGCGATGAACGTCCACACGCAGCATAAATTTGCACATGAACACCATATTTTAGAGACGTTTTCCTCTCACCACCTACATAACATAGATCTATCATCTGTTTTACCGCGTACCTAGAGCTTCTCCTTATCACACTGGTTGCTTGAAGCTCGCAAGCCTCGTCACATCACGCTGAGGCCTTTCAGCGCCCATTTTGGCACTGCTAATTGGAGAGCCGATACGATCGTCAGGTCCGCTCGAGTTGGCGAAAAACCGTCCAGCTCTTGACCGCCCCTGACCACAATCCACGTACAAAAACACTCTACTGGGGGCCAATGAACCTCGCTCGATCCCTCATATAGGTACATAGTGGCGACTGCTTAGGAACTAGCTACTGCAAGGGCGATGGTGACTGAAAAAGTAATATGACATGAAACGCCAATGGATCGCGAAACATCAATTGGCTTTTTAGATAGAGAGCTGCCAACATTTATTGGAAGCGTAACAGTCAGCTTTGCGCCAGGACTATAATGTGTCAGCTTAAGGCAGTCTTCTTCCTGTAGCTTTAAGGCAAGCTAAATATCGAATGCAATCGGAAATTCAATTAAGTTTGATAAATCAGCTTATGTGAAGCAAAGTATTCAATGACAGTGGCGGATCCAGGGAGGGGGGGGCAAAATGGTCATTTGCCTCTCCCAAACGGCATAATTTTAACATTACGCCTATGGACGAGGCATGGAAAGAATCGATAAATTGTTATGGTTTGCCCCCCCCCCAAAAAAACTCTGAGCTGGATCCGCCTCTGTTCAATGATGCGATATTTTGCATCAGTCACAAGCAACGGTTAAAAGATATCACTACACATCGCTCTATTCTGCATCCATAAATATGCCAATTGTCTTCAATTGATGCAACAGATAAAACAAAGGTAAATAAGCCCGTCGCTCGTGCAGAGAGTGAGGAATGAGCCAGTCATTGACGCGCGCCGGGCGCCCGCTCCGCCGGCGGCTGCAGCGGGAAAAGGTGACGAGTCATCCGCACGGGTAGCTGATCGGGGAGGATGATTATTGCTACTTCACGGATGGATGGACACCGGCATTGCCTGACAAGGTCGTCGGAGTCTCCCGGGCTGTATCTACGAAGGCAAGAGCTGACAACAGGCAAGTCGAGGTAACTGTCTAATCAAGAGCTGTCCTGTCTCATCGCCTTCAGAGGTAGATTTAGGGAAAATGGTTGATGACAAGTGTAATTCAGTAGATGCATGAATACAATGTGAAGGACAAACACGCATCCACATTAAATCGTATACACTTCCTGTGCCGGCGGGCTTAGGAGTTAGGACGACACACTGAAAAACCAGCCAGAAGCCCGCCAGCAAAAAGGCTCGCCCCTTGTGATGCGTTGAAATCACTGAACAGAAGCTGCGTCGTGTTACTAGGCGTGATGGATTACGATTGCTGCTTCCTCTTCTGATGCTTAATGACGCTATGTCCAACAGAAACGAACAAGATCATATGACAAAACCTCTACCTTCTACGTCCCACACGCCAAAATGTTCCAGTCATATTAGCCGTTTTCACGACTGGCGATCCGGCGAGTGCACCTAATTTGACCAAATCTGCACCTAATCTCTTTTACAGCAAATATTTTTATTTTTTGAGTCTATTTCAGTGTTTTAACCCTCGCCCATGTAGGGGGGGGGGTTGGTGCAACCCCCCCCCCTGAGGCTTTTCGGAAATAGTGCAAAAACGGCGGCGCGCAGCGCCGCCAAATTTTGGGTACTATTGCTTCCAAATTAAGCTTGATTCGCGTATGGCTCTAGTACTGCATTGAATACCCTCCCGAGCCCCTCCCGTATCGCCAGGGTAGGCGGTAGCTGTCCCGTTGAGGTGCGTGTCAGACTGAAGCAGTGCGTGGACCTTGTGACTGTCAGTCCCCGCCTGGGGCGGGGACACGGGTGTGACCTGTTATAATGGCGGGCACGTGAGCGTGACGCATAGCTGGGTCACATTCTATCCAATCAGGGACGATGAGAGCGCCACAGTGCAGTGGTCAGGCCGATGACCGGGTGGGGAGCGCTTGTTGGGCTTGTTGCGGGCTAGAAAGTATTGGGCACGCTTGGTAACTTGTGTGCTACACGGACTTACGCTAAGACCTTTCACATTTTTTTTTTTTGAAGCGAGGAATCAATTTATGTTTTAGCCGTCACTGGCCGAGGAGAGTGCCTTCCTCGACATTTTTCCCCAATTGCACGAAGCATGCAGACAATAGTTTTTCAGATTTTCGAGCTCTTTCGAATGCCGCTTACCATGTGTTGCACACGTGGCCCAGGAGCCGAGTTAGTGTGTGGGGGGAAGGGGGGATGCCACGCGGTGCCTTATTAAACGCAATATTAAACTAGCGCAGTCAAAGCACCCCGCAGTAGAGCAAAAAAAAAAAAAATTATCAGACACCGTCCTTGCCCGGGCCGGGGTCGGATCACTGCCATCGCATCACAGCGACCTGTTTCAAACGCTGGTCTCGCCCGCTGGCTACATGTGCCCTTGACCTTTGACCTACGATGCGGGCCCTGGCTGAATTCCGTTCCGATCGCGCGTCCCGCTGCACCACGGTTGCGGCCGCGCGGCCCGTCTCTCGCCGGGCACTGCGCCCGAGCCCCGGGTAATGCCTCTGACGCCAGAAGCGCCCGAGGCCAAAATCGCTGATCGCTGACCGACCACAGGTCACGTCCGCACCCCTACCCGCGCGTTTGAAACTCCCGGATGTCACAAGGCCCCGGATGTTAAACCTCTGGCCTACCGTGCACGGCTCGCCGAGCCGGGTATCTCGGTAAAACTCGGACTTCGGTAGGGTATTCACTACAGTACTGGAGCGAAGTGAAGATCAAGCTTAATTTGGAAGCAATAATACCTTATGGGGCAAGCCTTGCGCATCTTTTGATAAAAAATATTTGACCGGGTCATGCCAGGTCACGGAGTTATGACGTCACAAAGGGAACAGCCTCCGGCCGGATTTTCACAAACTGAGTGCCAACGCCCGAGGTTTCCTGCCGGTGGTACGGACATCGGTTGATGGATCGTGATGAAACTTCCCATGCATGTTGGGGCAAGTATTGGCTATCATATGGTATAAGAAACTTGACCGGGTCAGGTCAGGTCACGGAGCTATGACGTCACAAGAGGAACAGCGTCCGGTACTATTTTTGAAAAGCGCCCGAACCACTATTTTGCTAATTCTTGTCACCTCAATGGGAATATGCAGCAATATTAGCTTCTATAGGGAGCAAATGGAACTCCCAAATCCAAAAATACAATCAGATTTCAAAAATTTAAATTTTGATTTTTCGAATTTCTGCCGCCGACTGTGACCTTGCCGACTTCCGGCGCTCCCAACGCGCCATTTTTAGAGCTAGGGAAACGAAATACATACCAAACGATAGAGAATTAATCAAGGAACACGATAGTGAAGGTTTCAAGTCGATATCTCCCACCGTTTTGCCGCAATCGCCGCGGAAAGTTGAAAAAGTCTATTTTTTTCCGAAAATTTGACCTTTGACCGGTCAAAAGTAGGTCAAATGTTGACCTAGGACCAAAAAATATACCACCAATCGCGAGATCTCGGCGAGAGCAATCCGTTGGTCTTTTCCGCTAAGCTCTACGACGCTCCGTTTTCAAACGCCAAGGGGGGGGGTCGCACCAACCCCCCCCCCCTGCATGGGCGAAGGTGGCAGATCGCCGTTTACGGGCGAGGGTTAATCGATGATGCTCTCTGATAATACGACAAAGCAGGCATGTAAGCAATTAGTGTTACCCTAGCTGATAGCTACTAAGAGATACCCTGAACCTAATTTGACCAAATCTGCACCTGATCTGCACCAGATGTGCACCAAATGTGTACCAGATGGCCGTCGTGAAAACGTACCAATACCATGTAGACTTTCACAACCTGCCCGTTATTGAATAAACGTTTAGGTATGTAATCTAAAAACACTAGTGAAACGAGCCATCAAGTCTCATTAAAGCCTCTTTTCAAAGAAAAACAGGAAAATCAGCTGCTGGTTGCGCCAGTTTCAGAGCCCAATACTGTTCTTCCTGCAAAAGTGGAGCACATGTCGTTTTATCAGGAGCGAGCGTACGCATTCTCAGCCTTAAATTTTGTCTGCAGTGAATATCTGACTACACACAGTGCATTTTTACGTTAAAGCAAAAATAACCATCAAGTTTCCGTAAAAAGCCTCTTGTATAAAACAAAACACTCATTACAAGATGTACTCTGCACGATACTGGTTGCTTTGGAGAAATGAAGCACATTGGCGTGTAACCTGCGCTCTGACCCGAAGGGCGGCCGGGAAAAATGTGTGACGGCTATGCCAGTGTTGGGAGTTTACTTATCCACACTTTTATTGTCCTATGAGTCAGCCAAACCTTTCAAGCATAAAGAAAAGGCGATATAGGTATGCTATAAAACTCCGTGCTCATTGAGCTTCTTGAATTAAGTAAAAATGCACATGTTTGCAGGCACATGTCAATGTCAATCTTAATGCTTATCCCCATAAAGTCGTTAAGTGCTAAGAACTAACTAGCTAGTTGGTTTAATTATGCAGCTGTCTGACACTCAGTGAACACTGTTAGCCGGGGATGTCTGGTTCCCGAGGATGCTGTGTCTCTCCATGTGCTGCCCCCGCTGTTTCCCCGGCCGGGCGGGCCAGGTCAATAGCTCATTGTTTCCGCGGCGCGATCCATCAGCTCTCGGTGACGTGGTCTCACGTGTGACCCGTTAGATGGGGTAGCATCGGTAACTGGTCTGCTAGTGGACGGTTCAGTTAGATTTGCGATTTAAAACGTCTGAAGTTTTTATACATCAGTCGTTTTTTAAGAACCGTTTCCTAATTTTATATCAGCTTGAACGTCTGCGTAAAATTGAATGCGTTCCGCCTTGAAAAGGCCTGGGGGAGCTCCATAGACTTATATTAGAGAGCCTAGGAACGCAATTGCACAATATTCAGCATTTCTATGATATTCTATCATAGCACTATTGAAGTCGTAAGAGCAGTTATTCTATCATAGCACTATTGAAGTCGTAAGAGCAGTATGCCATAGTAACATCAAGCTGAGATTCGCTATGCCGGCAAAGTGCTAGTAATTCAATGGACCTTGTATACCTTATCCTATACACAGCGACAAAATCATATTACGAGCAGTACATATCAATGTTCAACAGCAACACGAGAGCCACAAGGAAACGCCAGCCGGTTCGTGGTCGCACGTTGGGGCTGAATTAACTCCAACTTTATCGCCCACAACCAGGCGAGGAGCGGTTCTGGATGTCCGCTCAAAGCTGCCAATTAAATAGACACCCATTGGTGGACCATATAACTACTACAGATGCTGAACGAGGTATGATGAGCGAACGGCCGCTACTGGAACGAGGACAAGTGCCTTTCGCTCCCTTCGATCCCTCCCTACCGGAGGGTGACTAGGTGTCTGCCTACGGACCATCATCCTCTGCTGGATCCTAAATCCACCGCGTTAGTACACCATCACCTCACAGAGGATCGCCGTAAACAGCTTACGCCACCGGTTGGGCACGCCGTACGCCTTGATGTAGACGTAGCGCGCCCTCAGTGGCTGCGGACAGGGCACCTGAAGGCGCGGCCGGAACAGGGCGTTGTTGTCCCTGGTGACGTAGTCGCACTTGGTGCTGCTAGCCTCCTCGGCGTTCACGACGTGCTGCTTGTTGCTGACGTAGACGCTCAGTTTGTCCAGGTTGAGAACGTAGTCGCGGTACTGGGTCGACTGGTCTGAGAGCGAAGTCGAGGAGGGCGTTACTTTCGCATCACGCTATGGTGTCCAAGCTTCACATTAAAATTAATTATGATATCATGTGTTGAATAAGATGTTTTGTATTGCACCCTGCATGTGACAATCTTCACAGTTTAAAAGCATTTGTTTATGAACCTTTCGTCCGTCAGTGTTTCTAAATGTCTTTCAACGCGTATGTGCATCAGCTCACCTTCGCCCTTGCCGTCCCAGAGCGCCAGCACGACTCCCTCGATTTCCCGTCTGCGCCCGAGGTCGACCATCCAGACGGGGTTGTCCACGTAATAGTTGTCCAGGATGGCGCACTTGTTGAGGTGGTGGCTCTCGTCGCCGTCCACGGCCAGCTTGGAGTTGCCGTACGTCCAGTCCTTCCAGCTCTGCCGCTTGTCGTTCACCCAAGTCGGACGCTGGTACGCCAGGTTCTCCACTGCGTGAACACAGACCGATTTGATACTTCGACGATATAGGAAGGGCACAGTGCATCAGCTGTTTCTCGGCCTTTGAAATGGAAAATAGCGCGGGTGTGTCCACTTCGGAATGCCTTGATCGAGGCCGACACACTGATTCAGGTGCAGTTTGACATTATTGAAGTGACAGGCTACAATCAGAACAAGACGATGCATCTATGAGTATGCTGACATGCTGACCCTATAGGGTCAGCATGACATCAACACAGGCTACCTGGGCATAAACATGCAGCTAATCAGCGTTTTATCACGTCATACTGAATTCATTTCGAATACGCAGCGGCGTCGGCATCAGAACGCAAGGACGTCGCGTGATGATGACGGTCTTTTCTGCGTGTTAGGTCCCTTAGGTCCCGGAAACGACCGAACTACAAAGATGAAAGGTATGGAGCCGCATTGAATGCAGCACACTGATTTCAGCTATGTTTGTGTTATGATATGGTGAAACTGAAACATAACACCGTAGGATATTATGTTTTTACAGTCGATGTGTATATAGTTTATTAGAATGTGATAAGTAATTTAGACACTTGTTTATATTTGTATCGACACCTATGTATAGCGGTTATTTCATACTGCGCCGCAATACACTGCGCTATTGCGGTACAGTATACCTGCTTTCAGCTCGGTTTGCGTCCGAGAACTCCATCCATGATTTATTGTCTCACCGGACAGTCGCGTCCACGCCATACTCATTCCCCAAAATCAGCACTCACTGCAGGGTGATCCCTCGTTGACGCGGATGTATCCGGGCCCGCAGAGGCCGCGGTTCGGACAGCCCAGCACGCCGGCCCGCATGGCGATCTGCTTCCTCCAGTCGACCGGGTGCAGCCGGATGTAGCTGGCCACGAACGGCTGGTTCAGGTAGTGACGACGCTCCGTCGCCGTGTCCATGTTGCCGGCAAACACCTGTCGACGACAGCACACGGGTCAGTTGGACGGTACAGCACACAGACTCAGAGGCCAGTTGGACGCCACAGCACACCGACCCACAGGTTGGCTGAAGGGTCAGAGCACCGACTCACGGGTCAGGTGGCAGCAGGACAGTCCTATGCTGGCAGTCCCGTCTAAAACATGGACGACATTCCCGCTATCCAGAGCTGGTAGATTAATCATGATCGGTTTGCCGGATAGCTGAATACGGTCATGCAACTGACCTTCGGGTCGAGGTGGTTGTCGTCTTTGTAGAAATGCCAGACGACGCTGTTGTTGCTGTAGGATAGGCTGTACTGGGTGACGAAGCGCTTGCGTCTGCCGTCTCCCCTGCCCAGGGTCACGATGCCGGTCACCTTTCTCGGAGGGCCAAAGTCAAACTGCAGCCACTGGTTCCCTGAAATAAGTCAATATTAGAAGTTTAGAAGAACAGTCATCAATATAACGAGCAAGACGATTTTTTCTTTAAAAGTCCATTATACAAAGTCCTATATCAGACACTAATTACTCATGCTGGATTGCAAATCAAGCAGCCGGAAAACAAAAACACAGAAAAAAATGGAAAATTATCAGGTAATGGCACTTTGCAAAGGGTGTCAAAGATCGCTCACTGTTTTTGTGCCTGGAGCACCAGGCTGAGCTGCTGAAGATGACCCCGTCCTCGGGCTGACAGGAGCGCTTCCTTCTCCACCGCGGAGAGCTGGAGGCCGTCACTTTGGCGTGCGGAGGCACGCTGATCAGCTGACGACACTCTGAAACAGGAATAATCAGCTGACGGCACTCTGAAACAGCGGTTAGCATCAGCTGACGACACTCTGAAACGTAATGATCAAACACAGACATGGAACGTAAATAAAGTCATCTGAAAACGTGAAAATAGTGAAATAATCAATACATAACAGTTTTATGCATGGAACCCAGCTGAATTGTAAAACACTAACCTAACCTAAGACATCAGTTACCTACCCTGGCATCCGATGAGCTCGATCCTCAGGCTGGGGTGTCCGTGCCACTCCATCACATGAATCCGAACGAACCGAGCGGTGATTGGCTCATCCAGGTACAGATGACGCAGGGAGTGCGAGTCCGTATTGCCAGTGAATGTCTGAAACGCAGCAGTTTTTGGCAAGCATGAGGCAAAGCTGAAACGGTTGATAAATGGACCATCCACTTCTTTTTTCTAATAAACACACTTGTATCATAACATTAAATAATTGAAACATTGCAATCATACAACATTCCAGCGCAGGTCTCTTCCCACTGACAACCTCAAGCAAGACTATATAATCACCAGCATTACATAACCGTAAAGTTAAAAGCAGCACTCGATAAAATGTATTTCAGCACCTTTTTCTTTCCGTAGATATCGTTGGTGAATTTCCAGGTGTATGCGTCGTCACTGTAGGAGATGACAAACTTGGTGACCCATTGCTTGCCGTCCCCCCGACCTTGGATCATCACACTTGATATCTGATGGCAGAGGATCAGTCAATGTCACACACGCTCCGTGGGTAAGTTCGTTAGGACAGAGCGGATGTCTGCCGCTGACAGGTGTGCCACACGTGCAGTGGTCACTGAAGAATGTCACGCTATGACTGGCATGGTCTCGGAAAGCAAAGGTAATTAATGCACCTTTCCAGAGCAGCAGTGTGTTTGATTTACTCAGAATGCTGATACCCTCTGATATTCCCTATATGCTGCACTTGGTTCTTTTGTCATCAATAATGCTATCCGAATGGATAGTTTTCTTGTGGATAGAATCTCTCGGCTGTCATCAATGTCAGTCTAACGAGCCAGAAATGTAAACGATATCGATGACAATGTAGGGTGAAACTCATTCGTCAAGTTTGGATTGGAACAAAAACAAAGCTCATCTATATTTATGTTACGATTTGCTGGGTGAAGTTTACAAACTGCAGACTAAACAGGGATAATTGAATGTTGACAACATTTTTCCACCGCAAAATAGCAGCAACATTTCTTTTTAAATCAAACTTTAACAAACCCCATGAAAAGGGTGACATCGCCAGCATGTTTAAGTGAATCCCCCGCTGGTCACCCACCGTGGCCTCAACGCCCAGGTCGATGAGCAGCCACTCGGCCTCCCTCTTGTAGCCGGCGCACCAGGCCTTGCCGTTGGGCCCGTGCAGCCGGGCGTACTTGGTGTTGCACTTGGGGTCGGAGGTGAGTGTACTGCTGGCGGCCACCTGCCAGTCCTCGACCTCGCCCGTCATCAGACCCAGCGGCTCCGAGCAGCCTGTCCCGAGCACGGGTCAATGTCAGTGTCAGCGTCACAGAGGTCGGCGACAGGAGATCACGTCGTGGACTTAGAGCAGGAAAACAATCGAATGGGACGAGAGCATCTTATCAGGGAACAACGCATGCCTACGTCTTATGATCGGGAGTGAGAACAGGTGTAGGTACAGTTATATCTTGCTGTCATGGGAGAACTAGCTTATTATAGTTTGTTATTGATTTCCAAATGAAATGGATGAGGAATATTCATTATCTGTATTGTACGCACACAGTAGCTCCCTCATACAAACCAAAGCACTAACTTATCGCTCACTTCGCAGCCTATCTAATGCTAGCGTCCATGGCCAAGCCCACAAAGGAATGTATGGAACGTAGCCATGGCCATCTCGCTCTTACGCTTAGCCCACCACTTTTCACATATACCTCCTGACTGTTGGGTCTTCATCGCCCCGTGATCCAATCCGACACAGGCGATACGGCCGGTCAGAATCGCCGGCGAAATCGCCTATCGGGCAGTCAGTGGATTATCGAGGGCGTCGGCCTGCGCCGCTAAATGCCTGCAGATAAGTCTCGTCACGCGCGCATCCAGTCCGCTTCCATCCCCGGGTCAGCAATCGCCGGGCGGCGCGGGTTCCCAGGGTTCGCAGAGCAGAGCCCAGAGTGACCGATCAGCCCGGCTCCGACCCAGCCCGAGCAGCACGTGGTATGCTCCAATGACGTTGAAAAAGCAGCGCTATTTACCTAATTAATAGCCTAACGAAGTGGAGGACGTCATTAAGCACGTATTTGTATGGCGAAACATTTCCTGTTTCATGCTTTTAAAAATGATTCCGGCGATGAGTGACGAGCTCTCTGCGGTGCAGACGGAGGCGGAGCGCCGCCTTTCACTCTGGCCAGGACCTGTGCAGGATGTGCTGGACACGAGCCAGTCGTGTGACGGCCCAAATCTCGCCGGCAGAGTTTTTGATCGGCCTGTCAGTCGCACCGGGCCAGAAGCGGCGTGATAAGTGGGTATTAGCTTTACCATTCGATTCGCTGGCTTCCAATTCGCTTTGGTAAGAGCTTCAGCGCGCGCGCTTAGACGTTGATGCAACGTTCGCCTTAGTCACAGATTAGCACACCGAAGAGGAAAGTTGCTACAACCCCAGACATAGCAGACTGGAATCCACTTCTGTGGTCGGTTTGTCCTCTCATCTGTAACAGACTAAAAAAAGATTTAGCGCTGCCGTAGAAGAAATTGAAACTCCATCCCAAACAAGTACAAATCCCATGATCATGCAAATTCATTTTGCGTCGCTAGGCAAAAAAAAACAACTCTTGAGCATACAGTTAGTCCCTTTTCTGCGCCAAGCAAGGAATGGTCATTGCCATTATAGATTCTCATTGGAAAATGATTATTTGTCGTTCTGGAATTGGATATATCACCAAAACTAAACTGAATATGTTGTAAAATAGTGATATTGCTACTAAAGTAAACCTATGATCTTAGAGACCTATGTTCTAGACCTATGTTCTATGTAATGCAGTATAGGTATGCATTCAAATTTCACCTCCTTTCCAGCTCATTGAACGCAAACCAAGCCAATTCAGGAAGCCATTCCCATCCCTTTCAGCATCTATCAATCCCGAAATCAAACGCTACCGTTATCCATTAGCGACTTTGTTCCGCAGTCAATCTTATCACGTAATGGTGCAGCCTTGCTACCCCAAGCTGCTCTGCGCTAGTCATCTGTGACGTCATTGAATCTGACCGGTCCAGCCTCGTACTCTCCCACGCTGGGACGTTGAACTCGCCACAGAACAGGAGGGATGACCTGCATATTAAAGGCAGGTAAGTTTGATCACGATTAAAGCTGTATTTGTATTATTTGTATTTGTATCCATTGTACTTCTGTGAAATGCACCTTAACTCGCCTATAGGTAGGTGGGCCACACCAGCCTCAAGTGCAAAACACGTAATATCTCGAAGGTCATTTGACACCAAACTGAAATGGCGCCCGCGTTTGGCCCCATGGCTGAAAGGATGTCCGAGTTTGCTGTGGGGGCGGGCCGCGCAGCAGCGGGCAGGTGGCGGTCTCACCCTCTGTTTGTCGTAGCAGGGCAGCTGCGAGCAGGCTGGTCAGCAGACCGGCGTACACCCGGCGGCGACGTCCCATCGCTGAAACAGGAGACGAGTCGACGTTACCTTCTCCGCGGTCCAGAGGCGAGCGGCGGCAGGTTCGCCTGTTCAGTTAAAATGTGACAGTAACCTAGTTAGCACGGCTTTGTTGGACTAATTCGCAGCTGTAGATGGTAAAGTAGAGCTGACGTCAAGCGCCGGGGCTAATTAAATCCCATCTCCCAGGGAAGCGCCGGGCAGCAATTAATGTTTAAATATTCAGACGCTAAGTGAAGAATGGCTGTGTCTTCACTGGCCTAAAATTTGGATGTAGGTATATGGAAGAGAAAGAAACGGTTGTAATTTTGTTGTACTTTTGGTTAAAATAAATAGCTGTTTTTGCTTAAGGTTTTAAAAGCGCACATGCTTTCTTAAGCGCACTGAAGAGCAGACGAATTGGACCAACAATAGCACAGTTCAGCGAGCGCTGTCGAGCTCGTGGGCTGCAACCACTTCAGAAAATATGATAATGCCTGGGGCGACGCAATAGCCACAGCCATCCGTTTAGCGAGAAGCAGCTAGTTGTGATTCCGCACAGCCGCTGTCTTGGATATTTCGAGCGCGCGATTTCCCCACACCCCAAACAAACACATTCTGGCCAAATGTCGCGCGATTCGGGCGGGGCGTGCTGAGGCGGCTCTGGTCCGATTGGGAGCGGCGCCTGCAGACAGCCGGACGGCCAGCGGCCGCTAACTCGGGTGTTTGTATGCCCGGTAGTCGAGTCCATTTTCATTTTCCTTTCAGCGGGGCGGCGGTATCGGGGCGGCGGATTGCCGAAATGCCGGCCTATCTGGGCGGCGGGCGGCGCCGATTGAAACCGCACCGCCGCGCCGCCGCCGCCCCCGCCGCCGCCCCGGTGCGTGCCCGCTGTAATCGCGCGGCGTCATTGACTGGGCCGACAGGCCGCCATTGTCCCCACACGGTCGTCTGGGAGGCGTTTACTCTATCGGGATCATCAATCTGCGCGGCAGAAAGCTGCGGAAGTCAGCTCCCAATTTGCGATAGTATCTGGTTATTTACTGACTTCAATTGAAGCGGTAAGTGTTGTTCCAAGTCCTCTGTTAAAACTGCCGATCGCAGAGCGTTAACTTGAGCGTGGGCGCCAACTGCTGATCGCCATTCTCGGCTGCGCCTACGCACTCTCTTCCAGCAGTAAACGCTCTTATACGCCGCCACCAGGATGGGTTCTTCGACCGGTATATATGCGATCAGGGATCAGAGTGATCTGCACCCGGCCGGTCACAGCCGCCGTCCACGTAACGGGTGAATTATCAGCAGCCCCCTGCCTTCATCTCCCCTTCCACTCACACTCCCCACTCCTGGTCCTCACACGCAGGTCCCCTGCCCCGGCCGGCTGTAGAGAGGGTAAATACACCTGCGGCGCCATTTGTCCGATCAAATAGAGTGCGTAAGCGTGTGTGCGTGTGCAGCGGAGTAGAGCTGTTCTGTGTCGTCACGGCTCACAGCTCGAGGCATATTTCGCTGATCCTGTCTCGCGGAACTACCGAGCTTCGGCTGGAAAAGTGCAGGGCTTGTCCACAGAGGACCGACAGAGGCCTTTGTAAATGAACAGTTCACCTTTATAGTCCCCATGACAGCGGACCGACCGGACACACGCCGACCACAACCCATCACCTCTCGCCGTCCACAGCGAACGTTCGTAAAAACAGCATTTCCATTTCCATTATCATGCTAATGGTGTCGGTAGCGGCGGTTTAGCCGGCGCCCGGCTCCTTCAGCGCTGTCTCGGGGCAGTGTGACATCTGCTGAGTCAGTCTCCACACAGGGAGCTGCTGCGAGCTGTGACAGCTCGTCAGAGCTCCGAGCGGCCGGTCTCCGGCCCGGGAGAGCTGCGGCGGCGCGCAGCTCGGCCAACTGACCCAATTCAACAGTGACGGGCAGCCAGGACAGCCACTCCGGCTCCTGCAGCACGCAGGAAATGAATACTGATCGTCCCGTGCCGACCACCGTGGATTCAAAGAGTCCCGTTATGAGGACGCATCAAATGGAATTCTCTCGTAGACGTGGTGTTTTCGATCCTTTTCTGCTCAGTGAAGTGAGTGGACGACTACTGTTGTTTTATTTCCGCTTGTCAGTATTACAATTACTGACGAACAGTCGAGCATGTCGGGAGTACAGCAGCTATAGGCACCGTGGGAAACGATCAATATATTACCAGCTAAAACATCGGGAAAGCGTTGTGAATGCCTTTCGTATGCGTTTCGCATAATATTGCATCCAATTTCCACCATGCCGTCCGTCTGACGTCAGTTACGCGCTCTCCGTGGTGACGTCAGCCGGAGGAGTGCAGCGGCTGCATGGTTGTTCCAGCCCGCCCATTGAGAACCTCCAGACGGTCGGTGTTGAGGGAAGGGGAGGGGGCTAGTGAGCTACTCTCAGATCAGGTGGCCCTTTTGTTCGGGCAGGCTGGCCCAGTGACCCTTGTCCAGGGGACCACCCGCTGCGGGCCTCCCCTCCCCCTCCCCGATTTGGGCCTCCCTTCTTCAAGCATTTAGCCCGATACCTTTTCACAACGTTGCCCCTGGACATCCCCGTCTTGAGGAGAGCTGGGAGACAACATTTGCTGACGTTCGTCCCCTGATTTATCATATTTCATCGTCTCACCATCCGTAGTGATCTATTTATTACTACCTTGGATGCAATCCACTTCGATTCAATCCATGGCGACTGTCATACGCTGCGCCTCACGCACGCTGATCCAATTCACGGTCTCTCTCTCACCAGCCTGCTTCAGTCACGGTGGCAGTCCCACGTCAGACGGGAAGAGAAGCTGCTCGACACGACTCCGCAGTAAAAATAGTCGGACTCCTTGTAAAACAGAAATCCAGGGTCTCCACCGTCCATAAAAATCCAGATTATACAGTCCTATCGCGAGCCTCATCTTGTGCGGTCCGACATAACTCACAGACTGTATGTCGCGGGTCCATTCAGCGTGTCTGGGTCCCTGTGACGTGTCCCTGCACTGTTGTCGCACAGTCTGTGGGGTCGGTCGGCTCACAATAAACCGGTCCCATGGCACAACACCCGCTACCGGGGAGACCTCCCGAGAATTTCCCACAGATCGGCTCACCTTCGTAACAAGCAAGGGAACCCAAGGCGTCGGTGAAGAAGGGCCGGATGGTTCATGGTTAATCAGGCGGGACATCCTGAATTTGGCCCGTAGGTCATAACCCTGCGTCTCGCCTTTTGACACGCTTGCCACTGCTCCTTTGGATATCCCCCCCCCCCGCCACTGGAGAAGGGGATCAGCTATAGAGACGCCGATAGTTTTCAGAAGAATATTCCCCCACACCTGAGTCACAAATTCCCCAGTAACCCTCTGGTCTGAACCGCTGAGCCAGGCGTTGGTGGGTTACAAATACCTGACGAGCCACACACACCGCACACGCCGCCGCCTCCTCCGTCATCCCTCTCAGCACACTCTCCAGTCACCCATTGTGGCGCGCGGCGACGGTCGTGACGATCGTGGTGCACAGGCGGCGAGAGTGGCGCATTGAGAGCGAGAGCGGCGCGCCCGGTCCGTCACCGATTAATTGGGCGGCGCGGGTGTTGACGGGTGCCCGGCGGGGGGCTGAGCGTGCGCCGGGGTGCGGGGGAGGGTGCCGTGGAGCTGCGGGGTGCCCTCGCCCGACGTCGGGGAGCTGGAAAGTAAAGGTGTTGTGGTGGGGAAGGGAGCGCATTGGAATGCGACTGGCCGGTGTATAAAAGTTACATCCCATGACTAGCACAGCAACAGTCGAGCGTGGTGTCCGTGGTTTTAAATGGCGGCATGGGCAACTGACCGCTCGGGCCACTTCATTGTTTCAAACGATGGAGGCAAGCGCATAAATTAGGCCTGGTGAAGACGGAGGCAATTGGAGCAAACTGAACCGCTCATGCCGGTGGACCAGCACACCACTGACGAATCTCTTCCGACCCTCCACGTACTTACAATGTCTTTATGGAGCAAAACATTGTTGTTGACAGTTGAGCAGAACAGTTATAACTATAAATTACAAAGAACATGCTTGGTGTCCTTACAGAAAGTACGCAGCTTGAAAAAAGGGCCCGTTGAATATGTAAATTGTCCAGAATCAACAATTATGACAAAGTCCCGGCATGCATCACAAAAAACTGTCCAAACTCATATCATTTTCATGACGGCAGTTCATTCCATGACATTGTTCTACCGTAATCATGTTCTCTTTATTTGCTTCCAGTTCATTCTGTCGCCGTGTGTTTGGTGATGCCGCCGACATCACACGCTACCGACGCAGCCATGCGGTCCTCTGCACGTGTCCCACTGTCCCACGTGTCCCACTGTCCCACGTGTCCCACTGTCCCACGTGTCGACTGTCCCACTGTCCCACGTGTCCCACGTCGACTATCGTGGGCGAGCCACATTCCGCCCATGACGACACCGCGCTGCCGGCTGTCTGATGGTCACTTACACTGCCGACTTTATAGGGCTTATCCTGATCATTTTATGAGTGCCACAATACAGCTTTATCGATGTCCTTCCACCGTATTAAAGGAAAGTTACTACACATTCCAGGCGCGGGGCAGCGTTCGTGCGCTTCCTGAGCTCCTCGCTATGCAGCGGCATTGCCGCACGGCCATAAATTGAATTTTAAGTATGTAAATAGTATAATGAGGGTTATTATTACATAATTTGCGCTACTCGGGACAATTCAGACCCCAGGCCGTGCACCCGCGCAAGCCCATGATTAGGCTCAAGATCTTTGAAATGCATCCTCGGTAAATGCCGGTTGTGTTGTTAGCAAACAATGCCAGGCCAATACACACTGGGGAGTAAGCGATATTTTTGACGGGATGGCAATATTGTTCGGCGTTCAGCCATTATTTATGCCATGCCGCAAACCAGGCACTTTCAGCCGCAGACGGGTGGGATTTTTGAAAACCAGGGATCTATCTCCCCAACATGGTTAGGAAAGGCTAGACATTAGAGTGATGTGATAAGCCAGCTTCCAATGCTGAAGATGCCGTCATACCAAATACACCGGTTCATGGTAGCGTAGCGCTTTGGTGTGCAGCAAAACAAATTTTGCTCCGAAATGCCAGGCTTTCAAATCCCAACCCCACCACATGGTTTGCTAGCCACTGTAAGCTTACACTAATGATAGATATCCACCAATTAACCATTTGCGTGAGTAGCCTACCCCATCAATTCAGCGGTACTAGACGGGACGGGACGGACGGGGACTACCTCCCAGTGATATTGACAGCTGCAGGTGTGCTGAACACCATTCCCTCGACCAGATGTGAGCACGGACTGAGCCGGTAAATCCACTTTCATTAGGGTAGACGTCACGACGCATTAGTGGCTCGGGACGGCTCACGAGCGATGAATTCCGGGCGTGGGGGGACTCCCCCTCTCCTCCGAGACTGACGACGGACAAACTGCCACATCAGTACTGACGTCGTCGGCGTCATTATCAGCGCCTGTTTACAGCCACCGATCCAGACGTAAAATGTTAAACTAATCGATCGGTTCCTTATTCAGGCACAAGTGTTGTTTAACGCTGGCTCTGATGCATCAGAATGTTTATAACAGTAAACAAATCGTCGATAATGACTCATTTTTACACAGGATGTTCTCGAGGCATCAGGTCATCAACGTGACCTCATCGGCTGTCTCATCCGGCGTCACTGCCGCCCCCGCTCCCGCTCCCATCCCCACATTATTCATCACAGCTACAAATAAGGCTCGATAGTGTGCTTCTACATATGGTTGATACGGCTGATTTGAGTGCAGTTCTAGTCAGCGTTGGTAATTTAGACTAGAATGCATAGTGGTCCACGTCAAAATAGACGATACAATCGTTAAATGGGCATTGCACGAGATCCAACGACAAGCTTCCATGCTTACACAAGCATCTGTAAGGAGTGGAGCAGGAAATGACTGGCGTGCCCTTGGTGAGTCGACGATGCTGTCAAAAGGATGATAATAGGCCCATCATGGACATGACGTCACGATGTCTAAACGGTCACCTTCCACGGAGCCACCTTGACTGAAAGTGACGAGCTCCAAAGCTTACCACACTTTATCTGAACACCTTACTGTCTATGCATCTGCATTTGAATTATTATGGCCTATAATCCAGTTTATGACAGTTTATGTAGCGAGATACGAATATGCATGCATTGATGCATGCTTTATTCTGAACCCACCTGAATTATGGAAGCCGACGTTCTTGTACCGAGATAATGCCACCTTTCGCACTTCTTCAGCGGTTAGCGTGAATAGTGCCTGGTTTTGCGGACAGCGCAGGGATGCCTCACGCCACACTATCCTCACAAAGTTGGAATGATGGTTGACAGCTGATGATCAAAAATAAAAATAGTCTTGAACTTGGCACTGCAGTTGCGAGCAAATTGAGCGGTCACTCTCAGGTGTCTGTCGTAATTGAGAAGTTTGTCACCACTGACACCCGCGGCTCGGACCGGTCTGTCGGCCTGACCACCTCCTCTCGCCACTCTGAGCTCCTCCAGTCCGTCCAGCCGGTCACGGAGAGCCGCCCCCGCCGCCGCCAGCCGCCGCCGCCCGCAGTCAACTGCCGCCGCCGCCGCCGGAGCCGCCCCCGCCCCCGCCCCCGCCTGTCCTCTCCCCGGCCCCGCTCCTCTGGCCACCCCGTGCGCACCCCGAGCCCGATCTACAGCGGACGGAGGGCCCAGGAACGCAGATCCAGGTAGCAGGGGACATTCCTGGCAGTTTCTCCAAAATGGAGCGGACGAGAGACGGTCGACTCTTGTCACAACAAGGGAAAGGTGCATAGGAGAGGAGAAGAGAGGGAGGTAGGGAGGGAGGGAGGGAGGGAGGTAGAGAGAGACAGAGAGAGAGAGAGAGAGAGAGAGAGAGAGGGAGAGAGGTAGAGAGAGAGAGAGATAGAGAGGGAGGGAGGTAGAGAGAGAGAGAGAGAGAGAGAGAGAGAGAGAGAGAGAGAGAGAGAGGGAGAGAGAGAGAGAGAGAGAGGGAGAGAGAGAGAGGGAGGGAGACAGAGAGTTGGAGAAAGAGATATAACGGATATATGTGACTCAAAGGGAGGACGGTCCAACATATCGGTTACTTTTTTAGCAACATCGATGTCAGTCATGTCCCAATGATCATACATTTGTTTCATAGGGAACGTCGATCCGCGATTGAGATGAAATACGCATGTGTAAAATGCGCCAACTGCCACAGAAGATCGCATTACATACACAAAACCGACTAAAAATGCTGTTACGCCATTGATAATGATTACTATCGGACGCATATCGCGCGCACATACAATAACATTTAATGCAATAGCATTTACAAGCAATAACTATCACGATATCATTCGTCAGAGCAGTATATCAATATAAGCCCTATTTTTGCGCTCATAGTCTACACGGGTAAATGTTTCTAGAAGCACTCTTGATTTATAGCGGATAAAAGCCATCTCACGACATTACAACACTCAACAACGACCAGAAACGCACTCCATGTCGCGGGACGCGGATTACAGGTCAGCAGCTCAGTTTTCATGAGACGCTGCCTGTACTATAACTCGGGTTTGCAGGTTTCACGGGGCCATGAACGGCGCTGGTCGCACCTTCCCTGCGGGTGGTCTGGCCATCAGCGAAGGACGCCTCTTATTTACAGCGCTGCTGCGGTCGGGCCACCCTGGATAGCTGTGTGACGCTCTCAGGTGTCCCGTGGTCCACAGCGGCAGTCTGAGGCAGTCCGGATCATCACGCAGTGATAGAGCAGTGCATGTAGTCAATTTTGAGATGACTTGGCGGACATTTCATTTCTGAAAAGAGTTTGGAGTAAGCGCCTGGGCCCGACAGGCTTTCTGGAGATGGTTTGAAAGCCATCATCCATGGCATTGCCTTTATGTCATAAGCTCACATGCAATATGCATCGTAAATGACACCACATGCAGCTGTGCTGATCGTCGTTTGTTTAACCCTATTCCTGGCGGGCTCCGCCGGGACAAGAAACTGGCGGGGGGGGGGGGCCGATTCGGCCCCCCCCCTGAGATCTCGAGAACGAAGCAAGATAGTGACAAACGGTAAACGGCATCGGATACGCACGGTCAAGATCTACAATTTTTACAAAGGTCATTTTCAGGTCAGGTCAAAGATGACGTCACAGGGGTCGAAAAAGTCAAAATGGCGGCGCTAGATATGGAGAGAGTTTTTCTCGAATAACTTTCGAATTAGTCAAGATAGGAACAAACTAAGGGCATCATCGTGATCCTCTCGTCAATCCGCATCGAATGATATATATGTTGACCTCGCAAGGTCAAGGTCAAAGGTTGACCTCAGGTCACGTGACCTCGAGGTCATCATGTATATCATTCGATGCGTCTTGACGAGCTGAACACAATGAGACCATCCACGCGTCTGTATCTTGTTCCTGTACGGAGTTATTGGCCAAAAACCTTTGGTGACCTTTGATGACGTCACATGACCTCACAGCTGCCCAACAGCAAAACAGACCTCAAGGTAGTGAAGGTTGATCGTATATGAAGTCATGTATGGTATATGGGGTCATTCCGACCCGTTTTAGTGGTAAAAACAGGGAGTTGATTTTTCCCCCATTGACTTATAATGGGGAGGTCGCGAAACTGACCTGACCTTAGGTCACCGATATCAAAATTCCGAGATATACAAATTGCACATACTGGTACCCTAACTAAAGCCTGAAGAGAAGAAATTGATCGGTCAAAAACTCTAGCTCTGGCGTGATTGCAAACTTTTTTGAGGTAGGGTCACCAAACCGCCTCTGGTGACCTGACCTGAGGTCAGATCAACTCAAAATTTTCAGACATGTTGCGTAGAAGCCTTTTAGGAAAAGTCAGAAAATTTGAGCTTCCTAGCTCAACGCGTTTGGGAGAAATAACCAAAAAACCTCAGGGGGGGGGGGCTCCTGAGGCCCCCCCGCCAGGAATAGGGTTAATGTGATTGATTTAGTTATAAAGCAATGTGCAATGCATTGAAAAGCGCCAGCATTGATTATCCTTTCATTTTGTTTTGTATTTCCGAAAAAAAGCTCATGCAAATGCATCGATTCTCCACAGCATAGTCCTGGCGGTTCATTAGATAGACCTTTCCTCCCGAGTCTCCGTTTATCCTTTTCCTCCAAGACGTGCATCCCATCAGGCCTCTGCGTCTGCCCTCCTCCCCTCCCCTCTGCGCGCGAGTACCGTCGACGGCCGGTGGGTCGGCGCCCCGGGCTCTCATTCCCGGCACATATTTCATTAGTCGGCCCGGCCTGAGTGCCGTGATTGGTAATCAGCACCGAGCGAACCGGGTCGCTCGGACGGGCGATACCGACACACTGCCCGTCCGCTCCGAGACAGACAGACAGACAGACAGACAGAGAGGCAGAGAGGCAGACATACAGACAGACAGACAGGCAGACAGACACGGACCGAACCGAGTCGCTCGGACGACCGACACCGGTACTTACACTGCTCCGCCCGCACCCAGACAGACAGACATAGAGCAGAGAGACAGACAGACACACAGACAGCCAGACAGTCGGGGTTAGAAACAGTACTGATCTCTGCCCGGTCACTGGGGAGCTGGAGAGCCAATAACACTGGCCGGCTGATGACTTCGGCACGTGATTCCCATTTGGAAGGAATGCCTGCGATGTTGCCAACGAAGTTTCAGAAATGCTGGTAGACGGTTATGGTCGGTAAGCAGACGAATGCGTGATCTACTTGTGATCTATACAATGCGAATATAAAACATTTGGAACATTTATTTGTTGGACTATTTTGTACAGTACCATACTTTTATTCTTTTTCAAGCTTAATAACGCTTTTTTAATGTGATATAACGTATAACCGTTTAGAAAATAATTATATTTGGCCAACAGATATCAAAGTCTGCCTCAGCTAACGATTCTTCAGTTTAGCAATTGAAACCTGAACCTGCGCGGCGTTGTGTCTCTCATGAGGCTGTTTGGTATTCTGATGGGCCGGAAAACAGCATGGTGCTGCGCGGTGTCGGAAACGAGAAATGAATCACACTGATCGACACATGGGGGAGATTGCACAACGGAAAGTGGCAGCATCATGGCCTTCCCAGAACGGCGTACAGTCACCAGCACTTGCTACCCATCACCCCCGGACGGCGGGGGAGCAAGCTACCACCGCCCTTGCGAGACTAGCGCCGCCATGCGCCAAGAAGTGGAAACACCACGTGACTGAGGCCACGTGAGGGCAGGGTCACGTGATGGAGGGGCGGAGCATAGTAGCTTTTGCGCCCGACACTAACTGAAATGCGGCGCTGTGATTGGGCGCTTTAGCATGAATGAAGCCCCGGCGCCAGAATCAGCCGTTCGCCTTATATGGAAGGTAAGCATGTGCGTTTCACTGTTCTGTGTTGGTTTGAGAGCCACAGCACCATACGAATTGTGAGCCCCTTTGAACGGGTCACCGCCCGAGGCACTGAGGCGACGGCTGTGCCGGGCAAAGCCTAGCCTGGTGGGAGAGGTGGGCCAGGGAAAGTGCGATCGAGCAGCCACACTGAGACGTGGATTGGTATTATCTAACCGCGACAAACGATGTCAGCAGCCTCTTCTCGTTGACACGAAAAGTTTGACAGACAACGTGGGCAGTGCCCAATCAAAAGCTACTAAGCGATTCAGTTAAGAAGGTGGCAAGATAACCAGACCCAATAAAAAGTTTTTAATTCGATTTTGATTGACAAATGACATACAAGCCCGCTGTGATGGACCAAAAAAGGAGATAAACAGTTCATACAACTTCTAAAAAGCTCAACGGTAAAAATTTTAAAGTCAAATGTTAGAATTCAGCCTGCATGTTTCAACTCGGGTCCGGCGCTGGCAGGAAGCTTATATTGCCAAGCTTGCAATTCCACTACGTTGTAATATAACCAAGAGTTATGTGAGAGCAACAACTGAAAGCCTCGAGCCCTGTTGGGGGAGGGGGCGCGAAACAGCCCCCTCTCCTTTTCAGTCGATATCTCCTAAAGTATAGCGTAGGTCGCCACCAAACTTTCAAGACCCCTCCGGGCATCATTTTACACCTAGTGACCAAATTTTTCCAGAGCTCTTATGAAAGGTTAGTCACAAATGACGTCAGAGTGACGTCATGTTCTGTCATTTTCGACCCAACAAAAGGTTTAGCGGGAGGAGCTGTCACGCTTACAGTTTTGAAGATAACAAAAAATAGGTAAGTCAAGATAAATAAGATGTATAATAAACAGCGCTACAAAACTGCCAACTCTGATTTATAAACAAAAAATTTCGACCATCAAAACTATAGAAGTATAAACTATAACACCCCGAAAATACCAACAACATTCAAAATTAAAGCTGGAATATATGTTATAGAACTATCTGCTCTAGATATGCCAAACTTAAACTCGACAGGCGACAGCTCCATTTTTAGCAAAGTTATGGAAAAAAACACTACTCAAAATGTATTACGTAAAATTTTCAAACTCAATTTTTTGCCGCCACAGAACACACAGAGCAAGCCCAAGACCACCATTGGATTTCCCGTGATTAGCTGCATCGAATAGATACCCTTTTTTTTGCAAAATATCAACTCTGAAATTTAACCTTTTTTGACCTGAACTTGACCTGACCTCCACCAGAACGTAATCTAAACCGGCCCCAATGGCCGTCTAGCCCACAACATTGAATTTTAAATGTAAAATTGACCATAAAACATGTATCACGCAACCCTAGCAATTAGCATAGTTGGGTTCATATTGTGACCCTTAGTGACCTGACCTCTTTGACCTGACCTGGCATCAGTGACCTCGTTAGGCAATATATGTATTGGGCAACCACGCTCCATCGATGTTTTTCGATAACATACCTTTTATTTGATGTGTTAACTGACTGTAACGCATTCCTTAGACTAAATCGGTGAAAAAATGCAAACTTTGACCTGACTTGTGACGTCATGGGTTGCACCTAGGTCAACGAAACCTGGTAACAAGGTTCAATAGCCCCTGGTGGGGCTATCGAACGTTCTTCGAATTTTCAAAATCGGTCGCTAACTTTCCGAGATCTCAGGTGGAGGACGAAACGGCTGCACCACCCCATCAGGTGGTAGGGTCCGCCAATAGCCCAACGGGGCGCGAATTATTTACTCATTCATACAGTGTGATCTATTTTGAGAACACCTTTCTCACGCCATGACATGGTCCTCTCGTAATAGATCGAGATGAGGAGAGTGTTTTCACGCCTCCTTATGCACGGCTCTAGTGTATTTGAGCTATCAACTGTCAGCGGTTTTCGGACAATGAAGGAAGGCTTTTGGTCGTTTTTAGGTAAGATCTTCAGTCAGATCATTTCAGTGGCGGATCCAAAGGGAGGGCATGGGGGCCATCCTCCCCCCTTCGGCCTCCCGGGGGCCCATCACGGAGATTTTTTTAAATTCATCACGGAGGTCACCGACGGGAGCTTAAACCCAGAGGTCTCCTAGGGGGCACCATCCAGAGGATCTATCGGAATAGGGTACGGTTTTCGGGGTCTCCCGGAGGCCCATTTCTGTCCTTCGCCTCGTTTTTTTTTAGTTTAGTTGAGTTTTTTAGTTTTTAGTTTAATATTGTCTATCTATTTCCATCTAGAGGTCCGCGGGGGCACCATCTCGAGTTCTCGGGGGGCACTATCCCGAGTTCTCCGCAGGCACCATCCCAAGGTCGGAGAGGGCACCATCTCGAGGGTCCGGGGCACCATCCCAAGGTCTCCGGCGGCACCATCACGAGGTCTGGGGGCACCATCCCGAGGTCTCCAGGGGCACCATTCCAAGTTTCCTGGGGCACTTTTCCGAAATCCTAGGTCTGAAGGAGCCCTCTCCCCGGGTCTGAGGGGGCACCATCTCGAAGTCTCAGGGGCACCATCCCAAGGTCTTATGGGCACCATCCCGAGGTCTCAGGGGCCGTTTGATTCGCCCCCCCCCCCCCCTAGGTTTCTCGCGAATATCTCAAAAACGACGACGCGTAGCGCCGCTGTTTTAGATAAACCCTTTCCGACATCTTTTTCGCACATGCTATGAAAATTTCAGATCCCGGTCATTCAAGGTCAGGTCACCATGTAACGTTAAGTGACCTTACCTCAGAAAAAGTTAGAACTCTCGCTGTAGCTACACCGACTGAGCGATCACTTTGAAACTTTCAGTACTTGCTTAGGGTAACAGTATGTATAAAATGGATGTCTCGTTTTTGTTTTTAAATCTGTGAGTTGTGACCTAAGGTCTGGTCAATTTTGCGACTGCTCCATATAAGTCAATGGGAGAAAATTGAAATGAGTCTCTTTTGGCCGAATGTCGTTCTACACCCTCTCAAACATCGGTTCATATGTAAACATGACACTCTGAATCGGAAAATTGCACCTGTGCCCCCTTTGTGTGCCCCTGAGGTCATCTCAGGTCATGAAAGGTCTTCAGCAGTTTTTTTACTATAACTTTTGATTTGACAGAGACGTGCTAGAGCGGTGAAAACACTTGACCGTTGATCTGAGGTCAAATTTGAGGTCAATCAGAGCGGTGCCCTCTGCGGGCTAAACCGTTGATCTGAGGTCAAATTTGAGGACATGTTGGCAAAAGAGCGTTAAAAGAGCTATCGAATGCGCTTTTCCACGGCGCTGTAGCTCTATTGGTTCCAGAGTTAGCCGTCGGATGTTTAAAATCGTTGAAATCGACAAAATTTGACCTTTGCTGAGCTCTGGTGACCTGACCTTTGCCCTGACCTTAAAATGACCGAGTGTTTTCCTTTTTATTTTTGACGCTCTTTCGATTGCCGCTTACCACTTGTCGCTAGTGGCCCAGGAGCCGAGTTAGACGGAGGGGCGTGAAACGCCCCCCCCCCCTCAGCACTCGACGGAAAGTTCATGCCATCAACACGACGCGGGTGAAATGTTATGTTAGCTAGCTCCTGTTGTAAGCTGTGGAGTCGTGGACCTGATCTTGAAGGCACTGGGCCTAACATTTTCATAGCAAACGTAAAAAATGTTTAATAGGTGATGCAAAAAAATATCGTCTTTTTATGAAATATTTGCGAAACCCTCAACATCATCCCCATTAGTACCGAGCTCCCAACGACGACCATAAAAACGTCCCCATCCCGTCAGCGTGGGTTTATCATAAGGATGCTAAGATTTAATTTCCAATCCGAAGCTGAAATGATGGAAAGCAAATTTACATTTTACATACGAAACAAGCTGACACAACTAAATATTTTCTCTCTCGCTCCCTCTCACTGATTTACCCATTACCTACCCTCTCTCTCATTTTACCCTTCCTGGTTTTCCTTTTCTGTCTCTCTTTTCTCTCCTCCCGTCCTTATCCCTTCCCTCCAGTCTTTCTTTTCTCTCTCTCTCTCTCTCTCTCTCTCTCTCTCTCTCTCTCTCTCTCTCTCTCTCTCTCTCTCTCTCTCTCTCTCTCTCTCTCTCTCTCTCTCTCTCGCTTTTCCTCACAATATTATCGACTGCCACAGCGTTGTAGAACTTGTTTCCAGACAGGTCCAGGCGCTCCCCACTCCTCAAGCCCCAGCCCACACGGCTCAACCGCCCAAACACCCTCCGGCGGATGACCTCCGACTTCGGCGACCTGACCCCAGCCGACCGGACCGATCGCGTCCCTCTCCACGCCTCCGCCCCGCTTCCCCCACTACAACTGCGTAGTAATTGTAGCGTGTGCAAAGGTCACGTGACATTATTTACTTCTGCGGTTTGTTCGGCTGACAAGAGATGGCACTAGTGGTCTGTGGATCAGAGGCGGGGCTAGGTTCTACGACTTCTTGGGGCAACTTTAGGGCAGAAAAGACGTTTTTTGGCTCCTCATCCCAAAATGCTTCGAACATACAAAAACAAGTTAGACATTCGAAAATCAGAGGACCAAACCGATCGTTTGACGTATCTTGCTCGACTGAGAATTGATCGGTCTTCAAACTACTGAGCAAAAACGAGGTGATTAGTAGCAAGTGCTGGTGACTGTACAAGCACAGCTCGTTAGGTGAATATAGCGCATTCCGCGGTCTGTTGGCTGTGAGCGTTATCTTGACGAGAAGTCTTTCCGAACGCCTCAGGTGGTCTTTCCAAAGAGCAAACAGTTATTGGTGCGAGAGGTATGCTAGTATGCCATGTTCGAACAGCCACAAACTGCTCATTCTGCGTTATCCCGGCCGCAAAATCGTTGTTTGAGGTCCAGTTGCACACTGCAGTGAGCTGTCAATGACGTAAACGGCATGTCCGTTGCATAATTCAGCTTCACCATCTTCCAGCTCCAGTTCCGCGTCGGCAGACCGCATCGCCCTGCCCGAGGGCACAGCTACCCGCGACCGACCCCCCACGCAGTCCCGCCCCTCCTCCCTCCCTGCCGTCCGAGGGGCAGCCGACTGCCCTGCTCTGGACGGCGACACGGAGCGCACAGCGCACGTTTTATTGGCGCAATGGTGACTGTCAGGTGTGCTATTCCAGCCGGCCGGCCTGATGCGGCCGTAAAGCTGCCAATATGTCGTAAACTGTGACCCGCCGTTAGCTCGCCGGTGGACAAAGGGGCATCAGGGAGGCTGTCGAGTGGCGAGAGCAGTCTGCATACAGTCGACCATCAACCGCAACGAGCAGAGGGACCCAGTGCAGGCGATCGCTTCACCGCGTGACGCTGTGCGGGCGATCGCTCCACCGCGCTGTTGATTCGTCTTTACTGTTAGTGCTCTTGTGGCCGGCCTCGTTTCTAGCTCCATATTTGGGACGTTAGGTGTGGTTTATTGTTAGAACTCTTCATTGTGTAACACTTATTGCCAGCAATATATTACGTGCAGTGATTTCTCACCTTGCTCAATGGAAAACGGGTTTCTTGACCTGCCATTTGCTGGGGAGGCGATACATCACGCATCCCAGAGCTATGCGATGTCTCCGACCTGTTAGCGAATGCAAAAAGCAAGTGATTTTCCTCCTTCGCTCTATTTTCAGTCAACGTCTGGTCAGGATATTCTGATAAAGTGACCTGAAAAGAAGTGGAGCGCGCTCTATACATTCGGTCAAACATTTTCAAGAGGCCACTTTTCATTGTTCATCCACATGCGGCGCTGTGGACGGGTCAGTGGCGCAGTGGACCCACCGGCCCATTTCGGTGATGCATTGCGGCGTGGTTTCACCCCGTCACTGGAGTAAACAGTCGCAGGTCAACTGCAGCATCCACAAAGAGCAGCGTGCAGACCGCGGCGGCCGGTCCGATCGTATCAGAGTCGCCATCCGTCTTCAGAGAGCTCCCGCCACCGGACACACATACACACACACACACACACGCACACACACAGCGCGTGTCTAATGAGGATCTATGGCCCTGAAGTGCCGATGATATCTGCTCACGGCCCTCGGATACGTGGCACGCGGCGTAAACAAGGGCAGTGCAGGCATGCAACGGTGCGCCGACGGGACGCCATGCGGCACTAACTTGTTCCGACTGGGGCGCGGTCGGAAGGTCGACTGGACGTGCAGCTGCGCCCGCCGCCCGCGGTAGCGGACTGGGTGGCGACCGAAGGCCGTGAATAGGATATAGGTGTGGCCGAGTGTCATAACAAGGCGTACAATCAAGAGCAAATGATCGGACGCCTCATGAGACCCTGGACAGATGTGATTGCAGTGTGTTGTTTTGTTCCATAGTTTTTGTTAGACAATGCAATCTTGTTCTCTTATGCATGCAAGTGTTTTATACCTACCCATGCATGCCTATAAAGGATACTAAATGAAAGCAATGACTAAATATGAAAAGGAAAGGAAAGAAGTGTTTATAAATTTCGCGAAATCATGAATACATTTCGAAGTTTGAGATAAGAGCACTGTGTTCTGCAAGAGCAAACACATTCAATCGTTTACACCTTAAGTTTACATGCACTAAGACCATAACTTCTTTAAAAGACACTTCGGTTTCTTATACGGCCCTTTCTCTGGCCACCACAACAGATAATATGTCGGTCTGGGAAGTGGCCGACAATTTAGGCTCTGGCCGGCGCATAAACTGTGGACGGTGTAATTGAGCCGACACGCTCTATTGTGACAGGGATAACACCGGAGAACAACAAAGGTCGTGCAAAAACTGTGCCGCATCGTCCCGACCCGACCGAAAAACGCTGAACAGCCCGCGATAAAGTGTCCAATTGAATTAGGGCGCGATCCGATCATGACCGTAAACAGGTGATTCACGGAAGATTTACACCGCCTGATAGCCAACTAATTTATTTCCGCGTCGCTGGCATTTGAGGAAAACCATTGCGAGTTTTTGCAATGCAGATCGAGTTAGTTGAATTGATGTCGCATTTCATTTAACGATTACGCTTAAAAGGCGTTCGGTCGTTCAATGTCGCTTGTTAACCAGAGTCAGAGCTGGCGCTACATTGACAAACATGCTGATATGTTAGAAGGGTGGATGCTATCTGGCTGGGACAGGCGGTGTCACGCGCGGGCAGGTGTGACACGTTTCCGGGCTGTCACCAGCGTCAGTGATACAGGCGCGCTCGGGCGCAGACAATGGCATCTAATGAAGTGGTCAACAACGGTGACGACAAATGTCTACGATATCTCCTGCCAAATCTATTTTGTCAAGCTGTGCTGGGTGCCGACAGCTGCCTTCAACATTTAAACAAATTGGATGTGACTACATATAACGAATTCAAGTCATAGAATAGTTGTGATAGAAACTCCATTTCTTATTTTTGCATAGCCTCATCGTTTACAAGTCCGCCTACCGTATCATTGGTCATTGATGTATGTTTCAATATATGGTTTTAACTCTAATGAGACCTCTAAGAAACATGCGTCGATTGGAGCTGCTACAACATTTCTTCTGACAGTTCAAGGAAGCGAGTATCTTTTATTTTTATTGACTGTGAGACCGAATGAGGCGGAATATGAGTAATGACCTAAGATATCCGATATTGTTATCTGTTCCCGGACAGGAGCTTAGATTGGCGTCGCTGACTATGGTGCGTGACATGTTTGGGTCTGGCCGCGTTTTGGCCGATAATAAGCCGCTAATGACGCTCTGTGCGGCGCTGATGGCGTTCGGACAGGGCCTCGGAGGACAGTGACATTAGTCAGCTGTCATGGGACGTCTGTGCCTCTGCAGGTGGGCCGCGGTGCTTACAACTGTGGCTTAGGTGGAACGGTATACCTGGGGCTGGTGGAACCCTAAGACAGTGAGTGGCGAACGGTGGTCAGGCGATCATGATAGAAAGGTCAGCAATTGCTTCCGAAGCCTGAATGGAGGTGTTACCTGAGTAGATATTGATACAGTAATGTCTTTCTTAAATGCTAATGAGCTTATTCATCATTTTCTGGTCGCTGGTGGTCGGCTGCTGGTCGTCGTGTTCCGTGTCCGCTGATCAGTAGACAGCGGCGCAGTGGACGCCGTCAGTGCAGACAGCGGACGGTAATGTGTGGAGCTAATCCGCTAGCCATGTTCGCCGTGGCCGTTCCGGCAGTCTCGGCTCGACACGATACTGTCAGCACCGCCCTACTCAGCGGGCCGATTGGCACCAGCAGCGACACGGAACCGGTGCCGCGGCGCTAAAAACCTCGCGTGACTCGGCCGGCCGACCAGGAGATCCCGTCAGCCGTCACCGGCCAACTACGGGCGAATGACGGCCCCGTCACATCAGCCGCCGCCACCGTCAGCGCCCCGCAACTGACTGACGCCTGACAGTATCGGTATACTGGGCCTGACAGGCATCGATACTGAGTCTGACAACTTCCAAAAGCGCAGCTGAAGTCTGTGCACAGACAACATCATAGCTGACGGCCACCAATGTCATATTGTCAAACCACACATGATGGGCCCAACAATCAACAACGCACGTAAGTGATAAGGCAATGATTAGGGGAGAGTGGGGTAAGATGCCCAGGGTGGGAAAGACGCCCCACCCCCTCTAGCGGCGAAACAAAGAATCGAACCTGGAAATTAATGTTCTTAGCGTAAAGCGGAAGCCTGCCTTGTTAACTGCACAAAAATTTGCGAAGCTCAGTTGGGCAACGGCTGGCTGGTGATTGCATGTTTTTTATTTGCTGCTTTCAAAAAATATTTTGGTGTCAAAACATTGCAAATATCAAAGAAGGTAGATAATTTTTGCGTCCCTTGCTATAGTCGTGATACATTAACCCGGCACCGCCTGGGCTATTTCCGTACCCACATCAGCCTGGGGGGGGGGGGGTCGGATCCGACCCCCCCCCCCTGTTATCTCGAGAACCAATGGTCGTATCGAGCCTTGCGAGGCGGCGTTCGAAAGGTCTCTACGAGACCTTCCCAAAGCACTCTTAAGATTTTAAGATTGAGGTCAACTTTTGGGTCAAGGTCAGGTCAAAGGTCAAATTCAGGGGTTTTGCATGATTAGGCTTACGGACAGCGGAATCGATAGCTGCTGCTCGAAACTCACCACAAATGACCTCAAAGACCTAGTGAAGGTACCATGTGCGTATAGGGGTCATACTAAGTACGGGTCAAGGTCAGGTCAGGTCACGAAAGGTCACGGTTTTCACTTTCTGCTACATGGGCGTGCGACACATGTTTTATGGCTTATTTTTGACGCCAAATCCGATGGTAATGGTTATATGTGACCCCAAGTCACTGTGCTGGTGATAAGTGTGCATTGAAAGCATAAAAAATCGTTTATACCATACATAACTAAACGAGGGCTAAGAAAAAGAGTAAATTTTTCAACTTTTTATTTTTGACATAAAAATGCACTTTTCTAGACCAGCTTTGTCCCAGGAATCTAGTGGTGCCATTTGTTTTCACATGCAATGTTCAGAAGTGCCTCTAATTCGCGAAAATGCTGATGACGTCACCATGCCCTATGCATGTTGGAGCTATTTTTTACAATTTGGGGGTCAAAAATCAAGATAGAAAGTTGAAATTTGGGACATCTAATGTTCTAATAGAGCTCTATAACATATATTCCGGTTTTTTGGAAATTCTCAAAATTTTGGATTTTATTAGCTGTTTTCCAAAAAATATAGTTTTTTGAATTTTTAGGGGTGAAAAACGCATTTTATGGAAAATCCGAGATAGCCATTTTAAAGAACTCGTTGAGCTGCGTCTTTTCATGTCCTTAATTTGCAATTTGCTTAAAACCTCGATTTTTGGCGATTTTTTAAACATTTACCATTTTTTGACTGAAAACGCCATGTAGTTACATCACTAAAATCGATATATCTCAGAAATTTTTGAATTTTTTTTCTTAAAAATTGCACAGGAGACGTCAAATTGATGGGGAAGAAGGTATGCGAAGTTTCAAGTTGATAGCGCAAGCGGTTCATGAGTTATTCAAGAAAAACGGAGGGGGGGGGGTCGGATCCGACCCCCCCCCCAGGCGGTCGCGGGTTAACATGCGCGTACTGTGTCCCAAACAGTTTGTTTCAGGGTGTAGTTTTATGGCTAACAAATTGTACTGATTTAATGTTAATTCGGTACCTTGGGGTAAGATGCCCCCTGTCCTGATGGGGAAAGACGCCCCCCTAAATCCCTAGGCTGTCCTTCAAGCAGGCCGTCAAATCATTTATTACATACTTGTGATGAGAGACAAAAGCCGATCTGGGACTATTGGGAGTGCAGTACGGTCGGCCGTCGGGTGCTCCCAATGCCGGTCTCTCGGCCCACACAGCGACTTTTTGGGCGGCATCTGACTCTGGAACCCTCACGACGGCCTCTGTGGGCCCCATTATTGGCTCCAGGGCCCCTCACGACATCCTTCGAGAGCTCCCACGTTGGCTCCACGGGCCGCGCTGGCATCTGAGGTCCCCACGATGGGCTCGAGGGCCCTCAAGCATCATGAAGACCTATAAGGGCCCCACAGTGGTCTCCGAACGCCACCACGGAGGCTTGTTTGGCCGCGCTGGACTATGATGGCCCTAACGATGACCTCTGAAGCCCCTTACGACTACTTTTGAGGGCCCTTACGATGACGTTTGGTGTCTACTGCAGGCTCGAAGGGACTGCTGATTCGTTCAGGCGATTCACGTGCCCATTTATGTCACTTTCAATGCAGGGGGCATCTTCCCCACCGCCAGGGGGCGTCTTTCCCATCCTGTGGGGTAAGATGCCCCCTTTCACTTCTTCAGGAAAATGCTTAACCCGGCCGGGCCCGGGGGGTAATCCCAACCACCGCAGCCCGGGGGGGGGGCGTTTTTCGCCCCCCCCTGTCTAACTCCGTAAATAAGGGAGCTACGGAAACAAAAGCGATACCAAACGAAAGGTCCTTACGAGACGATTCTAAAGCACCTAAAATTTTTGACCTCAGGTCAATTTTCAAGGTCAGAGGTCAAGGTCAAAGGCCAAAACCGGCACATGTGTAGTGATCTCAAAGTAAGCCTTCTAGAGGACGGCAGGCTGCATCAAACCGGCAAAATTGGGTGTCAAACGAAAGAAGAGAATCTGAGGATTCTGAAAATGTGCTCCAAATCAAAGGTCAAGGTCAAGGTCACGCTCAAAATTGACCTCAAACTTGGCACTTTTTCGCACATCTTGCGTGCTAACTTCCAAGATGTTTTGAAATGTTTTGAGGCTTATCAGTTCCCTATTTGTGATTCATCTTACGATACAAGGCTGCTCAAAGGTCAAGGTCACAGAAGAGTATCCCTGCTAGAGGCTATTTCACTGATTCAAGTTAGTAATAATAAATAAGATAATTTTGCCATCCGGAAGCTCTAAATGAAGGCTTAGAGGAAAACAGATGCCATATTCGTGATCAGCGGGTACAAATCCATCATAAACGACCTTTCATGTGTCAAGGTCAACCAGAGGTCATTCGAGGTCACATGAGGTCAACATGAAACTTGACCTTTTCCGAACAAAATATATATCATTCGACGCGGCTTGACAAGGCGAATGCGATGGTACCACTGCCGTAGCTCTAGGACCATTTTTGTCGAAGTTATTTGCGAAAAACTAAAACCACATTTCGGGGCCGTTGACCTGACCTCTGACCTCACGTCACCAAAACTATTTTTCTATTTTTCTCTAGGTCAAACGCTACACAGCCGTGCTCGTAATTTGTTTTTATCTCTAAAACTCTATTTTTAGCAGCTATTTGAAGTTTGCGTCTGTGACGCCGAAGTTTGCCGTGCAGGGGTCTAGAAAAATGGACCTTGTGACGTCATCAAGGGGGCTAGGTCCAAATTTTTTACTTCAGAAGATGTCAAATTGATGGGAGAAAAGGTACTGAAAGTTTCGCCTTCCTATCCCTAAGCGTTCGGGAGTTATCGCAAATATTCGCCAGGGGGGGCGAAAAACGCCCCCCCCGGGCCCGCGAGGGTTAATAGCAAAAAACGTTATCATATTTCAGGCACGAAAGTGTGATATTTTTGGAGAAAAATGATGTCGGCTTCCGTTGAAACTCCAAGTTTTTGCTTTCCGATCGTCATTTTCGAATAATACATGACATAGCAAAACCCTGGGCATCTTTCCCCACTCTCCCCTACTTCTTCTGTCATTGGTTACAAGCCCGTTGGTGATCTGCGAATAGACAAGGATGAAACAACCAAGTGCCAACAACACAACCCACAATTAAATCCTTTTCTAACAACCTAAGTAGGTTTATATCAACCCTGGTTGCCACTTACTGTTATTACTCATATGGGTTTGGAAGGAGCTTCATCAGCTCGGTGGAGCTATATAGGCAAAAACAGCCGAAACATCTCACCCAGCTGGTGCTTGAAGATTTGTTTTTCGACGACTGTGAACATCCTCTCGATTGGTCGACTGAACACCGGCTGTAAGTACATGCATGGTATGTACAGCCCACCGCTAAAGTAATGTGTGGTTTTACCAATCTCAACGGATGGCTTTGACCGACGATTTTTAAATGCGGACTGATTGAAAAGAAGACGTCAATAGATAAAGTTGTAGCTGCAAGGGTGAAGATACATGTAAACTACATTTAAAGTCTCGTTGCAGTCTGGCTAATCGTTCCTAGGCTTCAGAAGCAGAACATACCCATGACTGAAACCACATTACTTCTGCTGTGGACTGTACAACCCTGCAAGCACCATTCAGATCATGCTGTTGACACAATCATTGAGTCGGGCAAAGCGTCGCAAACGCACCTCACACGCTACATACGCACCGTCGTCCGACAAATGCACCTTCCGCGCCACAAATGTACACCTACTGCGCCACAATCGGCGCCGCCCGCCGAGACATATCAGGCCATTATCGAGCCTCTGGCTGGTGTAGCCAGTAGAAACACTGTAAGATACAGATATCTCTTGTATTTCGCCACAAAATCGAGACATATATAGAATGACATATGAACTTTGTTATCTCGTATTGCACACATGTTGGCGAGAACATCGAATATAATAAACGAATACATACGGTTTTTAATATACACATAGCCAATACAGTTGTCCAAACAATACAGCAGTTTAAGCAAACGGAACGTTAAAAGGGGGGGCGCACAACTTAATCGAAGGCTTTAGCAATTTAGAGACTGGTAAAAGCGACACCTATTAACAAAACTGTAACTCGCGGTTCACAGCATCTAGCGGCGACCGGCAGAAGTACATGGGCCTAGCGGTGACCGGCAGAAGTGCATGGCTACATCACTCCCCCGCCCTAGTTAAACACCATAAAAAGAAGTTTGGCGGCGAGTACGCGACGAACGGCGGAGAGGGGGCGGCGAAGCAGGCGGCGGGCCCGGCGGCACGCGGCGAGCCGGGCGAGAGCCGCCAGGGGCACCTGAGCGGCTGGGTGCAGGCGATGCAGCAGGCGGGCGGTCCACCGAGCTGTCTGTCGCTGTAGTAGGCGTGTCGTTCACCAGGACGTCCGGTGCTGCAGGCGGCGTTGCGGCAGGCATGTTGTCCGTGAAGGCCGGTTTACACCGAGCCAGGGTGACGGTGTCGCGTCGCCCGAGACGGTCGATGGTGACGGTGTGCTGGTCGCGGGATAGGACACGATAAGGACCGTCATAGACGTATTGGAAAGGAGAGCGATGCGAATCGCGTCGGATGAAGACGTGGGATCAGGTTTGCATGTCTTGAGAGATGAAGATTTGGCGGGAGCCAGGACGAGGAGGAGTTGGACGGAGCTCCGACATGGCGGCGCGGAGACGAGAGGCTAGGGAAGCCGGATCAGAAGAAGTGTCCGACGACATGGGGGAGAGGAAGTCACCAGGAAGTCGGAGACTGCAACCATAGACTAGGTCTGCAGCGGTGCATCCGAGATCCTCCTTGAGGGCCGTGCGCACTCCGAGTAGCACCAGAGGAAGTCGGTCCGACCAGGAGACGGCGTCGTCATCGGTCCGCAGAGCTGACTTCAGTTGGCGGTGGAAGCGCTCTACCATCCCGTTCGCTTCTGGGTGGTAGGCGCAGGTCCGGATCCGAGAGGTGCCGAGAAGCTTGGAGACTTCTGTCCAGAGGCGGGACTCGAACTGGGATCCTCTGTCGGTGGTGATGAGTTCGGGTACTCCGAAGCGGGCGATCCAGCCGCTGACGAGATGCCGAGCCACCGTGACGGCGTCCATGGTGGGCAGAGGAATTGCCTCGGGCCATCGGGTGAAGCGGTCGACGACAGTCAGGAGATAGGAGTTGCCATGGGACGGAGGAAGTGGTCCGACAAGGTCGATGTGGATGTGCAGGAAGCGAGAGTCAGGTGGCTGGAAGCTGCCCATGGGTGGCTTCGTGTGGCGCTGGATCTTGGCACGCTGGCAGTGCTGGCAGCTCCGGACGAAGGCACGGATGTCCGCGTTGATGTGGGGCCAGATGAACCTCGATGAGATGAGATGACGCGTAGCGTTGATGCCAGGATGAGACAAGTCGTGGAAGCTCTTGATGATGGAAGGGCGGAGTCTGGCTGGGACTACAGGTCTAGGTGTGGCCGTTGAGGTGTCGCACCAGAGACGTAGATGCGGATGATCAGGGACTGGGAAGTCACGGATGATCAGAGATGAGGATTGTTGCAGCTTCGGCAGGTCAGGATCGTTGGCTTGGTGTAGGGCGATGTCGGCCAGGCTCAGAAGGCCGGGTGAAGGTGTAGCTGCGGCAGAAGCTGGCGCAGACACTGAGCTGATCCGTGAGATGGCGTCAGCTACCGGGTTGAGGTGTCCAGGAACATGTCCGATCTTGCTGGTGTGCTGCAGAATCAGGTCCATGTGACGTTGTTCACGGAGAGAATGGTTGGCGTTGCCGTTGGCCTTGAGAGCAAAGACGAGCGGCTTGTGGTCCGTGAGGATCTCGAAGTCGCGTCCTTCCAGATAGGGCAGGAAATGTCGCACGGCGAGGTACATGGCGAGCAATTCCCGTCCAAAGGTGCTGTAGCGGCGTTGGGTGGGCGTGAACTTGCGCGAGAAGAAGGCGAGAGGCTGAAGAGAACCACCAACTCGCTGGTGGAGCACGGCGCCGGCTGCCGTGCTGCTGGCGTCAGTGCTGAGGCTCAGAGCTGCATCTTTGACGGGATGAGCGAGCTGGGTGACGTCAGCGAGGGCGGCTTTGGCTGCAGAGAAGGCGGCGTCTGCCTCTGGGGTCCACGTGACTGAAGCAGCTCGGTCGTCTGAGGCAGTCAGGCCGTGGAGAGGTGCCAGAAGAGCAGCAGCGTGTGGGATGAAGCGGTGATAGAAGTTGATCATCCCCAGGAACTTCTTGAGGCTCTTCTTTGACTCTGGACGGTCGAAGTTCTTGATCGCGCTGACTCGATCGTCGAGAGGAGTGATGCCTCCGCTGGAGATCTGGTGGCCGAGGTAGGAGATGCTTTCCATGCCGAAGGCGCACTTCGATGGGTTGAGGAGCACACCGTTGCGGGAAAGACGGCTGAAGACCTCTCGGAGGTGTGACAGGTGTTCCGAGATGCTGCTGCTGGCGATGAGGATGTCGTCTACATAGACGAAGGCGAAATCCAGGCCACGGAGGATGTGATCCATGAACCGTTGGAAGGTCTGAGCGCAGTTCCGGAGACCGTACGGCATACGGAGGAACTCGAAGGCGCCGAAGGGCGTTGTGATCGCTGTCTTGGCGATGTCTTCTGGGGCCATCGGTATCTGGTTGAAGGCCCTAACGAGGTCGAGCCGAGAGTAGATCGATGTCCCAGCGAGGCAGGCAGTGAAGTCGTGAAGATGTGGTAGTGGGTACCGGTCAGGCACTGTGATGCGGTTCAGTGCACGGTAATCACCACAGGGTCTCCAATCTCCAGACGACTTGGGCACCATGTGCAGCGGTGATGCATACCGACTGCTGCTGGGTCGGATGACTCCGAGGCTGAGAAGGCGCTGGAACTCTGCCTTGGCAGTGGCAAGTCGAGCTGGATCCAGACGGCGTGGGCGGCAGAAGACCGGAGGGCCGGTGGTCTCGATGTGATGTCGGACTGAGTGCTGTGGCTCCGGATGGTGTGACGGCTGGGTGAGGCTGGGGAATTCTCGAAGGAGGTTAAGGAATGCTGGGTTGTCGGTTCCGACGACGGCTGTCAGTCCGGTGGATGGCACTGAAGAGTGGGAAGCAGGTGAGGACAACTCAGTTAGGTGGTCGATGAGACGGCCTCTCTTGGTGTCGACGAGGAGATCATACGAGGAGAGGAAGTCGGCTCCTAGGAGAGGATGGGAGACGTCCGCGATGATGAAGATCCAGTTGAAATCTCTTCTGAGGCCGAGAGAAAGCGTGAGCATGCGCTGACCATAGGTCTGGATGCTGCTGTTGTTGGCTGCTTGCAGATCCAGTCCGTTGGTTCCGCGAGCACGATCGGTGGGTGTCGCTGGAAGAACACTGTACTCGGCTCCAGTGTCGATGAGGAAGGTGATGCCAGTGTTGTTGTCCTTGAGTCTCAGAAGGCCGCTGGCTGGAGGGACGTCAGAGTTGAGCAGGGCAGGTGCAGACGTCTGTGTCACCTGTCCTACTGCTGGTTTCCCGAGGTCGGAGTTGCGGTTGCAGACCACGAGCACGGTGACTGACATGAGCGCGCGTTGGTACCGAACTTGTGGTGGTACCAGCAGTAGGAAGCACCAGCGCCGGTAGACGTGTTGGTTGCAGGGCTGGGTGACCGGGCAGCAGCAGACAGGTCGCGTGGTGGACGGTGGCGAGCGCGGCCGGGGGCACGGGATGCAGACCTCTCTCGGCGGCGCGTCTCGTCCACCAGTGTGGCGACTGATGTTGTGAGGGCCGTGATACCAGTCAGCAGCTGGCTCATCAGGTCTTGGAGGTGGAAGGGTCCTGCAGGAGCAGCAGGTGAGGCTGCAGCAGGCGCAGAAGTCGATACCGCGGCGAGAAGGCCTGAGGTAGGTGAAGCGACGTCCGACTGCTGCGGAAGCTCCAGGAGTCGGTCGGCAGTGCTAGCGATGGTCGCAAGGTCCGTCCCAGGCGGCAGGCACTGGAGGAAGGGCTGAGTCCGAGGCGGAAGAGCATTGAGGAAGATCTGGCGGATGAGCGGGGAATCTTGTGAGCCTTCAGCTTCAGCAAGGTCCAGGAGATGCCGAAGGAATTGGGAAGGACGCCTGTCGCCGAGTTGTTGGCCAGAGAGCAGGCAGCGAAGACGCTGTTCGACTGATTTGCCGAACCGCTGACGGATGGCGTCGGAAAGGATGGTGTAAGGTCGGTCTAGAGGAGGGTTGCGGAGGATGTCGGTGAAGTCGCGCAGGAGGTGGCCAGGAAGGAGAGTAGCGGCGATCCGGAAGCGGCTGAGCTCATCGTCCACAGCTGCCTGAGAGAAGAAGAGGTCGAGCTGGACGAGCCAGATCACGGGGTCCTCCTCGAAGAAGCGCGGCGGCGCGACGTGGCTGCGTGGCGCGGTCGCCACGCGGAGGTAGTCCGGTTGGGCGGCAGCGGCAGCAGCAGCAGCAGCGGCATGCGAGGCGGCGGCGGCGGCTGCACCGGCGCCGGCGGCTGCACCGGCTCCGGCGGCTGCACCGGCGCCGGCAGGCTGGGTCTTCTGGTCCATGGCTGCCGAGAGCAATGGTCGGGAAGATCGGTGGCGGCGACGGCGATCCGGCGATCGGCAGGTGCTGCGGTGCAGCTGCAGAGGTAGCCGTTCGGTAAGATGAGCCGATGAAGTAGCTGGTCCGTAGTGCAGCTGTAGTAGTCGGCGTTTTCCAGTTCCACACAGCACAAAAGAAGGATCCTCGTGGAGACACACCATCCGCCACTTCCTTCCTACACAAAGAGAGCTGGAGGAGATAGCTCAGGGTGCAGGCCAGTGTCGGTGTGACTGGGAACACGAGGGGATAGCGATCCCTTGGTGCGTAGAACGCGGGGTCACCAATCTGGCTGGTGTAGCCAGTAGAAACACTGTAAGATACAGATATCTCTTGTATTTCGCCACAAAATCGAGACATATATAGAATGACATATGAACTTTGTTATCTCGTATTGCACACATGTTGGCGAGAACATCGAATATAATAAACGAATACATACGGTTTTTAATATACACATAGCCAATACAGTTGTCCAAACAATACAGCAGTTTAAGCAAACGGAACGTTAAAAGGGGGGGCGCACAACTTAATCGAAGGCTTTAGCAATTTAGAGACTGGTAAAAGCGACACCTATTAACAAAACTGTAACTCGCGGTTCACAGCATCTAGCGGCGACCGGCAGAAGTACATGGGCCTAGCGGTGACCGGCAGAAGTGCATGGCTACAAGCCATCTGCGGCTTTCGGCCGCGCCGTCACCCCCGGTCCGTACGCAGCACGGCGCCGCTATCGATATAAATTACTGCCGCGGGTGGGGCCTGAATTTTAATTAGCCTCTGGATGCAGACCACGGAGGCGGAGGCGCATCTCGAGGCGGTGGCGTCCGCGGCGGTGCTGCGGCGTTCTGTGGCGCCCATCCGGGCGGTTTCCGCGCAGTCAGCTGTGCTCGACTCAAACGCGGCCGCCGCGGTCAACGCCAATTAGAGCGTCGTTCCCGCATTATTAAGTTATAACCGTTTGCATAAAAGCGACAAGGATGGCCGGCCGGTTTCGCAAGCCGCACTCTGGGCGACTTTGCGAGGGTTTGCGCTTGTTATCTACGGCCGCTGGGTTTCGCCGAGTCTTTATGGTAATGGCGGCGGCCGGCGGCGACACAATGCTCTGCAGTTGTAGTGCAGGAATGATTAACCCGCGCCCCACTGGGGTCTGCGTATAACACGCCCTACTGGGGGGGGGGGGGGGGCTATTCATAGCCCCCCCTCCTAACTCCGAAACTACTGGGCCGATCGTCAAAATTCAAACGGCGTCTGATAGCCCCGGAAAAACTGTCGAGCGAAACCTAATTTCATTGACCTCGAGGTCACCGATGACGTCACAGGTCAGGTCAAAGTAAAAATTATTAGCATTTTGCTTGTTCACGTTTTGGGCTCTGGCCGCCGTCTTACAAGTCAGATCAGGCTCATTTTTGGATCACACACTCGTGAACAGATGCTCTAGATACCCCGAGGGTACCAAACTTGTACTTTGATTTTCAGGTCAAGGTCAGGTCATCACAGGTCACGAAAATATTATATCATGCGTCGGTCACGTGACACATGTTTTATGGTCCATTTAGGCCAGAGATTTCGAATGTGATGTCGTCTGTGTCATTCGAGGTCATTTTGAGTCGAATTTAGCTTAGATCAGGTCACTTTCAGGTCAAAAAAGGTCAAATTTTGAAGTTAAAATTTTTCAACAAAAAATGTGTCTATTGGATGCAGTTTGAGCTCAGGAACACGATGGTGCTATTTATATTGGCGTACGATGTCAAATACGTGCTGAAAAATTGATTTGAAAAATTAATAATTGTGAATTTTTTGCAATAATGCGTAAAACTTGGCCATTTTTGAAGATATTTAGCTAAAACTTGCTAGAGTTAGTCATAATAATGCGTTCTATCACATATATTCCGGTTTTTTCGAAAAGTCAAAAACTTTTTGAAAAAAATGTAAAAATATAAATTTTAGATTTTATTATATCAAATTTTCGAAATTTTCAAAATTTCGAAAATCCGAGATATCAGTTTGATAGCGCAGTCTATTCTGAGTCCTCTCATGCAAAGAAATTGAATCTAGCTTAAAAACTGAGCTCTTGGGAGCGATTGCCGTGGTTCAATGTTTTGCGTCGAAATCGGCCGAACATGACGTCACTCTGACGTCATTTCCGGCCGACCTATGGTAGCTACGAAGTTAAAATTTTGACACAAGGTGTCAAATTGATGCAGCCGAAGGTACTGAAAGTTTGGCGTCGATACGTCAAGCGGTTTGGAAGTTATTGCAGAAAAACGGGAGGGGGGGCTATAAATAGCCCCCCCCCCAGTGGGGCGCGGGTTAAGGGAAAGGGAACGGAAAGATGAAACAGAACAGCTAGGGACAGAGCGCGGCGGTGTGGAGTGGCAAAAGAGTTGATGAAGACGGGCTCAAAAGAGCGGCCTCCCAGGCAGCCCATGGATGGCTGCATCAGCCGGTTTGGTGGGATTCCGAACTTTACCTCTATAGCAAGTCAGGAGTCTGTCAAGCTGGCTGGTATGGACCTGGGGTCAGAAAAGCATCCTGAGTTGGTACGTAAAAACTGACTTTCTTCTTTGAGATCAATCGCTTACCTCTCTAACATGTGTGCGGCTGTTATTCAGACGCTTTTCACATGTGTAAACAGTCTTGTAAACGTTAATCGTGTTATTTTAAGTTGACATTTCTCTGCGCATGCTGCTAAAGACATCGTCATCGTCTTCAATTCTTGGTGAGGTGGATAGGAGTTCTTACCAATAATAAGCTTAACTGCGTGTTCTGAATGTCAGCTGTCAGGGAGACATCCAATTACAAATAGTTGAGCACGTTTTTGGAATCGCAGTCTCTGAGTCTGGCGAGGATGGCTCTATCCTCGGACAAACATCCAGCAGGAGTGTGTGAGCCAGTCTGTCGGCCCGGCTAACGGTGCTCCCTGCTCCGTCTGTCTGCACGTTGAGGCGGAACGTGTTGCCAAACGGGTGCTGCACCGTACCTACCGTGCGGCCAGCCCTGGCGACGCTACCAGCGATCGACACATGTCCAAGGAGCCGATATGGTTCTAGAATCGCGGCCTTCACACATTTGTAGGAACATACCACAGGCCAGACGCATTGTTCGTGTTTGGAACCCGAAATTTTGCGCCTGACCAATAAGGTAGTGCTTCATAAAGGAAAAACTCAAGTGTTTCGTCGAGCGCTCCAAAACTGCCGAAAGATCCTGGTCACAGGCTGCCAATTTCTCTTTATCCTTGTCCTAACCTCGTTCTCCTCGATAAACAAGAGTCAGAGTCGCCTATTACCATTCATTCCACGCAGCCGTCGATCCGTGGATCAAACTTCACTTTCGGCGGCGTCTTCTCTACACGTCGAGGGCGTTTGAATCGTCTCCACTCGCCTGCCGTAAGCCCACTATCACAGCTTTTATGCCGGGTGCGTGTTTCTCCGCCACTGTCCGTACGTGACGACAATGAGAGAAGACAAACACGTCGCAGGCATTGCTTGCTGGTGATACGGGGGCCGCCAGAGGTGGCAGGTAAAGACGGTCTGTGGCGAAATGCAAAGAGAAATTGACGACCATGTCAATTCCGAGGCTTCCCAATCGAAGTCTTGCCGGCGGATTTCCCACTCTGTGTAAAGTGTGTCGTTGGATCTCGGTGGACAGCTCACGTCAGTCCTCTCAATGACTAGACTGGAGGAGGGCACTGAGCTAACACAATGCAGCATGGCCGTCTGAGCACACAGAGAGACAGGCTGGCAAGGATTTCCCATGCTACTTAATACAGTCCGTAAAACACACATGGCTATGGTTGTTTACCTTCATTATGCAGTGCCTATGTATGATGACATTCGCTTTCAGGTATTTAACAGGTGTCTTGTTCATCCGTTCCTCGATCACAAAGTTTACCTAGATAAAATGCTGTTGCTTACGGAAATCCCTTCTCTTCATATTCAAAGCACATTCCTACCAAAATTTCCGCCAGTTCCACGTAATCATAGTGATATTTTATCGTGATGAAACACGATAAAATATTTCTGTTGTTTTGTAACTCCCGCTTATCAGCTGCGGCAGAGTTGAAAAGGAAGGTAGAAAGGAAGCGAAGATGGTCACAGGGTGCATTTGGTGATCAGTGATAAAGGGAAAGGGCGCCCCGGTTCGGTTGGCCCGGAACACCAGCTTGTAGTAGTACGCTAATGTGCAAAGTATCCTCATTTCGTGCCTTGAGCTGGATATGAGGCGGCAGCTGCTTCGTGACCAAAGAAGTACAATTCATCCAAGCAGACGTAGACAAACGTGCAGTGACAGCAAATGCAACGCTACCTAATGGCCATACATGACACCTTCCGCAAAGGAACGACGCTCCTGAGGTGTGGATCGGACGCTCCTTCCTTTGAGGGTGGACAGAGCTCGTGTCGTGCAGAACAACTCTCCACTGGTGTCCAGCAAACGCTCCCTCATTTGTCGGGAGTTCATGTCTGTGCAATGTTCCTATACACTCTCACTTACTCCCAGCACCCGCCTGCGGTGACTGCCAAGTTGACAGCTGGCTGCACGATGGCCGCTTGATGGGCGTGACACTAGCTTCGTCTCGTCGCCTTCTCTCAGCTCATCTCGGCTATAAAATACGTGATGTGAATCACTGGCGGCGACCCGTGACCCGTGACGCACTGACGGGTCATCCTCTACTGGAAGCCGTTGTTCAGTCCCACGCAAATGACGACCTAAAACAGACAACTGAGTGTCTCTACCCAATAAAGACACAGTCTAGTGAGCCTCTTCCGTCAGCGGCGCGACACCGCTTCATTTGTCTCTATCCCGGTACTGCACGGCGGTCCTTTGTGTCCCCACCCCTCCCAGCTCTCCCCACCACCCACCCGAGTCGCTCCTCAATTCCTCATTCATCAGCCTGCCGAGCCTCCCAGACAGATGGCTGCTCACCGCCGGCCCTGTCGTCTGGGGACCAAGGGCGCATCCCTGACATCAGTCCCACGCACAAGGGGGAAAAGCTCAAATTATTGAGCGCTCAAAAAATTGAGCGGGCCCCATTATGAAGGAATAGGCGAAACGATGGTATTTTACAATGCCTCTAGCGTCACACTACGGCCAATATCGTATCCAAATAAGGTATCAATGGCAAGAGAGAGCAACAAGGTTTCTTCTCGAACACTCGCCGTGATAATTTATATCGGTGTTTTTGGAAAGAAAATGCCCTAAAGACGCTCAACTTTTTGAGCGCCACTTGTCATTCGGGACCGCGATACTCAATAAATTGAGCGCCACGACAGACGACAGTCAGCTGGCGCTCAAAAAATTGAGTGCCGGCCAGCATCTACACTCAATTTATTGAGCCTTCTCCGTGACAGGTGAAGCCGGTACTGGCTGCCATTTTTGATGTTATATTCGTTGAAATACGTTAAACTGAGTTGAAACAGAAATGGAGGAAGTTGAATGCTACGTGGTACCTAAACTTTTCACAAACCCATGGCATCATGTCACATTTTCCGCTAGTAGTTTTATCGGTCGCCTTTCGGATTCGGCACACCTCAAATAATTATACAGGGCTTGAATAATCCGTATGAATACTGTATTGATATTTTCTGACTGTACTGGGAGAAGGGAATACGTGATTACAGAAAGATATCCACCCACGCTTGAATATTGGAGAATTATACAGGAAAAACTGTATTGCCACGGTTACAACTTACAAGGCCATCGGCCGCAAACAAACAAAAATACTATACAATGTGGGTTAGATTCACAAACATCATCAAGTGTGGAACACAGAGACGAGCAAAACAACATCACATTATCGCATGCCAGCCCGACCACATTGGAACCGGGTGACCTGCGACCGGAACCTGCGTCTTGCCAGCATACATCACAAAAGCAGGAGGCAGTGTCGTACTGCTTTGATCCAAAATATGCCATATAACAAATGATATAAACGACCTAAGCTCGGACTAAGCTTATCATTATCAAATCCTTAACATGTAAAAGACGAATGGAAACATCGAGTCCCAGACCAGGAGTAGCAACCATCACAGTAGCAACATCACAAAGAACACGCGGCATTATCAGACAGCCGTTTTGTTATCGGGCTAACAGGCGGCGACGGCGTGGTTGCAGACCAGCTGCGAGGTAACGGCGTGCGGGCAAAAGGCGCGGGCACACCTCCATGTGGCCGTGCGGACAGTGCGCGGTCGGCGTCGCATAGTGGGCGGCATCGGGCTGTCCCGGGGCCGTCGAAGCCGCACAGGTTGTCGGCGCATGTGGGCGCGCGCGGTCACCACGGCCAGCTGCTCACCACCAGCACAGACTGCGCAGCGTCGCCGCTCCGCCGGCCAGAACACGCAGACAACCCTTCTTGCAGTCGCACAACACGTCGCCAAACTCATTCACCTGCTCCACCATGTTGTTGATGTCACCGAGTCGTTCAAGTTGTGGCTCGTGCCGTCGAGCATGACCTGCCCGATCGGACACGGGTCAGCGGCTTCTGCTCCAGCGAAGTCTTCATCTTGGTGACGTCTTGCTGATCTCCACAAAGGCTGAGCAGATGACCTTACCCACAGGGACGGCCGACGTCCTCGCCAGCGACCGCTTGGTTGTGCAGACCTGCCAGAAAAAGAAAAGCTGTTTGGTGATCTCAAACGATTTTTTTTCTTTATGCAGTGGAACAAAATGGAAAATATGTCATACAACAGGAACTAAAAAAAGATGCAGCCTAGGTCGTCTAAGAAATGGGTGCAACATTGATAAAATTTTTCCTTGTATGAATTCTACAAATGCTTTTGATAAAATGTGTGGTGATTATAAGGAGACCACTTTACTATAAAATTGCTCAGGATTCCCTATCTGGACCTGTAAAAAAATCCTGACTGCACACCAACAATGAGCATTAAATCCGAAACCTCTACCAGGTACCTAGGGATAATTAAATTCTGATTCAGGAAAATATTTCACATCATACAAATAAAAACCTTTACTATATTGAAACTGAAAATGTGATGCCAATCCAGTGACCTAAGGGTCTCAAAGTATTATAATGAATTAATCTATTATAAATTTGGTGGTGACTGCCAACTGGCGTCTGGCAGCCTAGACCTTGAGGCTTGAAATTGGCCTTCCTTTTCCGTTGACTCCGATCCTCCAGATGGAAATGATATAAAGGATCATTTTTATCTTATTTCAAATGAGCCAGTCAGCAAAAGGCTATCCTGTTTCAGCATTCACACACACAATAGTTGACTGTCAGTCTTTCATGCTGTCAGTGTTGTGAAGTAACGAAGGAGTTGAGTTTTGTTGATTATAAATTGTGATGTTATGTAAAGGACTGGAAAATGAATGTGAAAACTATGGAAACATATTGGCAGAGTATTGTCACTCACTATCAGGACATATGGATAGAGAATACATTCAAATTAATAAGAAATGCCAAATATCAAGGTACTCAATCACTGATAGCAGTGGACTATCATATGTTTTAATGTCAATTATATGAAAGTTAAGTCTGAAACTACCTTTTACTTCATCATACCTAATGAAAAATTGTGTGAAGAAAACATTCACAGCCTCTTTGAAGCACTTAGACCACTAAAAAACAAAAATTTTCACGTAAATATGTTGTGTCTCTTTCCCTCAAAACATCATATCGGATGGCGCCACTTTCGTCGACAGTTACTTATCTGCACGCAAATCGAGGAAAACGTGAATTGATTGACGTTTACGTGTTTCCAAATTTAAAATCACAGCATATTCAAACTTTTCAGTGTACCTTTTAACATCTTAATATAACTAAAACGATAAAAACTTACCTTCGACACAAGGACGACGACAACCACGCGACCGGAGACGTCGCGACGAAATAAACAAACGGCGCCGCCAAATGAAAAATATTCTCCGATATGGGTGATGTGAAATTGAGTCGCAATCATTTTGGGTAGTATGAAAAATGCTCTTTCCAACAGAACCCTAGTAAAAAACGTGAATGGACAAAAAATAACTTTTATTTCGACATAAATATTGGCCTGCTTTTAAGGCATCCTGGTATGCCGTAAGATTTCGACCTAGAAATTGGTGTTCCCCCAATCATTGAAGCTTGAGCAGTGAAAAATATGAAAGCCTAATCTGTTTTACATCATTAGTGATTCTCCTAGGGTGTTGCCATTTCTCCCTAGGTGTTGCGAGTTGCTTTTGCAAAACGTGTTCCTAAAACGGCTCAATTTTTTGAGCCCTCAGCATTACGCCTATGGGAGCCTCTGACGTCACACGCTCAATATTTTGAGCGCTCAATAATTTGAGATTTTCCCCCTTGTGCGTGGGACTGACATACCTCCGCGGCCGGCGGAAGAGTTGGCGGTCGGTGACTGATCCTCGCTGGGAGGACGGGCCGCACCCAGCCGTCTGCCTCGCCACAGAGCGGTCAGGGTCCCGCCGATTGTCCGCGGCTGACAGGAGGGCGGGACGCAGCCGTCCAGGAGAATGTCTAATGGAGGGATTCGCGGTCGGCGGCACTGGATGGACGAGCTTAGATGGAAATGGTACAGCCGAACATGACATTTCTGGTGCATCTCTTGTGTTGCCATTTCCGTCTTTTCTATCCTTCCGGTTATTATTTGATATGTTATTCAGTTCCTCCTACCGTTACATTTCGATCAAATATCCATCTGCAGGCCGCTCCGAGTCGTCCCCGTCCCATTTGACAATCGTGACAGTGCAGTCCGGTTCTCACCGGTTATGTATGTACGTACACTCCGCTGAGTTGTTCCGGCGCCGTCCTGTGATATTTAAAGGTATAGTGTGCCAGCTTTCCTGGACCGTATGGAGTTAATGGCCCAGATAAGGAGAACCGGATTTTTAAAAATTATCCATACCTTCAAAACTCATGGAAACGTCTTAAATTCTTCAAATTTTGAGTACCCCAGTGCGAAATTCGCCCCGACGGGTTGTCGGTCGTACCCCAACCACATTTCACACCACTATGAACAATAAATGCACACACTGAAATCGCTATTACCGATATGCTCATCCAATCAAGTTTCGATAAACCCGTTCATCATCATCTCCTGCGGTTTCGAACACGCCTGTTAGGTGGTGCGGTAGACCGCGCCCAAAGCCAGGGCCCCGGTAACGTGAGGTAGCCGAGTCGGGGCAGCGTGCGCTGACCCAAGCCGGGGCCGCGCGTCCTCCCGGTGTCATGTGATAGCCCGGGGCTGCCCGCGGGGATGCGGTAGACCGCGCCCAAAGCTGCGGCCCCGGCTTGGGTCAGCGCACGCTGCCCCGACTCGGCTACCTCACGTTACCGGGGCCCTGGCTTTGGGCGCGGCTTCTGCTCATACTTTGTGGTGCGGTGGTGGTGCGTCGGGCCGCGCGCTCTGACTTCGGCCAAGAAAAATGCGTCAGCTGATCATTGTCATTTCTGCCACTTGCGTGTGGTGAAATGGGGTCATAACTTAAGAGACGGCTTTTTCATATCAATTATTTTACATAAAATCATATTTCAAACCATAAATAATGTTCGACAGCCAAATAAAAGAAACAATACCAATACAGGCTTACAGTTTAAGGCTCGACATTGTGTTGTCTACGATAAGACAGCTGATAACTCATTCCCGTACGTCGTAACTCTATAATGACCTTTGCTTATTGTCACATGTGCGCCGCATTCGCGATTGTTGCCGACGCCTGTTTGCAGGTCAGCCCACTACAGTTGTTATACATATCGAAAAACCGATAAACTTTTAGGCGAAAAAGGCACTATTCCAGGCCCATTTTTGATTTTTTTTTTTTGCGATATTAGGTAAAAACAGAAGCTTCTTATCCTAGGAAAAATAAAATGGGAAATCTTTCAAAGGTGGCACACTACCTTTAATTCATCCTTAATTTAATTTAATCCATCCTTTCCTTTTATTGCATTGAGTTTGTATCCGTTCTTTGCCTCCCTGCACGGTTCCAGATCCGACCCATTGTCAGTCGGGCCTGGCCCGTCCGCCCGGCTGCCGTCCGGTCGACCTTCCGGTTTCTTTGGCTGCACGGGTCAGTTCCGTTCCAGTTTGCAAGGTGACCCACGTCCGCTCCTGCCCTGTTGACAGTGATGACGTCAATGACTCACCACCAGCTAACCCATCTCTGCCACCGAGCAGCAATCGGCGCCGGTGAGCCACTCGGCCACTTTTCAGCTGCGCCGTCTGACCTGCCTCACTAATAGACGGCGATAAATGTGGCTGGGACAGAGTTAATGGATGCTGTGTGACGAGGCTACCGGCTGGCTTTAAACCCGGGGGATTTCACCAATTAGCTCGCCGACAGGCCTGCTAACGAGCTGAGCGAGACGTGCGGTGGCGGTGGAGGCGACCGCGGGGCAGGCGCGGTGACGGCCAGACCGAACACATAACTCAGACTCCGATCGTTCCGGAGCACTCACCAAAGTCAGAGACAGAGCAGAGGGGACCGACTGATAACTCAGGTCGAGGATGGAATGTAAACCGGGACTCGGACCATGCTTAGACCGTGGGGACGCTTCATTGGCCGTAAGCGCTTCAAAAGAACTGAACGGACAGATGAAACAGACGAGAGAGGCAGGTATCTAAATTTCACCGGCTCGCTGTAAACGGCTTGACGAGCAGGCCGTATCGGATTCGGCGGACCACAGACGGTGGCGCTAATGCTCTGGTACGCCTGGCGTTCCACTTTGCGGCTCTAATTCCGTAATGCGCCGGGTCGCAGCTGGGTGCACGCGCTGTGCTCATAGCCAGCGACGTCCGAGTGACGGCGAGCTCTGGGGCGTACTCCGCCTCCACGGGAGTGGACAGGCGGGGGAGTAATCTGCCCGTCCGGCCACCGACCGGCTCCGGTCCTGCGCTCCGCTGGCTTCGGAAGCCGCTACCGGCAACCACACGTGGGCTGCGCACAGCGGAGCGACACTCGTGAGCTACCAGTGTCAGGGCTGGCATACTGGGAAATCGCAGGGGTTGTATAACGGTATATTTGTTGGTGTGAAGTTGACAGAGAGAAACAACGGTTTCGCTTCATGCAAATCATATTTCCAAATCATCACAATAATCGTAAATACTATTGGAAGCATTGGTATTACGTAGAATGCCGATATTTTTTGTTAAGAATCAGACCGTCTGCATTTTTTAAGCTGCCTTGCAATACTTATATAAATAAAAATTAGTGTCATACTATAGATTAACTTTGAAGCGACCTTCTCCTTGATATTATGTCAAAAATGAAAGAATTAAAAAAAAGAATTAAATTGAAAGAATTAAAAAAAATTAGTGTCATTTGGACTAACGTTTCATTTTTTTTTTTAACCCAGGCGCGGCCGGAAGCAGCTGCAGAGAGGCGTGGTGCTGACATTCTCTCTCAGAAGCAGAGTCTCTCTTGGAGGTATGTACCCTCTGATCTCCTCGCCGAGCCCTCCTGATCCGTCTTGATCCGGAACTGCTGCCGTTCGATCCGCGATAATCCGGGCTCTGTCATGACCTAATTACAGAGTGGACGACCCCGAGACCGCCAGGGGGAGGCGGTGCTGCTTACTATTCCTCCCCGATGTCAGCGCGGATTGACAGCGGCCCCCCGACTGACTCCCGACAGCGTTCGACACCGGATGGCTACTTGTCCCCGATCACCGTCAGTCCTGTCACACATAGCTCACGAGCGCGTGTGCAATGGAGATCTCTCCAAGGCGCATGCAATGAAGATTTCCACCAAGTCAGACAAGGTCGAGCGACACGTTCCGAACGCACGCACACGCGGCCCATCATCAACCACATCGAGCGACAGCCGTCAACAACCGGTGAGGCACGTCGCCGGCGTCTCTTGCCGGGGAAACCGGCTCGGTAACGAGCGATCTATTCTAATGCGGCGGACGAGCGGCCCGGCCCGCGGCCCGACGCTGGCGCCGGTGACGACGCTCGCCGCGCGGTCCATCAGCCGCGGCGCTATCGGCCGGGCGCGGCTAGCGGTGACACGTCGGCCGACCGCCGTCGTTTGTCCGTCTGTCAGCCGGAACACAGCGGCCCGATCGGTATCCGACGAGGTGGTCGGGGCTTGACGTCGTCACGTCGGGGCTGGACGGCGTCAGGTCGGAGGTGGATGTCGACATGTTGTGTCTGGCGCTGTGTCTGGAGCGCGAGCAGCGGCATTTCGTAGCTAGACATCAGTTTGACACTGTTGGACGTCGGTTTACTTTCAGTGGCCACACTGAGGGCCGAAATGATACTGGAAACGTGTTGATATCCAGACTACGTTGTGGCCTGCGTAAAGCTGAACCTAAATATCCTGACATACCGCCAAGAGGACTTTTTCACAGCTGTTACGCCTCCATGATAAACTGCATGGAGAGGTGGCTCAGGCTAAAAGCTGTTCAGCAATGCTGCAGCACCATGCTGACGCCTGACTGTTCATATACGCTGGTGTGCAATGCTGCCCTGCAGTGATGATGTACCGTTCCTTGGACATCGAAGACGCCACTGCAAAGGTTTTCCAGCGGCAGTAAGTCCTTGGGACATGTCTCAGCAGTTTTGACCTCGTCAAGGTGAACGATTAATCGTTTCCGACGACTTTTATTTGCAGCACATAACCGCACGGACTTATTTTACCTTTACTGCCTGTTATGCGACGAGCCGACACGAAGCTACGACTGCAAAATCGTTACTCCGATTGAAAGTTTTCCGTTCAGTCGCATTGTTACAGTCATACAAGCGCACCCCCACGCCATGTTTGGTGGCTATGATTTATCGGCCTTTGACATGTTCACGCTTGGAATGTAAACAGAAGCACATGACACGCGAACCAAATGTCAACCCAGCAAAGGAACTAGACTGATTCTTTCAATACTGATGTCATTTTTTACTGGACCGAACCACGGCAAAAAAGCCACATCAAGACTTCTGATTTGAGTGATTGCAGGATAAATGTAATTACCATGCATGAATGAGCTGATGACTTACCTCGCCTCCGATAGGGCCAATAGCCTGATTATATTGCCGGGATAATTTACTCTCCCCGCGGCCGGAGATATCAATCTCTGTCCCGCAATGTACCACACACAAAAAACAAACAGATTTCTCGTTAGCCCCGTCGCTCCGGCGTGCCGATTTACATAGAACCAAACAGCGAGGTATGTGCGCGGCGCGCGAAATCGGCCACACATCTGAGCGGCGACCGCAGATAAAACACCCACCCCTGGCTGTGGCCGGCGATTGGGGCAGGCGCCGCGTGAGACCGGCACCCGTCCACTCCACAGTCCACAGGTCCGGCCAGACAGCAAACAGAGCGGCCGGCGCCCGGCTGGCGGCCACACCGAGACCCATTCATTGACTAATGCCGAGCTGTTGGGACCGACTGGCCTCGGAGGACGTGCATCACATGCTGATGAGTCGCGGCTGCTAAATGCCAAGGCTGCCGGCTGATTCACGCCATGGACACAGCGGTCTGACGCCACGCTCAGCGGGGGCTGTCAGGAGCTGCGCCTCTCCGCCGCGCTGCAACACAATCACCGAGCGCCTTTGATCTGCAACACGCTCTGGGTTTGTACCGGATAGACCCCACACGGTGACAGGGCCATGGATGAGCGATGGTGCGAGCGATGTGGCTGGAGCCGAACTCCATGGGAGCTGTTGCACTGCTGGTGGATAGGTATACATGTAGCCGAGATTTGACCCGTCATCAATGTGTGCTAGCCTGTGCTCATGAGAAGGGCTGGACGTTTGATTGGAGTGCTTGTTCAGCCGCGTAGTCATTTGTCATCGTGCTGTTTGTACCGTTCCTGTAGTGTTTCACATATAGACACACGGATCCTTTATGGACACTCCTTCCGTCAAACAATGAGCATCGGCAAATTTGTACAGCACATGACTCATGCACCGGGTACATATTCAAGAGTGCAGTGCAGTTTCACGAATCACGAACGCGCCTGAGGACCGACCAGCTGTCAAACCGGACTCTGCACAGTCGGAAAGTACCAGCACGGTGGCCAAATATCTACCTGTCAGTCCCTCCGGTTCTCTCTGCAGCTGTGCTAACACTTATCATCAGAGCAGGTAGTTCGTCTGAGCTGGATGTCACGTGAATCAGCAGCACTGGATTCCCCACCCTCCTCAGCCGGTCACATGTGCGCTCTCCGCGCCGGGCAAGGCGCCGCCTGCCCGTCCCATTCCGTATTGCGCCCGTGTCGAGCGGGGATGGATGGTAGCAGTTGGATTTATGACAGCTGGCTCGGGTTATTAGCGATGAGGGATGGCTGGAGAGGCTTCACTGTAAGCTCTCCAGAGGGGAAACGACCCGGAGCGGTGTCGATTGCATGCCAATGATAACCGGGCACGACTCGGCTGATGTTCAATTTCGGACGGACCAGCTGAGTTCGATGGGCCCGCATCAGCGACCGACCCGAAACTGAGAGGGACCTTACTCTTCGCCGGAACTAAGCCCGCGACTGGATTGGGGCGGTCCATCGTTCCGTGGAGTCTGTTCTATTGTGGGACTCATGGGTGGATAACTGACATCACCAATTCACCGTTTGAATATTATTTCAACGGATTTATTCTCAGATGCCTAGTCGTGTTTAGCATTGCCGTTTCTTACAATGCACTTTATAATGCATATCAATTGAAAATGTAAGTCTTACAATTATGCATAATAATAATGCACATACATAAAGGCACAATAAATAATAAAACTTAGGCATTCGCTGCAAATTTTTCAGCATATTGTGTTTATCTGATATCGTCGCTCGTGCATCACCATCGGAAAGCATCAAAAGCCGAGGCTCTTTTGACCGAGGTAATAAGCTCCATCGTATTGCGCGCAATAAGTGCCGGAAAATTCGCGATTGTAGGGGCGCATTGAAAAGAGAACGACGCATTTTGGGTCGAATGTCTTTACAGTCCGTGAATGCTACTGTCAGGTGCAATACGACATAGTTAGGTCCATAGATCTGGAGGCCTCTTTGGAAGCCTTGATAAGGCTGAGGTCTCTGGCTCGGAACAATCACTCAGATATGCCACCTGAGCTGGGGAACTACCTCCATCTTCCGCCTGAGCAAGAACGAGGGAGCAAATCAGCTGACCCCTTCCGGTGCTTCACCTTGATCGGGATCACTGTGCAGTTTTGCCAAGAAAAGGTGTTCTATCATATAACCTGACAAACATGCCTCCCTCTGCCATGACCGGAGTTTGGGACCACCTTTCTCTGACCTGATCTGACCGGGGAGATGTCTTGCTCAGTCTAACCTGATCCAGCCCTGGGAACCCTGCTTCCCCTGCTGTGCGTGGTAGCACCCATCTTCCCCGGTGACGTCACAGCATGCCGTTCCTGCAGAGCGGCCTAATCACCACTTACTAATGCAGGCGCACGATCGGCGGACGGAGAGACACCACGCCGCGGGTGGCAGCCCATGCAGACCAGCCGTCAGCTGTCAGATGACGTCACAAATGGTGATATCGGCGATGTGCGCTGCACTGTGTGCACGGCAGAGTGCGCGCAGTGCGCCACAAAGGCCGCGGCGGCCGCGCTGCCGTCACTGCCGGTCGGCGCCCGGTGATTTGTGCAGGTGGAGTTCGCTGTGTCGCTACGGCAGGGACCAGCGAGCGAGAGCGCCGCGCCGCTCTGGGCACGTATGCCCTGCAGTGATGGCTCGTCTGCGCCGTTGTATAACGGCTGCAGGGTCGTGGCAGCTAATTTATTAGAGCTGCGCGCACTTCGTGATGGTCACGGATAGTCACGGGAATCCTAACGGGGACGGCCCCTATAGCCATTGGCCACTGAAGAGCAGAGCAGGACGTATGTAATGAAATCACACCGATAGCACTCTCCTTGACAGATTCGTGTTAATCTGGCAAGACTGATGCCGGGAAGATGGGCTTTGCAGAAATTATTTCACAATCATTCAATTAAATAGGATTGCAATCAGTGTGCAATATCCTGGATAAATGCATGCCACATCCAACTAAAGGTCAGCATAAATCAAAGCGGGGTAATTGATTGCATTCTTCTTTCAAATTGAGACGTCTTAACCAATTGGCAGATGTTTCCATTTAACGACACAGCTGGATTTCAAAGCATGACGTGCAGACTGATCCCAATGTCACAAAGGCGAAGATTGAGTCGTTTCATGCAGCTCCAACACGCTATCAGTTAAAATTTCAGAGCCTCGTTGACATCTTGAATGATAAACGTTTCCAAGATCGGGCTTAATAATCTTAATCAACGATATCCCTGTCTAGCATGAAACCGGACACTTCAGCAACCGAAACCCCAGTCATCTTTGTGCGATAACAAACCGTTATAGACTCCTCGCAAGTCACATGTACTTACGAATATCTATGTCTTTAATTCCCATACCGATTTAATAAAAGTTGTGCTAGTCCATCCAATTAAACCAGTAACTCCATCACCATATATTTATTGTATGAGCTGCTCTGCGGTCTTTTCTTGGTCGTATGATGTAGCTCACTGCTGGCTCCATAAATTTGCTCGTTAAAAACAGTGCGTGTTTTGCATCACCTGTTACAGGTGAAGATAAGAACAGGTTGATACAAATACCTATTTGCACTTATACGTTTCCGCTGGCTGGTAAGTATTAATCAAGAACATTAGTTGTGAATACGGATAACCAGAAGGTCATTCATCATAACCTAACTATTCATATGCATCGATAAATTGTATTCTTTTCTCACACAGCACGGAAACTCTAAAATCCTTAAACTTTAAAGTGACTTGATAGGAATGGTTGTTCACCAGAGCTGCTAGGTAAATGACTGAACATGTGGTCTTTAACTTATTTGTTTACCCCATAAAAACAATGACAATTATTTTGTAGGCAGGGTCCATGGAGAGCCGACCGTAGTCCTGCAATGCAGCTACACTACGTGCACATCTGTCGTATGCATAATTCAGGAGGTCGATTGTTATCGTGCTAATATGTAGCCATGAAGAGGTTACATGACTTCTTTGTAGAGTTACGACAGGATATAGCAGCAATTTCATCACATATGTTGTCCTGTCTGAGAGGTGCATAATTATGTCATTACTTTAGTTCTGTCACACGTTTCATATGCATTGGTCCTTAGTTGGTAGATCTATTCATTGGAAAGCCATTCCATACTTTATTTTTTTACGATGTTCAATTGGATAGCGATACTCACCATCACTTTACCTCTGGCTGAGATATGGATTCGCCTATTATTCTGCCTCGGGCTACACTGGATGCCGACATCATTGAGCTTCCTCTAGCTTTTTATTCTCCACGGACAAAACATGGCTTGCATTTTTAAAACTATAATGAAGGTGCGATTAGTTTACGCTTCAACGCTCTCACCGCAAGCAATACTTTAAACTCAACGATTGTTTAAAAATCAGTGCCACATTCTATTCACTCAGCATTCCTAAGTGCGCATCCTCTGGACACTAATTAGCGAAACTTAATTCATCATGGCTCATTACCGCCCTGTATTTAGCTCCAGCTAATCCTGCGTGAAGCTCATGTTCTAGAGAGCCACTACTGCAGGGACCCTCCATAACTCGCTCAGCCGGCTAACTAGCGACTGCGTGCTGTCGGGCCGCCGCGCCGCGCGGACGGCCCTCCCCGTGAGATGGTATCACACCGGTCCCGCTGCCGGCGGGTGTTTTATTCGGAGGCCGCTCATCGCCATTCCGGTCACCTGCGTGTCTCTAATCACCGTGAACCGGGTCGGCCAGCGGAGGAGAGAAGCTGGACTGTGGGCGGCGGCCGGTCCTGTCCCTTACCCGGAGTCCTCTGCTCTCCCAGCGGGAATGGAGGAACACGAGTCGCTCGAGCGGCACCTGTGGCACGCGACTGGAGGCGGACGGGAGGCCTCAGAGCCGATCACGGACGCGGCTCGGGGTCGCACGTTACGGGTGAGTAGGCAGCTCGCTGCTAATGCCGTGGTTGTCAAGCGCCGAGCAAGGCCAAACTTATTTTGCTTTGTTTTGTTGGGTTAGGCCCTTTCGGTCGACAAGACCATTGCAGAGCCGGAAGGATGATTGGATTTAGGGGGAGACATTGGTCTGGGCAGGCACCTTAGTGAGTCGCCGGGGCTGAGCCCGTCCAGAGGACAGGCCACCCAGCCCCAAGGCACTTACTGCACCTGGCTACGGGGTGCGCTCCCTCAGGAGCAGCGGTGCCGCTCCAAGGGAGCAGCCCGCATGAGATAAAGTTGCCTGTCCAGCCCGGAGGGTGGTTGCGGCGTGGAGGAGAAGGATTTCAGTATCCTGAGGATAGAAGCATGGAAAGGTGGCCAAACTTAGCAGATGCCGTCGGCAATGTTGAACCCTTGTAAGGACAAATGCACTTACAAAGGGCTTACAAAGAACAACGGGCTTATATTGGGCTTACAGGGTGCTCAAAAGATATGGGCGTCGGTTTTATTACCATCTCCTGCGGGACTTTGGGGCTGTGTTGATTCTGCAGGGAGTTCTTCCCCTTCTCTGGCATACGACCTCGACCTCTCGATCTCCTCGGCCGGCACACCCGCGATATATAAATGGCCCCACTGATCAAGCATGTGGCCACGCCGAGATAGGGCCGTCAACCGATTGAGTTTGTCACCGGCTATCGACAGGGCTATATTGTGCGCCTGCAAGTTGAACAGCCGGCCGCGGCTCTATCAGTCCTGGCCTGTCCTCGGCAGAGGGCGGACTGTCCTCAGTTCGGGGCGTCTCCCTCGGCCGTGCCGGGCCGTTCCTCCCGCCCGCCTGGATGGACCGCCGCGCTGCACATTCGCTGAGTATGTCCATCGGCGACGGCCGACCTATATATCAGCTCCCCGGCACGCTGCAACCACCGCGAGAGCCACAATCGCAGCCGCGTCAAAATCGACAGAACTACGCTGTGATGGTCGCATTGCGCCACAGTCGGATACCGGTGCGCCGCCCGGTCAACACAGAGTCCTGCGCGGATCGTGAGTATGTAGAAGCACCGCTGAAGGACCCAGCTCCCTCGCGGGCCGACCTGACTTGACAGTGAACCCTCCGCGCCGGAGAAAGCGTGGTCAGAGCGGCGGCGGCGGCGGCATCGGATCGGCGGCCGGCGATAACGGGTTGATTAGCGTCGGCTCGCGGACGCCGCCCATAAGTAGACTGCGTGCGGAGCATTGCAAACAGGCGATGATGGAGTGCCGGAGACCGGGACGGGTACCGGCGGGCCGTGTCGGGTTACCGGGCGGCCTTCGGACGGCCTCGTCACACGGCGTCAGCTGTGGAGGTGTGTGTGGGTGTATTTGTCGTTACATTACAGGTAAACAAAGTATGTGCTTTGTTTATCTAAAAAGGCTGTCGTCATGTTATGATCATTGATCAGGCTATGAAAGCTTTCTATGTATTTCTATTCTATGTAGCAAGAGTTGGAAACAGGGCCTCGTCTAAGGAATTTTCACTGGGGGGGGGGGGCAGAGACTGAAGGACCCAAACCTAGGGTACCCCCAAATCCTGTTTTCTCACCGGATTTAGGCCACTTGTTTTTCGTCACAGCCCGAGATCAATTTTTTTTAACAAAAAACAAAAAAAAACAAAAAAAGAGCCATGCTCGTATAGGGGGGGGGGGGGGTCGAACGGACCCCCCGGTTTTTCACGAATAACTCACGTAAAAGCGGCTGACCGCGACGAAACTTTCAGTACCCTCGCGTTAGTCAATTTTACACCTACTCTGAAAATGTCATGACCCTGACCGTAATGACCTTTGACCTGTGACTTCTTTTCGAGACCATATTTGGCCGGAATCGCGATTCGACGTATGTCGGCTCGCATTAGCCGCGCGTTTGCAGTCTTTTCGTGGTTTCAAGAGTTCAAACATGGAATATGATATTGCTCCCATGCATTAGGGTAGGCGTCAAGGTCACCGCGAGGTCAGGTCAGGTCATTGGCTTTTGATGACTTCGGTTCACTTTTTCGAGTTTTACATGATTCTAGGCCATTTTTTGGAGCTGAATTCGAATTTAGCAGCCATTTGAACATTTACGAAGTAGTTTTGGTGCCTTCGTAACATGTTACGAAGCTGTCAGAGCCAGAGGCGGTTGCCACCTACTACGAATACCCGGCAAAACCCTTACTGGTTGACCTGACCTGACCTGACCCGACCTGGCCTAAATGTATGAAGACATCATCTATGATCATAAATAACATAATATTCGTGATCAGCACCCAAAAAAAACCGTAGCAGCCACCCTTTACGACATTCTAACTGGTCCCGATTTTCCCGACTTTTGGGTCATTAACCTGACCTGGAAGATCAACCGATGACCTAGGGCCTACAAATGGGTATCATCAGCTTTCTCTTGTCACGGGCAACACGCTCGTCTTTTCCGGGAAGCTCTAGCTCGATCAGGGGCGAAACGGCAAGGGGCAAGGTCCAACGCCCCCCCCCCCCCTATACGTTCGCGGCTGGAAAAACACCAATACGGGCGAGAGTTAAGATTAATGTGTTACCCCCTCACACTGTAAAAAATGCTAACAAACCAGTTAGTTAATTCTTCAAGCAAAATCTAGTATTAAAACACACGTTGTTGCAAAAAACGGGTCAGATAACACATATGTTTGCAACCTAACACCACATCCATTCCATCGAAGCAGAAAAGCTAACATCATTGTAAGCCGACAAATATTATCCGTGCAAACCATGCCGTGTTATTTGACAAACATGTTTGTTTATGCTTCCTTTGCCTTTTTTTCTGGATAACGTGTTAACTAACAAATCAAACGCATGTTGTAACTCACAATCTTAGTTTTCTTACTACCCTTTTTGTTGTAGCATTACAAACACCTTAGTTAATTGAAAAAATCGCCATTTTGTGCGCCCCTCTGCGCCCGCCATGTTCAGTCTGTGCCAAGTCAGAGAAGGGAGAGGACGTGTGCGTTGTGAAGGAGCTGAGCTGTGGCGTATAAGTGTTGCGTGTGCAGTATAAGGAGCTGCTGTGGTGTTAAGAATAAGAATAATAAGAAGGCAAACAGTGAAATGATATGGATTGTTGGACATGGCTTTCATCCTTACTGGTATTGGTGAGTGATTATGGGAAAGATCAGTGCAGATATTGCTGGCGTTTTAGTGTGGTTTATGTATGTCACTCATTTTCTTTTCAATTGAAGCTCCAACCAGGCTTTAGAGGGTCTCAGGTTTGAGACACTGTTCATTTGTTGACTGTCAATTGACGTCTATAAGAACATTTGACGGACTGAACAATGAGCATGTTGCACACTAAAACCGCATTAAGCTTTGAACAAGAAATTAAATGTACCTAATTTTTTGGTTGGGCACTCAACCAGTGAACGCGGTGAGGTGCTGTTTTATGCATTTCCTGTCACTGCACCCATGTTGTCAAATAAAATTTTTGTAGACACATGAGCAACCATTGTTCGGTCAGGGAATTTTTGCCCTTTTGTTGCAATTTAGTTTACCCATATCGACAGAAATGAAGCATTCTCAATGTTTTCGTAATAGGTATTTGGAGCCTGTATGGTGTCATGGCTGGTGCGGATTCCTGCAGGGCGCAGGCTATATATAGATGTAGGTGTGAATCAGTGCAGATTTGTTACCACGACCGGTGCAGATTACCGACTGATTTATGACGTTGGTTGGCATGAGGTTGGTTGCGTTGCTTTATACGTTGGTTTGAATAAACATCTTTGTGTTTAAATACTCGTCTGTATGATACTTCTTTTAAATAAAAATTTCGACGCGTGTTGCAACACGGTGTGTGAAAGCGCACAACATGTATATATTATACTGTAAAACATATTTGCACGTTTCGAGTCATCCTGGCAAATCGCACTATAACCAAATGCGTGTTAACTTTGTATTTACACATGCTGCATCCCGAAGTTTACACGCATTTGGCTAATGATATTTGCCTGGATAACATGTGCACATGTGCAAATCTCGGCAAAAGCTTGTGAAGCTTACTCACATTTTGCGTGTAAGCGTGTTTTCTTCTTTGTGTGTTATGTAACACCGAAGTTAGTTATCCTGCAACTAGGCGATGCCTAGTTGCATGAAAACTAACTTCGGTGTTACATAACACGCACGAAAGGAAACACGCTTACACGCAAAATGCTAGTAAGCTTCACACGCTTTTGCCTAGTGAGATTTGCCAGGATAACTAACTTTTTAGTTACTTTACACGCATAATATTAGTACATTGACAGGTAGATATTAGTTAAGTAACACGGTCACACGCAAAAGGCGTGTAGGTCAACACCACGTCGAAAACTAATGTCTTAGTTTCATAACACGTTGTTTCTTAAAAGCGTGTTATATAAAACACGTTTGGCCAGTAGATGCGTGTAAACTTTACACGCTTTAGGTTAGTGAGATTTGCCATGATAACACGGAAGTTAGTTAACATTTTTTACAGTGCACATTGCCCCACCAGACAGTGCTAAACATATTTATCCGTGTTGGGCCGTGGGCGTTTGATTGAGTGGGAGGGGGGGGGGACACAAACACGAGTTGGGTCACTGGCAGCTGCCCATTGACAATTTGCTACTTGAATCACAGTAGCAAAATCACAGAATCACAGTGGGTACTTAGCTCTATAAATCACAAAACTCTGGCTTTTCCCGTAGTCATGGAGTATGAACAGTTTTTGAACAAATAATTTAACGTTTGCCGGTCCCGTAGCTCAGTTGGTTAGAGCGTTGGACTCCGCATGGTGAGAGCACGCGTTCCCGGTTATGACAGTCCGGGTTCGAAGCGCGACGGGCGCTCGACATTTATGGGCCTCCTGACAGGTATGGTTGCGGTTGGTGGCAGGCCGTAGCCAGGCGAAGTCAGCGAGGGGACCGGCCGTGCGCGGCTTTGTGCGCACGTAAAACTTTGGACTCTAAATTCTGCCATAGAATCGGCATTGCGCGATCGGAGGGTAGAGGGCAGGGTCATCGCAACTTGATCGCAACAAGCTTCGCTTAGCGGTGGCTCTGTCCTTGTGAATCCTTCCCATCAAAAGGTTCGGACTAAATTTATAAAAAAAACGTTTCTCGTTAAATCCGTATAAGACTCCTAACAAAAACGCATTGCAGAGAAGGTAATTTTGTGAGAAGTTCACGTTTTGACTGGGGGGGCAAATGTTGGCCACTGGGGGGGCAATCCGCTCGACTGGGGAGGCAATTGCCCCCCCCAGTTAACATGTTAGACGAGGCCCTGGTTGGAAACATTGCATATATCATGAGAAATAATCTCTTTCGCGGACAATTTCAATTTTTTGCTGAAAAAGACACCCATGCTTACCATCTCCTGCTAGTGAGATGCAGTGCCAATAACTAGTGACATTTGGAACTTTTTTTTTTTCTCGCGGGTACAAACATGGACATCCAGCCCCGAATAAGTGTGACGCACGACTCAAGCAAAACGAGTCGCATTGTGCACATGCTTATGCTGAGAATGCCGCCTGGCATAGCGATGCGCTTAGTCATCGGCACTGCAACGGATACGCCCACTGTTTTCTAATGAAATCGGCATGAATAATTATCGGTAATAGAGGTGGGCGTTTGCTGATTGGCAAAACCACTAAAGCGCGGGTGTAATTAAGAAGAGCGGGGTAAGGCGTCTGATTGAGTCCATCAGAGAATCATGGTTGATTGTCATGCGTGTGAGGTTAGGAGGTGGAGCCACTTCGTAGGCCACTTCGAGGCGCACTTCGTATGATGTGAATAGACCTTCCTATCATTTGAGCAGTACTCTCTCCGATTCTCTTTGATCTTCGCCGCATCAGTGACACTCCTCACATCACATCTGCTCTCCCATTTCTCTCTCTCTCTCTCTCTCTCTCTCTCTCTCTCTCTCTCTCTCTCTCTCTCTCTCTCTCTTTCTCTCTCCCCCTCCCTTTCCTTCTCCCTATCGCTAACATTCTCTCATTCACTCTTCCACTCCAAATTCAAGCCTTCGTCAACACCTCATCAGTACCACACGGCTCAGCCTAGCCCGTCTTCCAGAGCACAACCACGCCCCTAACCCAGTGGGCAAGGTCAATCGCCTCCTCAGGCAAGGCTTGCTGTCACCCGGAGAAGAGAGATCGAGGTCGATGTGCTGAACTGGCTAACGATTACGATTACGAGTCCTCCTATAGAGATGGAGTGGCTTCAAGCCGCGGACAGATTACGATGCTATTGCTTAGCCCCGATCGACCCATCAGTTTGGCACATCTGCTGAATTTCAGCTCGATGGATGACGTCCATATTGCCTCCGATGCAATCACGTCGTTTGAGCTGTCGAAGCTGGCCATATTTCTTCTTTTTAGAACTGATTGAGATCCAGCATTAGCCACTGGGCCTCTGCATCTTATGACAAAGTCGCGTCACAAGTCGCCTTGAATGGGTCTCAGGGATGCGAACTGGCCTACAGGTACATGCCTACAGGTACAACGCCAGGGCCCATGCGCCAGCCCATTTACGTTGCTATCGAATCAGTCGAAGAGAGGTGGGATGTGAAGGCCAGCAGACGACCTTAGTAAGGCGACACCGCGCGTCAGAGATCAACCATCGGACACTGAACTACAGACACTGGAGAACAAACTCAGAGCCCTGGAAACCAGAGGCTAAACACTGAGCCCCGGACACCAGAGAACGGACACGGGCCGCCGGCACGAACCAGTGGATCTCTGAAATCCGATCTGTCACAGAAAGGAACCTGACACAGGCCTGAACGTTGGACATTGAGTCAAACTATTTCCTATCCTCCCAACAGCACATCAACAAGCGCGACCAACAAGAGCTTCGTCACCAGTAGGCTCAGCAGTCTGCACCAGAGAACGGAGAAGAGACGCGTTCCAGGGAAACGCTGTTCTCTTCCATCTTCACATGACGAATCTAGTGTTTCTAATGACACGTTCATTGTTCATTGTAAATGCAGTTTATGTGTAAAAGTTAAGTTGATCATGCATTTCAATATTCAAGTATATATCTGTGTGTTAAACGATGACCAGGGATAAAATGTGTTATTTTTCACCTGATCACATGATAATTAAACGGGCTGAGATGCATTATGTGCATAAACCTGTGCTCAAAGGAGACGACGTTTTGCATCAGGAGGTGGACCATATCCTGCAGGCATGAATTCCTCCCCGTACGTTTAATGTATACTGGCTGGTATTTATTTAAGGGCGGCACCGCTGCACGGTTTTGTGAATGCCGTAAACAATACTACGGTATTCATTAAGTGCTAAAGGTAACAAGGCTACTTGTTCACATTTTTCTGCCATGCAGGTGTTGAAGAGCTAAGTGGTGCCCGCTAAAATTTATACAAGCAACAAACACATATAAATCAGGCATACCTTGTCAGGTTTTGATTTAACATGTTGGTGGCTGTCTGTATAGTTTTGTCGAGAGTATTTTTGTGCAAAACGCATATGCACAAACATTATTTTGTAGGCACTCGGTGTTCAATATGACCGCGTATTGGAAGTTTATGAACTGTTTCTGAGTTCGTTCGACTGATCGACCGATGATCGACGCTCGACTGATAACGTTCGACGATAATATCATTTTCAGCATATGAGTAGCATCAGTAAATTGCATGTTTTTTAGCATTACCAGCCATGCAATATTTACAAACACTGCATTATTGCCATGGCTATGGCAGCGCCTCAAAACCTGTCAAATTTCTTCATGGGAAGGCTGGAGGAGTGTTTCATGCCCGATCGGTCCCGGCCATATCCCGGGGCCGGGGTCGTATCTGTCTGGTGAGGTGAGACCTGCCGCCGCCGGCCAGCCCGCAGGAGGGCCGCATTTCACTGCGCCGGTCATGCAGCTCACGCGGTCCTGTTTTGGGGCTGCAGGCGGCCGATTCCTGCCGTGCTGCCAGGCGCGGCGGCCCGGTCGGCGCCGGCCCGACGAGACACAGCGCCGTCGGCCACCATTACCGTCTGCCAGGTCCCCGCGCGGCGCGCTTTGAAGCGGTGGGGCTCCACCCCCGCCCGGCCCGGCTACCCCGCCCCTGCCGGCCGCGTCGGCCGCTGAGACGGCCGCGGCACACGCCACGGCGGAGAGGGGGGGGGGGGGTCGGGAAGAGACGCTCGTGGCCCACTTCTCTGACGCTTACAGAGTTGTATCCCCAGTGTGGATGTCGGGTGGCTCTATTGTTAAGAGGTTGTTCTTTTAATTAGGCCACGTAATCAGTGGCAATGATTCGGTATTTTGACACCTGAGTGGGGTATCGGATGTCAGCACGCAGGAGGAACACGCGCGGCATGCTTGAGATCTCCTTCATCGTTGGCTGGCTGTTGCTCAACTCTTTTGTTTTACGGGCTTTTTGCCCCCAGCAGATATCGAGCAAAGCGGGTCGCTGTCAGAAGTGCAGTGTTTTAACCCGCGCGGGGCTGGGGGGGGGGGTAAATTTTACCCCCCCTCGCGAATTTTTGCGATATCTCAAAAACGGCGGCGCGCAGCGCCGCCAAACTTTCAGTACCTTTTCTTACATCAATTTGACACGCTCCCTGAAAATTTGAGCGAAATCCGTCGGAAAATTTTTGAGAAATTGACGTTTTAGTGACGTCATGTTCGCCATTTTCGCCTCAAAAACGGCAAAAGTTCAAACGCCGCTAACATCTTCATTTTTAAAGGAATCAAGACGTAACAAAAAAGGTTATACGTAATTTTACTTTGTCTATCAAATGGCTATCTCGGTTTTTTGAAAATTTTGGATTTTGGCCTAAATTTTTTTCAAAAAACTGACTTTTTTGGGAAAATCATTATAAAATCCAAAATTTTGAGTCTATCGAAAAAACCGGAATATATGTCAGAGAAGTGGTCTATGTGCACCTACATACCAAATTTTAGAAGAATCGGTTCAAAAATGTGGGAGTTATTCAAAATTTTATGACGTCACGACACACAAAATTTTTGAAAAATGACTTTTTTGGAAGTTCTAGACCTCGTACGGAAACAAAAATAGCACCATTCGATTCGCCGTGAAAAACTACATCAGATAGATACCTTTTTAGGCCTTAACAACCAACTTCAAAATTTGACCTCACTTGACCTGACCTTGACCTGACCTCGACCTGAAATTCATCCAGAGGTGGTCCATATCACTTATTGAGTGTGCCTATTGAATTCTATGAGTAAAATGACCCATAAAACATGTGTCGCACATGCCCTTTTCTATATTTTGTTTTTTGGTGACCTGACCTGACCTGACCTGACCTTGACCTTGACCTCTGAATGATATTGTATGCAACGAATATTGTCTTGGTAGCCTAAGAACACGTTTTGGGCGATCAGTCTCAGTCCATGACTCCATTCTTCGGCAACTACGGTGCAAGGCCGATACTGTAGAAACTTGCAATTTGTACCCTTGACCTGACCTTGACCTTGACCTCAAACTTTAAATTAAGTACATGTTTTTAGTAGTTCGTGATGAGAGCTTTCGATTGGCGTTTGAATTTTCCAAATCGGACCATTAGTTTGGGAGATAACAGGGGGGGGGGTAAAATTTACCCCCCCCCCCCAGCCCCGCGCGTTCGGCTGGAGACCCCAGCCCCGCGCGGGTTAAAAACACTGCTGGCTTATTTCGAGATAAAACTATGACCTATCATAGCGGGCAAGTGTAAATGGTTTTGCAGGAAATAATTATTTTACCATGTTTTTATCTCACGCGGCCCCAGGTCGTACGAATTCATGGATGGGCCACGAATCCATTTTATACGTGGTCACATTCACGACACCTTCATACTTTCCATATCCTTACAATGCAGCAGTCCCTTTCCTCAGCCTTAAAGTGAGCAAGTGACGCAGTTGACCCGGAGGCCGTGACATGGGGGTGCAGGCGGTTTTAGTGACCGAGCAGTGATGAATGGTCCTCTCTACCGTCCTGCACGGAGGCCCGACAGGTGCGTTTTCAACAGGACTGCCTTATACAGCGGCGCAAACGATGGTATCAAGGCAGGAGTATGATGAAGTGAGTGCCGCTACCTGTGTCCCAACAGCGTGGGAGTTATAGAGTTTCAAAGCGGAGTTATGCATCTTCGAGCCGACTTTGATGTCGGTGCTTTAGAGTATATGTTGCAGGCACTTTAGAAAATCAGTCATTTTGTAAAATGCCTAGGCATTTTACAAAAAGACGGCTGTTTGAAAAATGACTGAACGCAACCAGGCTTTTTTCAAAATGGCTAGCCATTTTACAAAATGACTAGGCATTTTGCAAAATGCCTGACCAGCATGGAACGTAGATCTCACTACAGATACTATGGCCAACAGTTTTTGGACGTCTTCCTATACCCTATAGGTACGTGTTCAGCCTGTAGCTGATCGATTTGAGGCTCTGTGATGACGACAATGCTGAGTAACGACCAGGTTGAGTTGCAGACTCGGCTGTAGCATAAAGCACTGTTTAGTTAACGCTGTAAAAACTCCCAAGTACATCAACGCCGTTCATGTTCTGCCTGAAACTAGACCTAACAAAACCAGCCGGAGACCGGCCCATAGTCAATAGGCAGGCCCGGTTGATGTACAATTACATGTAAACGAATGAGTGTAGTCTTTGTTTGATTGTGTCTTTGTTTGACAGCTTTGAGTACCAACTTGCATGGTCCCAGTTAAAATATCAAGCTCCACATCGGGAGAATCATCAGGTCGCTTGGCGTAGGACGAGAACGTTGGTTTCAGAAGACACTAACGCCTAAGTGTGTGGGATCGAATCCTCGCGACCTCTAATGGTTTTACAGATACAGGCCGGCATAGGGCCAGTCGTTTGTTGACGCTCCAGATCGATCATTTTAAATCCAGCAGCGTCGCTGACGTGGGGGTTGGAAATGTCGCGAGCCTGCACTTCTCAAAATAGAGAGAGGTAGGTATGGACTTCCCACTGCTGGACTCCTCTGGTCATAATGCGGGACTCCTCGGTCCACCTACACGCTACCAAAACGTATATAATTAGGTACTCGTATCTACAACACGCTGCTCAGTCATTTTGTAAAATGGCTAGGTATTTTGTAAAATGCCTAGGCATTTTGCAAAATGACTGAAGAGTCAGTCATTTTGTAAAATGCCTAGGCTTTTTGCAAAAAGCCTGGAAAATCAGGCATTTTGCAAAATGCCTAGGCATTTTACAAAATGACTGATTTTCTAAAGTGCCTGCAACATATATACAGCGTGGCCATGTGCCGGCTAACCTTTCAAGGCAAACTGTTTGCATTGTGTACTCTATAACTGATTTCATCTGAAATTGCGCTACCCGATTTGAGGCACATGAGATACATGACACTTAATCGGATAAACCGATCACATGACATGCTTATTTTTTATGATCAAGCGCCGATTGCAATGACAGTTACAATACCAGGTGTCAGTTATCTCGAGATTTGTCATTTGTCAATTAATTACTGCAATTGATGACAGTGAGTCGGCAAGATGCTAGCAATGACAGACAAATGACTGACAGACTAAGTCACCAAGTCGCGTGTCGATACGTGACGGAAATGTCTAAAACAGACACTTCAACAATCCAATGCACAGTACCGCTCGTTCCGTGGGCGCTGGCTCGCGCTGGAGTACATTCTCTCAGCTCATTGGTATTTCCTTTTGCAATAGCCATCAGGTGAACCAGCACCGCCCACTTATTGCTGCCATGTTCCATTGTCCGTTGGCGGGCGGCGCGGCCGCGCTGGTGGTTTTCCGCGGAGGGCGCGGTTTACGGCCGTGTCGAACATAGCGTCCGACACTCTGGGTGGTGCGGCACGGCCGCGGCACGCCGCCACTAAATCACCGACCGGAGAGCCACGCACCGCGGCCAGCCGAGACCGCGCGGCAGGGGCGGCGCGGCGGTGCGGGTGACAGGTCCGCCCGTGACAGCGCTTCGAGGAAGGAGCCGGCTGTCACTGCGCGCGGCCAGACCGGACATGACACACATGGCTTCTAGATCTGCGCCGATTGAACACTTCACGTTTAAATGAACAATTAATTACTTAAATCGCTATCGGTTTCAGTCGGGGTGTGCTTGAAATTGGTATATAAATACCTATGTCATGACTGGCGAATTGTCCTTAATCCCACGCCATGCTGTAAAAAAATATAACTTTGGGAGATTGTCAGGGGATTCACGCTTGTCTGCACTGGCGAGAATATATAAGTGCTTTCTGAACTTCTTCGAGTTGGGAACTATTCGCATCTACGTAACCAGTAACCAACCTCCTTTCACAATTTAAAATGGAAAACAGTTATCAGCATACTGCCGAGTAAAAAAAAAAAAAAAGACCAGGAACCTCGGGGTGCATGAAGGTCTGGGAATTGAAGGAGGCAAATATGTCTGCGGTTCCTTTCTTAGTGTAAAATAATCAAATCCCAAGGTGTTGGTTCTTCTATCATTTCAAAAATCGCACTAATCTAGACTACCGCTTTCATCTAACCTAATTTTTGCCTGCTAAGTTATGCAAATTCGCCCCCAGTGTCAAAGTCAGAAATTTGCTCTGACATGTGAGGACGGGATCTCAGCTTTGATCTGCATTTTCCTTCCGTTTTCACGGTGTGTGACGGCCTCATCTGTGACGTGCCGTCACTCCCTGTGAGGATGACAGCGGCAGCGGCACGTCGACTGTCTTGCATGCTGCCCGTTTCGCTCGACATCTTTCCAGGCATGTCGGCACCGATACCCATCAGCCCGGCCCAACTCAAACAGGACTAGGGCGCTGTAATTGTCTTTTTCTCGTGCAAAAACCAGTCGACTCCACGCTCTTTCAGGAATGTACCTACTCGCTGTGCTGGGTCTGGCTTCACTACGACGTAGTAATGACCCGAATAGTGCATTGCAAATGGATACATTTGCATAAAACAACATCTGGGTCTAATACGATGTGTACCTTCTTCCACTTTTATATTTTACGATGTTGCATCTTATCGTGTTATTTTTCTTTCTATTGTTTATCATCCTTCTTTCTCACTTTTCTATCTTCCTTCATCATACAAGACATGAATTTTTCAACCTTTCCAAGAACCGGCAGTCCTTCAATAAGCATCACCACTCGCCTCCTCTTTCTGTTGTGTTCACATGATGTCGTCAGTCGAGGTCGAATCCAATGCGCGGACGTGTCCGGTCGACCTACCCCCTCATGCCCAGCTACTCGGACGTGCTCGGGGCCAGCTGGGTGGCACTTCCGCTCCTGGAATGCTCGGTGCTCGGGTCCGCTGGGACGTATCGGGGCGGGGCGGCGCGGTCCGACACGAGCACCGTGTACGTAACGGCTGCCGACGGCGATAGCCGCGGCTGACGACATCTGCAAGCATCGCATACTGTGAAAAACATGAAAACTTACACCGTGGACTGGTCGGTCACGAGGGAATGGAACGGAAGCGTCGCCCTAAATATTTTTGAATTTAGGTACGCATGGCGCATAGGAGAGGGCCTATGACGGGACAAAATGAGTGCGACAAAATGCTTACATCTGTAATTGTGTAACACGAGACCATGAGCGCCACGTTACCTACTTGGCATTCTTTATAATATTCCATTCATTATTCATTGATTTTTTACCATCGAATGACCACACCTGGCCTTAAATTGAGACACGTTTGGTCGGGAGACGAGAGGCTGGCCCACATCTTGAAGTATCCATGTCCAGTTAACCGACTGGTAATACCCAACGTAAACCGTAAAATGCAGCCTCTCGGGGACGCAATCTGTCACGCTGCGGAAACTGGCGTCACCCCATCTAACGGGTCACACGTGGGACCACGTCACCGAGAGCTGATGGATCGCGCCGCAGAAACAATGAGCTATTGACCCGGCCCGCCCGGCCGGGAAAACAGCCGGCAGAGTCAACACATTGAGAGGACACCGCATTCCTAGCGACATCCCGACTTCCCTGTGCTGTCGGCCCAGCTTTGGAATGGCCATGAGGTCAGTAATTTCAGTCGCCCTAGCCACAAGGCTTCAAATAATTTTCCTGTAGCTCGGCCAAGTCTGCTTCAGCCTGCAGTAATTTAATAACGGAATGATCTGACGGTATAGGATGATTCGTAAATTAACATTAACCCTCGCCCGTAAACGGCGATCTGCCACCTTCGCCCATGCAGGGGGGGGGGGGGGTTGGTGCGACCCCCCCCCCTTGGCGTTTGAAAACGGAGCGTCGTAGAGCTTAGCGGAAAAGATCAACGGATTGCTCTCGCCGAGATCTCGCGATTGGTGGTATATTTTTTGGTCCTAGGTCAACATTTGACCTACTTTTGACCGGTCAAAGTTCAAATTTTCGGAAAAATAGACTTTTTTCAACTTTCGGCGGCGATTGCGGCAAAACGGTGGGAGATATCGACTTGAAACCTTCACTATCGTGTTCCTTGATCAATACTCTATCGTTTGGTATGTATTTCGTTTCCCTAGCTCTAAAAATGGCGCGTTGGGAGCGCCGGAAGTCGGCAAGGTCACAGTCGGCGGCAGAAATTCGAAAAATCAAAATTTAAATTTTTGAAATCTGATTGTATTTTTGGATTTGGGAGGTCCATTTGCTCCCTATGTAAGCTAATATTGCTGCATATTCCCATTGAGGTGACAAGAATAAGCAAAATAGTGGTTCGGGCGCTTTTCAAAAATAGTACCGGACGCTGTTCCTCTTGTGACGTCATAGCTCCGTGACCTGATCTGACCCGGTCAAGTTTCTTATACCATATGATAGCCAATACTTGCCCCAACATGCATGGGAAGTTTCATCACGATCCATCAACCGATGTCCGTACCATCGGCAGGAAACCTCGGGCGTTGGCACTCAGTTTGTGAAAATCCGGCCGGAGGCTGTTCCCTTTGTGACGTCATAACTCCGTGACCTGACATGACCCGGTCAAATTTTTTTTTATCAAAAGATGCGCAAGGTTGGCCCCATAAGGTACCCAAAATTTGGCGGCGCTGCGCGCCGCCGTTTTTGCACTATTTCCGAAAAGCCTCAGGAGGGGGGTTGCACCAACCCCCCCCCCTACATGGGCGAGGGTTAAAGGGACTATCCCACCTTTAACATGGGGTTTGAGTTGAGATAGCCAAGTTTGCGGCGAGGTTCAGAAACTGCACTATCTATCTAGGTTGCAACCCCCGCGGCCTCTTGGTGTTGAAGAAATTCGTTCCCTTCATTTGAAAATGGGCCTTGTACAAGGCCCTATCTTCAACATGGAGCGACCGTTAGTGTGACGTCACCTCGTTTAGTCATTCTGATTTAAATGGGTTTGTTCGTTGAAAAATCGCTTAAAACTTGGTCTGAACTTTGTTGTGGTGCCCACAGAGTAAAAAGAATCAGCTTTATGACAGTAATGTAGCCTGGGGAAGGAGGTAATTTTGGGCTGTGACGTCACATATTTGAAAGTTTGTGTTTGGAATATGGGAAGCCTAAGAAGTTTAATGAAAAATAAATGCCAGAACCGTGTTCCTGGTCATCCAATCTATAAAGTCGGGCACAATTTAACTGGTTTTAACAACATTTTAGAAGGTGGGATAGTCCCTTTAATAGCTTTCGCCTCGTATTGGTGTGTCTTGGATTCTAAATAATTTAGGATCGATTGCAACATGTGAGGTACCACACTGAAAACAATTTAACCCAAGGCCGGCGAGTAACGGTGTTTCGCGGGTACCCCTATCCGCAACCATTTTTAACCACCCTCCCAGGAGTACAGTAATGTCCCATTGCAGTGTAGTCATCCCTGCTCTCAGCGGACATGTTCGCTGAGAGCGGTTATATCCGCTCAGAGCAAGTACGACTACACCGCAATGGGATCTAGCACTACTCCTGGGAGGGTGGTTAAAAATGGTTGCGGATAGGGGTACCCGTGAAACACCGGTTTACTCGCTGGCCTTGGGTTAAATTGTTTTCAGTGCAGACGATAGTGCACTACTTTCGGCAATGCCTGTTCGGGCGGCTACCGCGCCTTGAGCGACGCGACTATTGTGAGTTACTACTGCGTTATTGCGCATATAGAGCCACTTTAGACAATACGGCGCCATATTTCCACAAAGGGCAGCGCTGAAGAACCCGTCCGTCCGACGTGCTCCGGTTGCGTAATGCGTATATGGCTGAGCGACGCCGGGCCGGGCGATCACGTCTCTATCGACAGCCGTTTCTGTGCGTCGCTGGAGCGGCGACAAAAACTCAATTAGCTGTCATGTAATTATCTTGTCGGCAAGTGGTCGGGTAAGTGGCGGGTTCTGCTGCCGCCGTGCTGTGCCCTAACCTCGGCACAGATCGGCCGTATGACCGGTCCAGTTTGCAGCGGTCAGCGAGGGTCAGTGCCAGTGGTCAGCGAGGGTCAGCGCCAGTGGCCAGCGAGGGTCAGCGCCAGTGGTCAGCGAGGGCCAATGCCAGTGGTCAGCGATTACAGCAGGCGGATCGGGGCTAAAAGCGGCGTCTGAGCTGATTTGCAAACTCATGAGCGCTGCACTGTTGTAAGGCAGGTGATTTTGGTCACGTGCATACTGCAACGATATCCTTACGACTTTTAAGTTATGTTCGGGCTTTTGATTTCAGTTGAGGACTGCAGTTGTAATTCATAGAATGCTTACCGCCCTGTTCCACCGTAAAAGCGGCATTCCTCTTGGAAGCCGTGACACCGCTCTGAAGGTACTCCAGAGGTCGGCCACCCATTTCCTCCCGAGACCAGAGCAGAGACAGCCCCGAGCAGCGCCCGGTCACACCCATTCCCATGCCGCACACGAAGGAGTGTGCGCTGAGCGTCCCTCATTACATTCCGGCCCTGATTACGGACGGACAAATTACCATTTCTCGTTACCGCCGGACCGGGAGGAGCGGCCGGAAGGACCGCGCAGGGCCGACCAGTGGACGGCACACGTACCCCGCTCACGGCCCGCGCCGGCGAGCCCTTGTTAATAGTGATCGATGGACATCACCGGTTACCGATGGCTGATGCAAAGGAGACCGTTAGGTGAGTCGCACCGAGCAAGGACTGAATACATGGCTAATGGGGCGAGAATCGGTGAGAGGAGCGGGATCAGAGGTGAGCGGACTAGATCAGCGGCGAGAGGATGCATCAGTGGCGAGAATCATGCCAACGCGGAACAGCTGTCTCATATACAAAATTATGCAGTTAAATGTTTTGACAAAAAAATACATACCTAGTAACGGTGGCATATCGCGTGGCAGGGATATATTTCATTTTAATTCGTCAATTGCTTATATGAATATCCAACCTTTGCCCTTGGTATATGTTAATTTAACCCGCGCACCGACGGGGGTCTGCGCCAACTTAGTACCGACGGGGGGGGGCGGATGACCGCCCCCCCCTGAGATCTCGAGAACGAAGCAAGATAGCGACAAGCGGTAAACGGCATCGGATACGCACGGTCAAGATCTACAATTTTTACTAAGGTCATTTTCAGGTCAGGTCAAAGATGACGTCACAGGGGTCGAAAAAGTCAAAATGGCGGCGCTAAATATGGAGAGAGTTTTTCTCGAATAACTTTCGAATTAGTCAAGATAGGAACAAACTAAGGGCATCATCGTGATCCTCTCGTCAATCCGCATCGAATGATATATAAGTTGACCTCGAAAGGTCAAGGTCAAAGGTTGACCTCAGGTCACGTGACCTCGAGGTCATCATGTATATCATTCGATGCGTCTTGACGAGCTGAACACAATGAGACCATCCACGCGTCTGTATCTTGTTCCTGTACGGAGTTATTGGCCAAAAACCTTTGGTGACCTTTGATGACGTCACATGACCTCACAGCTGCCCAACAGCAAAACAGACCTCAAGGTAGTGAAGGTTGATCGTATATGAAGTCATGTATGGTATATGGGGCCATTCCGACCCGTTTTAGTGGTAAAAACAGGGAGTTGATTTTTCCCCCATTGACTTATAATGGGGAGGTCGCGAAATTGACCTGACCTTAGGTCACCGATATCAAAATTCCGAGATATGCAAATTGTAGCTACTAATGACCTAATAACATCCTGCGACTTTCAAAGGCCTCCGACATCTACTGTAGCTCTGGCACGGTGACAAAGTTGCAAAAAAGTGACTTGAGGTTGGGTCATTCAAAGTGACCTGGTGACCTGAACTTGAAAGGTAGGAGGTTCAAACTTGCACACCATGTGTAAAATTGATAAGGGAATAGTCATACCAAATTTCGCGGCGCTACGCGCCGCGGTTTTCCCGCTATTCGCGAAAAACCTCAGGGGGGGGGGCGGATATCCGCCCCCCCCGTCGGTGCGCGGGTTAACAACTGTAATTCCCTAGCTGAAAATCGCAAATTGTAAAGTAATGCTTAATCCAGTTTTATCAGTCAGCGAAAGACCAAAACCGATAATTAGATACCTCTTAAATAGACCCAGTTACTTGTAGGACAGGTGGAATGTTTCCGAACAATTGCTTTCAGTTCATATAAAGAAAACAATAAAAAGTTTCAAAGCAATGCCGCTTTATTCAAAAAGTGCTCAAACAATCGGAAGCTTTCCCTGCTTCCTACTGGGCTAATCAAACACTGCGGTTAAAGCTAGCAGAGTCGAATCAATCAAGAATGCATTAGCGTTTTTGTCACTCTTCTTCTATTCGACTAACATCCTTATCCGTTGTCCCGGCTGCGCCGGTGTCCGCAGCAGACACAGCGTAAGGTGAGCTGGAGCGCGCAGTTCCAGGTCGTCGCGCGAGCTCACTGAGCCCGCACGCCAGCGGTAGACCATGCCTCGGAACGGTTCTTACTGCACCCAGCGCGACCGGGCAGTGTGGCGTTTTTGCGCTGGGTCAACGATAGGAATCGCGATCCCAATTAGGATTACCAAAAGCGGTATGGATAGACCCAGCCGTGTCGTCGCGAAGGAACGTAATAAAGAGAACAGGTGGATAGAGAAGAGAAAGAGAGAGAGAGAGAGAGAGAGAGAGAGAGAGAGAGAGAGAGAGAGAGAGAGAGAAAGAGAGAGAGAGAGAGAGAGAGAGAGAGAGAGAGAAGAGAGACAGATACAAAGAGAATGGGATATAAATAACATATATACAATAACATTGGGAATTTACATATCTACTTTCAAGATTATTCTTTAATCTTTATCCTGAACAAAAAGGTGGCGAAACGTGTCGATTCCCTTTCGCGATTCGCAAATTCGTTGGATACAAGTTCTATCGATACCCTTTTGAGATGATAGCCCCACGATAAATTTATAGCCTATTCTACACGGAGAAAAATAATTACTCCCCCCGGGAATCACGATCCCCTATTTGGGAATCAACTGACACCCATGGTGTAATCCGATTCTGAAAAACAGTGTCCATACACCGTTTTTTAGTGTAAATTGATCTCGGTCAGAATCACATACCCAAGGGTCATTTGACTCTCAAAATTTTGACTCCCATTTTAGGTGTCGTGTCAAAAGATCCTGCACGGTGTCAGTGTAAAATGACACATCTAAGCGTTTTTGACGCTATAATGAGGAGTTTTTATATCCTATAGGTGTCATTTCACACAGTTGAGTGTTTTCGCAATCCGTGACTCCCTAATTAGGTGTAATTTGATCCTCAGTGGTGTCATAATATTCCCTTCAAATGACTTATTGAGGGTAATTTGACCCTCGGTAGTGTCATAATATTCCGGTGTCATTTGAGCCCCATTGGGTTCAAATGACACCGGAATATTATGGCACCACTGAGGGTCAAATTACACCTAATAAGCGAGTCACGGATTACGAAAAACGCTCAACTGAGTGAAATGACACCCATAGGGCAGAGCCGCGGAGTCGGAGTCGGAGTCGGAGTCGGAGTCGGTCGGAGTCGACAGTTATGACCGGAGTCGGAGTCGGAGTCGGAGTCGATTTTAGAAACCCGAGCCGGAGTCGGAGTCGGAGTCACCGAAAATCTGTCGACTCCGCAGCCCTGCTAGGTCTGCGGAGTCGGAGTCGGGAGTTGGAGTCGGTCGGAGTCGACAATTCTGCCCGGAGTCGGAGTCGGAGTCGAAGCTGGTTTTTGAAAGCCGGAATCGGAGTCGGAGTCAGAGTCGCCGAAAATCCATCGACTCCGCAGCCCTGCCATAGGGCTCAAAAACTCCACATGATATTATCAAAAAACACTACATTATTACAGAAGTTGTTTTGACGTCACTGGTGGTAAGAACCAACACTGCAGAATCAAGAGATTTTCGGTGAATCAGACTCCAAATCCAGCTCTGGCTTCCAATATCGACTCCGACTCCGACTACGGCCAGAACTGTCGTTTCCAACCGACTCCGACTACGGCCAGAACTGTCGACTCCAACGGACTCCGACTCTGACTCCGTAACCCTGGTGTAGGTTCAGTGATTTGAGTCAATGCCCCGAGTGACGTCATGTGTGTGCTGCTGGTCCGCCACGAAGATGAAATAGGCCAATCAGCAGGCTGCATTGTCTTGTGACGTCATTTGTGTTAGTCGGTCCACCACGAAGACGAAATAGTGCGACCTTGAGGAAAACCGTTAGAAAGCCGTTGGACTTCAGTTGCGCGCGCGGTGTGCCACGTGGTGTGTGCGGTGTGAGTGAGGGCAGGAATTATTTGAATTTACGTGCTTGTAATGTCGCAAAACGTTGTTTGAAGCGTAGTTTTGTTTCAAGTGATAGTGCATTAACGATAAAGTTCAGTTTTTATTTGTAACTTGCTCTGTACGTATTCAAATAAGGAGGCGCCCTGCACTCGGTGAAATTATGAAGTAAGGACAGTAAGATTGCAACGCACTATGGAAACGGAGGTAAGTTTTTATGTCATTAAGCTGCAGAATACCTAACTCTACCTAAGTAAGTAGCAATAATCACCGGTTGATGGAACATTGTTGAAATGTGAGTAATTCCTTACGGTGAATGGAGTCACGGACCCATGCGGCCCTTACGATAAGTTTTCATTAGATTTCGCCATACATTTCGTGCCCAAATGTTTTGGAATTTATTGTTGCATATAAAATAAAGAATGACATGCATGTATTGTTAATTTGCGTCACGTGGTTAACAACTGCAATTATGACTCTGTTGGAGAGTGTATTTTGATCCCATAAGGTGTATGATTCCGAGAATCATTTGACAATATCTGGTATGAAGACTGATTGAAAAGAATACGTCATCGTCAATAGATAAAATTGTAGCTGCAAGGGTGAAGACACATGTAAGCTACATTTAAAGTCTCGTTGCAGTCTGGCTAATCGTTCCTATAATTTCAGAAGCAGAACATACCCATGAGTATGTTGGTTAGTTGTACCATATTATTGGTCTCAAGATAAGGGCCCAGGCGACCTGTTTTTCTGATGCGATGAATACATATACCCTTTATACCCTCGCCGCAGCTCGGTTCGAGTGCATCCCTCACCCCTGTACACAACCCAATCCCTGCACTCGAATATTACCGGTATTTCTCATATTAGGAGACCAATAGTACCGGTAATATTTATATTAGCTGATGTATGACGCTAACAGGAACAGGCTCTGAACCGGTATAGAAAAACCATCCCAAGAGTCATTTGACACCGTTGAGGTGACACCTACGAGGGGTGTTTTTTGAAGCGTACCAAAAACGCGCAGTTTCCACACGGAGAAAAATAATTACTCCCCCCGGGAATCACGATCCCCTATTTGGGAATCAACTGACACCCATGGTGTAATCCGATTCTGAAAAACGGTGTCCATACACCGTTTTTTAGTGTAAATTGATCTCGGTCAGAATCACATACCCAAGGGTCATTTGACTCCCAAAATTTTGACTCCCATTTTAGGTGTCGTGTCAAAAGATCCTGCAAGGTGTCAGTGTAAAATGACACATCTAAGCGTTTTTGACGCTATCATGAGGAGTTTTTATATCCTATAGGTGTCATTTCACACAGTTGAGCGTTTTCGCAATCCACGACTCCCTTATTAGGTGTAATTTGATCCTCAGTGGTGTCATAATATTCCGTACAAATGACTTATTGAGTGTAATTTGACCCTGGGTAGTGTCATAATATTCCGGTGTCATTTGAGCCCCATTGGGTTCAAATGACACCGGAAATGTTATGGCACCACTGAGGGTCAAATTACACCTAATAAGCGAGTCACGGATTACGAAAACGCTCAACTGAGTGAAATGACACCCATAGGGTTCATGATAGCAGTATAGCGGCGGAACATCTTCAATTAAGGGGGGGGGGAACCGATAGATCCAGCTCTCAAATTTATCGAGAGATCCGTAGGGATCACAGATTCGAGTCTCATTTTTTGCTTGAGATCCTGTGAGATCATAGATCCTCACTTATTTTTTGTCAGCACAGAAATAAAAAAAACACTTGTTGCAACGCATAACCGTTCTGTTTGAGTGATTTTATGTGCTCGCACGTCATAATCCATAGTTTTGTGGCACTTATTGATACAGAAACCCTTTAAAACATGGTTTCAAATGTTGTGCATGGTGGGATCCACTCAGATCATAGATCCATGTTCTTGATTTATCGTCAGATCGTATGAGATCATAGATCCAAGATGAGTTTTTCACGACGGATCCGATGGGATCATAGATTCTAACCTGTTACCTGCAGTTTGCTTCGAGATCCACTGAGATCATAGATCCATCGCTCGGATCCATGCACATGTTTGGTGCTAGCCATGGCTGGTCCGCTACGAAGATGAAATAGGCAATAGCCCCATCAGCAGGCTGCACTGTCAATTTGCGGACGAAGATTTGTGGAAAAATGCGAGACGAAGAAATGCGGAGACGAAGAAATGTGCGGACGAAGAAATGCGAGACGAAAAAATACGGAGACAAAGAAATGCGAGACGAAGAAATGCGAGACGAAGACATGCGAGGCGAAGAAATGCGAGACGAAGAAATGCGAGACGAAGAAATGCGAGACGAAGAAATGCAAAACGAAGAAATGCGAGACGAAGAAATGCGAGACAAAGAAATGCGCGGACGAAGAAATGCGGAGACGAAGAAATGCGAGACGAAGAAATGCGAGACGAAGAAATGCGAGACGAAGAAATGCGAGACGAAGAAATGCGAGACGAAGAAATGCAAGACGAAGAAAGGCGGAGACGAAGAAATGAACGGACGAAGTTTTGCGGACGAAGAATTGCGCGACGAAGAAATGCCATGCAAAGATTTGTCCGGATACACTGCGGTATCAATTGATTTTCGGTGACTCAGACTCCGACTCCAGTACCGGCTTCCAAAGTCTACTCCGACTCTGACTCCGGCCACAGTTCTGTCAACTCCACCCAACTCTGACTCTGACTCTGTAACCCTGGTGCGAACCACAGCTCAGGTCCAGTGGTTTGAGTCAATGGCCGGCCAATCAGCAAGCTGCATTGTCGTGTGACGTCATTTGTGTTCTAGCCATGCCGGTCCGCCACGAAGATGAAATAGCTCGACCTTGCAGGAAAACCGTTAGGAAAGCCGTTGACTTCAGTTGCCGGAAGTGTGCCCACGTGGGTGCGTGTGGTGTGAGCGGGGAGAGGAACTTATTTGAATTAACGCGCTTGTAATGTCGCCAAACGTTGTTTAAAGTGTAGATTTACTTCAAGTGATAGTGCTTTAACGATAGACTTCAGATTTTATTTGTAGTTTGCTCAACATGCGTATTTAAATAACGAGGCGCCCTGCACTCGGCGAAATTTTGAAGTAGGACAAGATAGCAACGCCCCATGGAGACGGAGGTAAGTTTTTATGTCATTAAGCAGCAGAATAACTCTACCTAAGTAAGTAGCAATAATCACCGGTTGATGGAACATTGACATTGTTGAAATGTGAGTAATTCCTTACGGTGAATGGAGTCACGGACCCATGAGCTTTACGATAAGTTTTCATTAGATTTCGCCATACATTTCGTGCCCAAATGTTTTGGAATTTATTGTTGCATATAAAATAAAGAATGACATACATGTATTGTTATTTGCGTCACGTGGTTAACAACTGCAATTATGACTCTGTTTGAGAGTGTATTTTGATCCCATAAGGTGTATGATTCCGAGAATCATTTGACAATATCTGGTATAAAGACTGATTGAAAAGAAGACGTCATCGTCAATAGATAAAATTGTAGCTGCAAGGGTGAAGACACATGTAAGCTACATTTAAAGTCTCGTTGCAGTCTGGCTAATCGTTCCTATAAGCTTCAGAAGCAGAACATACCCATGGGTATGTTGGTTAGTTGTACGGGGACCCGCAGTTGCTACTGTACAGCGACCCTGAGTAAATTGTCCCAGCACTCTCACAGGGAACAACGAAAAGCTGTCAGAGGGCACGCACAGAAAACCTCAGCTGCTCTTGTACACGGACCGACAGTCGATATCAATGTTATCGGTCGTTACTGGACAGGACAGACGGCTAGAGTTAGGGTTCGTGGACACTTCCTAGAGTATTATGACTCTGATTTGGGGTGTATTTTATACCACATATCGTCAAATGATTCCCGGAATCATACACCGTGTGGGATCAAAATACACCCTCAAGATCCGATTACTCCCTGAAGTGACACCTAAAAGGGGTGTTTTCTGAAGCGTACCAAAAACGCGCAGTTTCCAGGAGTCAGATTACACCCGGAATCAGACTTTTCAGACACTTCCTAGAGTATTATGACTCTGATTTGGGGTGTATTTTATACCACATGTCGTCAAATGATTCCCGGAATCATACACCGTGTGGGATCAAAATACACCCTCAAGATCCGATTACTCCCTGAAGTGACACCTAAAAGGGGTGTTTTTTGAAGCGTACCAAAAACGCGCAGTTTCCAGGAGTCAGATTACACCCGGAATCAGACACTTCAGACACTTCCTAGAGTATTATGACTCTGATTTGGGGTGTATTTTTATTCCATAAGGCGTATGATTCCGGGAATCATTTGACGACCTACGGTGTTAAAATACACCCTCAACCAGTGTCATAATACCCTAGAAAGTGTCTGATTCCGGGTGTAATCGGACTCCAGAAAACTGCGCGTTTTTGGTACGCTTAAAAAAACACCCCTTTTAGGTGTCATTATTTTTTTCAGTGCAGGAGACCGATTACACCCGGAATCAGACACCCCCCGAGGCAATCTGATTCTGGTTGGGAGTGTATTTTATACCCCATGTCGTCAAATGATTCCCGGAATCATACACCGTGTGGGATCAAAATACACCCTCAAAATCCGATTACTCCCTGAAGTGACACCTAAAAGGGGTGTTTTTTGAAGCGTACCAAAAACGCGCAGTTTCCAGGAGTCAGATTACACCCGGAATCAGACACTTCAGACACTTCCTAGAGTATTATGACTCTGATTTGGGGTGTATTTTTATTCCATAAGGCGTATGATTCCGGGAATCATTTGACGACGTACGGTGTAAAAATACACCCTCAACCAGTGTCATAATACCCTAGAAAGTGTCTGATTCCGGGTGTAATCGGACTCCAGAAAACTGCGCGTTTTTGGTACGCTTCAAAAAACACCCCTTTTAGGTGTCATTATTTTTTTCAGTGTAGTTTGCGAGCGAACCACAAGACGGCATCCATCCTAATGCTCCCCGTCTCAGGGTCTCTTCATCTCATGAATACAAAGTGCGGATTTCCGGAGCCACGAGACTTTATTAATGATGACGTATTGCGTGACCCCAGACACTGTAAAATGTGCCAGTTTGCAGAAAACGCCCACGAAGCGACGACGTTATGAACACCTTACAATGGTGCTACCTTGAGGAATCTCGCCCCCTGCTGAGTCTGGTACTATTCCGGGGCGGGGTGGCGGCAGCGGCGTCGGAGGAAGCGTCCTGGCACGATGGGCGGTGACCGTCCGTCGCCCAGACGGTTCAGTATGGTGCCGACAGGCCCGGGTGGTCGCTGGCTACACCCTGCCGTAACTCAGGCTGGACATCCGCTCGGCGAGCAGTGATCGGACGACCGGCGTGTAACACGATTATGGCCGGTATCGGGTGGTGACACCCACAGTTACCGTATACGGACCGGTGAGCAGACCGCTGCGGGGCTATACTCCGGAAGGTGCTCATCGTCCCGACTGAAGAGGGAAGTCAGGCAGCGTCCAGTGAGAGGGATTTTCACGCCGGTAGTGGCTCAATCTGAGAGATTTGCGTGCACGTGCGAGGACTGCACGCGTGCCGCTGGCTGATCGGTGAGCTGTGGCGCTGGTGTTACGCTCCTATCGCTCGTTAAGTTCTCCATTTGTTGTCGCCTGTGCCGTTGATGTCTCTTACCTGGAGCGATGGTGACAAAGACAGGTGTGCAAGGAATAGTCGGGTTGCAGCGGGATAAAACTGCACATTTGCAAGGTGCATCACCAAATATGACTGCTTTTAACCCGCGCCCCGCTGGGGGGGGGGCAGAATCTGCCCCCCCTCCCGTTTTTCGCCAATAACTTCTAAACGCGTTACGCCAGCGACGTCAAACTTTCAGTACCTTATCATACATCAATTTGACACGTTTCCTGAAAATTTTAGCGAAATCCGTCGGAAAATTTTTGAGAAAATGACGTTTTAGTGACGTCATGTTCGCCATTTACGCCTCAAAAATGGCAAAATTTCAAACGCCGCTAACATCGTCATTTTTAAAGGAATCAAGACGCAACAAAAAAGGTTATTCGTGATTCTACTTTGTCTATCAAATGGCTATCTCGGTTTTTTGAAAATTTTGGATTTTGGCCCAAATTTTTTTCAAAAAACTGACTTTTTTGGGAAAATATTTATAAAATCCAAAATTTTGAGTGTATCGAAAAAACCGGAATATATGTCAAAGAGGTGGTCTATGTGCACCTACATACCAATTTTTAGAAGAATCGGTTCAAAAATGTGGAAGTTATTCAAAAATTTTTGACGTCACGACACACAAAAATTTTGAAAAATGATTTTTTTGGAAGTTCTAGACCTCGTACGGAAACAAAAATAGCACCATTCGATTCGCCGTCAAAAACTGCATCAGTTAGATACCTTTTTAGGCCTTAACAACCAACTTCAAAATTTGACCTCAGTTGACCTGACCTTGACCTGACCTCGACCTGAAATTCATCCAGAGGTGGTTCATATCACTTATTGAGTGTGCCTATTGAATTCTATGAGTAAAATGACCCATAAAACATGTGTCGCACATGCCCTTTTCTATATTTTGTTTTTGGTGACCTGACATGACCTGACCTGACCTTGACCTTGACCTTTGAATGACATTGTATGCAACGAATATTGTCTTGGTAGTCTAAGAACACGTTTTGGGCAATCAGTCTCAGTCCATTCTTCGGCAACTACGTTGCAAGGCCGATACTGTAGAAACTTGCATCTTGTACCCTTGACCTGACCTTGACCTGACCTCTGACCTATTTAAGCAAAAAAATTTGGGCTCTTAAGATCCGCCTTGTTGAGAGCTTTCGATTGCCGTTTTCCCCGTCTTTCTACGACCATCGGTTCGGAAGTTAGACAGGGGGGGCAGAATCTGCCCCCCCCCCCCCCCAGCAGGGCGCGTATGGCTGAATAGCCCAGCGGGGCGCGGGTTAAGAAAGGTATGTCGACTGCGCACTTACTGTCATGCTAGGTACATGTTTCTGTGTGTTAATCTGTGTGTCTTTCATTGTCGCTTTTATTGTCAGATTGAGATGACGTGGATTGCTGAAAAACCATTTTATGGATGTTGTCCAAAATACATGATGATGATGATGATGATGATGATGATGAAGGTGTCCATACTTCGATGTTTTGAATTTTGATTGTCAGTGACTCAGTGTAAATGTTTGTTTTCTGTGCAATGACCCATCTGTCAACCTAAAAAGGTGGTAATCAATTACAGCTTATTCAATCAAGATATATTTTCGATTTTTCCTGCTTCATTTACCAGAAAATAATGGAAAAGCAATAGCTGTAAGCTTGTATAATGCCGCGGTCCCATGGTAAAAGTACCTAACTTGCGAAAGGCATGGTAACCAATGTCGATGACGGCGCGGGAAGTCGCCTCAGCACCGTCTGCTGACTCACAGCGATGTCCGTCTCCAACCGGACAGACTGACGACTGATGTGGCATCCCTCGGACAGCAGCGGCCGCGGTGGCGAGGTCACCGGGCTGGCAATTTAGCGGCCTCAACCCACCATCCGTCAGCGGCTGTCGCGGCTGGCGGAGACGTCCCGACGGCCGGCGTCAACTGTGGTGCAGCATGTGGCGTTCATGGCGCAATGCCGCTGCCTTATTCGGCGGTGACACTCGGGCTGATGGAAGATATTTGACTAGCGGATTTAGTTGGCGGCGGATTATTTTTGTTTCTGCCTAAGCTGCTTCTAACTTTGCATTTTCTTGTGTCGGCTGGTACCTGTTATGTGACGTGGAAAGCTAAAGGACAGTCGCGGATTTGTCGTTTTTAGGGGTAGTACACGCTTTCGTGTATGACAATAAAGGAGCTTATTTGTTTTTGTGTCTCTGAGCTGTGCATTTTATTTGGTAACATTCGTTTTCGGTGAAAGCATGTTTCTTGGTAATTGAATATTATCCTTTATCAGGGCAAGAACGGATAGCAGCCGGCACACACGCAGTACATGTCAAACGCAATGTAAACTAACAGCGCGACTTTAGGGCGATTTAGATTATAAAAGACGTGGTAGGTTCTTGTTTATATTTAATGACTATGGAACATGACAACTTATTTTGTTTTAGCAGCGATATCATGGCATCACTGTTACCAACACCTGCGCCCACACATAAACGAACATAATAATTCAATTATGAAGTGGCTGTTGCGCAAAAAGACACTCTATACGTGTAATTGTATATGACGCGGCTCGTGGGTTTCACTGATAATTCCAATCACCTGATAAGTAGCGCTGTCTCGCGTTTTTATTCACACTTCTTTGATCCGGAATCGGTCTTCCAGCGGCTATCGGCGTGCACCACCAGCCGACTGTCACCTCCGGGCAGCGCAGCGGTCACTGCGCGGGCACAGTTTACGGCGGCTGGTGTCAAAAACTGGCCGCTGGGGGCCGCGCCTGGCCGCCTTATCGGCTCACGTCATGTCCGGCCGGCTGTATTGGGGCAGGGCCTCCTCCGTCCACCGCTGCTCGCCGTCGTCCGTGATGGATGGCCGCGGTCCTGGACGACCTGTGTGGGTATTGAGGCGCCACACTGCTGTCAGTGGCCATACGAAGGAGCTATAGCAGCTGCAGTGCTGGGATAGCGCGGGACAGGGGCGTAATTTTACTGAAGCTAGTGGGCTTGTTTGAGTGATCTAGGCTGTACCGAAGTATGAACGCACAATATAGTGCACACAGTAGGCAACTTCGAATGCCAAGTTATATATTGCCATTCTCGTGTTTCTTCCTTTTAAGTTAAACCTCGCCCTGGCAGGGCATTTTTCATAAAACGGCCTGGAATGGGGGTTGATGCGATCCCCCCTCGCGATTGGCTCCTATGGCACCTAGAAACACCAATTTACTAGGTAGGTGGGCCCCCTGGATTTCTCGCCCCTGTGCAAATTTGGTTGCTCTAGGTCAATATTTAGGGGGTTTTGGAGGGGTATAAATGTAAAAACTTCGCTAAAAACGTGTCAAAAGTGTTTCGCTTATAACTTTTGATCTAATTAAGATAGAGCAGACAGAAAAGCACCAGTGAAATCAGCACGTCAAGGCGCGTCGAATAATCTACTTTTTTCTTGCTTATGTGTACTTAAAATTTTCTTAATTATTAAGTAAACTAGTTAATTAAGTTCAAGTTAAGCAAATTGCACCATATTGCATATCATTCGATTCGTCTGATCACTAGGAGTACAATGACACCATTTTTTAAGCTCTAGCGTCATTGTGTGCCAAGTTATTGGCAAAAACGTCATTTGACCTCAGTTGACCTCATTTGACCTGACCCATGCATAAGTACCGTAAAGTGGGGCTATTTGAAACGGATTTTAAGTTTTTGGCCTCTCCCTTTAAGACGGCTCATATTTCTTATAGCATGTAAATTGCAAAAATGTAGTTCTCTGTGAGCTCTTTCATATAGGTGTATTTTGGTCCAGCTAGTAATAATGACTGAGATATTTTTTTAGTTAAAGCCTGTCTCAAATAGCCCCATAGGGTGGGTCTATTTGAGACAGTTTTAGTTGCAAGGAAATTAAAGAAAATCGGTCACGCTAGAGATAATTTTTTAAACGCCATGCATTTGGAAATTGAATTTTGATCATTTTGGCAAAAATTGTTTTTCAAAGACTGTTATATGACCTTTATATTCAATCTTTTCCTTTTTCGTAGGACACTTCATTTCGGTAGGGTGTAAAATTGCATCACTATATGCTAAGGCTTTCATAATATGATGTGACCCATAGCTTTCAAACTGACAGGATGCTCATCAAGGACTATTTTAAAGTCATCGACAGTAAAATTTTGAAAGTAAGTTTTTGTATATAGCCCCGGTGACGTGAAAACAGATATACCGAAAGTCGGTGGGGCTATTTGAGACAGTCTCGCTACCTTATGAAGCACACTGTAATGAATCAAACAAGGCAAAAGGTTTCCCAAAACATTTGAGTGAATGGTCTGCATGATTGTTTGTTCCATTGTACATCTCCATGCGAAGAAATAACAGAAAAATGTTAAACGGTTTTGATTTTATGCCGACTTTCCTCGACCGCTGCATGCCGTATCAATTGGCCGGTTACCCTACCACATCAAGTACTTGGATAGGCTCACCTAACAGTACGTTCATGTGTTAAGTAACCTTCAATGGTGTCTTTGGTCAACCAAGGTAGACATATGCTGATTGTCGACTGAGTCAGTGACTGATGAAGTACATTTTAAGCACATACTCATCAGAATAACTAGTTTGGTCACTAGCTAAAGGGTCATTATGTTACACTACGAACATGTAAATATTGCTTGCTGCTAAAAGTACCTACCATGAACCCACTGCACGTTTATGACCACAACCGATTCACCGGTGTTGCTCATGTCGAACGGTCGATGCACTTCAGGTAGATGGCGGTAAGTCTTCTCGGGTGCATCGCATCACCGTTATCATCAGCTATTTGGCATATCCGTTGAGGTTTGACCAGGTGGGCATCATCGGGATTCTGAGACAATGGGTTACGCAATCGGCAGTACCGTTAACAATATATAATATTTTCATGAAAAATGTGCTTAACCTATAAGCAAAAAGGTAGTAGCGATAGATACAGTGGCGAAGCTGTTAAAACTTCAACTTTTTTAAGCTGCAGGTAGGGGTCCTTTTCGAGCAACTTAAATTGTGCGTTTTTCTGTATTTCGTATTTTATTGCAAATTTCTTTCAGAACTTTTCGAAATTTTCAAAAAGGTTATTCAGAGCATTCATTGTTCAATTCCACATCAGCCTAAGCAAAAATGACGAAAAAACATCAAACGGTTTTCATTTTACAGCGATTTTACTATACCATTACCTTACTGTCAGTGGCGCAGCCAGGATTTTGTTTCGGGGGGTCATCGCCTCCAAAGCGGGCCCCCTAGTGTGCGGGCCCCCACCCATTTTTCAGAATCTCTTCATATTTCATACACATTCTGCTGAGCGGGCCCCCTTTACCTGCACGATAACCCTGAGCGAGTTTGAATAAGAAAATGTGGATAGAACAATAGCTCGGCAATCACCCGGTGTTAAATCTTTACGCAAATTGACCACGACAGAAATATGTTACTATGACGTAAGAATTCGTATCTTTCGAGGCCGAAATGTGCCCCTTCCGCAATATGCATAGCATACCTATATGCAATCGGAACTGTTGCCTGCTTCTGTCGGACAAGATACTAGTTCCATGTGCCTGTCCTAACCCGCGCCCCGTAGGGGGGGAGGCCGAAACGGCCCCCCCTGTCCTTTTCGGTCGATATCTCCTAAACTGCTTCAGATATCGCCACCAAACTTTCAGGACCCCTCCGGGCATCAATTTTACACATTGTGACCAAAATTTTTTCCAGAGGCTATGATAGGTTGGCCACAAATGACGTCAGAATGACGTCATGTTCTGTCATTTTCGACCGAATAAAGACCTTCGCGAGAAGACCTGTCAGGCCTACAGCTTTGAAGATACAGAAAAATGATCAAGACATAAAAGGTGTAGAATTGACAGGGCTACAAAACTGCTATCTCGGATTTTTGAAATTTTGAGTTTTGAACCCCAAAAATCAAAAAAACATTTTTTTGGATATATTAGCCAAAAAATCCAAAAAGTTTTTTGAGTTTCAAAAAAACCGGAATATATGTGATAGTACCTACCGTCTTCTATCTACATACCGAATTTCAGATCGATACCTCGTTTTTTGGCCAAGTTATAGCGAAAAAAACTGTTCAAAATTGATGACGTCAAATGTTCAAACTCAATTTTTGGCAGTTCTAGACCTCGTAGAGCAAAACAAAGACCACCATTAGACTCCCCGTGACGAGCTGCATCGAATAGATACCCATTGTATGCAAAAATATCAACTTTGAAATTTGACCTTATTTGACCTGACCTTGACCTGACCTTCACCAAAACGTGACCTAGGCTGGCCCCAAAGGCTGCCTAACCCACATAATCGCATTTGTCATGTAAAATGGACCATAAAACATGTATCACACGACACTTTCATATTGTGACCCCGATGACCTGACCTCGCTGTGACCTGACCTGGTATCAGTGACCTCAGATAGCAAAGTATGTGTTTGACGAACAATGTACCATCGATGGTTTTCAATAAATTACCAATTAACTCGATTTCACAACACATTTCTTGAAATGCCTGTGAACGGTGAAAATCTGACCTTTGACCTGACCTGTGACGTCATCGGTTTGACCTAGGTCAATGAAATTCGGTCACAAGGTAGTTCCCGGGTGGGGCTATCGAACGCCGTTTGAATTTTGAAAATCGGCCGGTAACTTTCCGAGATCTTAGGGGGGGGGCCGAAACGGCCCCCCCCTACGGGTGGTAGGGTCCGCCGGTAGCCCTACGGGGCGCGGGCTAAGTCACCTATTGGCTGCTGTAGTAGATTGTGCCCTTATTCTTCTTCATTACGTGAATTCGCTCACAAGAAGTTTTAACCCTCGCCGGCACAGGGGGGATGGGGTTGATGCAACCCCCTAAAGTTTTTTTTTCGCGAATTACTCGCGTAAAAAGCGGCTGATCGCAACGTAACTTTTAGTACCCTCGCGTTGATCAATTTTACACCTATCCTAGAATTTTCATGACCCTGACCCAAATGAACTTTGACCTTCTTTCCGAGACCATGTTTGGCCAGAATCGCGGTTCGGCGTATGCCGGCTCGCATTAGCGGCGCGTTTGCAGTCCTTTCGTGGTTTCAAGCGTTCAAACATGTGATTTGATGTTGCTCTCATGCATAAGGGTGGATGTCAATGTCACCTGAAGGTCAGATCAGGTCATTGACCTATGAGGACCTCAGTACACTTTTCAAGCTATGCATGTTTCTATACTCTGTTCCGTTTCAAGCTTGCAGCCGAAGTGCCCTGCTGAAACCAGTGCGTGATTTCTGTATATACAGCTCTTACATTTTAAGACGCAAATTCTTGAGCGGAGGAGCGATCTGCCGAAGAAACTCCGAGTGCAAGCTTGATATGGAACAGACTATAGGCTAGTTTTTGTTAGCTGAATTCGAATTTAGCAGCCATTTGAACATTTAAGAAGTAGTTTTGGTGCCTTCGTAACATGTTACGAAGCTGTCAGAGGCGGTTGACACGTATGCACTACGAATGCCCGTCACGATCCCTACTGGTTGACCTGACCTTACCTGACCTGACCCGACCTCGCCTAAATGTATAAAGACATCATCTGTGATCAAAACTAACATAATTTGTTCATGACTTACTTAGTTACACGGGTTTTGCTGCATAACCTGGTACGTTTGACTATTGAAAATGGCATAGTTGAAAAGAGCATACAATTTTGTCCAAGATCCAATCATCGCTTTTGCATGACGAGCAACAATATTCTTAAAAATATAAATGTTTCAAACCTCTACATAGTAATTCATCGATGGCCTTCATTTTTCAATAGGTAACTTTACGTCCTTAATAAATTACGTCCTTAACCTATGTTATAAAATACACTTGGCATGTTCTATAGAAGAACGCATGGTTATCAGACACGAGCACCTCGATGCGATGGATATTTTTCCCAAACCAAAATACTTAGCCGTCAAAAGGCAATCGACCGAAACGGATACATAACCCACGGAGTACGGACACAATAGCAGCCAAACGCCCACCGATCGAAAATACCCCTTATTCGCGTTGCGGAGCAAGCGGGTCACCCTAGCGGGCCCCATTTACACGAGGGCCCGGGCCCTATCCACACGGTGCCCGGACCACGTCCACCCGAGGCTCCGGGGCCCGTCCACCCGGGGCTCCGGGGTCCGTTCACCAGGGGGCCCGAGCCCGATCCACCCGGGGTCCGGGCCCCGTCCACCCAGGGCTCGGGGTCCGTTCTGCCGGGGCCCGGGCCCCATCCACCCGGGGGCTCGGGCGTGGGCCCGTTCTCCTGGGGGCCCGGGCCCGTTCTCCCGGGGGCCCGGACCCCATCCACCCAGGGGGCCCGGGCCCCATCCACCCAGGGGGCCCGGGCCCGTTCTCCTGAGGGCCCGGGCCCGTCCTCCCGGGGGCCCGGGCCCATCTACCGGGGGTCCCGAGCCCCATCCACCTAGGGGCCCGGACCCGTTCTCCCGGGGGTCCGGGCCCCGTTCACCCGGGGCTCGGGGCCCGTTCTCCCGGGGACCCGGACCCATCCACCGGGGGGCCCGGACACCATCCATCGGGGGCCCGGGTCCCATCCACCCAGGGGGCCCGGGCCCGTTCTCCCGGGGGCCCGTGGTGTCCCAGTAGGTATTTCTCGAAGCGGGCTCGTCCGATTAGATTAGGACATCCCCCCTCTCTCTCTCTCTCTTTCTCTCTCTCTCTCTCTCTCTCTCTCTCTCTCTCTCTCTCTCTCTCTCTCTCTCTCTCTCTCTCTCTCTCTCTCTCTCTCTCTCTCTCTCTCTCGAGCGGGCCCCTGACAGAAATTTCGGGGGGGTCAGCTGACCCTCTGACCCCCCCTGGCTGCGCCACTGCTTACTGTCTCAAATAGCCCCACTGTCTCAAATAGCCCCACTTTACGATACACCAAATAAAGAAGCACCAGGTGACATGCTGCTAAGTACTCTGGTTTCAAAGCACAAAAGTGATAGAAGGAAGCGGATATCTTCAGTATTTTCCGAATTGAGTATTTTCCCATAGGCTTAACATTACGACGTAATGACCTCTATCTGAGCTCAGGTCAGTGACATCCAAAAACCGAACTATATGTTATACAACTCGGTGAACTTAGCACATCCTGAAAGTTTGAATGAAATCAATCCAAAACTGTGAGTTGGACAGGTGCATAAGGAAAAATGAAATTTGACCATGACCTTGTACCGGTTTTTCTGACCTAGTGACCTGACCCAAGGCCATCCGGACATGAAATTTTCAGGTCACATGTAAAAAGGCTGCCCCATAGGCTGTCCCGAAATTGGCGGCGCTGCACGCCGCCGTTTTTACGCTATCTTCGAAAAACCTTAGGGGGGTTGCATAAACCCCCCCTGCCAGGGCGAGGGTTAACATTCCACACACATGCAGGACTATTTGGAACATGCCGAGAATGCTGATACCATGGCGTTGAAAGATTCAATGAGTAGAAATTATGCATGTACAGTGGATCTTATTAGGATCTCCAGACGTAACTAGATGGCGTTGAGCCTCAGTCGAGTCCATGTCAAATTCAAGGAGAGGTCACTACCGAGCTGGGCCCGATGGGGAGGTGGGCGGGGAGGGGGGGCGGGTGGCGAGGTCACGGTGCGGGTGACCTGTCAAACAGCCCCGGCGCGGTGGGGCACTGCCGTAGGCAAATGGCGCACTCCAGTGTTGTTCCATATCGCGGTGGTGGGCCGGGCGGCCGGTTAGCTTGGCAGCTTGGAAGGAAAGGATAATGAGGCATGGTTTTGCTGTGGCCGGTTCACCTACTGTTACTTATGATGCACCCAGAGTAATGCAAATGTAGCGTTGATAATGCAGCTGGCAATGGAATGCTAGCGAATGCTCCGAGCGCCTAGCTATAAGGATTAAGATATTATTTATGTCTCCTGAAATTTTCATTGAATATAATTCAAGCACTAGAAAGATCGTATTCGTTCGCCAGCTTTTTGACCGGCTGGCGTTTCTTGCGTGGAGCGCCCTTGGGCAAATATTTAGGCATAACGCAGGTGATTTTTTTTTTTGCTGGTAAGACGCCTTTAGGGTCAAATTAAGCAGTGGCGGCGGAACACCTTTAATGAAGTGGGGGCACTGCCGACTTTTGGTCCCATTCTTTCCATGCAACGCCCATAGGGCTAATGTTAAAATGCCAAAATCAAACGGGGGCACGGTGCCCCGATGCTCCCCCCCCCCGTTCCGCCGCCACATGAAATCAAGTCGCTAAGAGACGATGAGGAAAAGTGGACGAACGCCACATTTCTGTGCATGAAGTCTGGAGTTTAAAAAAAGCTAAAAGTTATTATACGTGTAAGCTAAAAAACAATAAGATCAGGTAATAAAAATATTTGACCCGAAATTAACTTCTGTTTTGTCTGACCATGATTGCATGTATGACCCCGGTCCAGCCTGGTTCAACTCGGCCCAACCTGGTTCGGCTCCCCCCTTTTTAACCCTCGCCCGTATTGGTGTTTTTCCAGCCACGAACGTATAAGGGGGGGGGGGGTCCGTTGGACCCCCCTTGCCGTTTCGCCCCTGATCGAGCTAGAGCTTCGCGGAAAAAAACGAGCGTGCTACCCGCGACGAGAGAAAGCCGATGATACCCAATTTTAAGGTCCTAGGTCATCGGTTGACCTTCCAGGTCAGGTCAATGACCCAAAAGTCGGGAAAATCGGGAACTGTTAGAACGTCGTAAAACGTGGCTGTTGTGGGGTTTTTCGGGGTGCTGATCACGAATATCATGTTAGTTATGATTACTGATGATGTCTTCATGCATTACGGCCCGGTCGGGTCAGGTCAGGTCAGGTCAACCAGTAAGGATTTTGCCGGGTATTCGTAGTAGCCTCTGACAGCTTCGTAACATGTTACGAAGGCACCAAAACTGCTTCGTAAATGTTCAAATGGTTGCTAAATTCGAATTCAGCTCCAAAAACTAGCCTAGAAACATGTAAAACTCGAAAAAGTGAACCGAGATCATCAGAGGTCAGTGACCTGACCTGACCTTCCGGTGACCTTGACACCCACCCTAATGCATGGGAGCAACATCATTTACCATGTTTGAACGCTTGAAACTACGAAAAGACTGCTAACGCGCGGCTAATGCGAGCCGACATACGCCGAATCGCGATTCCGGCCAAACATGGTCTCGAAAAGTAGGTCACAGGTCAAAGGTCATTAGGGTCAGGGTCATGAAATTTTCAGGGTAGGTGTAAAATTGATTACCGCGAGGGTACTGAAAGTTTCGTCGCGATCAGCCGCTTTTTACGCGAGTTATTCGCAAAAAAAACAGGGGAGGGGGTCCATTCGTCCCCCCTATACGGGCGAGGAAATTTGGCCCGAACCTTTTGAATGGAAGGAATCACAAGGACAGAGTCCCCGCTAAGTTGAGCTTGTTAAGCGTTGACCCTGCCATCTACCCTCCGATCAAGCAATTCCTGGTCTATTGTTGTTTTGAGGTTTAGTCTGGTCAAAATGGTCTATGGTTTAGAGTCCAAATTTTAACATGCGCACATAGCCGCGCACGGCCGGTCCCCTCACTGACTTCGCCTGACAGCGGCCTGCCACCAACCACAACCATACCCGTCAGGAGGCTAAAAACGTCAAGCACACGTCGTGTTTCGAACCCGGACTTTTGCAACCGGGACCTGCGCCTTCACGACATGGCACATGGAGTCCAACGCTCTACCGACCGAGCTACCGGGACGGACATTTACCTTGGGGTTTCGCCTCGTGACATGGACAGACGTCAGACACTTTGGCCGAACTTTAGCCGAAACACTGAGCAAGCTGCGCAGGGCGATAGGTGCTCATAGCGTTGAGGTTGGGTAACCTGTGAGCTGATCGCGATGTCGTGAGTTCGAGCCCCACTCCCGGGTCTGGTTTTATCTATGTAGACATAACCAAAACCTTTCCTTCTACTGCAACACAGCTAAGCACGATGACATCTTTCCCCAATATCTTTCCCCAATATCCTCCCCAAAAGTCAAAATTATCGCTTATAAACGTTTAGCTAAGTTCCATTTTTTAGAAAAATATTTTTGGGCATTTGTCTGGAGCCATTTCAACTCTTTTTTTCTTTTCTGATTCTTTTCGACCCGACAAAACCCACCAAAACTGAACGTGCCAAATGAAAAATAATTAACTCAAATAACAGTTTAGAAAAGCCTCATCATGCATCATGAAAAGCATCATGCAACTATCAGCTGAAAAGTTGCATGCTATGAATACGTCCTAGATTTCAAATATCATTGTTCAGCATTTTGGCTGGACTACTGACGCTGCCTCTGGCTTGCCAATTTGTTTGAGATAATGATTTTCAGTCGCGTTCTTGCCGGTTTCCTTGCATGATTCCCTTCAGTCGCGTTCTTGCCGGTTCCACATGAAGAGGATACCACCATACCGGAGTGAACGCACCCGCAACCATCACCCCCTCCCCTCAGCCTCGGCGCAGTGGCGGGCGGCCCTAGGTGGCCCACTCCCGGCGCTACGCACGCCCCATGCGCCGTGATACCGCGTCACTCCCCCTCCCTCCTTCCCCCACAATGACCGGTGACCTCACTTCCCTCGGGATTTGGACTCGCCCTAACCCGACCGTAGCGCCACGTGGTGGCTCTGGAGATCTTAAATAGACCCACTGTACATACGCATAAGTGTGCTCGAGCAGAAACGGACACATTTCCTGCTTGCTTTTAATCCCGTGTTTAGCGGATCGTGAGCGAGGCATGGATTAACCCTCGCCGGCCGAGGGGGGGGGGGGGCGGGTGCCGCCCCCCCCCCCCCATAGGGTTTTTTCGCGATAGCTCCGAACACGCTGGCGATAGAGAGCTGAAACTTGGCATACCTGACCTTTGATCCAAGCCGCATCTTTTGACACCAACCGCATTTTTGGGTCAGGTCAGGTCACTGACCTATGACGTCATAAGTGAACCTCTGCACGGTCTTCAGATGTCGCAACTTCGCAACGCCCTCACTGCCAGAGGAGACGTCACAGGGAAATGAAACTTGCAGGATCTAGTATCCATTATGAGTCTCACAACTTGTATATCTCGGATTTTTCCTAAAGGTCATATGAGGTCAGGTCATTTTCGTGACCTCACCATTATAAGTCAATGGGGAAAAATGAAAACTGCTATTCTGGCGCCGGGAACGATCTCCAACTATCTCAAGCACACAGAATCGTGATTTGATGCACTCCTTGCAAGGTTAGATGCGTCACTTTTGCAATGTTGACCTTCCGTGACGTCATTTATGACGTCATCAAGGTCATATTAGTTTTTCGTCAACTCCCGATCAAATTGAGCTAGCGAGTCGGGAAAGCCACCAATGGACTCAGGAAGACCTGCCGAATCGAATGATATGCGACATGACCTCTTTCGACCAACTTCGTGACCTGGGGGTGCTGACCTGACCTTGACCTGAGGTCAACACCCCAAGTTGACCTGACCCGGACAAAAAGTATATCATTCGACGCGCCTGATCAAGGCGAACACGATGCTGCCAAAATCGCGGCTCTGCGGCCGTTTTTTGCGAAGTTAGTCACCAAAAACTGAACCGTACCCTGGGGCACTTGACCTGACCTCAGAGGTCACCGGTTGACCTAGGACCTTAAAATCGGGTACCAATCTCTGCGTCTCGTAACGGCGCACACGCTCGTTTTTTTCCGCGACGCGCTAGCTCCACCAGGGGCGAAACGGCGAGGGGGGGTCGTACCCGCCCCCCCCCCCTCGGCCGGCGCGTATGTAGAAAACCAATAGGTCCGGCGAGGGTTAACAGTCTGTCGTGGCAGTCGCCGGTATCGACAGCCGCCGCCTCGTCTCTGTCTCGCAAACGGCACAGTCTCTGACTTTGCCCTAGCTCCGTTCATTGGCCGAGCAAGTCACTTTAGAACCCCACAGACGAGTGGGCGCTCGCTCCACTGCTGCCCTGGTATTCGAAAGACTCGCCTCCTGGCGTGGGACTGCACTCCAGCCGGCCGCTTCGATTGTTTTATCTGAGCTGAGAAGCACCTCCCCTGCAGTTTCTCTACCCTGGAGTGACCACAACTGAGGCCTCCGCCGCGCCGCGCCGGACTGCCGGTGGGGGCCTAATTGGAGGTATGCGCCGGTGCGCCCGCGGCCTGCCCACCGTGCTCTGTTACAGGAGAGTGAGCTCGAATCCCAGAGAGGGGTCTTTGTAGCGCTCAGGCGCTGAGCGTGCGAACGCTTCTTCCTGGAGACGATTCCTCATCAATTACTGAATATGTGCAGCTGTTGGGGATTAACGGGAAATCGTCGCGATCGGGGAACGACGCGTTCCTATCCGGCTCGCTCGCGAACTCATTACGACCCCCTGCGTGACTGCTGCAACTGCAAAATGCGAAGTTCAGGCTCAAATACCGTGGCATTAAATAAAACGACAAATCCTTTCAGTGATATAGGTGTTTGTTATCACGCTATTATAGTTAGCCGAACAAAACGCTGTTATATTGTTGTGTAAAAACAATATTCTTTAGATGCAAGTGTCATATCGCAGTTGTGGTTTTCCTCCCAAACGCGCCATTACCGTTTAGGGTCGCATTGCTGCGCTTTCTGCGACCTCACAGGTGGAAACAATCGACCGTGAAAACCACTCCATTTTTTTATTTGATGCTTTGCTTTATCGATAACCTAGAAAACGCCTAAATTATCGGTGAAAAATTAAACTAGAAAATTAGTTTGATTTAATGGCCTCCAGTCTCCACCCTTGTCAAAATATGAGCAATTATGATAATATTTTATATATTTAACCCGCGCCCCACTGGGGGGGGGCTATTTATAGCCCCCCCCTCCCGTTTTTCTGCAATAACTTCCAAACCGCTTGACGTATCGACGCCAAACTTTCAGTACCTTCGGCTGCATCAATTTGACACCTTGTGTCAAAATTTGAACTTCGTACCTACCATAGGTCGGCCGGAAATGACGTCAGAGTGACGTCATGTTCGGCCGATTTCGACGCAAAACATTGAACCACGGGAATCGCTCCCAAGAGCTCAGTTTTTAAGCTAGATCCAATTTCTTTGCATGAGAGGACTCAGAATAGACTGCGCTATCAAACTGCTATCTCGGATTTTCGAAATTTCCAAAATTTCGAAAATTTTATATAAGAAAATTCAAAATTTATATTTTTACATTTTTTTCAAAAACATTTTGACTTTTCGAAAAAAAAACGGCATATATGTGATAGAACGCATTATTATGACTAACTGTAGCAAGTTTTAGCTAAATATCTTCAAAAATGGCTAAGTTATACGCATTATTGCAGAAAAATAACAATTATTAATTTTTCAAATCAATTTTCAAGTACGAATTTGACATCGTACGCCAATATAAATAGCACCATCGTGTTCCTGAGCTCAAACTGCATCCAATAGACACCTTTTTTGTTGAAAAATTATAACTTCAAAATTTGACCTTTTTGACCTGAAAGTGACCTGACCTAAGCTAAATTTGACTCAAAATGACCTCGAATGACACAGACGACATCAAATTCGAAATTTGTGGCCTAAATGGACCATAAAACATGTGTCACGTGACCGACGGATGATATAATATTTTCGTGACCTGTGATGACCTGACCTTGACCTGAAAATCAAAGTACAAGTTTGGTACCCTCAGAGTGCCTAGAACATCTGTTCACGAGTGTGTGAACCAAAAATGAGCCTGATCTGACTTGTAAGACGGCGACCAGAGCCCAAAACGTGAAGAAGCAAAAATGCTAATAATTTTTACTTTGACCTGACCTGTGACGTCATCGGTGACCTCGAGGTCAATGAAATTAGGTTTCGCTCGACAGTTTTTCCGGGGCTATCAGACGCCGTTTGAATTTTGACGATCGGCCCAGTAGTTTCGGAGTTAGGAGGGGGGGCTATAAATAGCCCCCCCCCCCCCCCAGTAGGGCGTGTTATACGCAGACCCCAGTGGGGCGCGGGTTAATACCTGTTAAAAATCAGAAGCACTATAATAATTCCTTTATAGTTTCCTGATCCATATTGAGACTCTGTTGAATGCCGGCATATTGGAATTATTTAATGGATTTTTTTTAACAAAAAAAGTAATTCGCTTTGTATGTGTAGCGACCTGTCAAATACAATTTTTTCGATCGGTACGAGGAATAGACAACCCAGTCGAGAAGCATTAGATGAACATTGGATAGATGCATATTGGCCGTTTTCACGACGGAACTTTCGCAGAGGAACTTATTTGATACCTAAAAAGTACCTACCCTTAGAGGCCTTAACATCCCTCAAACTGAAATATTTTATGTTCAAAATAATTTTAGAAGTTTAAATCTGGGCATTTTTTGCCCTCAAATCACTTATTTATTTACAAACACAGCAATTTTTTGGTTCTAGTAGCCCACCTTTCGACTATGAGGTATTAAATCAGCGTGGCAACTTGCTCCCTCTTTGCTCCCTCGGGTATCTAATTCCGGAATTCTTAAAAACAAGGAAAGTATATATCGAGTTCTCTTTTATACCTATTCAGTTATGTTTTAATGGTGATTAAAATATGACAAATTTTTTAATTACATTTCATATAAGAAAACACGCAAAACAATGAAACAAAAATAACTACGGCAGATTATTACCTTCAGGTATCTAATTCCGACCAATCAGCACCTCAGTAGGATATGACGTCTTACAAGAATGGTGGTGAAGGCCGTTTGCAGTCCCGGCCGGTAGGTCACGTGACCGCCGGGCGCCTCGGGTCACGCGGCGGTCGGGAGTCGGACGCGGGGCGTGGTCGCGGGCGGACGCGCGGGGCATCATGCTTTGCTTTGCTTGCTTTGTCAACTTCATATAACTTACTATCGCATTCGTGTGAAAGCCAAACACTGCTCAGTGCCCTTAGAAATTGAGTTTTGGAAAGCTCAAGTCCCTATAGCTCCTCAGGTCGGCAACAGTTGAAGCCTCATCTGAACCCATGTGAAAAAACGAGGGTAAGGAACCTTGTGTTGCTTTTTCTTTTACCGTCATAATTATCTCAAACCATCACAATTTTGAGTTGCCACATTGTCTGCTTCACTACATTCGTGTAAAACTTGGGTGAAGGCTGGTGGCTCAAAGAAAGGTGAAGATATTTCTTTAAGTGCCTAATCCGTGAAATTGAAATATCCCGGCTTTACAAATCTACACTTTTCATTTTCTCCACGATACATTTTTTAAAATTGTTTAAATTTTATCTACATTTGTTAAAATCGGGGCTTTGGTTTTTTGTAAACTAGATCATAAAGTTTACTATAGTTTTGTGTAACCTGATGGCTGAAGAAAATAGTAATTTTGCTAAAATGATGTGCGGAAATTTATTGCTTTCCAAATCAAATTACTCATACCTATATTTCATTCAAAATTAGGAGGCATTATTACTGTTTTTTCTTGTAACATGAACTGAGTTTGGGTACGGTGCTCCGGAAACGTTGTGGAACTTTAAGCTAGCTAGAGCAGTTTCCATAAAAATTGTTTAGATAGTTGACATGGCTTGTTGACAACTCTTTTGCTGTTTCTAAAAAAGTGAAAAAAAAATATTTTCCTGCGTTAAGCACACAAGGCATGTTATTCTCATAAGATATCGAATGTGTGTGTGTGTTTTTTAAGCTGTTTTTTTAAGCTTTTAAGCTGTAACTTCAGTTACTTCACTTTAGAACATATTGCCCAGAATGCGTCACTGATCATGAGCTGGTATATCATATCATATGTAGCAAATACATAAATGAGAATAGTGTGTCATGAATTTTTGTGCATGCTTCTGGATCATCTGTAATTACATCAAAGGCTCGGCTCAAGAGTGTCCTGCCGACCAGCTTATGCCCAACCCTTCCTGTCCGCAGAACGTCGCCTGCGACTCCCGCACGCCGTTTGCCCCGGCCGTCCGTACTGGTCTTCGCGCTGCGAGCCGCGCTGGAGTTCGCGGCGGCGTCGTGGAGCTCCCATCGGGACGGCGTGTGATGCCCGCGTCGAGCTTATAAGCCGTGAGCCTCGATTGGCGGCTCACGCGGTCACCAGCTGTATGTACAGCCTCGGCCCCGACGACCCCGCTAATGGCCGAGACCGGCATACCCCCGGCATGGGTCCGCTGTCCGGCGCAGCGCTGGCCGCCCGCATGCTATGCTACTTTTGGCTGTATCGCTGCCCAGCGGGAGCGCGCTCCACGCTGCGGAAGAGGTACACGTTGCGACCCGACTGAGGACTGCAACCGGATGGTGACACGTCGGCCTCTGCGCCCTGGCCGGGGCAGGCGTGACCGACGTCACAGTGGAGGAACGCCCAAACAAGACCAGCCCACCGTCGGAGCAGCATGGAAATATCATGTTCTGCCTGGACGTCGGACCCGGCGGCCGCAGTGCACCTGCACACGTGCGGAGAGGGGCGCTGGAGGCTACTCTGGAGCTTCTGCCATTCCGCGGCGCGACTGCTGGCAAAACGGCGGCGATTGAGGCGGTTGGGAACAGCTGCAGCAATGGTGATGGCGGTGATGGCGACATGGCGGTTTGGGACTTCATCTCAGCGCGGCCGCCGCCCAGGCGCCGCTGCGCCCGGCTGCTCAGCCACCTACCGGATGGCGGGGTGGCCCTTACGGCCCTCACGCCCGTTCGGTCTGCGGCCACGTTGTGGGGTGGCGGTCGCGGGGTTAGCGGCGTTGGACTTCGTCCTTTATCCAGACTGCACCGTACCATCTGAACGGATGGATCTGCCAAGAAAGATGACATCCAAGGCGGCTATGAGGCGATCACAAAGCTTCACCAAGAGCTTCTCCTTCATGGGGCCGGCCGGCCGTTAAGTCGCAACACCGGCTGCCGAGTGCCAACAGCTGCGTGCGCTGGCGCCGACGCGTTGTGGGCCGCGCTGCTGACGCCCAAGCTGCGATATCAACCATCTATGAATAAGTGGCAGCGGTGGCGGCTTGTCAGTTGTTAACGTGCCTTAACAGACGTTGCGAATAGCCCGCGTTGGAATCGCATGGTTGGGAACACAACGCAAGTAAAAATGGGCTTCCTTGATGAACCTACTTTTTAAGCATTGTAGCCTTTGTAATTTTGGATGTTTTGCTGTAGATATTATTTTCTACATATATACTATATAGGCACTCACGTGCTTTAAATCGCGCAATGCAATTGAACCATGGTAAAGACAATAATAAATGAACTGAGAGCTGACATGCCCCATGCTTTGTGTGTGTATGTGTGTGTGTGTGTTTTTTTTTTTTGGCGAGTCGATAAAAGTGGTTTTGGACACTGGATGAGTTTTTAGGGGTGTGGTGAGGGGGGATGTAATTCCACAGACATTCTGTCAGATTCACTAATGCAGTAGGTCTGTGCGGTGTTAAGTTATCGGAGCATTCTTTGAAAGTCGTGAATAGGGCCACCGAGTACCTAAAGCCGTGATATTCCCCCACAAAAACTTCTTTTAAATAACCGGGGATAGGTACATGAGCAGAGTAAATGCTATTACGAACGCCTATCACAATGCTGAGCGAATAGGAAAATCCATAGATGGAGAATTGTGCCGCGTTACGGGTGCTCGGGCGCACCCAATCCACCGTTACCCCAGCGGTGACCTTGACCCGCATCGTCTGTCTCGGCTCCAAAGCCAAGCCGGCGTGGAATTGGGAGCGTTCGAGCACTCATGATCGAGCGCAATTCACCACCTAAATCCATTCCTGATACACATTTGCTTGCTCATAGTCATGTAACCCCGGTAAATTCACCCAACTTTCATATTGGTCGCTCCATAGACAGATGGCCACAGAGATCAACTTAAAAGGCCATTGTTGCATTCATTTAGTGGAGATCATTAAAGAGCCGTGACAGGCCACAAGTCGCGTGACATCATACGTGTAACGACCAATGACGACGGCCTGCAAAACCCAATGGAAGCGGCTAGCAGCGTGCAATAAAACAGGGCGCTGCTTTCTAAATGTCTGTCGTGCGCCATAAATGAATATATTCTTTGTAGCCTGGCAACTCAGTATCTTTTTTTAACTATTGTACTAGTATTTAATAATTTCATAATTTTATAATTGTGGTTACGCTTTATGTTGATATTAGTGATAAATCCTTAGATAAAGTAAATCGATGTGATATTTAATAGAAAAATAGCAAGCTAACGCACCATTCATTCGAAAGCTGGGGAACCTACTAAAAAGAACTACTAAAATTCCTGAGGAACCAAAGGATCAAATGGGGATTAAGTAGATGCCTGCTATTCCGTCGTGAAAACGGCCATTGAAATGTTCTTTCTAGCCGTTTTCACGACGGAACTTTCGCAGAGGAACCTATTTGATACCTGAAAAGTGCCTACTCTTTGAGGCCGTAACATCCCTCAAACTGAAATATTTTATGTTCAAAATAATTTTAGAAGTTTAAATCCGGGCATTCTTTGCCCTCAAATCACTTATCTATTTACAAACACAGCAATTTTCGGTTATAGTAGCCCACCTTTCGACTATGAGGTATCAAATCAGCGTGGCAACTTGCTCCCTCTTTGCTCCCTCGGGTATCTAATTCCGGAATTCTTAAAAACAAGGAAAGTATATATCGAGTTCTCTTTTATACCTACTCAGTTATGTTTTAATGGTGATTAAAATATGGCAAATTTTTTAAATTACATTTCATATAAGAAAAACACGCAAAACAATGAAACAAAAATAACTACGGCAGATAATTACCTTCAGGTATCTAATTCCGACCAATCAGCACCTCAGTAGGATATGACGTCATACAAGAATGGTGGTGAAGGCCGTTTGCAGTCCCGGCCGGTAGGTCACGTGACCGCCGGGCGCCTCGGGTCACGCGGCGGTCGGGAGTCGGACGCGGGACGTGGTCGCGGGCGGAGGCGCGGGGCATCATGCTTTGCTTTGCTTGCTTTGTCAACTTAATATAACTTACTATCGCATTCGTGTGAAAGCCAAACACTGCTCAGTGCCCTTAGAAATTGAGTTTTGGAAAGCTCAAGTCCCTATAGCTCCTCAGGTCGGCAACAGTTGAAGCCTCATCTGAACCCATGTGAAAAAACGAGGGTAAGGAACCTTGTGTTGCTTTTTCTTTTACCGTCATAATTATCTCAAACCATCACAATTTTGAGTTGCCACATTGTCTGCTTCACTACATTCATGTAAAACTTGGGTGAAGGCTGGTGGCTCAAAGAAAGGTGAAGATATTTCTTTAAGTGCCTAATCCGTGAAATATCCCGGCTTTACAAATCTACACTTTTCATTTTCTCCACAAATTTTATCTACATTTGTTAAAATCGGGGCTTTGGTTTTGTGTAAACTAGATCATAAAGTTTACTATAGTTTTGTGTAACCTGATGGCTGAAGAAAATAGTAATTTTGCTAAAATGATGTGCGGAAATTTGTTGCTTTCCAAATCAAATTACTCATACCTATATTTCATTCAAAATTAGGAGGCATTATTACTGTTTTTTCTTGTAACATGAACTGAGTTTGGGTACGGTGCTCCGGAAACGTTGTGGAACTTTAAGCTAGCTAGAGCAGTTTCCATAAAAATTGTTTAGATAGTTGACATGGCTTGTTGACAACTCTTTTGCTGTTTCTAAAAAAGTGAAAAAAAATATTTTCCTGCATTAAGCACACAAGGCATGTTATTCTCATAAGCTATCGAATGTGTGTGTGTGTTTTTAAGCTGTTTTTTTTAAGCTTTTAAGCTGTAACTTCAGTTACTTCACTTTAGAACATATTGCCCAGAATGCGTCACTGATCATGAGCTGGTATATCATATCATATGTAGCAAATACATAAATGAGAATAGTGTGTCATGAATTTTTGTGCATGCTTCTGGATCATCTGTAATTACATCAAAGGCTCGGCTCAAGAGTGTCCTGCCGACCAGCTTATGCCCAACCCTTTCTGTCCGCAGAACGTCGCCTGCGACTCCCGCACGCCGTTTGCCCCGGCCGTCCGTACCGGTCTTCGCGCTGCGAGCCGCGCTGGAGTTCGCGGCGGCGTCGTGGAGCTCCCATCGGGACGGCGTGTGATGCCCGCGTCGAGCTTATAAGCCGTGAGCTTCGATTGGCGGCTCACGCGGTCACCAGCTGTATGTACAGCCTCGGCCCCGACGACCCCGCTAATGGCCGAGACCGGCATACCCCCGGCATGGGTCCGCTGTCCGGCGCAGCGCTGGCCGCCCGCATGCTACTTTTGGCTGTATCGCTGCCCAGCGGGAGCGCGCTCCACGCTGCGGAAGAGGTACACGTTGCGACCCGACTGAGGACCGCAACCGGATGGTGACACGTCGGCCTCTGCGCCCTGGCCGGGGCAGGCGTGACCGACGTCACAGTGGAGGAACGCCCAAACAAGACCAGCCCACCGTCGGAGCAGCATGGAAATATCATGTTCTGCCTGGACGTCGGACCCGGCGGCCGCAGTGCACCTGCACACGTGCGGAGAGGGGCGCTGGAGGCTACTCTGGAGCTTCTGCCATTCCGCGGCACGACTGCTGGCAAAACGGCGTCGATTGAGGCGGTTGGGAACAGCTGCAGCAATGGTGATAGCGGTGATGGCGACATGGCGGTTTGGGACTTCATCTCAGCGCGGCCGCCGCCCAGGCGCCGCTGCGCCCGGCTGCTCAGCCACCTACCGGATGGCGGGGTGGCCCTTACGGCCCTCACGCCCGTTCGGTCTGCGGCCACGTTGTGGGGTGGCGGTCGCGGGGTTAGCGGCGTTGGACTTCGTCCTTTATCCAGACTGCACTGTACCATCTGAACGGATGGATCTGCCAAGAAAGATGACATCCAAGGCGGCTATGAGGCGATCACAAAGCTTCACCAAGAGCTTCTCCTTCATGGGGCCGGCCGGCCGTTAAGTCGCAACACCGGCTGCCGAGTGCCAACAGCTGCGTGCGCTGGCGCCGACGCGTTGTGGGCCGCGCTGCTGACGCCCAAGCTGCGATATCAACCATTTATGAATAAGTGGCAGCGGTGGCGGCTTGTCAGTTGTTAACGTGCCTTAACAGACGTTGCGAATAGCCCGCGTTGGAATCGCATGGTTGGGAACACAACGCAAGTAAAAATGGGCTTCCTTGATGAACCTACTTTTTAAGTATTGTAGCCTTTGTAATTTTGGATGTTTTGCTGTAGATATTATTTTCTACATATATACTATATAGGCACTCACGTGCTTTAAATCGCGCAATGCAATTAAACCATGGTAAAGACAATGATAAATGAACTGAGAGCTGACATGCCCCATGCTTTGTGTGTGTGTTTTTTTTTGGCGAGTCGATTAAAGTGGTTTTGGACACTGGATGAGTTTTTAGGGGTGTGGTGAGGGGGGATGTAATTCCACAGACCTTCTGTCAGATTCACTAATGCAGTAGGTCTGTGCGGTGTTTAGTTATCGGAGCATTCTTTGAAAGTCGTGAAAAGGGCCACCGAGTACCTAAAGCCGTGATATTCCCCCACAAAAACTTCTTTTAAATAACCGGGGATAGGTACATGAGCAGAGTAAATGCTATTACGAACGCCTATCACAATGCTGAGCGAATAGGAAAATCCATAGATGGAGAATTGTGCCGCGTTACGGGTGCTCGGGCGCAGCCAATCCACCGTTACCCCAGCGGTGACCTTGACCCGCATCGTCTGTCTCGGCTCCAAAGCCAAACCGGCGTGGAATTGGGAGCGTTCGAGCACTCATGGTCCAGCGCAATTCTCCACCTAAATCCATTCCTGATACACATTTGCTTGCTCATAGTCATGTAACCCCGGTAAATTCACCCAACTTTCATATTGGTCGCTCCATAGACAGATGGCCACAGAGATCAACTTAAAAGGCCATTGTTGCATTCATTTAGTGGAGATCATTAAAGAGCCGTGACAGGCCACAAGTCGCGTGACATCATACGTGTAACGACCAATGACGTCGGCCTGCAAAACCCGATGGAAGCGGCTAGCAGCGTGCAATAAAACAGGGCGCTGCTTTCTAAATGTCTGTCGTGCGCCATAAATGAATATAGGTATTCTTTGTAGCCTGGCAACTCAGTATCTTTTTTTAACCCGCGCCCTGATGGGGGGGGGCCATTTTGGCCCCCCCTGTGGTTTTTCTTAAATAGCGAGAAAACGGCGGCGCGCAGCGCCGCCAAATTTCGGGTACCTTACCGGGCATCAATTTGACACCTTCACACAAAATTTCAAGTCACAGGTCACCTCAGGTCAGGAGTTATTGAGGTCAAACTGAGGTCATGTTCGAGTAAAAATGAGCAAAAAACATGACATCTTTAAACGCTCACAAATTCTACAGTTAACAAGCAATTTTAAAGTTCTTTATGTGGTTGTGTAGAGAAAAGACGGCGCTACAAAACTGCTATCTCGGATTTTCGAAATTTTGGGATTTTGACCCCCAAAAATCAAAAAATTGATTTTTTTAGAAAAACTCAAAAAATTTCCAAAAATTTTCGAATTTCGAAAAAACCGGAATATATGTGATAGTCCGTGCGCTCTTCGATATACATACCAAATTTTAGATCGATGCCTCTTTTTTTGGCCAAGTTATAGTGAAAAAACTGTTAAAAATTGATGACGTCAAATTTTTGAACTCAATTTTTAGCAATTCTAGACCTCGTAGCGCAAAACGGAGACCACCATTGAACTCCCCGTGACGAGCTGCATCGAATCGATACCCATTTTATGCAAAAATATCAACTTTGAAATTTGACCTAATTTGACCTGACCTTGACCTGACCTTGACCTGACCTTGACCAAAACGTGACCTAAGCTGGCCCTAAAGTCTGTCTGACCCACATAATCGCATTTGTCATGTAAAATGGACCATAAAACATGTATCACACGACACTTTCATATTGTGACCCCCCAGTGACCTGACCTCTGTGACCTGACCTGGTATCAGTGACCTCAAATAGCAAACTATGTGTTTGAAGAACATTTCCCCATCGATGATTTTCAATGAAATGCATTTTACTCGATTTTACAACGCATTTCTTGAAATGCCTGTTAACGGTGAAAATTCGACCTTTGACCTGACCTGTGACGTCATCGGTTTGACCGAGGTCAATGAAATTGGGTCACAAGGTAGTTCCCCGTTGGGGCTATCCAACACCGTTTACCGCTTGTCGCTATGTTGCGTGGTTCTCGAGATCTGAGGGGGGGGGGCCAAAATGGCCCCCCCCCCCATCAGACCGCGTTGCTCGGCAGACCCCATCTGGGCGCGGGTTAACTATTGTACTAGTATTTAATAATTTCATAATTTTATAATTGTGCTTACGCTTTATGTTGATATTAGTGATATATCCTTAGATAAAGTAAATCGATGTGATATTTAATAGAAAAATAGCAAACTAACGCACCATTCATTCGAAAGCTGGGGAACCTACTAAAAAAAAAACTACTAAAATTCCTGAGGAACCAAAGGATCAAATGGGTATCAAATAGATGCCTGCTATTCCGTCGTGAAAACGGCCTCTGAATGTTTTAGTCAAAGGGTTTGCCCCGGATCACCTCACTCACGTCGTATCATTTGTAGACTGTACAGTGTACACTGCACTGAATGGCAAGCAATAGTAGATCAACGTGTTCACTGTTCATCCATGCAAGAAAGTTGATAGGAATTCTTGTAATTATTAATGATGAAGTGCTGAGCTGCTTACCAAAGAGTTTTAAGCTGAGCTTCTCCTAATACCGTGCCCTGAAGAAGCTTCAATAATAATAATTACAGCTCAGCTGCTAATAACACCTGTTAATTTTTAAGGTGAGGTGCTTGCACGCCACAAAGCCACAAAATAACACTTTTCTCCCCTTTATGTTGCTCGATTCTGGATGCTCTTTGTGGGCGTGCCGACCACCGCAAAAATTCCCCTCGAGCCAACCAGCTCGAGCCGGCGCACTGGCGCCACGATATTGTCCCCTGCATGTGCAGCGAGCACATATTCCATAGGCGGGCGCCGAGTTTTCCCCGCGGTGGTGATCGGTGGCCCCGCGGCAGCAGCGGCTGCCTATGAAGACGGCCCTGCCGCTGCCGGCCCCCCAGACGAGACATGATCATGCGGTGTTCAGGGTGAGAAACGTCGGCCGCTGATTGGCTGATGACAGGCTGGCGCCGTCCCGAATTGCCGGGTTAGCGGCGGCGATTGTGTCCCGATTGGGCGGGCCGCGCCGGCCAGCGTCGTGTCGGCGCCTGTTTGAAATATGAACAGCCGCTGGCGTCGTGTGGAGGCCGCCTCCCAATACGTCCCGTGACAGACAGGCTGAGGGACCACCGACCGAGGCGCACTGCGGACGGTCCGCCGCCGGACTGGCAGCGGAATGTGTCACATGATATTCAACGTCCCCAATTTCTTCATCCATAGTGTAAGTTCATCATAAAAATAGAATACCTAATAAAATATGCAAATATGCATGCTTCGTAGTTTCCATTTCTTGCAGTTTGCACCATACCATGGATGAGACAACACTCATCCATGACCATACTCAGCGCATATTTATTCTATCAATACTTAGTCTGCGAACATAAAATAATATGTTTAAAATCAGCATTTGGACCAACAAGGATTGTTGTTGAACATGTTTTGCTGGCCTGGATGATACCAAACCGGCCTGGACGCTCGCGAGGTGGCCTGTCCAAAGACTGGTCATGGGAGGCTGATATCGACCGACTGATCAACTGATATTCCCGTCCCACTGGCGACCACGACACTTATAAATGTGATGGCTCTCTGTGGCAAGCGCTGTTCGGAGATGTGTCGGTTCCCATAAAAAGTGATTCATTATCTAGTGTTTCCAAACACGCCCGGTATCATTGGTCTAATCCGGGTAGAATTCCGAGCACCTCTGTTCGACGTCGGTCCCGCCCAGTTCCTCTGATTGCTGACGAGCCGTGGCGTCTGCTGATCACCTCTGCTCCGCCCAGCACGGGCTGACTATGTCCTTGTGAATTCCACAGCTATCTTTGTGTGTAAATCGACCCATGACCTGGCTGTTTATGGCCGAGATTTTATCTAGCTTGATTTCAGCCGGCAGCCTCCCTGACGCGGGCGTTTTTCGGCGCATTGGTTAGTAACCGGAGTGGTTTTTGTGCAACTGGTCCCCTTGTTATACAACTAGCTGTCACAGTACACGAATGCCACGGGATAACAATTCAGACGAGACCCTAGCCCTCCAAAACTCACGCTGGGATACTGTCACCAGACGTCAGCGCGGAGAAACCATGAGTGTGTGCACACGAGAGACACAGACCCTCCGCGAAGGCAGAGCTCTCTGTCCTTGTAACCCTCAGGAGCATAAGCAAAAAAAAGCTATTGTAGCAAACAAAACATATCAACGATATTAAATGACAGCTAAAGATTTATTCTATTTAAAACAAACATTGTCATCCGTGTTTTTACTACGATCCATAATACGTATACCTTAGTGAATAAATGCTCAACTTTCAATGTAGAATTTACGCAATGTATCATTTGAACGAAACTTTGTGGAACGTGGCAGTATTTTTACCTCTTGACATGTAAATATCACCGCGTGCCTGGTTAGGCCGGGTCCAGGCCGGCCGAGCGCGACACTTCTGATCGTTGACTGGCCACACAAGCTGTGTTTACAGGATACAGACGACAGAAGCCAGCTCGGTAACAGGCGCTTTAGCATCAGAAACGGAGTCTCGGAGTGTGTGGTGACCGGATGCTGGCCGGGTGGGTGCGGTTTTGGGTGCCTTCACTAAAAGCCCTTCCCATTGTACTAAGTGGTTATTTTAGACTCTGATGGTGAAAGTGTCGGCAGTTGCTGAGGTTAGACACGCAAGACACTACGTGTTCTACGGTAGTGCATGGAATGCACGGGGCACTCGCATCGTTTGTATGTATGTATATGGGCTATATTCGTGCTTCATGTCTCTAGATCTTGATTTAGAGATTTGATTCTCTGTTCAATTAATCCCGCGCTTGAGATATAAAGTAGCGACGGAAAATTAGTCAATGGTCAGTTTCATCACGTTTCAGGCAGAAATCAAATGCATGATAACCTGCATTGCCTCACACAACTCATCCACAACTGCAGCGTACAGTCATGTTTCACCGAACTCATGCTATAATTCACGGAACAATCGACTCATAAAATGATCCCACCGGTCTATGAATGGAGACATCGTCGATCAAGGCTGCTGTTACATCCAGTGGGTCGTAGTACGCAGTCCCGGAACCCGATCCGTCTGGCCGGCAGCCAGAGGCGTCGGTTGCAAGCTGGACGACGTCCTTCCGATCCGAGTTCTGGCAGCCATGGACCGACTTGGACCGATTGGGGTCGGGTGAGGTCGGTCGTCAGCGGCGCCGACAGGACGCGAGTCGCCCCCGACGCCGGCGATGTTGCGCCGGGGAGCGTTATAACGCGTGCCTCATCTATGTATGGCCAGACAGGGGTCCTAAGTCATTGGTTTGTACATACATATGTGCTGGTGGCGGAGGTCACAGGTCGAACGAGGACGGATCAGTGAAGATGGTGTTATCAACTGCTCAGTCCGCCTAGAATACTTGCATGCCATTTTGGTTTGGGTTGCCTTCGTGTTGATGGAAAACGATTGATTTACTTAACGTGCATACCTATCGTTTCATCAATATAGGTATAGTATTTATCGTTACTCGTGGAAGTGAGGTAGGTAAGTTCATCAGACTCATTTTGCATGATAGTGCCTCAGTCGCGTGAGAGCCGTGGTCCTCCGTTGAGGCAAATGTGAATCGCACCCCGCAATTAGCCCGCTGAAGGTGCACGAGAGAGCTACCGTTGACCGCTGACCACAATACCATTGACCACAGCCTGTCAATCATGCCTGATTCAGTCAGAGGAACGTGGCAGGGATGTAAGTAGTAGGGTTGCTGTCATTAGTGTGTGATAATAGCCCAGGTCACTCGCGCCGTGATCGAGTCAACGGTTGGCAGCAGCCGGGCCCCGTGCTGTTTCCGTTATGTCTGTTTTTCCCAAGGGCTTGATCGAACCTCAAAGATACGAACATCGAATAAAAGATACATTTGGTTCTTAGACTGGGTGCATTTCACACACTGATTGAGCAGTTTCGTAGCCAATTTGTAGTTCCATCTATACCTGCTTGAAGCAAATTTTGCCTTTTACACGAACATGCAAACTAGCTTTATCAATTAAAAAATTGCTCGCTAGATACTGATAACTCTCAGTGGTATATCCTTGCACTGGCGGATCCAGACTTGCGTTTTGGGGGGGGCCAACTCATGCAGGAGCCAAACCTAGGGTACCCCCAAATCCTGTTTTCTCATCGGATTTAGGCCACTTATTTTTCGTCACAGCCCTGACACTATGAATATTTTTTTTTAACTAAAAATAAAAATATATAAATGGTAGCCCACCCGACCCATGCCTTTATATTACTTTGTAAACACTTACTATTGCTTTTGTCGACCAGTTAACCCGCTTCGAGTCAGTGCTTGGGTCCCTTTGCGGGCCGGGAGGTGGTCTAACTCGGCTCCTGGGCCAGGCACTGATTGAACTGTGCTTCATTATCGCTTGGGGGAGGGGGCAAACGTGAAACGGGCCACTTTAGGCCTCTGGGAAGGGGGCATGGCCCTAAATGCCCCCTCCCTGGATCCGCCAGTGTAAGAGACCATTGGAGCTGCAGTTGAGTACCTCAGACGTCAGGGTACGTCCTCAGATGTATAGGACTCGCATGGAGACCTCTTATGCTATAGTGGACTGAAAGGACCCAAAGGAGCCTGTCTAGGGCTCCCGGAGATAGACGTGGGCCCTCAGGAGCCCGCCAGAGCCCCCAATGAGGGATAAGTGAGGGATACCAAGTGCCTGCAATTGCATATTGCATAAGCCATAACGCCATTACAAATCAATATAATATGTACCAGTGGCAGATCCAAGGGGGGCCACATGGGTCATGACCCCCCTTGGTGCCCGGGGGCACCACAGGCCTGTCAGGGGCACCACCGGCCTAGCAGGGGCACTACCAGCCCGCCAGGGGCACCACAGGCCTAACAAGGGCACCACGGGCCTGTGAGGGGCCCCACAGGCTAGGCTTGTCAGGGGCACCCCAGGTCTGTCAGGGACACCAGAGACCTGCCAGGGGCGCCGCCGGCCTTGCAGGGGCACCATGGGCCTGTCAGGGGCACCAGAGGCCTAGCAGGTGTACCACAGGCCTTACAGGGGCACCTTGGGCCTGTCAGGGGCACCACAGTCCTGTCAGGGCCCAGGGGCATCAGCGGCCTAGCAGGGGCACCACAGGCCTGCCAGGGGCACCACCGGTCTAGCAGGGGCACCACCGGCCTCGCAGGGGCACCATGGGCCTGTCAGGGGCCCCACCGACCTCGCAGGGGCACCACCGGCCTCGCAGGCATCACGGCATCACGCAGGGGCACCTTGGGCCTGTCGGGGGCATCACGGGCCTGTTGGGGGCACTTTAGGCTTGTCAGGGGCACCACAGTCCTGTCAGGTCCCAGGGGCATCAGCAGCCTAGCAGGGGCACCCTAGGCCCGCCAGAGGCACCACAGGCCTGCCAGGGTCCAGGGGCACCACAGACCTACCAAGGGCACCACGGGTCTGTCAGGGGCACCTCAGGCTCCCGTGCCCCCCCCCCCCGGATCCGCCAGTGATGCCACACCAGGCGCGGATCCAGGGGAGGGCGACGGGGGCGGCCGCCCCCCCCCCCCCGACATCCGAAAAAGGCGCCCATAGCCCGCGCCAGAGAGGGCGCCCCGAGCAAAACAGAGGCGACACAGCAAAGGTTGAGCAGAAATAGGGCACCTCCTGCAGAAGTTGGGCTCACCAAGCAGGAGAGCGACGCCCAGTTGCCCATTCCCAGCAGATCAGAGTCGCCCCAGAAGCAGATGGGCGCCCCCAGCAGAAGAGGGGCGTCTTATTACAAGAATAAAAACATGCCTTCTGTTCAAGAGGGGCACTCCTGGCAGGAGAGGTGTCCCCCTGAAGAGGAGCGACGCCCCAGCAAAAGCAGAGAGGCGCCCCATTCCAAGAAGAAGAGGGGCGCCCTAACAGCAGATAGGCGCCCCAACAAAAAAAGAGAAGCCCCATAATAAAAAATGGGTGCCACTGGCAGAAAAGGGGCGCCCCCGGCAGCGGATGGGGCCCAGCAGGAGAAAAGAGCCTCCAGCGGGAGACGGGCGCCCCAGCAAAGGGGGGCGCCCCAGCAGAAGAGAGGAGCCCCCTGCAGGAGAGGGGCGCCCCCAGCAGAAGAGGGGCGCCCCAGCAGAAGAGAGGCGCCACAGCAAAAGTTGATCAGAGATGTGGAGCCTTCAGCAGAGGTTGGGCTCGCCAAGCAGGATAGGGGCGCCCCATTGACAATATCCGGCAGACGAGAGACGCCCCAGCAGCAGATGGGCGCCCCAGCAGACAGCAGCTGTTGGGCGCCCCCGGTAGAAGAGGGGCGCCTCATTACAAGAAGAAAAGGAGTATATTCTGCACAAGAGGGGCGCCCCTGAGGCAGCGGAAGGGCAACCCCAGCAGAGGGGCTGTGCCCCAGTAAAAGGAGAGTGGTGCCCCGCTCCGAGCAGAAGAGGGGCGCCCAAGCAAAAAGAGGAGCCCCATAAGAAGAAAAGGGGTGCCTCTGGCAGGAGAGAGACGTCCCCCGTAGTGGAAGGGCGCCCCCAGAAGAGGCGTCTCTAGCAAAAGATAAGTGCCCCTGCAGGAGAGGGGCACCCCAGCAAAAGTTGGGCAGAAATGGGGCGCCCCCAGCAGAATTTGGGGTCGCCGAACAGGAAAGGGCCGCCCCATTCACAGTAGAAAAGGGGACTCCCCAGCAGCAAAGGCGTGCCCTAACAGAAAAGGTGCACTCCCAGTAGAAGCGGGACGCATGAAGAAGAAGATGGGCACTTCTAGCAAAAAATGGGCGTCCCAGATAAGTGGGCCGCCTACAGCAAATTGGTCGTTCTTAGAAGAAATGAGGCGACTTCAGCAAAGTGAGCCTCCCATGACGGATTGGGCGATCCAAGCAGAGGTTGGGCGCCCCCAGGAGAAGTGAGGCATACCAGCATAGGTGAGACGCTTCCAGAAAAGAGGGACATCACCGGGAGAAGAAGTACGCACCAGCAAATGGAGGCCACCTTTTTGCTTATCTCTTTTGCTAACGAAGCGGCGCCAATCTACGACATTTAACCCGCGCCGTGCTAGTGGTCTAAGTTTTCCGTGCCGTGCTGGGGGGGGGGGTCACGCCCCCTCGTCTAACTCGGCTCTTGGGCCGCGTAGCGACACGCGGTAAGCGGCATTCGAAAGATCATCCAAAAACAGAACGAAAACAGCTGTCATTTTTAGGTCAGGTGAAAGGTCAGGTTACCATAGGTCATCAAAAGTAAAATGTTGCCTATTTTAACATTTTTTTTTTCGAAACACCAGCACATACCTAACTCGGATACCAATACAGCTATAATGCAGCGGAAAAGCGCATTCGATAGCCCTTTCAAAGGTGTTTCCGTAACCTGTCCTCAGATATGACGCAAGGTTAACGGTTTAGTCTTCGGAGGGCAAAAACTCTAAAAATAGCCGTTTTACGAATTAACAATGTCTTCCTGTAATAACTTTTGACTCAAGAGAGTCTCGACGTTACCTTTGCCAGCATCACGTTTCTGTTCGAGACGCGTCGAATGAACAATATGATGACTTTTAAAGGCAATTTTGAGAATTTGACCTCATGTCAAAGTCATGACCTGACCGGGAAAGATCATATTGCATATCAGTCGATCCGTATCGTCGAGCTGAACATAACTGAGTTTTTTATCGCTCTAGCATGTATCTATCAAAAGTTCTTAACAAAAAAAAAAACAGCTGTAAACCTTTCATGACCTGGGATAACCTCTGGAACATAACTAATGAGTGGTCACAGGTGCAATGTTCTTATTAAGTGTGTTAATTTTATCTGTATCCCAATGCTTGAGATTGTCTAGAATGACGCTCGTCCAAAAGAGATGCCTTTCAATTTTCTCCCATAGACTTACCTATACATAATAGAGAGGTCGCAAAGCTGACCTGACCTTAGGTCACATATCAAAATTCCGAGATATACATTTCATGAATATTGTTGCTTTCATCAACTGCTGAAAGTTTCAAAGCGATCGTTCAGTCGGTATAGCAATGGTGAGCATTTGAACTTTTTCTAAGGTTAGGTCACGTGGAATAACCTGGTGACCTGACCTTGCATCACCCTGGTCTCACATTTTTACAACATGTGCAGAAAAGATATATGATAACTGATAATGTATACTGAAAACGGCGGCGCTGCGCGCAGCCGTTTTAAACATATTTGCGAAAAACCTAGGGGGACGTGACAACGCCCCCCCCCCTCACGGCGTGGGTTTTAAACTCTCGATTTTGACGACGGTTTGGCGCCCCCGGCTTGCCAGGTCGCCCCTATTTCAACTTGCCGCCCCCCCCCCCTCCCGAAAATTCCTGGATCCGCCACTGTGCCACACCACGCGAAACACCGCCAACTCCCAGCTACCGCGCCATAAACACGTGCCAACATGTCTTTTTTGAAGGTCGACTCCACTCGCGCAACTTTTGACTGACCCTCACTGCTACCATATTGCTTCCATATTATGCTGTGGAAAGCTTTACTTCACCAAGTGGCTAAAAACCTCCATCAAGGTATATTTTCTTAGCAATTTTTCTTACGTTTTGGGGGGGGCCAAACAGGCCACTTTAGGCCTTTGGGGGGGCCATGGCCCCCGTGGCCCCCCCTGGATCCGCCAGTGTATCCTTGCGTCGAGATGTTCGCAGCTTCGCATTATGTTCTAATCCCGTTGTCGCCGCCAGGCGCCATCCTTCAACCAGCCATAAGCAGCCGCCTACAACAGTAAACCTCTGCAGATAGCTGGCGGATTTAGAGACACTGTCGCTTATAATTTGCTCTCTCTCTCTCACGCTGGGCCGGTTTGGTAGGCGGCTGGAATGTTTGGCCACCTGGTCACGGCTGACCACCGCTGAAACGGGGCCTATGCTTCTGTCGCGATGACCATCAGCCTGGTGCTGACCAGGTGCCACTCCTCCGAGCATCAGCAAGGCCTTGGCGCTGGGAGGGAGCAGGAGAGGGGAACAGGGTGCTCGAGTGTGACCCCTCGTCAGCCCTGAGAGGCGCGGCCGTCCGGCCTGGCGACCCGTCCCAGTCCGGCCGCAGAGGACACGGGAATGTCGCTCAATGGCCGCGTCTGGCGGGGGTTCATTGACTCACCGCGCCGTGTTTATGGCTGCCCAGGCGGACAAGCATCCGCCGTCGGCCGGCTATGCACCATTGCCATGACGATGGCGGTCCGTTCTGTACACAGACAGTGACCCAGTTGACATTGCCGGGAGTTAGACGAGCTGCTGCACTGTCTCCATATGATAAACTGCAGGCTAACTGCATTTGTTGAAGTTTAAACGCTTGCGGAACTTGAAACCTCATTCACGATGCTCCTTGAATCAACGAAAAGGCATTTGCAACCGAGCACGATAGCTTGCGGTTCGATGAAAAGTACCGATTGTAAAATTCATGGTTATCTGGTGTAAAGGATTGCTGCCATTCATTGTCAACGGCCAATTGAAAATTTACAGTACCGCAATATAAAGCTTTTTTGAGCTCAATCTGAATCAACATGTGGCGTTGAAAGGCAGCGCCGATCGTATATGTTCACACATTCGCAGCGGCGAAGTTCGACTTTGATCAATATAGTGACCTGTGATACCGTTACTCCACACCGTTCATTTGTCGCCATGCGTCACCAAATACGGTGCTGCGACGCAACCTTGAGACATTGCATGTTAGCACTTGAGTGTTTATTGATATGACACTTTTTCCGAAAACCCGACATGCCGAGACCGTCCATACTGGCTCGATGATGGTTTGGTGGACAGGCTGGGGTGTGGCACAATCACTTGATCATACCAGCCGTGGTGGCCCCAAAAGCGCTAATTTTATCAGGAATTCTCCACATTTGCTGCAGCGCAAACGTGCCACGCTGCGCTGGTGAATGAGGTTCGACCAGTCAGGTGTAGTACACGAAATGCATTTCAGTTTCTCATCAAATGCGACGAGCTCATTCGTCAGACATGCTATCAGGAGCGAGCTGTCACTGGGCGTAAGGTCAGTGTTGCCATCGAGGTACTGCGCTTACGTGGTAGACCACATTGCCCGTTACGTCTATACAGGCCCGTCCACGTTTAACGGGCGCTTCAATGCACTGAAGATCCTTCAGTGTCTTTACGTACTAGATGGCGGTACATTGCCATAATAACTGCATTAAAATCCCAATAAATTATTTGAACAATGTCACTTATTTTGTATCTTCGATCAAAAACAACTTTGATCTCTGGCAACTCCAGTCAAGAACATCGGGACAAGTACTTCAGTGGCTCAACGATGTTATAATCGACACATCATGGATACATTTATTGCCTCAGTTAGGTGAGCCAGGACTCCCGGTGGTACCCCGCGAGTGAATGGAGATATTCGCGTCACACCTCGTGCCTCTCAGGGCGTCAGTCTGCCGGGCGGCCGGCTTACTGACGCCGGGGTGGTCGGCAAAGATCACACCTCGAGCCGGGGTGGTCGGCAAAGATCAAAGGCTGTGCGCCAGGCCCACCTCAGCCGTGGCCGTGGGCGCTTCACTTACCTCACTTATCATACATACTACAGTCGATGAATGGGGCGGTACGACACGACAGCTGAAACGCACATTCCTGGCAAATGCAGTGGCATAGATAATGGATGGAGGAAGCATGTAAGAACAAAAACTCAAAACAGCTTAAGTTTAATTTGTGTAGACTAAATCATGCTAAAAGATCAATAGTTCAGTTAAACGATGCATCGGTCTTTTTTCCTTATTAAAACGTTGATGAAATAAACATGTTTAGCCAATATTTTTGTCGATTAGGTCGTATGCTGTTGGCACTGAAGACATTATTAATAATTTTGAAGTAATATTTATTGAGTTGCCTCAGATCTTCATAAACATGAAGCAGGTAATGGCTACAATACGAATTTTTTTTTTTATGAAAACAGCTGCACCAAGTACCAACATAGTCTTGTCATGTTTCAAGTGACATTTTATAGCACGCACATTTTGTCGAATGCTACACGACCGCAGCCATTGGTGATATATGGCGGCTCGTCCTGGCCGCACAGGCTCTCATACATGACAGATGCATCGTGACGATTCACTCACGCATAATGGTTCCGCAATGGAGCCATAATCGATATACCTTATTGGGCGCAGCGCTGAATGTTCAACGCCTTCAGGTATCCGAAGAGTGTTTTAAAACCGATCGATAAAATAGTTTGGCTTTTAGGAGGCATGTTGGCTTTAAGAGCAACAAATTTGAACCGTTCAGCTATGTGAATTGCCGAAGCTACTGTATACTAACGCATACCGGTGACGGTCTTGCGCACTTTAGTGGATCATTATATTGTGTGCAATGGGGGTTTTATCAAGACCATTGGTGGCGAACAATTTTTAAAGTAGACGTTTTGTCCCACTATATTCGTGGTTTTGAATAAACAGGATTTTCACCAGCTGTGGGACATTTCTGTTTTGCCTCTATACTCTATAAAAGCACCTTCACCAAAAGTCGAGTCGTCAGTTCTATAGTACCAGTTCCCGCTGCCAGGTCTGTCCAGGTAGAGGGCGGGGCGCGGGGAGAGGGTGTGAGTGCCGGGCCGGAGCGGGGTGCTCGGGCCGGGCCGGGCCGGCGGGGCAGTTGACTGTGGACGGCGGCGAGCGGCGGTCGACGGCGCGGCTCTCCACTCTCGACTGGAACTCTGCAGGCCGGTCGGACTGGGAGTGGGTGCCGTGTGATTGGTTTGGTGAACGAACGGACGGAGGTGTGTGTTGTGTACGGGAGTGAGGAGAGGGAGCTGAGACAGTTCCATCTGTCCACCCCAGACCAGGTGGATCGGGGGCTACCCCAGCCGCTCCACCGCCTGTGGACGGGCGACGTCCGATCGTGAGGACCGCGCTGTTGGAATGTCCGAGCCGAGTCCACCGCATCTGTGACACAGGAGGGCAAACAGCGAGTGTCGTCCATCCGACAGGGAGCGACGGAGACTGTTCTGGACAAACAGGCAGCGCGCGCAGTGCAGGTGAGCTCAGGACACACACCGCAGGCCGCTCCGGCCGGTGCGCGGAGATGGATGGGGTCTGACCGATGTGCCGTGTGCCGTGTACCGTGGTCGAACTGTATGCCCCCTGAGGTTAGTGCGTCTCTGCAAATCGCCACCAGAAACGGACAAAACATTTGTTTTTAATGCGCAAGGTAGGCCAGATATGAAATAAAAAAGGACGGCTTTGACAATTTGTTCGGCAAAGGAAGTGGTAAATATGATTGGACTTGGAAAGATGTTTACTAATTTATGTAGCGTTTGTTTGTATAGGCACATACTTGGCATTAGATTGAAGCTTGAATTTCGTAGTAGGTCTATGATGCGAGAAACGAAATTTCAGCAATCATGCGGAAAGTCATATGGAGTTGGCAAGGGATGTTATCTTATAACATAATTATCATCCTATAGCTCTATTCAGCTGTAGCGATGGTTTTGTCTATTTAGGCGCCCGTTGTAACGCTCCTTCGTCCTAAGCGCTGTATCCAAGGCTTTCATACATCTCTAACAGGTTTTATGCACATTTATAGATATGTGATAGTTTGAAACGACATCATTCTGCCATCACAAAACGTTGCTTGAAAATAAGTGTTTTAATTTTCCAGAGAAAATACGTTCTCCACACGAATGCTACGTTACGATTAATTTAAGTAGTACCTATCGCTATCAACATTGATGTTGCCGTTTACTTCTTTGCTACTTCCCACTCCCAGGACACCCTCGCATGAAAATTAAAAATTATCATCAGTCATTGCTTGTAGCACGGTATTGGCGCCCTACAGTTAGGTGCATATATTCAATTTTATCCCTGCAGTTATTTCTAATTTATTAGGAATGCTTCTTCATCTGTGAGAGATTGCGCATTATAAAAATCACCCGTTTTGCTGACTAAAGATGGTTCTACTACGACTTAAAAACATATGGTGGTCAATCTGTCATCCGAGGATTTGATTTAGAAGGTTTTGGCGTTGGTGTAGTTTTTACATATGGAACGCTGCCATATTTGGATCACAATACAGGGAAGATACAATCAGAAGAACGCTGCCAGTCGCTGTAACAAAAGCCAACCAGAAATTAATCATCTTTTGCTGGATCATTTATTCTTCGTAGTTAATTGATTGTTTACGAGCAGTTCGCTGCATAATTGAAATACAGGGTGACACAAAAAAAACGGTCATCACCAAATTTCGAATAACTTCGGAAGTTTTATTCAGATCATCACCAAACTTCGGCCACTTAAGGTCACACCTATGTAGCATACATCCACCAAATTTCAAGTTTTCACTACGAATACTTTTAGTACAGTGTGTGTTTTACTGACGCTCCACAATGTGCTCCAGGTGAGCGCCACGGCGCTGCAGGGCGTAGGCACACTTGCATCCGGTGGGCAAAGTTGTCGATAACCCGATGGCTGTGCACTTTACAGAGTGCAATGGCCTCTGGAGACAGTGCTCAGGGGGTGTGCTACCCCTGAAACGTTATTCTTATCGGGTTATCGGCAACTTTGCCCGCCGGATGCAGGTGTGCCTACGCCCTGCAGCGCCGGGGCGCTCACCTGGAGCACATTGTGGAGCGTCCGTAAAACACACACTGTACTAAAAGTATTCGTAGTGAAGACTTAAAACTTGGTGGATGTCTGCTAAATAGGTGTGACCTAAAGCGGCCGAAGTTTGGTGATGATCTGAATAAAACTTCCGAAGTTATTTGAATTTTGGTGATGACCGCTTTTTTTGTGTCACCCTGTAGATGGTTCCCAGTTAGTTATTGCCTAGAGTGTAATGAAGGCAACCACAGCTTGTGCGGATATATGAACCATTGGATACATCTTATCAATTTACCTACAACATCGCGCCGAAGCAGACTTTTACTATGGCTGTAGCCGGCTGCTGTGGTCTGACACCGGTAAAAGTGGCGGTGTGCGGGTCGGACTGACACGTGCCCGGTGGCCGTCGACGACCGTCGGTGACCGGCCCGCTGACCGTCGTGGGTGAGGTCGGTGAGTGGCTCGGTCCACCGCACCCGTCCCGTCACGGACCGGGCGCGGCTCAAACCGGCACCCAATCGGCCGGCAGCATCGGTGTCGAAACGGTCGACCTGTCGGGTCGGGCCGGGCCGGTCACCCACGCGCCGCCACCGGCACCCACGCCTGTCACCGGTCTACAGCCATCGGAGACACGCGAGCAGCGGAGACACATTCCGAGCGGACGCACACGCAGGTGGCGGCGACACGCAGCCGGCGCCGCCGGGCGCTCCTTCAGTGCACTGCGGCGTACTGAGAGATTTTCCATTCCTCTTATTGGAGTAGCTTTATACGTTGATTAGGGGAATCATTCCGCATAATTGGTTTTTGAGGGCTAAGAAAGGAAACGATGTGGCACTCCGCGCTTCGCATTCTTTCGAAAAGTCTTCACGGAAGAAGATGAAATTATTGCGTCTATTTCATGTCAATGAGCATTTTCATCGTTTGCAAATGCCTCATTTTCTCATATGCATTTTTCACCGTTTTCAATCTCTCATTTGTCGAGAAAAAAAGAGGAACTATCAATTATCATCCACACGCAATACCAGAATGACAACAATATTTTTATCTGTGCCTTTTATGGCAGCTGCTAAGTAACCAGCCACACCTCGCTATAGCTTTGCTGTGGTTCACGCCTTACCAGCGTCCCCGACCCTACTCAAACACCTGCCCAGACGACCAGGTGGTTTCCTCTTAGACGCAAACACGCACGCAGACGCACACACAGCTGGTTTCCAAAGTCGCCACCTGGTGCACAGCGCAGGGTGTGGTTCTCAGCGAGTCACTAACGAGACACGGAGGAGTGATGACCGCCCTGCGACTGATCGCCGGCGCTGGAGGGAGGAGGACCAGGGAGAGAGGGAGGGGGACTGACAGGTGACTCCAGCCGTCGTGCGCCGCATTGACCAATAGGGTGAGATCGGCCGATAGGTGAGATCACCGCTGATTGGAACATTGAAAATGACGCACGGTACATGAAGACAATGGGTGGAATTTGCCAGACCCACTTTGTCCGTCCGGGCATATTACTTTGTGGCTGGCTGACGCGACACACCCATTTTTGCATGATAAAGCCAGCAGCTGGCAACGCGCGTGTCCACAGGCCTTTGTCAGCATTTTTAGCCATTTATCAAGGTGTTAAATTGGCACCTACCTACTTAGTCTATTAGCATTCTCATTATAATGCTTAAACAAACGACGGGCGAAGTTTCCGCCTTCTTCAGTGGCGCCAGTGAAAACTGTGACTGCTCTTTTCGTGGAGACATTGCGTTTGACTGTAACGGTTCCAGTCTCGTCGAAAAGAAAACAGGCACACAGGCCAATTCCGTTTTCCTGAGATGACCGCGATAAGGCCATTCCACTGCACGATTTGTGACCATGGCCCATGACGGTATGGGGCACACGTCCAGCATGTTCTGTGCACGCACCCATGGACTTATAGGCGCGGTGACACGGGTAAGCGCGGCCGTTCCTGAAATCACGCCGTGCAGGGATTTGGCCGGCCACCGCGCCGGGTGGGCTCACTGCACTGGAAGCCCTACACACGCGAGACGCCGGGCGCGGTGTCGGCCGCGGCGGGCAGGGCGGGGTCAGGCCGATACCTCTCTACTGCCCCGGGCTCGTGCCTGGGGGCACGTGCTTGCTGTAGCGTGGCGAGCCCGGCCGCCCGCCGCGCAGCGCTGGGCAGCAGAGGGTCGTCACTGGCGGGCAAAGGTCAATGTCAGCGGGACGGCCGTGCCCGCCGCCGCAATGTCAGCGGGACGGCCCTGCTCGCCCCCGCCTCCTGCTGGCACGGGAGCCGCCGCCGCAATGTCAGCGGGACGGCCGTGCCCGCCCCCGCCTCCTGCTGGCACGGGAGCCGCCGCTGCCGACAGCTCGCATATCTGAGAGGAAGAGCAGACTCAAAATTCACACATACGCTCAGACAATCAGACACGCGGGCAGTCAGACAGACATGCGGCCATAGCCACAGTCAGTCAGTCAGATCGACAGACGGAAGCGGACTCAGACCTTCAGGCATGTGGGAGAGGTAGATCTCATTGGGCATTCCCGATAGCCAGGTGCCGAGCTGTGTACTGTGACTCGCGTGATTACCATTCGGTCCATCACTGGCCGGGCCCGCGGCGATGGCATCTCGCCTTCAGTCTCTGTTCAGGTGTGCTGCAGGAGTGGCTGTCAGCGAATGTTCGCGGTCCATCGCTTTCGGGGACACCTGGACCTCGTGTAGTTGATTGGTGACTGCGGTTTGGTCATTTGATCACATCTGGTGGATTGCAGTCATCGGTGCATAGCCAAGGAAGTCGTTGAGAGCTGTATTCAGGCTCGGAAGGGTTAATAAGCTGTGAACTGATGACAGGTTTGCGGTGCCCATATCATGTGACATGTCTGGGGTGCATGTTCAGTATAATAACTATAACACTGTTGATGTGTTGTGGTATGACCTCGGCTGACCTGGTCAACACATACCGACTGATCTGCTACGGTGGCTGCTACCTAATGAATTAGAAAGTCGACTGCCGGTTCGCGTCAGCTAATGTTTATTCATCGGTTGCGACAAAGCGAGGTGTAAGTGTCAGTCGCAGCCGAATGGACACTCGTCACCGGTCCCTATTTTCATATCATCGCCCAAAACTCGCATCACGGCAGAATGCGCGACATGCACAACGGCGACATAGCCCGACTTTGTCATCACGTCTCACCGTGTGTGGCTCAGCCGGACTGGTATCCCCGAATATCTAGCACCAGTCCGTTGGGGTCACCGGTGTGGTCCCCTCGTTATCGTGCTCCCATCCTGAGCCATGCCGGGTCGGTCTCCGACTCCCGTCCTAAGCTGCCGTCAGCACCCGGATTATCAGGGAGTCTCGGTGGCCTCCCGGGACCGACAGAAGGCGCCGCCGACGGGAGGGGTCATTAGGGGGTCAGCCGGGGTGGGCCGGCAGGACGGGACGGACGGGACAGACACGGGAGCGGTACTGTACCCCGCGGGGCCGACTCCAGCTGAAACCCGGCTATTAACGCAAAATTACGCCGATTGGCGGCCTGGAACGCGCGAAATGGGCGGTGTTCCGGACGAAAGCACGCTGGTAACGACCCCAGAAATAGCCTACGCACAGCCCGGGACACGCATAGATTGCTGGTTACAAGCTGGAAACAAGTATTTAGCAGGTAAACGTTGGCGATGGCTAGTCCAGGATCTTGACGCTGTGATAGGGTCATCCAACGCAGCGCTTCCTTCAGAACTCGGGCCGTACCCACTAAAAAGAAAAGAGAAAAAGACATGCCTACTGAAAAAGGAAGATTATCCGTAATGGCACTGCGGGGCTTAGCGCCCTCGTAACTGCAGCGGCAGTAAGGTGATCGATTGCGCACTGGCTGACATTCCTCGCCAATCTCTACCGTTACCTTGAAATACGGCCGTCTCTGATCGGCCGTTTTGCTGCACCGCCTGTAATTACATCAGTTTGGACGTGTGAACCGCGCTTATCGGTTCACTGGTGTCCTAACTACCTGATTCACGCACCAGCTCCAAGTTCAGACGGCAATAAATCACTGTGGCGCGTCAGAACCGGCATCGAGGCGCTTCAATCCGGTCGAGCCACCGTTCAGCTCCGCCCGCCGCTAAAGGCCGTGCTATGCGTGCGTCCGTGCCTCCGGAGTCGGCTCCGTTCCCGGGCCCCTCTCCTCACGCGGCGCCGCCTCAACTCGAGCGGTGTGTGCGCCCTGCGATGATTGAGCTCTCCTGTACGCCGTCCGTCTCTCGGTCGGAGGCGGGCGGCGCGGAGCCGGCAGGCCGATACCATCAGAATGCGGCCGCCGAGAGCGAGCTGTCCGGCGCGCGAGCAGCCCACTCAGTGCAGCGATGCCGATCAGGTGTGCGTCTTCAGCACCGACAGCTGGCCACTGCTAGCTGACCGGACAAATTGGACACGGTGCGGCCGGCGGGCACAGAGCCGGTGACTGGACAGCGCCCTCAGACGCCCCCGGCCCGGTCACAAATCACCAATGTCCCGGCCGACGCCAACTCAGGTCACCTGTCCACTTGACCGGGTCGACGAGCAGTATTTGTGGCCAGGCTGTTTAGTGAAGCCGCTTTCCCACCGATGTGCAATTAGCTTTTGGTCCAAAACTTGGACTGTTAATGAGACAGTAAACGGCGCCATTTTATAAATCACCGCGATGTCCACCGAGCTGCTGGACCGTTACTGAGATTTATAATGCGTGTTAACATAAAAATCCTCCCTGTCAAGTATTCCAGCACCAATTGCGCTATGCTGCGTGCCGGCGACTGGAACAATGTAAAACGTCCCTGATAAGTGCACCATCTGTGTAATTCGGTCCGCGCTACGTACATTGGGTGTGACAGTTATTGCATTTGCAGACAGTAGCAGGTCGACAAGCAAATCTGGCGAGTTCGCGGCACTTTCCTGAACTCGGCGGCTGACGATGGGGCCAATTTGATCAGATGCACTCCGTACTTTCCTGATTTGGTTAGCAAAGAACGTCGGCTGAGTGGAGCGCAGGCTCGCGCTGCGCCTCTTCTGTCTCAGCGGCTACGAAAGCGGCGCGTCACTTCTGATTAGACGAAAGGTCGGGTTGAAATGCGCGGGGCGCATGGGCAGGACGTAACCCCGGGATGCGTTGACACTTTTTGCGAACAACTCTTTCGAGTGGTTATGCATAGCGTCATTTCGTTTTTGTCTCGGATCCCATTTACCACTCGGTCCCTTTGATATAAAAGGCTTTGAAAAATCAGTCTTGTTCAATCTAAGCAACCACTTCAGAATGCCCTTTGTCATTACGAGTTTCATTTGTCATGTCCTTTTGCTCATGCATGGCATTATTAACATCAGGTGTCATGGAGTTGCCTTAGTCGATATCAGAAATTCATTGACGTAACAGGCAAGCGGCAGCCACTCGTCGAATCGCGAATTTCGAGTTTTTTTTACATTGGATTCAAAATGAAGGGTCTTTGTAATTATCATAATCTAATCAATTGACGCATTTTTTACTCTTTGTGTAAATGCTCAGGCATAGGTGGCGGAACGGGGAGGGCACCGGGGCACCGTACCCCTGTTTGATTTTGGCATTTTAATTAGCCCTATGGGCGTTGCATGGAAAGAATGGGACCAAAAGTCGGCAGTGACCCCCTTTAATTGAAGGTGTTCCGCCGCTACTGTGCTCAGGCACCATTTTGAAACTAGCCATGCTTTTACTGTGAGCTCTGCTGTTCCTGCCGGCGCGGGGCGCCCGTTGCCACACACTGCAGTCGTAACACCTCCTGGCTCCCAAGTCACTGCACTGTCGGCGGCGGGGACTGACCGGCCACCGCCATACCTATCAATGACCGCGACGGGAAGCCCTATACAAAGGTGCCTTCCGCACAACTCGATCAATACTTAAAAACCGACCCGGGCCGGCTGACAATCCAATTTGCCAATCAAGGCCTCGCACGGGTCATGCCTGGCTTCGTATATGTCCTCACTATATCCTTCGGCGGTCAGTGAAACTGATCGCCCTATAAAGAGGCGCCACGACTTACCGGGAAAATTCAGACGCCAGTGTGACTGAACCTTGGCATGTTCAGTGCTCACACGACCAGTTAAACATACACGCAATGCTTATTGATCAATGTCGTGACTAAAAATCGTCCTGCCTAATGTGAGTGCCACCCGCTCTGCAATAGCTTATGCTGTCCTTGGTGGGTCATTCACGTTGAACACTAAACAGCACTCTATGCAGTACCGTGCTGCGAAATAAGATTTGCTGCATCGTTAGGTATTGGATGTCTGATGCTTTCACTTATTAGGGAAGAGTAGGGAAGAAGTGGGACGAAGGAAAAGTGGATATCTATAAGATCTGACCGACTAAACATAGTTATCATAACCTTTTTGCACATTTTCTGTGGAATGCATGCATATCAATCAAAAAACTCATACAGCCGAAATGCATCCTGAACGTCTGCAAATGCCTGAAATGCTCTAATCTTGTTTTCAGTCATGACGTCCACACGGATATTACGGCAAGGAGCTGTGCTGCTGCTCACACTGGCCGTAACCTCTCACACAGTGCACGGTAAGTTGTATTGGTAGGGTGAAGTCGTATAAGAGTACGCACTTAGTGGATTTCTTGCTCTCATTTGTTTAATATTTGAAGGAAAGAAATCGCAAATAGGGAATATTAAAGTTCATTGAACTAGCCATCAACCCATGGGGAAACAATCCTTCAGCGTAAATGGAAGTGGTCTAAAACTGACATTTTCTGAACTGTTGCACTTGCGTACTCTTACCATATGGGGTGTGTAAGAGTACGCACGCCAGGCGGGTGGAGTATGCAAGCATATGAACACACACCTATGCAGCTTGCACTGTCCAAATGCTTAACTTCAAACTCAGAAGGCATTTAAGTTAATTCTAGTATCTAAAAAGAAAAACAAAATAAATCTTTCAAGTGATTATCAGGAAATAATCATGTCGTGTGTTTCTTAAAAAAAAAAAAATGCACAATCAAAAAGGAGAATAGCTCGTATTTGGAAGAATTTCGGGTACGCATCTGCATCACAGTGCTCCATTGATGATATACCTACAAAACAAACGTCATTGAGCGATAGATTAATAATTCTATATTTCTGTATATTCGATTTAATGTATAATTCTGCGTACTCTTACCCTCCTGAGCAGTGCGTCCTCTTACCGTACATGCAATTCGTGCACAAAACAACCCCGAAACGTTGTGCAAAACTTCGCAAACAGAATATTGCACTGTACAGTATTTCCCCAGATAACCTCACAAGTTTCCCACAACAATCACGGAAATGTACCTTATATCAACTGCCAAGTATCCAAATTATTGTACCATATCATAATAATATCATAACGCTCGAAATTAATATTCATCGCCTTAAACTCAACAGCGTCGCCGCTCAACGCCCACGTTCCGTTGGTGACATGCACGCACTGGCGGCTTCATGTCACTTCATGAACTCGACAAACCCGCGTTGCTAAGCAACCGAAACAGCTGATGCGTACTCTTATCGCCCGCGTACTCTTACCCGCCCTTACCCTACTCATACCCAACGCCCTAAAACTACCTAATGTCAATGAATATTAGCCTCGGCAAACACTTTTCTGGGAACAAACACATATCGCGTATCATACGGTACACGTACCCCTAGATGATGATGTGCTTCACACATTTCTGCCATTTCTTTCTCACACATTTTCACAGTCTCACACACTTCTTTCTCACACATTTCTTGTTGTGCGGGACAGAAAACTGAGATGCATAACCCCTGAGACGCTGACGCTGACGCTGACCCGTGCTGACGACAGGCTGCTCGGAGCCGCTGGGTCTGATGACGGGCGAGGTCGAGGACTGGCAGGTGGCCGCCAGCAGTACACTCACCTCCGACCCCAAGTGCAACACCAAGTACGCCCGGCTGCACGGGCCCAACGGCAAGGCCTGGTGCGCCGGCTACAAGAGGGAGGCCGAGTGGCTGCTCATCGACCTGGGCGTCGAGGCCACGGTGGGTGACCAGCGAAGCGGCTCGCATCACCGCTGAATCATAGCGGCCGATCGCACTTGGTTTATTATTGCATCGGTCTGCAAACTTGTGCTCCCAGCGGGTGTGTTTGTGTTTTACAATCGTATGTAGCCATGGTTCTAAGATCAAAATTCACCTTATATGGCAATGTTTAGGTGGAAAGCTCGTGTCAATTCAGACTAATGCTCGATTAGATGATGAGTGGGTGAGTTGGTCCTGAAAGACATTCCTCCTCGACGTTCTGAAGACGTTTTTCCTGACGTTTGCAGATCTCCAGTGTAATGATCCAAGGTCGGGGAGACGGCAAGCAATGGGTTACCAAGTTTGTGCTTTCCTACAGCGACGACGCATACACCTGGAAATTCACCAACGACATCTACGGAAAGAAAAAGGTAGCTATACACGATACCTATAAATCAATAAAAAATAGCGTGTCTGTCACATTGTTTATCAAGCTGTCAGCAGTTTTTTATCACTTGCAGGAATCAGGATGTCATTGTCAATTCAATTTTAATTAATGAACTTTACGTCATCGTTGAAATAAACGACGGAAACGCTTACTTTTCTTACAGTGATCTTTTGTGTAAGTCCCTCAGTCACGCAAGCCGGACTGGATAGTGTATACTGTATAATGTTTTGGAAGACAGTTTGCAACTCCAATAAAGATTAGGCTTCAATCACAGCTGACGACCAATTACGGTGCGGTTACAGATATTTTCGGCCAACACGGACTCGCACTCCCTGCGTCATCTGTACCTGGATGAGCCAATCACCGCTCGGTTCGTTCGGATCCATGTGATGGAGTGGCACGGACACCCCAGCCTGAGGATCGAGCTCATCGGATGCCAGGGTAAGTTGCAATCCATGGCGAACATACAGTGTGAATATGCAGCCGGTCTGGGAGGGCCGAACTAAATACGAAGCATTGGCTCTTTACACGCGATGAGTCGTAAAGCACCGTTCGGTTGAGACCAACGCATGCAATTATCCGCGCGCAAGTTCCTCCCCGTCGCAAGATTCGTGTTTGATGCAACATATAGGCAGTTGAATAGGTATAGTTATCGGTTGTTCGAAAGCTATAATCAAGCAGAAATCAATCATCATTGGCGATATACTTAATTGTATTTCGTCAACATAATGAGATACAATCCGTTCAGGTGCAAATTGTGATGGGAAAGAAGTTCTTGCAAGCCTTCCCTGAGTTAATTCAAATTTGTATTGCAAACGAGAGTTTGAAGCCAAACAAGTGTGCAACAGTTGTTTTCCTGCCATATACAGCAGTAGAGTTATTTATTCATTGCGTTTATTTTGAAACTCGATTCCTTATCCCTCGCCGGCCGAGGGGGGGGGGGGGCGGGTGCCGCCTTCCCCATAGGGTTTTTTCGCGATAGCTCCGAACACGCTGGCGATAGAGGGCTGAAACTTGGCATACCTGACCTTTGATCCAAGCCGGATCTTTTGACACCAACCGCATTTTTGGGTCAGGTCAGGTCACTGACCTATGACGTCATAAGTGAACCTCTGCACGGTCTTCAGATGTCGCAACTTCGCAACGCCCTCACTGCCAGAGGAGATGTCACAGGGAAATGAAACTTGCAGGATCTAGTATCCATTATGAGTCCCACAACTTGTATATCTCGGATTTTTCCTAAAGGTCATATGAGGTCAGGTCATTCTCGTGACCTCACCATTATAAGTCAAGGGGGAAAAATTCAAACTGCTATTCTGGAGCCGGGAACGATCTCCAACTATCTCAAGCACACAGAATCGTGATTTGATGCACTCCTTGCAAGGTTAGATGCGTCACTTTTGCAATGTTGACCTTGCGTGACGTCATTTATGACGTCATCAAGGTCATATTAGTTTTTCGTCAATAACTCTTGATCAAATTGAGCTAGCGAGTCGCAAAAGCCACCAATGGACTCAGGAAGACCTGCCGAATCGAATGATATGCGATATGACCTCTTTCGACCAACTTCGTGACCTGGGGGTGCTGACCTGACCTTGACCTGAGGTCAACACCCCAAGTTGACCTGACCCGGACAAAAAGTATATCATTCGACGCGCCTGAGCGAGACGAACACGATGCTGCCAAAATCGGCGCTCTGCGGCCGTTTTTTGCGAAGCTATTCACCAAAAACTGAACCGTACTTTGGGCAACTTGACCTGACCTCAGAGGTCACCGGTTGACCTAGGACCTTAAAATCGGGTACCAATCTCTGCGTCTCGTAACGGCGCACACGCTCGTTTTTTCCGCGACGCGCTAGCTCCACCAGGGGCGAAACGGCGAGGGGGGGTCGTACCCGCCCCCCCCCCCCTCGGCCGGCGCGTATGTAGAAAACCAATAGGTCCGGCGAGGGTTATATTTCGGAGTGTTGGTAGCTCTTTATTGCCGTGCTTAAAATGGCGTCAGCTAAGTATTTCGCATTCAGTACGTAGGTACGTCAGTGTCGTCAGCTGAAAATTGCCCTCTTTCATAGTGCCGTCAGCTGACAGTTGCTTTGTTCCAGAGTGTCGTGACGTTAGCTGATACATACTCTGTTTCAGAATGTCTTCAGCTGATTATTACCGCTGTTTCAGAGCGCCGTCAGCTGACGATTTACCCTGTTTCAGAGTGTCGTCAGCTGATTATTACCCCGTTTCAGAGTGTCATCAGCTGATTAATCCATTTTTCAGAGTGTCGTCAGCTGATCAGCGTGCCTCCGCACGCCAAAGTGACGGCCTCCAGCTCTCCGCGGTGGAGAAGGAAGCGCTCCTGTCAGCCCGAGGACGGGGTCATCTTCAGCAGCTCGGCCTGGTGCTCCAGACACAAAAACAGTAAGAGATATATGTCAACATCTGCAATTAATTATCCCAACATTTCTATTTTCTTTAATCTTTTGTAAAAAGAAAAATATGCAACTAAAATTGCAATTTCACTGGAATGATATCTATACTATATCAAACATAAGAATGCATATATTTTCCACTTGACAACTTGTCAAGACAAGTGCAAATATGGGGCATCGTTCTAAGTCACTAATTGCTTTCAGGGAACCAGTGGCTGCAGTTTGACTTTGGCCCTCCGAGAAAGGTGACCGGCATCGTGACCCTGGGCAGAGGAGACGGCAGACGCAAGCGCTTCGTCACCCAGTACAGCCTATCCTACAGCAACAACAGCGTCGTCTGGCATTTCTACAAAGACGACAACCACCTCGACCCCAAGGTCGGTCCTAGCACAATGTAGCTAGCTTGCAAGCCGATCCTGGCTGATCTACTCGTTCTGTGTAGTGGGAAGATCGCCAGTGTTTTAGACAACAGTGCCGTCATCTGACTGCCCTGGGGCTGTTCCGTCCAACTGACCCGTGGGTCGATGTACCGTGAACCGTCCAACTGACCGGTGAGTCGGCGGCTGTACCGTCCAACTGACCCGTGTGCTGTCGTCGACAGGTGTTTGCCGGCAACATGGACACGGCGACGGAGCGTCGTCACTACCTGAACCAGCCGTTCGTGGCCAGCTACATCCGGCTGCACCCGGTCGACTGGAGGAAGCAGATCGCCATGCGGGCCGGCGTGCTGGGCTGTCCGAACCGCGGCCTCTGCGGGCCCGGATACATCCGCGTCAACGAGGGCTCCCCATGCAGTGAGTGCTGCTTCAGTGTCCGAAAATAGCGGGGCTGATATCAGCGTGGGTCGCTCTGTAGTCTGTACCCATAGTGCTACTTTTGTGTGACGAATCATAGTTGCCTGAATAGGCCTAACTGATCGACGACTTCGATCGACGGCTTCGATTGACGCTGTTACCGTGCCTCATTTTACCTTCCTTTCTACAACTTTGTTCATGAAAGCTTATTGAGAAGCTTGACAGAATAACGCACATCAACAGTGGAGAACCTGGCGTACCAGCGTCCGACCTGGGTGAACGACAAGCGGCAGAGTTGGAAGGACTGGACGTACGGCAACTCCAAGCTGGCCGTGGACGGCGACGAGAGCCACCACCTCAACAAGTGCGCCATCCTGGACAACTATTACGTGGACAACCCCGTCTGGATGGTCGACCTCGGGCGCAGGAGGAAAATGAATGGAGTCGTGCTGGCTCTCTGGGACGGCAAGGGCGAAGGTAAACAATTGCACTCTTACCGTCAACATCGACACAGGCCTGCCGTTCAGTATTGTAGTACTTATCGTTTAGTGGGTGGATATACCTGTTTTTGTTATCGATTACCAATAGAATGTCAGTATTGCACAGCTTCAATGAATGCCACTTATGGCCAGTGTTTGGGGATATTCGAGTTATCTCCAAACAATGGTCATAAATCTCGTCCTGCCGTGTTTTAGGCTCATTAAATCAGCTGCTGTCGTGCATTATTCACTCAATTAGCTCTCCGATTAAATCACAGTGCGAGAATGCCGTCCCTGCCGTCTGTAACGAGTGACGCTGTGTTTATTATTCGTATCATTTCTCACCCTGTGCCTGCGCCGTCACCGGCAGACAACTCCACTCAGTACCGCGACTACGTGCTCAACCTGGACAAACTGAGCGTCTACGTCAGCAACAAGCAGCACCAGGTGAACGTGGACGCACGCTCCAGCCACAAGTGCGACTACGTCAGCCGAGAGAACGGCGCCCTGTTCCGGCCGCGCCTGCACGTGGCGTGTCCCAGGGAGCTGCGCGGCCGCTACGTCTACATCAAGGCGTACGGCGTGCCCAACCGGTGGCGCAAGCTGTTCACGGCGATCCTCTGTGAGGTGATGGTGTACTAGTGAGGCGGCGGGGGAGGCGTCCCTGTAGATCAGAGCGCCGTGCGCTGAGGACTCGGACAGAGCGAGCCGGCGATGCCCCCGCCGCCACGGAGCCGACCCGCGCCGAGCTGTGGCCGGCGGGCCTGTTTGGTTGTGTAGCTGGATAGACATTCGCGTGTGTTGTGTGTGAGTTGAGTTGGCGACAGTGAGATAGGGTATCTGTGACGTGTTTGTGGTTTGTGTCGAGCCGGCGGATGTGCTGTCGCTGGCCGCCGTTCGCGGACCGGCGGGTTAGCGTCGTCGTCAGATGTATAGAGCATTTTATGACCGTCAGCTGCCGTTTCAGAGTCATTTTGTGCTCAGCTGTCACGGCCTGAGCGTTATGGAAGGCCGCTGTAGATGTAGTTATGGCCATCTCGATGTTGTTCTAAGACATGTTAGGGTGTATATGCGGCGAATACCTCTTCATTCAGTATGTTCGTTAGTTTAATCATAGAATGTCTCCTGTCGAAATTATGCATTGTCTTCTCTTATTTAGGCATGTGAATTACGCTATTACCAGAGGAGCACTAAGCATGTCAGTGGTTAATTCATTTGTATCATGTTGTGACAAAAATGCAATGCGTAGGTAGCGTTTTTTCCTCATTTCGTAGGTAGAGTGCATCTAAGATAAATATGAAGCTGCTTTCATGGCGTCTGAAGTTGAAGCTCCCGCAGACATGATTTATGTTTCAGCAGATTTCAGGTATCTGCTGGATGCCCGAGCCGACGCAACCGCGAGTTATGTTTGCAGCTTTTGTAAACGATTGCCTAACATGACTGTTCGCGCGCCGTCAATGAGAAACGTCGTTCACGGGCTCTCAGTCCTCTATATTTTCTCCTCCATTCCTCCTCCTTCTTCCAGCGCTAACGGCCTGAGCCGATACCACAGAGCCTCGTACAACAGGAGCCAGGAGCCAGGAGCCGAGCCGAGCCTGAGCCGAGCCGTAACTAAAACACGCATACACACAAACAAAACAAGGTAAGTTCCAGACAAATAAATCCGTATCATAACATTGTTCAGTCGTATCACGATAATTTCAGAATAATAAGCAAAGCGCTTCACAATAACATCCGACATTTGGTACGATTTAGTGCTTACCGACAAATTGTCACTCTCCGGCGTAACGAACAAGGTTCATGCTTAAATTCATAGCCAAAATTCTTCCTTTTCACTCAAACAACATTTTTGCACGTCATCAATCACATCTTTCGTCTTTATCTTTCGTAATTATTCAGATTCTATCCAGACATTGTCAAAATCGAGCCGAAAGAAAGTAAACAAAACAAAACAATCCGGTAACCATAGCAACATAGCGTAGTTACCATAGGCGGAGGGCACCGCCGCTGAGCGGCGTCGCAACGGCACCGCTGCTGGGGGCCGTGCGGCGCTAACACCCGCCCCCTTTGAACCATCCAGGTTCAAAACCAACTTCTTAACTATACATATAACAACACATAGGCACACTGCACAGCCTACCGAAACAAGCGTCGCTGAGATCAGCATCAACACACGGAAGTAGAACGCATCCTATATACATTATACATGCACCGTTCCTGATGTCTATCATTGTGATTGTGTCATGAGCCTGTGTGGCGTGTCATGATCTTAAGTGTCCGGTGTTAATGACTTAGCGGTGTGCTGCTAGACTCATGCTGTGTTATACAGTGTAGCTGCAGCTCCATCGCTTCACCAAGACTGCTCTTCTGCGCCCAGAATCTTCACTACCTTCGTGACAGGTCTCAGGAACGTGGTTCCTCGAGCGCGGACCTTCACAGAGCGCACACGCCCGTCCTTACCCATCAGGGTCTCCTTCACGAGACCCAGCGGCCACACACCGCGTGGTACCGATTCGTCTACCATGACGACGACGTCACCGATCCGCAGGTTCGTCCGACTTCTCGTGGCAGCGCGAGATCGCTGCTGCAGGAGAGGCAAGTATAGCCGTCTCCACGAACGCCAAAACTGCTCAGCTAGGTAAGCAGCTTGTCGCCATCTCTTGGGTCCATCCAGGTCATCTTCACTTGAAGAATCACATACCGGTGTCACACACTTCAAATGCAGGATGTGATTCGGAGTCAGAGGCACCTCGTCACGAGGGTCCGACGAAACCGGCACCAGCGGCCGATTGTTCATGATGCACTCGGTTTCGCACAAGAGTGTGTGCAACGTCTCTTCTGTGAATGTTTGGCTGGTTAACAGACCATTCAGGATCTTCCGGACGCATCTGATGAGACGCTCCCACACACCGCCGTGGTGGGAAGCGGCAGGAACGTTGAACATCCATTCGATGCCCTTGTCCAGCATCGCTCTCTTCAGCTTCTCTTCGTTCGCGTGCAGTGCATCAACTTCTTCCTTCAGCTCCTTGTCTGCTGCTGTGAAGTTCGTTCCCCTGTCGGAACGCATCAGGCGAACGTTCCCGCGTCTCGCAATGAAGCGGCACAAGGCACAAATGAATGAGTCCGCAGAAAGGTTGTCTGCGAGCTCGAGATGCACGGCTCTCGTGCTGAGGCATGTGAAAATGACTCCAAACTTCTTCACCTGACCTCTACCTCTCTTGGCGTATAGCGGCCCGAAGTAATCTACACCAGTGCTACTGAACGGGTGAGTGGCCTCCTCTACACGATCCTGTGGCAAGTCTGCCATCTTCTGTCCCTCAACTGGGCGCTGTCGTCTTCTGCACTTCACGCATCTGTGCAAACACCGTCGTACTGCACTGTTCCCTTTCAGTACCCAGTATCGAGTCCTGAGTTCAGAAAGAACATACTGACGTCCTTCGTGTCCTGCCCTCTCGTGACGATCAGCGATGATCAGGTCAGTTACCTTGTCCTTGTCTGGGAGAATCAGAGGATGCTTGGCAGCCCAGTCCAACGCAGAGTTCATCAAGCGTCCGCGCATCCTGATGAGACCGTCCTCCACGAATGGGCTCATCCGCGACAGACGACTGGCACATCGCACCTCACGTCCCACTCCCAGGTCAGTCAGTTCTTGCAGAAAATGAGTTTTCTGAACATGCTTCACGATGATCCTCTCGGCATCTTCTATGTCAGCAGGAGTGAGCTCCCTCACATTCGAGGCTCCCTGCTCGTCTCTGGCCTTCAGCTGCAGAGTCTTGATCGTTCGGCGGATCCATGCCACTGCTCTCGTGAGTCTCTTCCATGACGAATGATATTCAATCAGACGATCGATGGGATTGGCGCTGGAGTTGTCAGCCTTCTCGTTCTGCACAACAACAGCTGCCGAACTTGTCTTCGCTTGCTTCACTTCCGGGTCATCCGGGTGAATCTCACCGACGCACGGAGACCTTGGCCAATTCTCCTGTGAGCTCCTGAGAAATGGCGGGCCGTTGTACCACATGTCGCTGTCTTGCAGTACTCCTCTTGAAACCATGTCAGCAGGATTCAGCGACGAGGGTGCGTACCGCCACTGTTCGTTCTTCGATCCAGCGTGTATCGCAGCAAGTCGATTCGCCACAAAGATGTGATAGCGCGAGGTCTCGTTCTCGATGTAACGCAACACGGTCGTGCTATCCGTCCAAAAGGTGACGTCATGGATCCTCATGTCCAGTGCTCGCAAGAGCTCTTGGTTCACGTCTACGGCAAGCTTGGCTGCGGCTAGTTCAAGACGCGGGACCGTAATCGCCTTGAGCGGAGCGACTCGGCCTCGGCTAAGAACCAGGGAACCGAACACTTCACCATCTCCGCGCACAGTGCGTATGTATGACGCGGTGCCATAGCCCTTCAGACTGGCGTCACTGAAGTGGTGCAGACTCACTGCATCCGCGGCACTTATGCCATATGGATCATAACATCTTGGCACGCGAACGTCTGGCAGGGACTTCAACCCACTCAGCCATCTGTTCCATTCTTCTTCAACTTCATTGGGAATGTCATCGTCCCAGCCGGTTCGTAGACGCGTCAGTTCCTGAAGAATCATCCGTCCTTGAAGAACGCGAGGAGCAGCCAGGCCTAACGGGTCGTAACAGGCTGCGGTCGCGGAGAGTATTCCGCGTCGAGTACGTGGTCTTCTGTTGAGAGCGTCTACGTCGATGCTGAATCCAAGCTCATCCTTGTGAGTATCCCAGAGTACACCTAAGACTCTCTCGCTTGAAGAGGTTTCCTGTCCAAGGTGAGTTTCAGTCTTTCCCTTGTCATCTTCTGATAGCGCTCTCAGAACTTCGGTGCTGTTGGAGTTGAACTTCGTGAGTCGGAAGCCACCCATGCTGCACAGCTGCTTCAGGTCCTGCGCCATCTTCGCAGCGGAGGCTTCTGACGTCGTCGATTGGCATACGTCATCCACATAGAAACTTCTTTGCAGTGTCTTCTTCACTTCGGGGGTGTATCCTGTGCCGAAGTCTTCTGCCGTCCGATGAAGAGCGTAGTTCGCGCAACTGGGACTGGATGTCGCTCCGAACAGATGTCTTGTCATCCTGAAGACACGTGGTGTTGAAGAAGTGTCGCCTTCTGGCCACCACAGGAAGCTCAGATAGTTCCTGTCGCTCTCCGGTACCATCACCTGAAGAAACATGGACTCGATGTCACCGGTAAAGGCTACCGTCTCTTGTCGGAAGCGGACTAGCACGTCCACCAGGGAGTTCGTCAGGTTCGGGCCTTGCATGAGTACATCATTCAGACTCACTCCATTGTATGACGCGCTGCAATCAAAAACTACTCTAAGCTTGTTTTTGGTCGGGTGATACACCCCATGGTGCGGGATATACCAGCGCTCTTCCTTTCCTTCTTCTGAGTCTGGTGCTGCTTCCTCAGCATATCCTTCATCCAGAAGCTTCTTCATCTGCTCCTTGTAGTCAGCTTCATTAATTGGATCCTTCTCGAACTTTCTTCTCAGTGATTCCAGTCGTCTTGCTGCCATCACTCTGTTGTCTGGCAAATCGGGTTTCGCATCTCGGAATGGCAGACCGATTTCGTACTTCTCTCCGTCCTTCTTGCATGTATCTTCCACCTTGAGGCACCACTTGACGTCCTCGACTGAGTAACCTCTGCGACTATCATGGCTGTCAAGGAACTCGAGCTCGGGATCTTCCAGCATCTTGATGCGGTTGACACGCGCGACGTGTGCACCTGGTCCCTTCTTCCCCTCAACGCCACAGACCAGCCAACCGTATCTGGTTCTGACGGCGTAGGGGCCCTTCTGACCTGGGCAGCTCACCACTTCCAATGGTTCTGACACCACGCTGGCGTTTGCACCGATGAGCAGGCCGATCTCTCTTGATGTCTTCTCAGTAAAACCAGCTTCAACTCCACGTTGTCGGAGATGTGGCCACTTGCTGATGTCTTCTTGTCGTACGATGTCTTGCTTTTCCACCGGTATGTGCTCTAGAACATACAACGCTGGAAGTTCAACTTGGTTGCCACCATCTTCAGTTCCGATACTGACACCAGTGACCAACGAGGTCTTCATTCTTCGCTCTCCATTGATGGTGGACATGACTACATATGTCTTCTCGTCTGGTTGAATGCCTAACTGACTTGCCAGCTTACGTGAGATGAATGAGTGCGTACTGCCAGGATCTATGAAGGCTCCAGTCAGCACGGACCGTTCCTTGACGTTGGCTGATACTGGAAGCACCTGCAGCTTTCCACCGCCTTCACACTCTTGTGACACATGTCCTGCCGTCACGACGTTGGCGTTGGGCAGCGCATCTCTGTGCATACTTGTAGGATGCGACTTCTCGCACTTCTTACAGCGGCTTCGTTTCTGACAGTTCTTGGAGATATGTCCTTCCTGTAAGCAGCCGAAACATAGTCCATGTTGACGTATGTAGTCAGTCTTCTCTTCCTCAGTCTTCGCCCCGAAAGCTCTGCAAGTCTCCAGGTCATGAGGATGCTCGCAGTAGGCACACTTGGCCGGTTGCTTCATGTTGCTTGCGTAAGCTCGACTTCTTCGTTCTTGGCGGAGCTGATGCTCCCGATTCTTCATCTCCTTTCTTGCAGGCTGCTGTGCTTTCTGCACGGTCGTGGCTTGCGGTCGTGTGTCCTTCTTCTCTTGAGCACTGAGCACATGTCTTCCATAGACAGGGTTGGACACGATTCTTGCTTCTGATTCGATGAACTCGACGAAGTCTCTGAAACTGACCTGCCTCTGGTCAGTCCTCTTCATTTCTCCGTCTTCTCTTCTGTCTCGTCTCTGATCCTGTTCGATCCTGTCGACCGCTCTGCGCCAGCGATCAGCGACCCACGGCGTCTTCTGAATGGCCTGGCAGATCATCCATGAATCAAACCCACTGTCTGCCAAAGCAGGTGAGTGAAGAGCGTTGAGAGCACCTCGCAGAAACACTGAGTAGTCATCAAGGCCGTTCACATCTTCATATCTCACGCGCGGGTAGTTTTGAATCTTCTCGATCACTGATGCTCTGGACTTCATCGCATTGTCATATCTCACTTTGAGTAGACGAATAGCTTCACTGTAACCATCATCACCCAGGTAGACGCAGGTGGCTACAATGTCATGAGGCTTACCTTTGGTCAGCTGCAACAGGTACATCAGCTTCTCTTCTTCAATCTTCCCTGTCCAGCCTACATGCAATGTTAGACTGGAAAGCTGTGATGAATGGTAGGAAGTCTTCTTCGGTTCCATCAAACGCACGTAACTCCAATGGCTGAAGTCCGATTCTTCTCATCACCAGCCTGTCCGTTGTGTTGAGATCCATTTGCTGAACTGAGCCAGCCGACTTGTCATGAGATGCTCTTCCTGCGCCTGCATGTCTGTCTTCTTTCGTTTCATTGTCTTGTTTCTTGTCATTGTGACACGCCGTACTTTCTTTCGATTTCGAACCGAATTTCATGTAACACACTGTCCTATCTCCGAGCCATGTGGACCGATCGATTCTCGATGCGCTTCGCTGCTCCATATAAAAGCAGCGGCGACACGAGCGCGCGGACACTCTTACCCCGTTTACATGAGTCAGCGAAAATGACGTTTAGAACGGATATTTCCGTTTAGCGAAAAGTGCGCAAGTTTCGACTCATGTAAACTGGTTTGGGCGCGCAAAAATGACGATTACGCGGAACGGAAATATCCGATGAATTAATGGGAAATATCCGTTTAGGACGTCAGGCCTAAACGGATTTTTTGCGCATCTAGCAGAAAATGACATGAATATGCATGTTTTATAGATGAAATTTTTTAGTTTACACATCAAAATACATGTTTATGTTGAATGGTAGGTCTAATGACAATGAAATCCACTTTTTGCCCCTGATTTCGCGCCATTGTGGCAGATTCATGAAGTACCTACATAAGTGTTGAGAGGAACGTCCTATGCTTCAAAACGGAAGCATTCTAGTTGAGGGGTAATTTCCTTATTTCTTAGATTCAACAATCAGGGTTCAATTCCAGGGCAACCAACATAGCCTTCCCAGCCAGTCGCTCCCTATAGCCACTTGGAACAGCATGGTAGTGCCATTTAGTGCTTAGTACACTGGATATGATGCTTGATTTATTTTGCTTTAGTACATGCTCCCAAAAATGTTCTCTACCTAGGTACTGCAAACTTCCTAGCAGTGATTCAGATAACTTATGCTTCAGCGAACAGCCACCAGACGGCAGGGCACGCAGGCTGGTTGAGACAGGAACTTGGCTGCATGCCAAAATATACACAAGACACACAGCCAAATTTACTCAGTGACATTGCCATCTGCCCCCCCCCCCACCAATATTTAAATGTTCTTAGATAATTGTTCCAAAGAAGTAGATTCTTCAGTGGTGGGAAGGCCTCTGAAAGTTTGGTTAATCTCGGGTGGTGGAAGCAGGTAGGTACCTGGCAAGTTTTGTGGAATTTGTAGAATCATACCTAACCTTACCTACCAACCTAACTTTCAACCTACCATCCTTCAAACACACCTACATGCCTACAACCTATCATACCAAACTACTTCCTACCAATCTACAAGGTCAACCAACCTACCAAACCACATAGGTGCCACTCGGACTTCATCTTCACATCTTACCTGGTGTGATTGAGAGTGGATTATTCTATGCATTTTGAAAATTGCACTGATAGTGTCTCAAAGTTTGGTGGTGAGTAGATGTAACTTCTGATATGAATAAAACACATGGAACTGATGGATCCTGTGTTGCACTCGACAGTCAAGCAATGCAATGCACAGCACAGGTCACATCTACTACACAATTCACCTAGTACTGATCTGACCCCTGTCTTTGAAGAACTGAGCAGCTAAAAGCAAAACATGAAAATAAAGTGCTGGAATATTCAAGTGCTTCAAATGTGTTAACCAAAATGTATGCACAATCCCGCACCACCCACTTTCATACCAATGTTTTCTGAAGTGTGGCACCATCCTGCACATCCTTTCATGCATTTTCATTTTGTCAACTTACTGGAGGTCAATCATGATGATCTATGACTATTATGAGCTGTCTTAGCCTTTTTCTGAAACCAAAAAGACTTTCAATATAGATGTGCGCTTCAATGTTGTCCAAGACCTCAATTGTTTTCTTGCTTTCTGACAGTTAATCACGCTTCTTTTACAGCACACAAGTAAAATAATGGCTTGTGCCATGATTATTTCTAATTCTACATACAAAACTTAAAAGAATCAAGTAAATTAAGCCTAAAACAAGCACAAATAATGCTTGATAGGAGCTGCGCCAGACATGTAAAAATGCGCAAAATATCCGTATTTTTCGGGCTGCCGGCGTAAAGGGAATTATCCGTTCCGGAACGGATTTTTCCGATAAGGCTCATGTAAACGGGGCCACCGAAACGCATTTTTCCGTTCCCTGGCTAATCGGATATTTCCGTTTAGGCTGAATGACTCATGTAAACGGGGTATCTGTCTCTCAGTCGGACACTCGTCACTGGACTCTACTGGTGGCGGTACACCGCGTGGGTCGCCGGACCATTCGGTCCGGGACATTCGTCCCGGACGTCAAGACACTTACACACACTCTCTGGTTGGACACTCGAACCTCGTCACCGGACTCTACTGTTGGTGCCGTGTGGGTCGCAGGACCATCCGGTCCGGGACATTTGTCCCGGACGTTGAGACACTCGCTCTGTGTGACTCTGCCTGTGAACACCCGCTTCGGCCGATGCGGTGCGACGCGGTTGCCGATTTGTCAGCGTGGGTGCCAGTCCGGTGCTGAAACCGACGAACTGCTATCATGTAAGTCCGGCAGGGCGTCGCCGGTCATTCGGCGGCCTTAGATTCTCCGGCCTATGGAATGCTTTATTTTTGGCGCACTAACATAAAATCTGAATATGTCAATTGATCCAAATATCTCGGTAAATGTTCACCTGCTTGCGAATTTCCGCCTTAAGCATTATTTTGCGCGCTATTCTTGCCGTTGCAAGCATTCATTTCGAAGCCGCTAGCATTTTGTTCCCTTTGCGAAGTCGATTTTCGTGTGTTTGTGAGTGTGTGTGTGTTTGCGTATACCCAAGGGTTTGATGGTCGTACCAGCCAAATATGTCGTGCTCCCACTGCCACCCCTACTCCCTCCTCTTGAAATTAGCACGCAACATACAATATAACCCACTGACGAAACTAGACTATGATGGTGAATGAGGGGTTATAACGAAAGGGGAATGATCGAAGCGATGGGTTGACGAGGTCGGGTAGATGAGTAGAGTAGAACGGGTTTCAGAAATTGTGGTCTATAATTGGGTAGCAAGACCAACAAATGATATATCTTGGTCAAATATCAAGGGGAGTGGGTCGATTTGAGCGTTGAGGATCTGGGGGTTGTCCTCTTATTACTTTGCTATTAACCTGCGGTCATTAGCTCATACTAACGCTTGGATGACGTCAACTGACAATACCAGATAATTTCCGTAATCAACATCTTGTTTAAAAAAAAAAAAAAATCTTCAGAGCTCAGCATGCCATTTGACGGTAGTTTCCTGTATGCATTCGCAATTATCCGGATAGTTGTTACTTGCTAGTAGGTCTCAGTTCGCTTATTCATCAATTGCAGCTCAAGGAGGTTCAAAATGAAACACCTTCCCAGATTTGAAGTAATGATTGAGCGTTCGATGTTTCTGTTTTTTTTTTCGTAGATGACTCGTTAAAACGGATTAACGTATATTGTCGAGTAATTTAGGGTTCTAAAAATCTGCAACAAGTAATTCAATGGATTGTGTACAATTATAATTCACTGAGCCAAATCGAAACCGGTATACCATGGTGGCAATAAAATCGTTCAAGTAACCGGCCCTACCGATTTACTGATTTCCGCGGTTCGAACTAAACATGTTTCGCCACATTCCCCCCTACATTGACGAGAGCCATATTTAATTTTGTACTAGCATACTTTACAATAGCGTGGTACTCAGAAACTTTGCAGTAAGTTCATTATTGATGAATTAAAAATCAAAGGCTGATTTTAACAGAACTGAAGTAAATAACGAAAAGTAATGAAAACTTGAGTTACAGACCGTAATTACTAACAATCGTGATTACAATCCACGAAACCTCCCAACATGTTACAAACAAGTTACGACAACCTTATAAATTACTAACTATTTCACCAAGAAAACCTTGCAAATTGACAACGAACCCAGAACGCTCTATTATACGAAGTTTCGGAAGTTTAAGCAAACATGTCAAATAATTTCCGCCATAAACTGAAAATCCACCCTGGTACTACTTTTTCGTAGTTACAATCGTGTGAACGGGCAGCGATGTAAAACAATGAACAATTCTGGCTTAATTATTTATTACTATCATTTAAACTCCTACGTTTCCAACAAAGCAAATTACGCAATGCTGTTAGTCAATTACGCCCTACACACGCATTCAATGTTTTGCGGCTGAACGTTTTGCATTCTATTTCATATAATACGGCATGGTTAAGTGCGGAGTACGTTGATTTCCAACTTTGCTATATTTCTCGGTAAAGGCACGTTTTCTAGATGAAACCCAGGCATAGAAAAACGCATGATTAGGAGCGGATATAGTGTCTAGTTTTATTACTGGTTAGCTTTCCCTCAAAACGTAATCGCGATGCCCGCTTTAATTTTGTGATGAATTATACCTTCGGTGCAGTGACTCTCAGCAGTGAAATTGATGCCAATGGGGCATTACGTAGATGTCAATTTATTCTATTGTCAATTTGTTCAGTTGTTCTGGTTGAAGAACCCTCTTATTGTCATTCAGTGTGACTGGTAGATTTGGTTAACTACGTCAATATAACTTTGCCTAATTCAGTAAAACTCCAGACGCGCCGTTCACCCAATTAGTCGCAGCCGCTTAGTTTCGGGGACGCCGTATCATTATCATTTAGTAATGTCCTATACTTGCTGAAGGACCACTCACCTAATTGACATTCAGTGCGTCTGGCATATTTGGTAAACTACGTCAATATCACTCCGCCAAACTCAACAGAATTCCAGGCGCGCCGGTTCGCCTATTTAGCGTCAGCCATTTGGTAGGGGACGCCGCATCGTTATAATTTGTGCAAATTGTTAGTGCAGCAGATAACCGAACGATTTTGGGACCAAGTCAATAAGATAAACAGTCATTGTCAGTTGGCTCCATTCCTCTATTCAGCGACTAATTTACGGGATAACAATTGTAGTGGTTAAGAGAGACATACGGCCTGGCGTTACACCAGCCGCCCTTACCAGGAAAATAGTCCAGTCGTTACCATTATATCGAATGGGGTAGATTATTACTACTTATTGTCATTGTCGACATCATGCCCTGCACCAGTGAGGGCTGCGACGAGTCCACTTCTAGGACACATGTAATGGTGTGTGACGCCTATTTACTGTAAAGTTTCTACAGCACCAACCCAGATCTCCCGACTGCTCTGTGAGCGCTGGGTTTACTGCCCCCATAAATGAGACAGCGACGGCTGGCCATGCGTGGCCGTAATTACCTCTCTATGGAAGCGAGCTGAAGCGTGTTGGTACGGTATACACAATCGACTGGATTACACTTTTTCAATTGTCGGGGAATGAGAAATAAGTGCTGTCCTCCCTGTTCTGGTCAAGGTAGTGCAATTGTACTTAAGGCAGTGTTGGTCGTTGCATGGAGATACCACTTGCATGCCTCCACACATTTTCGAATGGTTGGAGACGTGCCATTGGCTGGCTGAAGGTCAGATCCAGTTTGGGGGCCCGTACTGTCGTGAGCCGGCAGTGAAACGGGCAGGCGTCGTTGTTCGATTGCCTGTGCTGCCGCTGGTGAGAAGCGGCGGTGCAGGGTGCGTGCCTGATTAGCTAACCCGGATGTAGGGTGATGCATCACGCTGACGCCGTTGATAGATATCCGGGTGAAGTCCGCTGTGGTATTCCGGACGGTCCCGATGTGGTTTTCCGGGTGAGGTCTGCTGTGGTATTCCAGACGTATGCCCTTATGTTGCCGGGTTAAGTCCGCTGTGGTATTCCGGACAGTCCCGATGTGGTTTTCCGGGTGTAGTCTGCTGTGGTATTCCAGACGTACCCCGTTATGTTGCCGGGTTAAGTCCGCTGTGGTATTCCGGACAGTCCCGATGTGGTTTTCCGGGTGTAGTCTGCTGTGGTATTCCAGACGTACCCCGTTATGTTGCCGGGTCAAGTCCGCTGTGGTATTCCGGACAGTCCCGATGTGGTTTTCTGGGTGTAGTCTGCTGTGGTATTCCAGACGTTCCCCGTTATGTTGCTGGGTTAAGTCCGCTGTGGTATTCCGGACAGTCCCGATGTGGTTTTCCGGGTGTAGTCTGCTGTGGTATTCCAGACGTACCCCGTTACGGATTCCGGGAGTAGTCCGCTGTGGTTTTCCGGACGTACCCCGAGGTGGTTAGAGTTCCGTGAGTCTAAGGAATCACGACAAAAGGGTATCTCATGTAACGGGGCTACATGGTGGTGCCATGATTAGCCGCTTGGAGGGGGCTACTAATTTCTGGGATCCACTTCCGAAGTATGGTTGTCGTGCGAATGTGATTATTACTAGCTCGTTCCGGAAGCTCCTAATTGCCCTCAGAGTAGGCCGACTCTGTGGTCAATTTCGGCTATAGGTTGCTTCCAGGATGACCTGGATAATGAACGGGAAGTGAATGCATGTAATAATGTCAGTTGCGGAAGCCCAGAGATAATGATGCTAGCTGCCCACCCCGACCATTTAACACTTGCCAAAAAGTCAGATGAACTACTCTTGATCGATATTGTTTGTGACCGCTCTGAGTGGGCCTGTATTGCCCGGGCGTGTCCACCAGTCGCACAGCATCACCAGCTGCTCGTTTATGACGCTGAACAGTGAAATCGATATTCAATCCCAGAGAGAATAGCACGGCTCTCAGTACAGCCGACCGACAGCGTCCAGGTGCTACTGCACTCATCGCTTGGTAACAATCCAGATCGGTAATCGTTTTACAACCGCGCCGAGCCGCGCGCGCCGGCAGGACCGGCGAGGCGTCATTTTATTGTGACTGTTGTCTCGTTCCACCCAGTACAGAATTGACAAGTGTCACCACCACGTACTTGACTGATACAACTTTGGCTCGGAACAAAACGAATTAGTAACTTGCTGATAGCCTGTTCTCTCCGCGCGTCTAACAAAGTCTCCGTCAGGTCACCCGGGCCGACAAGTTTTACAAGTAAGACAGTAGTACTGAGCAGGTTCGGCCGGGATCACTCGGCGTGTCCGCTGCCCGTTTTATGGCATGAAAGCCGAATCGATAGTTATCGACGAAACTACCCCCCTCTCTCTCTCTCTCTCTCTCTCTCTCTCTCTCTCTCTCTCTCTCTCTCTCTCTCTCTCTTTCTCTTTCTCTTTCTCTTTCTCTTTCTCTTTCTCTTTCTCTCTCTCTCTCTCTCTCTCTCTCTCTCTCTCTCTCTCTCTCTCTCTCTCTCTCTCTCTCTCTCTTCTACGCTCGGTTCCGTAACATACTTGTAGCGGGCAGTAAATGGTGCTATTGAGTTTCCCTGACATTATTGGTGCGCTTTGTTTAGTTTAATTTACCTATGATACGTAGGCACTGAACGTTTACCGAGATATGAGAGTGCAAATTGACACAATTCAGACTTTAACAAAATTAGTCAGTCACGACAGCTTGTTGCTTTTATGCATTTTGGGCTTTGGGAATCTAAACTGCTTAATGATCTGCCGACAAACTGACGGGCGAGCGTGAGAGGCGTTACGCGGCGGCGATGATGTTGAACAAAGAAAACAGGAAGACTAGTTGCGAGCATCACGACCAGAACCAAAGGGAACAGGAAGATATCTCCGAGCCATGTGGACCGATCGATTCTCGATGCGCTTCGCTGCTCCATATAAAAGCAGCGGCGACACGAGCGCGCGGACACTCTGTCTCTCAGTCGGACACTCGTCACTGGACTCTACTGGTGGCGGTACACCGCGTGGGTCGCCGGACCATTCGGTCCGGGACATTCGTCCCGGACGTCAAGACACTTACACACACTCTCTGGTTGGACACTCGAACCTCGTCACCGGACTCTACTGTTGGTGCCGTGTGGGTCGCAGGACCATCCGGTCCGGGACATTTGTCCCGGACGTTGAGACACTCGCTCTGTGTGACTCTGCCTGTGAACACCCGCTTCGGCCGATGCGGTGCGACGCGGTTGCCGATTTGTCAGCGTGGGTGCCAGTCCGGTGCTGAAACCGACGAACTGCTATCATGTAAGTCCGGCAGGGCGTCGCCGGTCATTCGGCGGCCTTAGATTCTCCGGCCTATGGAATGCTTTATTTTTGGCGCACTAACATAAAATCTGAATATGTCAATTGATCCAAATATCTCGGTAAATGTTCACCTGCTTGCGAATTTCCGCCTTAAGCATTATTTTGCGCGCTATTCTTGCCGTTGCAAGCATTCATTTCGAAGCCGCTAGCATTTTGTTCCCTTTGCGAAGTCGATTTTCGTGTGTTTGTGAGTGTGTGTGTGTTTGCGTATACCCAAGGGTTTGATGGTCGTACCAGCCAAATATGTCGTGCTCCCACTGCCACCCCTACTCCCTCCTCTTGAAATTAGCACGCAACATACAATATAACCCACTGACGAAACTAGACTATGATGGTGAATGAGGGGTTATAACGAAAGGGGAATGATCGAAGCGATGGGTTGACGAGGTCGGGTAGATGAGTAGAGTAGAACGGGTTTCAGAAATTGTGGTCTATAATTGGGTAGCAAGACCAACAAATGATATATCTTGGTCAAATATCAAGGGGAGTGGGTCGATTTGAGCGTTGAGGATCTGGGGGTTGTCCTCTTATTACTTTGCTATTAACCTGCGGTCATTAGCTCATACTAACGCTTGGATGACGTCAACTGACAATACCAGATAATTTCCGTAATCAACATCTTGTTTAAAAAAAAAAAAAAATCTTCAGAGCTCAGCATGCCATTTGACGGTAGTTTCCTGTATGCATTCGCAATTATCCGGATAGTTGTTACTTGCTAGTAGGTCTCAGTTCGCTTATTCATCAATTGCAGCTCAAGGAGGTTCAAAATGAAACACCTTCCCAGATTTGAAGTAATGATTGAGCGTTCGATGTTTCTGTTTTTTTTTTCGTAGATGACTCGTTAAAACGGATTAACGTATATTGTCGAGTAATTTAGGGTTCTAAAAATCTGCAACAAGTAATTCAATGGATTGTGTACAATTATAATTCACTGAGCCAAATCGAAACCGGTATACCATGGTGGCAATAAAATCGTTCAAGTAACCGGCCCTACCGATTTACTGATTTCCGCGGTTCGAACTAAACATGTTTCGCCACATTCCCCCCTACATTGACGAGAGCCATATTTAATTTTGTACTAGCATACTTTACAATAGCGTGGTACTCAGAAACTTTGCAGTAAGTTCATTATTGATGAATTAAAAATCAAAGGCTGATTTTAACAGAACTGAAGTAAATAACGAAAAGTAATGAAAACTTGAGTTACAGACCGTAATTACTAACAATCGTGATTACAATCCACGAAACCTCCCAACATGTTACAAACAAGTTACGACAACCTTATAAATTACTAACTATTTCACCAAGAAAACCTTGCAAATTGACAACGAACCCAGAACGCTCTATTATACGAAGTTTCGGAAGTTTAAGCAAACATGTCAAATAATTTCCGCCATAAACTGAAAATCCACCCTGGTACTACTTTTTCGTAGTTACAATCGTGTGAACGGGCAGCGATGTAAAACAATGAACAATTCTGGCTTAATTATTTATTACTATCATTTAAACTCCTACGTTTCCAACAAAGCAAATTACGCAATGCTGTTAGTCAATTACGCCCTACACACGCATTCAATGTTTTGCGGCTGAACGTTTTGCATTCTATTTCATATAATACGGCATGGTTAAGTGCGGAGTACGTTGATTTCCAACTTTGCTATATTTCTCGGTAAAGGCACGTTTTCTAGATGAAACCCAGGCATAGAAAAACGCATGATTAGGAGCGGATATAGTGTCTAGTTTTATTACTGGTTAGCTTTCCCTCAAAACGTAATCGCGATGCCCGCTTTAATTTTGTGATGAATTATACCTTCGGTGCAGTGACTCTCAGCAGTGAAATTGATGCCAATGGGGCATTACGTAGATGTCAATTTATTCTATTGTCAATTTGTTCAGTTGTTCTGGTTGAAGAACCCTCTTATTGTCATTCAGTGTGACTGGTAGATTTGGTTAACTACGTCAATATAACTTTGCCTAATTCAGTAAAACTCCAGACGCGCCGTTCACCCAATTAGTCGCAGCCGCTTAGTTTCGGGGACGCCGTATCATTATCATTTAGTAATGTCCTATACTTGCTGAAGGACCACTCACCTAATTGACATTCAGTGCGTCTGGCATATTTGGTAAACTACGTCAATATCACTCCGCCAAACTCAACAGAATTCCAGGCGCGCCGGTTCGCCTATTTAGCGTCAGCCATTTGGTAGGGGACGCCGCATCGTTATAATTTGTGCAAATTGTTAGTGCAGCAGATAACCGAACGATTTTGGGACCAAGTCAATAAGATAAACAGTCATTGTCAGTTGGCTCCATTCCTCTATTCAGCGACTAATTTACGGGATAACAATTGTAGTGGTTAAGAGAGACATACGGCCTGGCGTTACACCAGCCGCCCTTACCAGGAAAATAGTCCAGTCGTTACCATTATATCGAATGGGGTAGATTATTACTACTTATTGTCATTGTCGACATCATGCCCTGCACCAGTGAGGGCTGCGACGAGTCCACTTCTAGGACACATGTAATGGTGTGTGACGCCTATTTACTGTAAAGTTTCTACAGCACCAACCCAGATCTCCCGACTGCTCTGTGAGCGCTGGGTTTACTGCCCCCATAAATGAGACAGCGACGGCTGGCCATGCGTGGCCGTAATTACCTCTCTATGGAAGCGAGCTGAAGCGTGTTGGTACGGTATACACAATCGACTGGATTACACTTTTTCAATTGTCGGGGAATGAGAAATAAGTGCTGTCCTCCCTGTTCTGGTCAAGGTAGTGCAATTGTACTTAAGGCAGTGTTGGTCGTTGCATGGAGATACCACTTGCATGCCTCCACACATTTTCGAATGGTTGGAGACGTGCCATTGGCTGGCTGAAGGTCAGATCCAGTTTGGGGGCCCGTACTGTCGTGAGCCGGCAGTGAAACGGGCAGGCGTCGTTGTTCGATTGCCTGTGCTGCCGCTGGTGAGAAGCGGCGGTGCAGGGTGCGTGCCTGATTAGCTAACCCGGATGTAGGGTGATGCATCACGCTGACGCCGTTGATAGATATCCGGGTGAAGTCCGCTGTGGTATTCCGGACGGTCCCGATGTGGTTTTCCGGGTGAGGTCTGCTGTGGTATTCCAGACGTATGCCCTTATGTTGCCGGGTTAAGTCCGCTGTGGTATTCCGGACAGTCCCGATGTGGTTTTCCGGGTGTAGTCTGCTGTGGTATTCCAGACGTACCCCGTTATGTTGCCGGGTTAAGTCCGCTGTGGTATTCCGGACAGTCCCGATGTGGTTTTCCGGGTGTAGTCTGCTGTGGTATTCCAGACGTACCCCGTTATGTTGCCGGGTCAAGTCCGCTGTGGTATTCCGGACAGTCCCGATGTGGTTTTCTGGGTGTAGTCTGCTGTGGTATTCCAGACGTTCCCCGTTATGTTGCTGGGTTAAGTCCGCTGTGGTATTCCGGACAGTCCCGATGTGGTTTTCCGGGTGTAGTCTGCTGTGGTATTCCAGACGTACCCCGTTACGGATTCCGGGAGTAGTCCGCTGTGGTTTTCCGGACGTACCCCGAGGTGGTTAGAGTTCCGTGAGTCTAAGGAATCACGACAAAAGGGTATCTCATGTAACGGGGCTACATGGTGGTGCCATGATTAGCCGCTTGGAGGGGGCTACTAATTTCTGGGATCCACTTCCGAAGTATGGTTGTCGTGCGAATGTGATTATTACTAGCTCGTTCCGGAAGCTCCTAATTGCCCTCAGAGTAGGCCGACTCTGTGGTCAATTTCGGCTATAGGTTGCTTCCAGGATGACCTGGATAATGAACGGGAAGTGAATGCATGTAATAATGTCAGTTGCGGAAGCCCAGAGATAATGATGCTAGCTGCCCACCCCGACCATTTAACACTTGCCAAAAAGTCAGATGAACTACTCTTGATCGATATTGTTTGTGACCGCTCTGAGTGGGCCTGTATTGCCCGGGCGTGTCCACCAGTCGCACAGCATCACCAGCTGCTCGTTTATGACGCTGAACAGTGAAATCGATATTCAATCCCAGAGAGAATAGCACGGCTCTCAGTACAGCCGACCGACAGCGTCCAGGTGCTACTGCACTCATCGCTTGGTAACAATCCAGATCGGTAATCGTTTTACAACCGCGCCGAGCCGCGCGCGCCGGCAGGACCGGCGAGGCGTCATTTTATTGTGACTGTTGTCTCGTTCCACCCAGTACAGAATTGACAAGTGTCACCACCACGTACTTGACTGATACAACTTTGGCTCGGAACAAAACGAATTAGTAACTTGCTGATAGCCTGTTCTCTCCGCGCGTCTAACAAAGTCTCCGTCAGGTCACCCGGGCCGACAAGTTTTACAAGTAAGACAGTAGTACTGAGCAGGTTCGGCCGGGATCACTCGGCGTGTCCGCTGCCCGTTTTATGGCATGAAAGCCGAATCGATAGTTATCGACGAAACTACCCCCCTCTCTCTCTCTCTCTCTCTCTCTCTCTCTCTCTCTCTCTCTCTCTCTCTCTCTCTCTCTTTCTCTTTCTCTTTCTCTTTCTCTTTCTCTTTCTCTTTCTCTCTCTCTCTCTCTCTCTCTCTCTCTCTCTCTCTCTCTCTCTCTCTCTCTCTCTCTCTCTCTTCTACGCTCGGTTCCGTAACATACTTGTAGCGGGCAGTAAATGGTGCTATTGAGTTTCCCTGACATTATTGGTGCGCTTTGTTTAGTTTAATTTACCTATGATACGTAGGCACTGAACGTTTACCGAGATATGAGAGTGCAAATTGACACATTTCAGACTTTAACAAAATTAGTCAGTCACGACAGCTTGTTGCTTTTATGCATTTTGGGCTTTGGGAATCTAAACTGCTTAATGATCTGCCGACAAACTGACGGGCGAGCGTGAGAGGCGTTACGCGGCGGCGATGATGTTGAACAAAGAAAACAGGAAGACTAGTTGCGAGCATCACGACCAGAACCAAAGGAAACAGGAAGGAGACACGACAAAAATCAGCATCGACACATCCCAACATCAAACAATCAAATGCGAAACGCCGCGTAACAGTCATGTTTCATTTCATCTTGTTCACTTTCATGTGCTTCATCATCTTGCTTATGTTCAAGTGCTTCAAATCGTGCCAGCACAGCTTCTTTGGCTTCACACTCCTTTAGTTCAGCCAGCAGTTGCACTTCCTCTTGTTTTCTGCGCAAGTTTTCTATCTGTTCCTCAAGTTCATGTTTCTGCTTCAATGCATTCATCTTCGCCTTCAGCCCGGCTAATCTGGCCGCTTCAGTAGCTCTCTGTGACGTGACAGATGCTCTGCTGGACGTAGACATGACTGATCTTGCATCAGTACCATCGTGACTTCTTACGTCCATCTGAAACGCTTCCTTTCTTGCGATCGACTCTGGATCAACATCGGCTTGACTTCTTGTATCTTCATCGGGCATCACCGCTTTCTTGTAGCACGCCTCTTCTCTCAGAACTTGCGCCAACCGCTCCTTCAGAACAGCTTTGGTCCCTCTGGAATCTTCTCCGCGGGCGGCCAGCTCACGCTTCAGGTCCCGCACTACCAGTTTCTCGATGTCAATGTCCATAGCTGATGTATGTTAATATACCTATGTGCATGTGAAAGCGTAATGCCAAATGTGTTCAGCACTGATAAACAGCAGCTGTCATAGTCGGGTGCATCTCGTGTCAATGTTCCGCGAAACGTACCAATGGCAGTACCATATTGTACCCAAGAAGCATATAACTGTCAATGCTCAAATCGTCTGACTGTCAAATGTACCTACCAATGGCAGCATCATATGGTACCAAAACAAACCCATTGTCAAAGCCAGCTGCCGGACATTGGTCACGTGACCACATTTTCCGTGTGACCTTGAGTTGGCACCAGATTTTGTCGACAGACGTGGCGCAGCTTATTTTACTGCATTATTTTAGATACTAGATATTTAGCCGTGTGGTGGTAAATGATACCGTGCAAATAATATTGAATCATCGGTGACATAGTTACCATTGATACTTGAATAGCATCAATAAAGTGCAATTAATCTATTATTACTCTTCCATTGATTTTATTGTGTTTGCAGGCATAGGTAGAAACTGAAAAGCTGAGCCTGCAGCTTACAGTTGTTCTATACAGTATAGCGGCGGAACACCTTCAATTAAGGGGGGGGGTGGCACTGCCGACTTTCGGTCCGATTCTTTCCATGCAACACCCATAGGGCTAATGTTAAAATGCCAAAATTATAGAGGGCACGGTGCCCCGGTGCCCTCCCCGTTCCGCCGCCTATGGTTCTATAACTCTTAATGCATAAATCAATGCTACTGAGGGCTGCAAATTTGTTTTTTACCTATCTTTAATAACTGATGCCCTACCTTCATCTACCATTTTCTGTAAGAATCTTGCATCAATTATCACCAGACTTCTTAGTTTTTTTTTTTTTTACATACCTACGCCCCAGCCGCGAGAGTGGGCGGGTACGACTCCCTCGCCTTAATTGAGCTAGCCTCAATTAAGGCGAGCCTCATGTGTGCCGTTACGGGACCGGGGACGCAGCGATTGATGCACGGTTTAAAAGTCTCAGGTCAACTGATGCCCTCTGAGGGTCAGGTCAAGTGCCCCGAGGGCCAAAATACGATTTCGGGTTTTGAAAAATAACTTTGTCAAAAAAACGGCGCAGAGTCGCTATTTTAGTACCATCATGTTTGTCATGCTCCGGTGCGTCAAAATGGTACACTTTTGTTTGGGTGGGGTCAACATAAGGTGTTCACATCGGATCAAAGCCAGGTCAGAGGCACTCAGGTCACGAACTTGGTCGGAGGAGGTTATATCGCATATCATTCGATTCGATAGGTCTTCCCGAGTCTATTGGCGACTTTTCCGACTTGCCAGCTCAATTTTATCAGGAGATTTTGACGAAAAAACTTGTGACATTTGTGACGTCATGAAAGACGTCACGCGAGGTTAAAGATGCAAAAGTGAAGCATTGCACATTGCAAGAATTGCATGAAATTGCGATTCCATGTGCTTGAGCTAGGTTTAGATCATTCTCGGCGTCAAAATTACAGTTTCCATATTTTCCCCATTGACTTGTAATGGTGACGTCGCGCGATCGGCCTGACCTCATGTGACCTCTAGGAGAAATCTGAGATATACAAGTTTTGAGACTCCTAGAGGATACTAGGTCCTGTAAGTATCATCTCGCTGTGACAGCTCCTCTGGCACCGAGGGCATTGCGAAGTTTCGGTATTTTGGGACTATTGCAGAGGTTCACGTGTGACGTCATAAGTCAGTGACCTGACCTGAGACGGAAATGCAATTGGTTTCCAAAGATGCGTATGGAAGCAAAGATAAGGTGTGCCAAATAGCAGCCCTCTAGCTGTAAGGTGTTTTGAGCTATCGCCAAAAGTCGTGAGTGGAGCGCTACTGACTCCTCCGGTCGGCCGCCGGGGGTAAGGAGGCGTGCAGGGTATCGGAAAAGCACCTGGTACTTTGCGAATTTTGCCGAAAAAAATACGTTTCTTATGCCAACTTGTAGCCAAAAGACTACTGAATCTCAAACCAGTCGTATCCTTGCACTAAACGGCTTGGTTTAGACACGATAGGTCTGAAAAGAAAAGGTCCCATGTATTCTCTATGGGCGCCGCGAGGCCGTTGGCACCAGAGTTTCGGGAAGTGCCCTCGCCACAACCGCACGTGCAGATTTGGTCACGTGACCAAGCGCATTTGCCGCCACTGTATTTATATACACTGTGGTGTGCGGTACGGTGCTGCCTTACATTTTGCCGCCAGGGAATGTGAACTTTGATGATAGGCTTGATTTGGTACAACATGATGTTGCCTTGGTACGTTTCACAGCCAGGCAAGCTTTGACCACAGTGTATATAAATACAGTGGCGGCAAATGCGCTTGGTCACGTGACCAAATCTGCACGTGCGGTTGTGGCGAGGGCACTTCCCGAAACTCTGGTGCCAACGGCCTCGCGGCGCCCATAGAGAATACATGGGACCTTTTCTTTTCAGACCTATCGTGTCTAAACCAAGCCGTTTAGTGCAAGGATACGACTGGTTTGAGATTCAGTAGTCTTTTGGCTACAAGTTGGCATAAGAAACGTATTTTTTTCGGCAAAATTCGCAAAGTACCAGGTGCTTTTCCGATACCCTGCACGCCTCCTTACCCCCGGCGGCCGACCGGAGGAGTCAGTAGCGCTCCACTCACGACTTTTGGCGATAGCTCAAAACACCTTACAGCTAGAGGGCTGCTATTTGGCACACCTTATCTTTGCTTCCATACGCATCTTTGGAAACCAATTGCATTTCCGTCTCAGGTCAGGTCACTGACTTATGACGTCACACGTGAACCTCTGCAATAGTCCCAAAATACCGAAACTTCGCAATGCCCTCGGTGCCAGAGGAGCTGTCACAGCGAGATGATACTTACAGGACCTAGTATCCTCTAGGAGTCTCAAAACTTGTATATCTCAGATTTCTCCTAGAGGTCACATGAGGTCAGGCCGATCGCGCGACGTCACCATTACAAGTCAATGGGGAAAATATGGAAACTGTAATTTTGACGCCGAGAATGATCTAAACCTAGCTCAAGCACATGGAATCGCAATTTCATGCAATTCTTGCAATGTGCAATGCTTCACTTTTGCATCTTTAACCTCGCGTGACGTCTTTCATGACGTCACAAATGTCACAAGTTTTTTCGTCAAAATCTCCTGATAAAATTGAGCTGGCAAGTCGGAAAAGTCGCCAATAGACTCGGGAAGACCTATCGAATCGAATGATAAGCGATATAACCTCCTCCGACCAAGTTCGTGACCTGAGTGCCTCTGACCTGGCTTTGATCCGATGTGAACACCTTATGTTGACCCCACCCAAACAAAAGTGTACCATTTTGACGCACCGGAGCATGACAAACATGATGGTACTAAAATAGCGACTCTGCGCCGTTTTTTTGACAAAGTTATTTTTCAAAACCCGAAATCGTATTTTGGCCCTCGGGGCACTTGACCTGACCCTCAGAGGGCATCAGTTGACCTGAGACTTTTAAACCGTGCATCAATCGCTGCGTCCCCGGTCCCGTAACGGCACACATGAGGCTCGCCTTAATTGAGGCTAGCTCAATTAAGGCGAGGGAGTCGTACCCGCCCACTCTCGCGGCTGGGGCGTAGGTATGTAAAAAAAAAAAACTAAGAAGTCTGGTGATAATTGATGCAAGATTCTTACAGAAAATGGTAGATGAAGGTAGGGCATCAGTTATTAAAGATAGGTAAAAAACAAATTTGCAGCCCTCAGTAGCATTGATTTATGCATTAAGAGTTATAGAACCATAGGCGGCGGAACGGGGAGGGCACCGGGGCACCGTGCCCTCTATAATTTTGGCATTTTAACATTAGCCCTATGGGCGTTGCATGGAAAGAATCGGACCGAAAGTCGGCAGTGCCACCCCCCCCCCCTTAAAGGGACCCTCCCACCTTCAAAAAAGTTTATGAATTGGCATGAAAGTGATGTCACTCGGTTCAGAAAGAGCAAATACGAATATCTACCAAATTTCATCGAAAAATATTCACCGGTTTTCAAGATATTAGACTTTTACTTTTGTTTACTTTTTGGGATCTCCGCTGTTCCTAGCGACTTTATTTGAAAGTGCGGCATTTGTTGCGCGCAAAGCAGCATATACCACCGCGTGCTACAAAACGTTTTAGTCAAACATTTAACGGACGTTCGAAAGCCTGATGACGTCATCAGATTCCCGTAATGGTTAAGAGATAGGGACCACGCTGGTCCCACCCTGCAAGTAAAGGGAAGAAATTTCTTGAACACCATAAAGCTGCGGGGGTTGCGACCAGGATAAATGGTGGTTTCTGAGTCTGGCCGCAAACTTGGCTATCTCAACTCAAAACTAATGTTAAGGTGGGAGGGTCCCTTTAATTGAAGGTGTTCCGCCGCTATACTGTATAGAACAACTGTAAGCTGCAGGCTCAGCTTTTCAGTTTCTACCTATGCCTGCAAACACAATAAAATCAATGGAAGAGTAATAATAGATTAATTGCACTTTATTGATGCTATTCAAGTATCAATGGTAACTATGTCACCGATGATTCAATATTATTTGCACGGTATCATTTACCACCACACGGCTAAATATCTAGTATCTAAAATAATGCAGTAAAATAAGCTGCGCCACGTCTGTCGACAAAATCTGGTGCCAACTCAAGGTCACACGGAAAATGTGGTCACGTGACCAATGTCCGGCAGCTGCCGCACACAACATGCGTCGACCAGGTTATATCTGGACAGGCTGCGAAACGTACCAACGGCAGCACCGTTCTATGCACAACATGGGTACACTGCACTTGTACCAATGGCAACAGTTCAACATGGCAACACTGATCATCGGTACCATTTAGTACCAATCGTACACTCGTACTTCTAGCGCAGTCGGCGCAGGCTGCCAGTCGTACCAACGGCAACAGTCAACAAATGTTCCCCGAGCATTAACACTGACGAATAGTGTTTTTCAAAGCAAGAGTTCATCTGGTAGGCAATGCAATGCGCAAATGGCGACAGCATCAAAGCAAGCTGCTGAAACTAGTGGCATTGTGGCACTTATCGCGTTGTAGAACTTGAAGTCTGATGGCGCTGGAGAACTCGCTGTTTCCACTGCCGTTCTTGAAGTCGCATTCTTGAAATTTGTCGTTACTAAATGTTCGCGCGCCGTCAATGAGAAACGTCGTTCACGGGCTCTCAGTCCTCTATATTTTCTCCTCCATTCCTCCTCCTTCTTCCAGCGCTAACGGCCTGAGCCGATACCACAGAGCCTCGTACAACAGGAGCCAGGAGCCAGGAGCCGAGCCGAGCCTGAGCCGAGCCGTAACTAAAACACGCATACACACAAACAAAACAAGGTAAGTTCCAGACAAATAAATCCGTATCATAACATTGTTCAGTCGTATCACGATAATTTCAGAATAATAAGCAAAGCGCTTCACAATAACATCCGACATTTGGTACGATTTAGTGCTTACCGACAAATTGTCACTCTCCGGCGTAACGAACAAGGTTCATGCTTAAATTCATAGCCAAAATTCTTCCTTTTCACTCAAACAACATTTTTGCACGTCATCAATCACATCTTTCGTCTTTATCTTTCGTAATTATTCAGATTCTATCCAGACATTGTCAAAATCGAGCCGAAAGAAAGTAAACAAAACAAAACAATCCGGTAACCATAGCAACATAGCGTAGTTACCATAGGCGGAGGGCACCGCCGCTGAGCGGCGTCGCAACGGCACCGCTGCTGGGGGCCGTGCGGCGCTAACAATGACGTTTGGTGAATAACTCAGGGGGGCGACACGGCTATTCGCGCAATGTATTCATTTATGGGCCGCGCGGGGCCTCGCGATGACGCGGCTGGAGGCAACTGCTCAGCGCGCTAGGATACTTCTGGCGGGGCCGGGCGCTGAACGGTGTGCAATGAATGGGTTATGGTCGGGCAGACAGAAATGAGACATTGAATTTGAATTGACATCAGCAATCGGGTGGGGAAGGAGAACGTTTCTAATCGAGCTTGGGATGGGGAAAGCCGAAAATATCACGATCGGCTCATAGCTCCGACAGGGCCGGGTGCTGTACCATGTGTAGTATATTTAGGCGGGCAGACAGAGATGAGTTATTGGATTTAAATTCACCTTACCATCGGTTTCTGGTGAGGTTTGAAGACGTCTTTAGTCAAGCTCGGGAGTGGGGCAACGGCCACTGGCGGATCCAGGGGAAGGCATTTGGGGCAAATGTCTTCCCCAACAACCAGGGCAGCGCCCGAAATCGATTTTCGTGAATAAATGAAAACTTCACAACTTTTCTGAGGAAATGTTGGTTAATCACACCGCACAGCAGTGCACAAGGAATCGAAATCCGAGTTTTTTTAAATTAATTCCGAGAAACCTTTTTGGGGTAAGCCCCCGCAGTGTCCAATACCGCTTCCTGGATCCGCCAGTTGTGAATAAGTCACGGTCGATACCGAGCTTCGGCGGGACCAGGCGCTGTACACGTTGTTCTTTGAATGAAGAGGTGGACAGACACCTAGCCCCACATCCTACTGCTATGCCCGTGCTTCTGTGGGTGAAGCACTAAAGCATCACGGAATCCCAGAGGACCTGCGAGTCGACGAGGTGGCCGCTTTGGCCGCCGGGTACTGCAGCTCCCTGGAGTTGCCTGGGACCGATGGCAAAAAAACAGCTCCGGCGGTGCCCCTATGGGCCGTAGTAATTAGTGAATTCCCGTAATGTAGAGATCATATCCTCAATGGTCTCCATTACCATTTTATATTCCTAAACAATATGACAGACCAATTATGCTTGCCTACGTTCAGGCATTACCTCTGATGGTCATACGCCCAGTACAACATGTGTTGTCTGTCAAACAACAATCGACGACGGGATCCCTTCTCATCATCTCTTAAGCCATCGGCTGTCAATTCACCCACCCCGTTTCCCTAAAAATAGACGGTCAGATTCGGCCTGGGTCCTTACGACCCATCTAAATTCGCCAGAGACGGGATCGGATCGCCGTTATTGCACCCGTCTTAGTGTCTTAAATACTATGACAGCTTCGACCACGGACGTCGGACGGGGTGATCGTTCCACGAATGTACGCACCATCCAGGCCTAGGATGCATCGAGGTTTAAAAGGATGCAGTCTGTAGATCAATCAACAAACAATGGTGGTATGCAACCACTTTAAAATATCTTCCTGACTCCCGCAACGTTCCAACGCCCCTCTGTTATGCATTCGCCCTGTGTGTCCGCCGAGCCGGCTTGCCTCCAATGACGTCATCGGCCGGCCGGTGGCGTTCAAGGTCAAACGGCTGGTGTCCTTACCTGGAGTTCTATAGCCTTGGAATAACTACGAGCGAGCGAGATAGTGAGCCCTGCAGGTGCAGAAGGGCGAGAGGGTACTTCCAACGGGCTTGTGCAAAGCACCCTTCTAACCGGTCGCTAGCGGTGTACCAAATTTGAACGCAATCGGCCCAGCCGTTCCTGAGATCTGGAAGCGGCATTCTGCACGTGCGCACGTGCAAACGGGGTCCAAAATGACTTTTGCACGGCACCCTACTAACCGGTCCCCAACCGTGTACCAAATTTGAGCGCAATCGGCCCAGCCGTTCTCGAGATCTGGAAACGCCCCCTGCACGTGCGCACGTGCAGTAGCACCCTAACCGCAGCACATGGGAATGCATTGCCTGGTGGGTGCCTACCTGTATGCCAAGTTTCAGCGAAATCGCCCAAGTAATTACCGAGTTACTAAAATGGGAACAAATTTGGCACCTCTTATTGTTGTATTTTGCACGTGCAGTGGGGGTCACTCACATAGATGAAGAGTATCCGATCTTTGGTAGAAGGGATGCAGCTACCCTATAAAAATGACCGCAAGACAATCGCTCAAGCCGCTGCTGAGATATGGGCCTCTCAAAATCATTACTTTTGCAAAACTGCTTGAACACCCTTGACTTTTCACGTGGCACGTGCCACGGCGGTCACTGAGATGTATCAAAAGTAGTCAATTACGGGGTAGAAGGGATGGGGCTACCCAGCAAAAAAGACCGCAGGCCATTCGGTCCAGCGGTTGCTGAGATATAAGCCTCTCAAAAGCGTTACAGGCCGGGCCGGGCCGGGCCGGGCCGCTCATACTGAGATTTTTCCGTTATATTGAAAAGACTTCGCTTCGCTCGCTGCGCTCGCTCGCTCGTAACAATGGTTATATCAATTTGCGAGTATTTATTAGCAGTGATGGCCATTTTTCCTTCCATGCTTGTGGTTCGAACAAATAAACGGTCGTCATTGTAAGCTGTCCGCAACATTGTGCTTTCGTGATAACGTTAAAAATCCTTAGAACTTGAAATAATATTTTCACGAATATTCAGCATTAACGAATTATTTGTTTCATTACAACTAAAATTCGCCCAAGGATCTGTTTCTTTTTATAACTTTAGTTACCCAAGAACGAAATACTGCGTGGTGAGAAGTGAGAACCAGCCGGACCTCGTACACTGCGTGTTCCCGATGTGTGGCGAAACAAGGTGGTCCTTTATTCCCGTATGCAGAGCGAGCATCCATCTCTGTTCGGGCTCGTCTAGGACGCATGTTTCTCGGCCATTACTTTCAGCTCGGTGTCTTGAATAGGCACGACTCCAACCTCTTCTCCACTTAGCATAAATAGCAACGCCCCAATAGCCATTACCGACTGGCAGAGATTGTCGCTAACTGCCGCCGCCGGGGGCAGAGACTGGAGTGGTGTACCGCCCGGGGGCAGACCGAGGTCCTGTGTACCGCCCGGGGGGCAGACCGAGGTCCTGTGTACCGCCCGGGGGGCAGACCGAGGTCCTGTATACCGCCAGGGGCGCGGTGTGCGGTGACGGCAGCTCTGACCGGACCGCGATCGGCCGGCAGCCGACACCGCTCGCACCGAGCTGTAATCATCACCGGCCTCTGGGCGCCGGTCAGCGCTGATTTATGCATAGAGGCGATCAGTGAGAGTCGGCCGGCCGCCGGGTATTGACCGGCCGACCCGGTCCGAGTCTGTCGCCCGGTAATGGCTGCTGCCCCGTCCGCCGCCCGCTCCCCATCTGGGGCTATCGCCAGTTGTGACACCCGCCCACACGCCACCGCCTCGTTACCGAGACCAGACCGGGTGTCAGTGTTTATTTACTAACAAGGTCATCGTCATAGCCTGCACTGTAAATCATCTCCAACATTTAGTGACTGCGCTCATCGCGATTATCTGGCCTTGAAGTCAAGGCATCCCTGCATTCTGCTTCCTGACTAATTAGCTCCTTGATGTCGTACTGCATTCTTTCTCTGTTTGGATAAGTGTCACCCTTGTGCGGCGTTCTTCCGACTCTGAAGCAGAGGAAAACTGAAGTCAGTACATACCATCCTACTTCACTGCTGCGATCGGTGACACGGTGAGGGTCTGACTCGACACGACGAATGGCCCTCGTCGCCGCCACTGCTGCTCTCATATCACATCCCGCTGAAGACGGCGGTCACGGCGAACCCGCTGGAGTGCCTCGGAGGACCTGCACGGTGCACCTCTCGCAGGGCCGCTGCGGTCACTCGGAGGGGCGCGGGGTCGGCCGGAGACACACACAGCTCACATCGCCTTCATCACGAACAACAACAGACGACAGCTGTTGTGAGCGTCTGCCGCGACCCTATAATGTACAACGTTCGTGAGTAAACAAAAACACGGGTGCACGCACCGCGCGTGCCTGGCCGGACCGACCTGGGACGTGCCACCTGTGTGACACTTGCTGAGAGGACAGATCACTGGGGCTTCTGGTGAGTGCTCTTGACGCTCGGGTGCTGACAGCTGTAGAAGTGTAGTGAAGCGTCAGCTGAGATGCAAATATTCTGTTGTTTTTCTTTTGAATCATATCAGTTAACATACTGCATTTAAATCGGCTTCTACCTTGAAAATCACTACATGCATTATTTATAATGTTTGCATCTTGATAATCATCTTTTGATCAGCCACCGTTATTAGATATGCGTTGTATATCAGCCGCATTGTCTCAGAGACTCTGATGCTACGACAGTTGACACCTCGAGCCACCCACGCGGTGCAAACAGCACGTTTCTGCGGACGGAAAACTCAGCCGCTCTCTGAGCACGTCTCAGTGTCTCTGTGTTCGTGTCAGCGTGTCCTCTCCACCAGCCAGACGACTTGTGAGATGTGTGTGTTTCACGTCTCTAGGACGCTATCTGTGGCGGCGAGAGGGCCACACGTGATTCCACCATCACCTCTCTCTCTCTCTCTCTCTCTCCCTCTCTCCCCTCTCTCTCTCTCTCTCTCTCTCTCTCTCTCTCTCTCTCTCTAATGTATCTCTGTGTCTCTGTCTGTATCGTCACCGAGCTGAAAATCTTCTGGTTGCGTTCTGGCGATGACGGTAACCCATAGGCCAGTCGCCACGTCCGGCCCATGCGACGGGACGAGAGCGACACTGATTGTGTCTGGGGAAGACCGAGACAGAAAACTTCGTTACCGGCCACTCATAGTGCGGCAGAGAGGACAGAGAAGGCAGAGGCAATGGGACACGGCGGCTGCCTAGCGGCTAGCTGGCGAAACAACAGCACGAGCATACCAAGCCTTTGGTACACCTTGGAAGCTGATTGTCCGGCGGAAGTGTGCCAGAAGCTAAAAGTTGATAGACTTTATATTTTAAAAAGATCATAACATATGCAGGTCCCGATGCAGTCATGATTGGGGTACGTGGTAAAAGTGGAGCGTCTCGTACGCTGAGATTGCCGACATTATTTACGGTAATGCGCAGACGATCCAGCCGCCGAGCGAAGCGGACGCTCCCGGCTAGCTCAAGCTCCGCCGTGTGTTATTACGGCGCTGCGATGGACCTCTCGCACCCCATGGCCACGTTCTGGTCAGCAGGCTGGCATGTACGGCCTGTTTATTTGTCATATGATCGCGAAGAGAAATGGCCAAGAGGATGCCTTGCAATTTAGCTGTTGCCGAATGTGGTTTGCTATAAGATAACGACCAGACCAGCGGGCAGCGTGCCAGCGATGACTTGCCCGGAATGCACCGCCAGGCATAAAGCCATACAAGCATTAGTTTTCAGAGTTTTAGATACGGGAGCATCATGTGCTGTTTATATCATGCAAGGTAATGAAAATAGTTATCGTTTTACTAAGCAGCGCGGTAATCGATGTCAATTGAATTTCACCGGTTGCGTATAAGACCAGAGTTCCAAAGTTTTCTCATCAATATTAATCATTAGCTGCAACACATGTGCTTGAATGAATTGACTACAATGTTTATTATTCATACAAATATGAACCTGCTGTGCACTTAATAAGAGCGATGCTCATTCATTTAAAACTGCAGAGCTCTAAAAAGATGCACCTGATGTCTGAAGCTTCCTGACATAGTAAAGCGTCGTTAGTGTTTGCGTAAAAAGTGCGTTACAACTCAGACTCGGCCCTGTCAGTGGGTTTCTCCGGTGATTAATTCACCGAGCTATGACGCTGATTAATGCTTCCAATTACTGGCTGGCAGTGCCATCATCAAGTCTATCAACAAGCGCTCAGGAGGCTGAGGCGATGAAGTTTCAGTTGGATGTTTGCGTTTCAGCTATTTATCCCTGGTGGTTTTGCTAATGTGTTGAAGGTCAAATGTGTAAGCTGTTCAATGACTGAAACACATTAAAATGACGAGTTTGTCATTTGCAAGCACTATTGCAAGCGAGAGTGATTTTCTTGGAGGACAGCCGATGAGCTGCTGCCAGCCGCCGTTGCATCGCTCGTCAATAGTGGCAACTGGCATTTGGCAGAAGCAAAATGTATAAAAGGTATCATTACGATACCCCATGAACTCTAAAGCAGCTCAAAACACCCGCATTGGTAGCGGCCATGGCGGCAGTCGTGTTGATTTCACAGAGTGTGTAGGATGTCGCAGCGATAAAGATCGTCAGGGACCACAGACACTGACGGGTCTCAATCGACCAGCCTGAGGCACGTCAGGCTCTCCGATCGCTGACCTCAGAGCAGTCAGAGCTGGACCAGCGTTCCGCGGTCAAATCTGGGGTCACTGCTGCCGTCAGCGGGCTCGTCCTGGGGCGTGACGGGTCCACGGGCCGACGGCTGATGATGAATTGTGACAAATGTGGCGTCTTCACCGCCGCCACCAGAAGCTGACCTTCCACCTGAGGTCGGCCACCGTGCCGCCCCCGCCCCCGCCACGAGGGACACCACCGACCGGCCAGCCGCCCCCGCCGCAGACACCGCTCATGACTGATTATCCGGAGGCGTCGAGACGACCGGTGGGCTCCGTTTTGATGTGCCGGAGACAGATCGGGTGTTGTGTGGCGGAGCGCTGCCGGTAGCGTCCGTGACGGAGAGATGAATGAGGACTGCCGATGACTCGCCGTCTCATTCTCTTCCGAGGGTCACCGCTCCGCCGATGACTCTGTTGTAGGGACACCTGTGTTCCGCCTGGGCTACCGTAAAACATAAGTCATTCAAGGTCCTTTTTTATCTCCCTGTAGTTAGGAATACATTGTGACTGCTAATGGCTTGTCATAGTGGTCTTTTATTGTGACAGAACAACGCATTTCTGCGCCTTTGTGCGTCGAATAAAAAGTAATTGTTGTCAATTGGCAAATAGTTGTTTTCTTGTTGGCATGACTTTTTTTGTCGGTCAATTGAGTTATCCTAAGTAACTTACACAAAAATGCATCGTTGTTATGTAAATTTTCAGTCGGCAAGATATTCATTAGGTACGCTGATTTATAAGAACTTTCAAAATCCAACGCCAGAACAGATAAAGTCAAACAAGAAGTCTCAAATGGCAAATGGTCGATAAATGGTCACAACCTAAGACCGTCCTTATTTTAAAACCGGCACAACATAGGACATAAGACCGTAGGCTACAGGACTGTGTTCTCCCGCTGTTTTTTCATACCCGGGCGGTTCCAGACGACACTCAAGAGGCAGGTGCTGAGCTGTTGACAGCCGTCGCTGCGCGGTGTGATACCGTGTCACCTCGTCATCGGCCGCACGGGGTGAACCGTGCAGCTCCGTGTCCCCAGTGCGTGTCCCCTGCTCGCCACACGCAGCGGCCTGTTTTCCGCGCACTGTCCTCGTGGTTCCGACACCAGATTAGGCTAATGCTCTTGTGTTTTGAATTGTAGCGAGCGTGTTAGTCCTGCTGCAGAATGCGAAGTGTGGCGCGGGGCTCTGTCTCCTCGAGTCGAGTCGAGTCTCGACGCTGTGGGTCCGCGGATGACAGTTGTAAGCGTATGCACTGCAGAGATCACTGAGACGATCCGCGGACCAGCGCGAGCGGCGCACACCAGCTCGGCTAGCTGGAGTACAGAGGGTGGGGGACCACGCAGTCCGTGCGGCTCCGACCCACGGTGACTGGCAGGGTGAGCTGAGGTGGACACCGCAGACGTGGCCTTCCCCTGCGCGGTCTTCGGTCACTATCGACCCGTCTTCACCGGCAGCACGGGCAGCACGGGCCTGCTGAGATCAGCACACGGTCCGCAGTCCGCATGAATGAGCTACTTGGTTTCACCACAACTCAATTCGTGGCACCTCGAACGGGAGAGAGTGCATCAGCGGTTGTCAGAGGGAGAACAAGGCCACAATGACAATTCCAAAGGACTTACGATTTACAAATGCCTTTAACCCTCGCCGGCCGAGGGGGGGGGGCGGGTGCCGCCCCCCCCCCATAGGGTTTTTTCGCGATAGCTCCGAACACGCTGGCGATAGAGAGCTGAAACTTGGCATACCTGACCTTTGATCCAAGCCGCATCTTTTGACACCAACCGCATTTTTGGGTCAGGTCAGGTCACTGACCTATGACGTCATAAGTGAACCTCTGCACGGTCTTCAGATGTCGCAACTTCGCAACGCCCTCACTGCCAGAGGAGATGTCACAGGGAAATGAAACTTGCAGGATCTAGTATCCATTATGAGTCTCACAACTTGTATATCTCGGATTTTTCCTAAAGGTCATATGAGGTCAGGTCATTTTCGTGACCTCACCATTATAAGTCAATGGGGAAAAATTGAAACTGCTATTCTGGCGCCGGGAACGATCTCCAACTATCTCAAGCACACAGAATCGTGATTTTATGCACTCCTTGCAAGGTTAGATGCGTCACTTTTGCAATGTTGACCTTGCGTGACGTCATTTATGACGTCATCAAGGTCATATTAGTTTTTCGTCAATAACTCTTGATCAAATTGAGCTAGCGAGCCGGGAAAGCCACCAATGGACTCAGGAAGACCTGCCGAATCGAATGATATGCGACATGACCCCTTTCGACCAACTTCGTGACCTGGGGGTGCTGACCTGACCTTGACCTGAGGTCAACACCCCAAGTTGACCTGACCCGGACAAAAAGTATATCATTCGACGCGCCTGAGCGAGACGAACACGATGCTGCCAAAATCGGCGCTCTGCGGCCGTTTTTTGCGAAGTTATTCACCAAAAACTGAACCGTACCTTGGGGCACTTGACCTGACCTCAGAGGTCACCGGTTGACCTAGGACCTTAAAATCGGGTACCAATCTCTGCGTCTCGTAACGGCGCACACGCTCGTTTTTTCCGCGACGCGCTAGCTCCACCAGGGGCGAAACGGCGAGGGGGGGGGTCGTACCCGCCCCCCCCCCCCCTCGGCCGGCGCGTATGTAGAAAACCAATAGGTCCGGCGAGGGTTAACCCTCGCGGGCCCGGGGGGGGGCGTTTTTCGCCCCCCCCCCCCCCCCTGGCGAATATTTGCGATAGCTCCCGAACGCTTAGGGATAGGAAGGCGAAACTTTCAGTACCTTTTCTCCCATCAATTTGACATCTTTTGAAGTAAAAAATTTGGACCTAGCCCCCTTGATGACGTCACAAGGTCCATTTTTCTAGACCCCTGCACGGCAAACTTCGGCGTCACAGACGCAAACTTCAAATAGCTGCTAAAAATAGAGTTTTAGAGATAAATACAAATTACGAGCACGGTTGTGTAGCGTTTGACCTAGAGAAAAATAGAAAAATAGTTTTGGTGACCTGAGGTCAGAGGTCAGGTCAACGACCCCGAAATGTGGTTTTAGTTTTTCGCAAATAACTTCGACAAAAATGGTCCTAGAGCTACGGCAGTGGTACCATCGCATTCGCCTTGTCAAGCCGCGTCGAATGATATATATGTTGTTCGGAAAAGGTCAAGTTTTATGTTGACCTCATGTGACCTCGAATGACCTCTGGTTGACCTTGACACATGAAAGGTCGTTTATGATGGATTTGTATCCGCTGATCACGAATCTGGCATCTATTTTCCTCTAAGCCTTCATTTAGAGCTTCCGGATGGCAGAATTGTCTTAATTATTATTTCTAACTTGAATTAGTGAAATAGCCTCTAGCAGGGATACTTTTCAGTGACCTTGACCTTTGAGCAGCCTTGCATCGTAAGGTGAACCACAAATAGGGAACTGATAAGCCTCAAAACATTTCAAAACATCTTGGAAGTTAGCACGCAAGATAGGCGAAAAAGTGCCAAGTTTGAGGTCAATTTTGAGCGTGACCTTGACCTTGACCTTTCCTTTTGAGCACATTTTCAGAATCCTCAGATTCTCTTCTTTTGTTTGACACCCAATTTTGCCGGTTTGATGCCGCCTGCCGTCTTCTAGAAGGCTTACTTTGAGATCACTACACATGTGCCGGTTTTTGCCTTTGACCTTGACCTCTGACCTTGAAAATTGACCTGAGGTCAAAAATTTTAGGTGCTTCAGAATCGTCTCGTAAGGACCTTTCGTTTGGTATCGCTTTTGTTTCCGTAGCTCCCTTATTTACGGAGTTAGACAGGGGGGGGGGGGCGAAAAACGCCCCCCCCCCGGGCTGCGGTGGTTGGGATTACCCCCCGGGCCCGGCCGGGTTAAGGAAAAGTGCGTGATGAGATAGCACATCCTGATCCTTAGAACGGTTGAAATGTTATTTCAGTGCTGGGATACCGAGATCTGACATCACTGAAGCCATTGCAAACAATCATTGCCACCATCCGCGACGGGCCACTAACAGTGACATAATGGGCACGAGCGCCGGCGGTCACTGTGCACCCCCCCCCCCTTCACCCCTTCACGGTCGCCGAGGGTGCAGGACGATAGCGGGGAGGGGGGAGGGGGCATATGGAGTCGCTGATGACTGTGATGTCGCTGCTTACTCGTCATCAAACTAACAAACGGAACATTCTTGTCGTTGTCATTCTGTCTGTCATTCCAACAGTCTCTCGGTACGTCATAAACAGTCGAAAATTACATGTGCCGAAAGTCAAAATAAGTACATAGTTCAAGTTGTCCAACGCCGTACAAATCGGGAACATTGGACCAAAGATGAATTCTGTCATCTATGGCCTGAGTCCGATCTTTCATTTGACCTAAGACATAACCAGCGTAGGTATTTTCTTACGTTCTTGGGGCTTTTTGAACACTTGTTACCGCCTGTCGCTACGTTGCCCAGAAGACGAGCCAGAGAGGGAGGGGAGCGGCGTAGGCGCGTAAAACCGTTTTTAAAATGTCTTCCCCCCGCCTCCATGCGACACGACCTTGCTGTGGGGCAACAGTCACATCGTTGTAGGCATTATCATTTCGATAGACTGGTTCATGAGCAGGTGGGTCTGTATACCATGTCGCCCGTATTTTGCGGTATGTACTTACCTCCATACCCAGGTGCAGCAATGCCACCTGACCCGGCAGAGCCGCACCGGTGATAGCGCCCCAGCGGACTGGTGAGTGCTCAAACACTGCTTGAGCGCCGGCGCAACAAAAAGGGGTTGCGCAAAGTGTAGAGCATCTCGAGCGATACACGCACACACCGCACAATACGAATATATCTCAGCCGCCTAAGTGCAAGGCCTGCTTACAGCTGGGTACATCTCGGAACAAGCCGGCTTCACGTTCATTGTGGTACAGTCGTAAAGCCGTAAAGGTCAGTTTATCGGGCATGCGGAAAGTAACTACCTAACCATTCATCACATTCTGTTTATGCTCAAGATCAAGGTCGGAAGCTCTGATAAAAGAGACGACTGTGATCCTAAGCTGTGACTAAAGCAGTGACTGTGACAGTGACTAAAGTAGTGAAACTAGTTGACTCAGTGATGTTCCTAACTGCTGAATTATCCACCAACTTAGACGAATATTGTAGTATGGACCACCTTAGATGCATCCTATTAGTCGTTTTCACGACGGCCATCTGGTACACATTTGGTGCAAATTACACTATGCAACAGTCATTTTGTTCCTGAGTAACGACCGATTTTTTTGAACTCATTGGGTGTCATTATAACCGAAATGGGCATTTGTTTTGATCTGAAAATGCTTTTCCGATTTTCAGAGACGATTTTCGATTTTTGGCCCCGAAATTCGGTTTTTGGCCCACCGTGTCCGGTGTAATTGAGCAATCGACTCGTGGTAACTTTCATCGCCTTTCCTATGCCACAAGCTTTCGAATGATATCCGGTTTTGCATATTTGCGTGTAAAAATAACGCCATAAATCTATGTTAAAATAAGAAAGTGTTGAAATTTTGTAAAAATTTGACATTTTTTTCGATTTCATATCAAAATAGAGAAAAAACTAAAGACCCTATCCAAATTCTGAGCCCAGTTCCTTGAAGAGCATTCAATTTCCGTTCGGAAGGTACTATTTCAGTGCATTGTATCGGTTTACTGTGGCGTCCAGATTGAGTCACTGAAATAACGGGCCCCCAGCCATTTCCATGACAATATGTGTTCAGTGCATGAAGAACCATTCTAACAAATGGACGTACAGATCAAGATTCTGAGAGACAGGACTGCTCAAAAGTACAGTTCCTGCGTGTGACCCGAGGTCACAAGGGGTCAACAACATGACCTCAGTTGACCCCTCGTTGACCCTATGGCGTTAACATACGTTATCAGGTTAATGCTATGTGATATGATCTAGGATATGTGTTTAGGTTAACCCTCGCATGTGTAGGGGGGGGTCGGATGGACCCCCCCCCCATGGTTTTTCGCGAATAACTCGCGTAAAAAGCGGCCGATCGCGACGAAACTTTCAGTACCCTCGCATTGATCAATTTTACACCTACCCTGAAAATTTCATGACCCTGACCCAAATGACCTTTGACCTGTGACCTCTTTTCCGAGACCATGTTTGGCCGGAATCGCGATTTAGCGTATGTCGGCTCGCACTAGCCGCGTGTTTGCAAGCTTTTCGTGGTTTCAAACGTTCAAACATGTGATTTGATGTTACTCCCGTGTGTGTCAAGGTCACCTGAAGGTCAGGTCAGGTCATTGACCTTTGGTGACCTCGGGTGACCTCGGGTCACTTTTTCGAGTTTTACATGTTTCTAGGCTAGTTTTTGGAGCTGAATTCGAATTTAGCAACCATTTGAACATTAACGAAGTAGTTTTGGTGACTTCGTAACATGTTACGAAGCTGTCAGAGGCGGTTGACACGTACTACGAATACCCGTCACGACGCCTACTGGTTGACCTGACCTGACCTGACCCGACCTGGTCTAAATGCTTCAAGACATCATCTGTGATCAAAACTAACACGATATTCGTGATCAGCACCCCGAAAAACCCCTTAGCAGCCACACTTTACGACTTTCTAACAGGTCCCGATTTTCCCGACTTTGGGTCATTGACCTGACCTGGAAGGTCAACCAATGACCTAGGACCTTAAAATTGGGTATCATCGGCTTCCTCTCGTCACGGGCAACACGCTCGTTTTTTCCGCGAAGCTCTAGCTCAATCAGGGGCCAAACGGCAAGGGGGGGGTCCAACCGACCCCCCCCCCCCCCTACACATTAGAAGCTGGAAAACGCCGCACACATGCGAGGGTTAACTCAATCTGGACGCCACAGGAATCCGATAAAATGCACTAAGAAAGTACCTTCCGAACGAAAATTGAATGCTCTTCAAGAAACTGGGCTCAGAATTTGGATAGGGCCTTTAGTTTTTTTCTCTAAGTTGAAATGAAATCGAAAAAAATGTCAAATCTTTACAAAATTTCAACATTTTCTTACTTTAACATAGATTTATGACGTTATTTTTACACGCAAATATGCAAAACCCATGGGCGTCGCCACAGGGGGGGATGGGGGGGACACCGTCCCCCCCTGGAGTGAGGGTGGGGGGGATTATCCCCTCCTCAAATTGAATGTCAATCAAAGTTTTCGAGCTGCTTTTTCTCAGTTACCTGTCATTCTGCGGAAAAAAAGAAGTAATCCTTTACCGAACAAGTTTTTTTACCGGGACAGAAGACCTAAGTCTCTTCAGGATGCGGTCAACATCATGCAGGAGGTGCCTGAGCCCGCAAGAGCAATGTTCCCAGAAGTGAACAAGCTCTTGCAGCTCCTCCTGACACTGCCTGCAAGCTCTGCAACGGCCGAGAGGAGTTTCAGTGCGCTGCGCCGCCTGAAGACTTGGCTTCGTTCGACGATGCGCCAGGACCGACTCACCTCGGTGGCTGTCTGCCACGTACACCGGCACCGGGTGGATGCTGTGGATGCTGACAAACTCGTGGCTCAGTTCGTCAGCCTTAACGCCGGCCGAGAGCGAGTATTCGGGCGTCAGTGAGCTGTGAGTGGAGGTAATAAACCTGTGTCTCTGCACTTCTAAGTTTGATCTTGCTCTGGAATGTTGGATATTTTTATGACAAGAGCCTTTCAATCACACGTGAATCGAAAAGACTCACGTTAATGCGACATTGCACGAGCAATTCAAAGGGAGACGAAAGCCGATTTAGGCGGTCAAAATTAAGCACATGCCTTTAGCCTTTAGGTATATAGAATATGCTTCGCTTGGTCTGTAGCTGAAGCAAAACGAGCATATTTAACAATGAATGACACGAAAGTTTATCACCAAAAGTTAAACGGCTTCCTTTGAGGAAATTCAATTTTGGTACTTGTGTTCTATGTATTTATAATTCAAATTTAAGTAAAGAAACCGGAAAAAAGCAAGTCCAAACCATCTCCATTTACGTTTACCATTCGTACTCAAAGGCGTTCTTCTGAAAAAATCAAAATATCTTAGTGACACCCATGCATTCTGACATTAAAAATAAAATCAAAGCATAGTGTGTCGTTTATTCTTTGTGTCCCACGATGCCCTGGGCTTAGAAATTATGCCTGAATAAACACAATGAAAAGAAGTGCGCAATAAAAATAATAAAAACCGGCTACATCGAAAATAGAGTGCATCAAATCCAGAGAAAGGCTGAAAACGGGGTTGCGGGGCTCTAGCATAGAAAAAAAAATCCTGCAGGATCCGTCGAGCTTCGTCCCCCCCACTCAAAAACCCATGGCGACGCCCCTGGCAAAACCGGATATCATTCGAAAGCTTGTGGCATAGGAAAGGCGATGAAAGTTACCACGAGTCGATTACTCAATGACACCGGACACGGTGGGCCAAAAACCGAATTTTGGGGCCAAAAATCGAAAATCGTCTCTGAAAACCGGGAAAGCATTTTCAGATCAAAACAAATGCCCATTTCGGTTATGATAGGACCCAATGAATAAGAAAAATTCGGTCGCTTTCCAGGAACAGAAAATCTTTCATTTTTTGTTGCATAGTGTTAGCTGCATACTTGACCAAATCTGCAAAAGAAGCTGCAGATTTGGTCAAATTAGGTTCATTATGGTTCTTAAAAGTTATCAATCAGTATGGGCTGCGCATATGCTTATATGCCCCATTTTTCAAATAATCAAACATTATTTTCAAATAAAACACTGAAATAAAGTCACAATACGAAGATATTTATTGTAAAATAGATTTGGTAGTTGGTACAGATTTGGTCAAATTAGGTGCATTCGTCAGATAGCCCGTCGTGAAAACGGCTACTGTAGTATCATGGACCACTGAATAATTTGCTAACATAAGGATGGACCTCTGTAACAGGGACGGACTGAACCATCCCTGATTAATCATATAACCTGATCAACTGACTCAACGTCAGATTTAAGTGTGTGGAACAATGACTCAGGCACGAATAAGAATGTTTGCTTTGTTTTGTTGGGTTAGGTTTTTTCGGTCTAATAAGACCATTTCAGAGCCGGAAGAAAGATAGAAATTAGGGGGAGACATTGGTCTGGGCGAGCACCCTGGTGACCCGTCGGGGCTGAGCCCTTCCAATGGACAGGCCACCCAGCCCCCTGGCTAACAGCCACCGCACCCGGCCATGGGCCTGCTCCGGGGACCACATGAGATAAAGTTGCCTGTCCAGCCCGGAATAAGGCGTGCCGGTGCCGGTGGAGGTGTGGAGGAGAAGCGCTCTGACTATCCTGAGGATGGAAGCGACGGGACGGGTGAATTGGAATGTCGACCGGTGACTCAGGTACATAGGTATGTGATCTGGAGTATGGGCCACAGACAGACAGAGTCACGGATTTGAATTAAGAGGTCACCACCCTCACTGTTTTTGAGGGTGGTGACTATGTGAGGTGACCGATGCACGCACCCGACGCGATTCCGTCGCCGCTGCTGTTGTCACGAGTGACGCTGTATCTTATTTCACCTGTTACCGTCACCGTCACCGTCCCAATCCGTCTTACCACCGCGCCGCCGACAGCAGCGTCTCCGATCGCGGCTCCACCTAGCAGCTAGGAGTCAGCGTCAGAGGTCGGAATCGGAGGGGCCGCTGCAGGTGGCGACACCACTGCGGTCAAGCCAAGCGTATCATGCCTCAGAGGAGCAAAAACTGTCAAAATAGCCTTTTTCAAGTGGATTAGGGGCGAAAAGGCGAGATCGTGCCCGTTTCCTGCCCCCCCCCCCCGTCTCGGCCTGAAGAATGCATGAAGAAACCCGATAGGCTCGACAAGGTCAGAGATTTTACCCTCTGATAGACAAAACATTTGATTTAGGTCAGGTCTGAGCCCTGAGGGCTAATTGCACAATTCGAACATTAACCCTCGCCCGTAAACGGCGATCTGCCACCTTCGCCCATGCAGGGGGGGGGGGGGTTGGTGCGACCCCCCCCCCTTGGCGTTTGAAAACGGAGCGTCGTAGAGCTTAGCGGAAAAGACCAACGGATTGCTCTCGCCGAGATCTCGCGATTGGTGGTATATTTTTTGGTCCTAGGTCAACATTTGACCTACTTTTGACCGGTCAAAGGTCAAATTTTCGGAAAAATAGACTTTTTTCAACTTTCCGCGGCGATTGCGGCCAAACGGTGGGAGATATCGACTTGAAACCTTCACTATCGTGTTCCTTGATCAATTCTCTATCGTTTGGTATGTATTTCGTTTCCCTAGCTCTAAAAATGGCGCGTTGGGAGCGCCGGAAGTCGGCAAGGTCACAGTCGGCGGCAGAAATTCGAAAAATCAAAATTTAAATTTTTGAAATCTGATTGTATTTTTGGATTTGGGAGGTCCATTTGCTCCCTATAGAAGCTAATATTGCTGCATATTCCCATTGAGGTGACAAGAATTAGCAAAATAGTGGTTCGGGCGCTTTTCAAAAATAGTACCGGACGCTGTTCCTCTTGTGACGTCATAGCTCCGTGACCTGACCTGACCCGGTCAAGTTTCTTATACCATATGATAGCCAATACTTGCCCCAACATGCATGGGAAGTTTCATCACGATCCATCAATTGATGTCCGTACCACCGGCAGGAAACCTCGGGCGTTGGCACTCAGTTTGTGAAAATCCGGCCGGAGGCTGTTCCCTTTGTGACGTCATAACTCCGTGACCTGACATGACCCGGTCAAATTTTTTTTTATCAAAAGATGCGCAAGGTTTGCCCCATAAGGTACCCAAAATTTGGCGGCGCTGCGCGCCGCCGTTTTTTGCACTATTTCCGAAAAACCTCAGGGGGGGTTGCACCAACCCCCCCCTACATGGGCGAGGGTTAAAAGAGCAATCAGATGCACTTTTCCGCTGCACTGAAGATACATTCGTTCCCGAATTATGCGCCAATTTGTCAAAACATTCAAATAAGCAAAAGTTGACCTTTGATGACCTCTGTTGTCCTGACCTTTTCGTCTGACCTAAAAATGACGGAGTACTTTCGGGATGATTTTGGACGCACTTTATAATGCCGCTTACTGTGTGTCGCTACGTGGCCCAGGAGCCGAATTAGATAGGGGAGTGTTCAAACGTTTCCATGACAATATTTAAAAGCAAAATATCGAATCGCAAAATATCGAGTCACACGATATCAAAGTGGCATATTACCGGACGAGAAATATTGAAAGACAAAATATCGAAAAGGCAAAATATCGCAAATAGAATACGACGGCAAAGACTATTCGAATAGAAAAAAATCATTCCAATAGTTTTCAACTGAGAAATTCCTCAGCGAAACAACTGCAAGTTGAGAACATAAGCGCTCCATAATATATTACGCTATTGAAACCTGATTAGTCCAAAGACGTAATGAACTAGGTACAATGATATTGTTGCTATCAGACATACCTACCTATCTGAATCATTATTGCTGTACTACCTACCACGCTACATGCATGAAATAAAAGTTTAAACATTGAGCACAGGATGGCGGCTGTCAGAATCTGCACTGTATCAATTGCATTGTACACATTCACTGCTTTTTACGAAGCAGTTATATCGGACTACAATGGGACCTGTCTGGACACAAATTCCTGGAAACAAAATCCTTCACATGCTCGAGCTACCCAAAACGCAGCCTGGCTTACAGTGTTTTAATGTCGTATTTAACAATGCGAATACTAGACAATAAGCCGCACCTCTCTGGAATTTTAATTCGACCATACAAAATAATTTAAAACAAATTACGCTTCCGGCTCGCGCAGGCACGGCGCACACAGGCGGCTGACATTGGGCCGCTGGCTACACATATAATTGGTGTCTCGAGGAGTTCCACCCAGTAACAGCACCTCTATTCTCCGGCCCCAAGTAATACGGACGCCACCAGGGCGGCTGCGGCCAGTGCGCCACCTGAGGGCACCAGGGACACAGGTGACAAGCTAGGTAAGGTAGTCAACATACTTCCATTCTGCCCTGTTGTCTCTGTCGATGTCGCGGGATGTCGTATATAGACGCGTCTGACGGAGGGACGTTTCTGAGATTTTGCTATCTCTGAAACTACCCGTCCGATATTTAAAATTCAAACGGTATTTGAAAGCCCTGGAAAATTTGTCGATAAAAAGCTGGCGTAGTCCAACTTCTACCAAATGTATTACAGTTCAACACAAAATTAGCATTGTTTTCATCAAAACGAGCTGGCCTTTTGGGCTCTAACTACCAGACGTTTAATTGTAAAATTAAAATAACCCAATTGCCGTTCATCCACATATAAATGAATGATAGAAATCTTAGCTCGCGCCCTAGTGGGGGGGGGGGAGGGGGCTATTTTTGCCCCCCCCCCTCACGAATTTTCAACATATCTCCAGAACCGCTGCGCCGATCGTCACCAAACTGTTTAGGGCAACTGACGATGCCCTCCCGGGCATCAATTTTACACATTGCGACCAAACATTTTTCCAAGGGCTATGATAGGTTGGCCGCAAATGACGTCAGAGTGACGTCATGTTCTGCCGTTTTCGACCCAAAAAAAGGTTTCACGGGAAGAGCTGTCAGGCCTATAGGTATCTTTGAAGATACAGAAAACCGTCTAAGACATAAAAGGTGTAGAATTAGCAGGGCTACTAAACTGCAGTCTCGAAATTTTGATTTTTTTATTTTGGCCCCCATTTTTTTGAAAATATTAGTAAAAAAATCCAAAAAGTTTTTTTTCGATTGTCGAAAAAACGGAATATTTGCGATAGCCCCCACCGACTTCTATTCACATGCCAAATTTTAGATTGATGCATCTTTTTTGGGCCAAGTTATAGTGAAAAAAAACTTCAAAATTGATGACGTCAAAATTTCAAGCTCGATTGTTAGCAATTCTAGACCACGTGGCGCAAAACAAAGACCACCATGAGACTCGCCATGACGAGCTGCATCGAATCAATACCCATTTTATGCAAAATATCAACTTTGAAATTTGACCTTTTTTGACCTAACATTGACCTGACCTCCACCAGTAAGTGACCTAAACCGTCCGTAATGGTCTTATAACCAACACCATTGAGTTGGAAATGAAAAATTAGCCATAAAGCATGCATCGCACAGCCCTAGTAAAATTGGGTTCATCTGCTGACCCTTGGTGACCTGACCTGTGACCTGACCTGATATCATCAGTGACCTCTAATAGCAACATATGTACTAGACAACTGACGCCCTATCGCTTATTTTAAATAAAATGCGTTTTACACGATGTTATAGCGCATTTCCTATGAGACCCGTGAACGGCAAAACATTTTATCTTTGACCTGACCTGTGACGTCATCGGTGACCCCGAGGTCAATGAAACTGGGTTTCCTTCGACAAATTTGACAGGGCTTCCGAACACCGTTTGAATTTTCCGGATACGTCAAGTAGTTTCGGAGATACGGGGGGGGGGCAAAACAAATGCCCCCCCCCCACCACCGCGCGGAAGGTGGCCGGGAGGCCCACCGCCTGCCGGGTTAATGTGTCCATGCTGTCAATAGTGATATTTATGCTAAACCCTTTTTAGGGGGGCGCTGGTTAAGTATCGAAGCTCAACAAGATAGACATGGTTGAGTCGGAGTTCAATTTCCGCTAATTAGGTAAAAAAGATTACGGAGCTTTGGAATCCTGCCTATATCAGTCAGATTCTATAGGGTACATATTTCAGATAAAAGAATTCCTCGTCAATTTGATCCATTTCTTATTTCATACCTAAAAGACCTGTGAAATGGTGTCAGTTGCCCTAAACAAAACCGCTCTCAGTTAGTCATATAGGTCAATTAACGGTCAAATAACAGAGTAGATTTTAATATATACTAGTCGATTGAATCTTCGCGGAACCCAGCGGACCCCTCGGTTTTCACGGCAAACTTGGTAATCCGTGTCATCAAGTGCTATAAAAATGTACTTTCATATTTGATATCAGGTGAACGGGTTGACCTAGAGAGGGCCAAAGCCGCAGAAATAGACGGATTTTGTCAGCTCAGATATCTGCAAAAACTTTGGTGTTAACAATTGTATGACATTTATCTTGCTTCTATTGTGTTTCTGACGTCGAGACGCGTCGAATAAATTATAATTTGACCTGAAAAGGCAAATTCTAAAAAGGTCTTACCCGACGTTTGGTGCCCTGGGATAAAAAAAAAATCAACTCCACGCTCTTTTCCTTCAGAGGCCTGTTTCACTAACGTTTGAAAAGGTGGATATCGTTTTTAATGATGCCTTTCCAATTGATTTTTTTTTAAATTAAAATGGGTGTTTTTTTAATTGAGCTCCAACTTTGTCAAATTGAAGGAAAAAAGGAGTAGCTGCAAAACTGATGGTAATACCTAGGGTAGGTAGGTATATCGATTTTAACTGCACCGTTCACCGCGTTTCTTACACACGCAAACAAAAACTGGTAAGTGTGGACGTGGCCACAAACTCTTTCTCCCCCCCACACACACACACACAAACACACCGGGCGGAGGTTAGTGTTAATTTTACTAGTGTGTGGTTCTGTAGGATGTCCGGGACGGCGACTGCAGCTGGTCAGCTGTGTCGTCGGCTGGCCGCCACCACAGCCGCCGGCCTGCTGGCCTCCTCCTACGGTCTGGCCATCGGCTGGGCCACGGTGGCCAACTGGCAGCTGCAGCTGCCGCACGAGACGCTCCGGCTGGCGGCCACACAGCGCTCCTGGCTCATCTCGATGATGTACGTGGGTGTGGCGGTCGGCAGCCCGGTCGGCGGCTGGCTCGGCGGCCGGCTGGGATCCAAAGGAGCGCTCTTCGCCTCCGCCCCGGCCACGCTGGCCTCCGGCGTCGTCATATTCTTTGCAAGCTCGTACGAGATGCTGATGGCTGGTAAGAGCATTCAACTGCTGAGGTCAGGACTATTGTCATCATTGCTTTAACGGAAGGACAGGTGAACAGTGGCGTAGCTTTCTTCGCTCAGTTTATCAGGTTTGTCTCATCACGTCTGTTTTGAATGATATGAAGGAACATGTTTTAGGACACGTAATTGAGAGCATACAGGTTACAGAACCAATGATGCAATTGCAGTGATCAACAGTCCGTCTGAAGAGCTTGTGGTCATGGCTCAGCATTAAAATCATGTCTGTCTGATGTGCTTTGCTTGTTGGTGATCTTTATTGTCGTATTGTGCCTCTTCCGGCAGGTCGGCTGCTGATTGGGCTGGGTAGCGGGATGTCGAACGCCGTCTACATGATGTACATCAGCGGCACCAGCCGGCCGGCCGAGCGAGGTCTGTTCTCCATGCTTTCCGAGGTGGGCATCGTGGGCGGCACGGTGCTGGCCGTGGCCGCCGGCGAGCTCGTCGACTGGCGCTGGCTGGCCGTGCTCTGCGCCGTGCTGGCCACCGCGCCGCCGGCCGCGCTGCTGGCGCTGCTGCCCAGTGACCCGGTCTGGCTGCTGGCCCGCCACCGGGACGCGGAGGCTCAGCGCGCCGCCGACCTGCTGGGACTGCGGCTGAGCGAGATGGCCGCCGGCGCCGCGCCGCAGCACGACGCCCCGTGGCGAGAGACGCTCCATCAGCTGGGAAAACGGCGCAACGTGGCGCCGCTGGCGCTCGTGCTGGCGCTGTTCTTCTTCAGAGCCTTCTCCGGCTACTACACCATCCTGGCCTACTCGCTCGAGTTTTTCCGCGACGTAGGCCTGGCGCTGGACCCGTCGCTGACGGCGCTGCTGTTCGGAGGCGTGACGGTGGCGGCGACCGCAGTGACGTCGGTGCTGATCGACCGGCTGGGCCGGCGGCCGCTGCTGCTGGCCAGCGCCGCCAGCACCGCCCTCTGCTACCTGGGCCTGGTGCTGGTGTACCAGGTGCCGGCGCTGGCCGCGCTGCCCGCACTGCCCGTCCTCCTCCTGCTGGCCGCCGGCTTTCTGTTCTACGTGGGCCTCGGCTGCGTGCCGCACTGTCTGGTGGGCGAGCTGTTTCCGGAGCCGGTCCGCTTTCTGGGCGGCTCGCTGGTGCCGGTCGCCTACTGCGTGTTCAGCATCGTGGCGCTGCTGCTCTTCCCACCGACCGTGGCGGCGCTGGGGCCGAGTGGCATGTTCCTCTGCCATGTCGCCTGCATGGTCGTCGCGTTCGTGCTGGTCATGGTGGCTCTCCCGGAAACTCGCGGTCTGCCTCTCACCGCCATCGAGACTCTGTTCGACCCCTGCGCAAAGCCGCAGCAAGACAAACTAAAGCACATAAAACAGGTGGAGAGTGGCTCACACTAACTTCCTGCTGTTAAAATCGGAATTTGACAAGGTACCGCTTGTCGATTTAAGGTACCTATTTTTAGCCGTTTTCGCGACGGCTATCTGGTACATATTTAGTGCAGATTTGGTGCAGATTTGGTCAAATTAGGTTCATTATAGCCGTTTTCACGACGGACTACCGGCGAGTGCACCTAATTTGACCAAATCTGCACCTAACAGCAAACATCTTTATTTTATGCATTTATTTCAGTGTTTTAATCAATGATACTTTCTGATAATATGACAAAGCAGGCATAAGCAAGTAGTGCAACCCTCGCTGATAGCTACTAAGAGACACACTGAATCTAATTTGACCAAATTTGCACCTAATCTGCATCAAATGTGCACCAGATGTGTACCAGATGGCCGTCGTGAAAACGGCTTAGATTTATTGAAAGTGGTCAGTTTGGGTTGTCGAGATGCTCAAAGGACTCGTTTTCAAATTATCAGGCATTATTTTCGATTAAAACCCTGAAATGACTTTATCATGATATTAAGATATTGGCTGTGAAAGAGACTTGGTGTGCAGATTTGGTCGAAATAACTAGGTGCATTCGCCAGATAGCCAGTCGTGAAAACGGCTATTATGACTGATGAATATTTCGCTAAAGCAGATTTATACTAAATAGTTAAATACATGACTATAACCGCTTTGGTTCATGTGTGTCACATATTGAATGTGGAAGTGAACATGGATTTCATCAATTTTCTAGTCAACATCGTAAGATTTTAGTTTGAGATCACAAGAATTGTTGGGCGCTTGCGGAGTGCCACTGACGGTGATTGTCAGTGCAATTCAAATTAGGGGTCAATCAATAGGTAGGTACAAATTAATACAGAACAAAGCAGAGGCAGCTAAAAATAATATTTCCTTGGAAGCTGGTACTATAGGCAATGAAACAGAGGTGCTCCAATATCTAATCAGGGAATCGTGAAACGCGACGACGAATACAAGCATTTTAATTAATTCCGATGCACATTTCCACGTACCCACGCCACCACAGAACAATAGACTGAAGGCACCTCACAATAAAGAGGGACATGACAACTTACGTAACGTCTGATCCGGATGCATCGTTCAGCGAGTTGTCGGGGAGCCGTGAAGCACTGACACGAACTGATTGACGGTCAACATGGTTAGTCTCGTACACAACAAACAGGCCTCCTAATACGGTCCACGTCTTTCAACGCCCAATCTGAACGGTTTGGTAAATAAAACATGAGATCCACGGCAAACGTAGCGGATTGTGAAAGACATTGAGGCTTGAGTAGGCGGTGCCGCCTCCTAAGGGGATAAAGGGAGAAGTGGAACGAAGGAGAAGCGGGACATCCAATACCTATCTGGCTGACGGACCATATAAACCAGAGTTTTTTTTTTTTGCAAATTCTCGGACGGGATTAGTTAGCGCACATCACAACCGAACGATTGTTTACTCTGGTTGCTATAGTTAAACTGCGCCGGGCCAGAGGTGTTTGAACATCCCAGGTGTTTTTGTTTCAGATATCTTAACCTTCGCCCCAGTGCAGTGGGGGGAGGCATATGTTACCACCCTGTCGCGTTTTTTGCGTGTGAATAAAAAACCGCGGCGCGTAGCGCCGCGCCGCTTGGAGTAGCTTTCTGTACATCAATTTTGGACAATGTGTGAAATTTTTGACCCCAGGTCATGTCAGGTCAGGTCACCAGGTCAAGTTAACTGACCAAGCCTAAAAAAGTTTGCAATCATGTCCAGCCTGCAGTGTTTGTCAAAGAGGTTTTAAATTTGGTGGATTGCATAATGTTATAGGCGCCTATAATTTGAATATCTCGGATTTTTATATCCGTGGCCTAAGGTCAGGTCAGTGGCGTGACCTTTCCATTATAAGTCAATGGAGTAAAACGAAAATGCCTCTAGGTCCGTGTGTACGCATAGAAACAGTCCAAATATTTCAGAATCACAATGAATTGGACCACCCGTGACGACCAAGGTGTCTTTTTTGCTGATAGCCTCTATAGAAAGGTCATCCGAGGTCATCATCCGAGGGCCCCGGTGATATCCTCATACTTATCCTTCTTGTCAGGCTGCAGATGTGCGCAGCGCCAACAGGGCAGCAGCAGCGCTCGCAGTCCTGCACAATCCTATCACAACGTCCCGTATCCTATCCGTATCCTTGCCATAGTATTTAACGCATCACCTCATAATCACCTCAACTGAAAAGCCACGATGCTTGTGGATGTTGTTGTATGTATAAATAAATAAAATTTGAGGCTACAAACAGATTTTTGCCAATAACTCTCGATTGGAAAGAGATAGAACGCTGGGGATGGCCTCATTGTGTTTGTCTTGCCGAGACGCATCGACTGATATGCAAAATGACCTTTTCCGATCAGGTCATGACCTTGACCTGAGGTCAAATTCTCAAGTTGACCTTTCAAGGTTAACTTATATTTCATTCGACGCGTCTCGGCGAGAGGAACACGTTTCTGGCAATAGAAATGTGGCTTTTTTTAGTCAAAAGTTATTGTCGAAAAACACTTTTCGTAAAAGCAGCTATTTTTGGAGTTTTTGCCCTCTGGAGGCTAAACCGTTGACCTGAGGTCATTTTTGATGATTGATCTTATCAAAAGAAGCGTCCAAAAGCTATCGATTGCTTTTCCAAGCGTTTTTCTTGCTATCATAGTTCCTGATATAATGGCATGTTTGCTGAAAAAAAAATATAATCACATTTCGCAAATTTTGACCTTTGATGACCTCTGGTGACCACAATATTGCTCTAAGATGAAAAATGACAGAAATACTTTCAAACGTACGCATCGAGAGCTATCGACTGCTTTTTACCGCGTCTGTCTAGCCCTCTTAGTTTTTGAGTTAGAGGTGGGTGGTAACATATGCCCCCCCCCCCCCACACACACACACACGCACACTAGGGCGAAGTTGGCTGAGACCGCCACTGGGGCGCGGGTTAAAAATGACGACACAGAGCGCCGCCATTTTTGGAACACATAGGTATTTATGCATCCTTACTTCATATGCTATAAACAGGTTTACACCCAGGTCGCCTAGGGTCAGGTCACCAGGTCACTTGTCAAATGACCTTACCTCGGGAAAATTTAGAATAATAGTTGTTGGGGCTTGGGTGGTTACTTAGTGCTGTAACTTTCATCTCGCTTTGAAAGAACCTCTGACACTGGGGGCGTTGCAAACTGACATTTCAGACCGTTCAGAGGTTCACTTATGACCTCATAGATCAGTGACTTTACGTGTCCTAAAAATGCGGTTAATGACACAAGATGTGGTTTAAATTAAAGTGCAGACATGCCAATTTTCAGCTGTTTATATCAGCGCGTTCCGAGTAACCGGAACAAAAACCGTCTAAGGAGCGACACCCTCTCTCCCTACCCTCGGCCGGCGAGGTTAACCCACGCCATACGCCCTGTTGGGCTAATGGAGGACCCTGACACCCGTTGGGGGTCGCCCCCCCCCCTAAGATCTCGGAAAGTTACCGACTGATTTTCAAAATTCAAAGGGCGCTCGATATCCCCATCTGGGAACTACCCTGTGACCATGTTTTGTTGACTTAGGTGACGTCACAACCGATGACGTCACAGTTCAGGTCAAAGGTCCAGTGTTCACCGGTTACGGGCATTCTAAGGAATGCGTGATAACATCGAGCAAAACGCACTCTATCGAAAATCATCGATAGAGATTTGATTGCCTAATGCATATGTTGCTTCAAGAGTTCAATAATACCAGGTAAGGTCACAGAGGTCAGGTCACCGTAGGTCAAAATAGCCGTTTTCACGACGGCCATCTGGTACACATTTGGTATGTATGTATGTATGTATGTATGTATGTATTGACACCAAAAGCCTTCCACATATAGCGTGGCGATTACGGCTTATATCAGCGATGGTGCACATTTGGTGCAGATTAGGTGCAGATTTGGTCAAATTAGGTTCAGTGTGTCTCTTAGTAGCTATCAGCTAGGGTTGCACTAATTGCTTATATACCTGCTTTGTCATATTAGCAGATAGTACCATCGATTAAAACACTGAAATAAACTCATAAAATGAAGATATTTGCTGTAAAAGAGATAAGGTGCAGATTTGGTCAAATTAGGTGTACTCGCCGGATATCCCGTCGTGAAAACGGCTATTATAAACCAAACTATACTCGGGTCATGTGATGCATGCTTTGTGACCAATTTTACGGGTCAAATTCAATGGTGCGGGCTAGACCGTTTTGGGTAAGCCGTTTTAGGTTACGGTTTGGTGGAGGCCAGGTCAAGGTCAGGCCAAAAAAGGCATAATTTTTAAGTTGATATTTAACGACTTGTAACACATTTCTATTCTGTTTCTTTCACAATTCAAAAAATTGCTTTTTTACGGTCAAAGTATAAAATTGTCAAGAATTCCAGATGACATTTTGGTAGCCCTTTTAACTCTGCACCTTTTCGGTTTCGGCACAATGTGCAACATTGATGTCTGAAGGGGTTCTGAAAGTTTGGGTGATGATATCTGCTATATAAATACTTTAGAGTTTAGGAGATGATATTGACTGAGAAGGGGAGTGGGACCGTTTCGCCTCCCCGTCCCCCTGCTCCCCAACGGGGCGCGGGTGGCCTACATAGATGGTCAGACAGGCAGGCCTATAGATAAAAGCAGCATCCACGCCTTATCGTTAACTAGCATGCACTTACATAAGAAAACGTAAGCCATGTGAGTCACACATGGAGATTGAGAATCATCCGGTTCACCGAACATGGTAAATTGTGCGACTGCGTGTTATGTGCGCAGTGGCCTGGCAGCACACCGTTATGCAACTGGATATACTCCTGCCAAGCTCAGCTGCAAGCATGACTCACCAAAGCTGCTATCGCTGCAGCCGGATTGACGGACGATGCACGTTACCTCGGCATCTCGCTATAGACCGTATCAAGGCTATAGAACTCCGTATCTTACCGTATTTCAGACGTCCGGCGGGTGACTCATCATCCTGAATCGAACGCTGTCATTGTGCAATTGAAAAAGTGTCCGGGCTGCAGACCCGTCTCAACTTCAGTCCACCAAACAAATAATACTGATCCATTCATACGTTGAGATTCAATGGAAATAATTGCCTATTACCTAAATATAACTGCTGTCAGCGAACAAGTCCGCTGAGAGCAGGGACGACTACGCTGCAATGGGACCTTACTGTACTCCTGGGAGGGTGGTTAAAAATGCTTGCGGATAGGGGTACCCGCAAAACACCGGTTTACTCGCGGGCCTTGGGTTAAATTGTTTTCAGTGTAGATAGCTCGCTATAAGATCTGAAACGTATTGTTTTAGGAATTTCTGCTCCCGATTTTGACAACTTGTTTTTCGCAAATTGGCGCATAAAGTCGGGATTCGGGAACCAATAGGGTAGCCTGGGGCAAGACGCCCCAGATAATTTATTTTGCTGCATAACTTTTGTTCCATATGACCTGGAAGGCTAAATTTGTGCTCAATGCGATCTCTGGACATTTTTCTTTAAATTCCACCCTTCAAATTATTTCACTTATGATCTGACTCCCAGCTAGGAAGTGATTTGTGAAGCAGCTGCAAATGGGGCATTTTGCCCCAACCCTAGAGCAGAACGCCCCATGGCCTGGGGCAAGAAGCTCAATACTCTATAGCCCTCGCCCGTAGGTATTGGTGTTTTTTCAGCCGCGAACGTATAAGGGGGGTCTCACCGTCTCGCCCCTGATCGAGAGCTTCGCGGAAAAACGAGCGTGTTGCCCGTCACGAGAGGAAGCCGGTAATATCCAATTTTAAGGTCCTAGGTCATCGGTTGACCTTCCAGGTCAGGTCGATGACCCAAAAATCGGGAAAATCGGGACCTGTTAGAAAGTCGTTAAGTGTGTCTGATATGGGGTTTTTTCGGGGTGCTGATCACGAATATCGTGTTAGTTTTGATCACAGATGATGTCAAGCATTTAGACCAGGTCGGGTCAGGTCAAGTCAGGTCAACCAGTAGGGGTTGTGACGGGTAGGTATTCGTAGTATACGTGTCAACCGCCTCTGACAAGTGACAGCTTCGTAACAGTTACGAAGGCACCAAATACTTCGTAAATGTTCAAAGTGCTAAATTCGAATTCAGCTCCAAAAACTAGCCTAGGAACATGTAAAACTCGAAAAAGTGAACCGAGGTCACCAAAGGTCAATGACCTGACCTGACTTTCAGGTGACCTTTACAGTTTACATCCACCCTAATGCATGGGATGGGAGAAACATCAAATCACATGTTTGAACGTTTGAAACCACGAAAAGCTTGCAAACGCGCGGCTAATGCGAGCCAACATACACCGAATCGCGATTCCGGCCAAACATGGTCTCGGAAGGTCACAGGTCAAAGGTCCTTTGGGTCAGAGTCATGAAATTTTCAGGGTAGGTTTGAATTGATTAACGCGAGGGCACTAAGAGTTTCGTCGCGATCAGCCGCTTATTACGTGAGCTACTCGCGAAAAACCTTAGGGGGGAGGGTGCATCAACACCTCCCCCCTTTGCCGGCGAGGGTTAACCCTCGCCCGACGAGGGGGGTTGATGCAACCCCCTATATCAACCCCCCTAAGGTTTTTCGCAAATACGAGGGGGTATCGAAAAGTTCTGATCATCACCATGAATTAGATGAAATAGAAATTTGATTTTTTTACATGATGTTCATTACTCCTTTACAAGTCACCACACACGACCGCAAACTTATTGCATCGTTTCTTGAGCTGCCTCAGGTGGTCATTGTAGGACCCTCGCACTGTCCCGTAAATCACTGCTCCACCTGATCAATGACGTCATTTCTGTTCTTAAGTCACCGGCCATCATGTGGATTCTTCATCTCCCCAGCTGCCGGACATTGGTCACGTGACCACATTTTCCGTGTGACCTTGAGTTGGCACCAGATTTTGTCGACAGACGTGGCGCAGCTTATTTTACTGCATTATTTTAGATACTAAATATTTAGACGCATGGTGGTAAATGATACCGTGCAAATAATATTGAATCATCGGTGACATAGTTACCATTGATACTTGAATAGCATCAATAAAATGCAATTAATCTATTATTACTCTTCCATTGATTTTATTGTGTTTGCAGGCATAGGTAGAAACTGAAGAGCTGAGCCTGCAGCTTACAGTTGTTCTATACAGTAGCGGCGGAACACCTTCAATAGGGGGGGGGGGGGGCACTGCCGACTTTCGGTCCGATTCTTTCCATGCAACGCCCATAGGGCTAATGTTTAAATGCCAAAATTATAGGGGGCACGGTGCCCCGGTGCCCTCCCCTTTCCGCCGCCTATGGTTTTATAACTCTTAATGAATAAATCAATGCTACTGAGGGCTGCAAATTTGTTTCACTTATCTTTAATAACTGATGCCCTACCCTCATCTACCATTATCTGTAAGAATCTTGCATCAATCATCACCAAACTTCTTAGTTTTTTTTTTTTTTTACATACCTACTCCCCCGCCGCGAGAGTGGGCGGGTACGACTCCCTCGCCCTAATTGAGCTAGCCTTCGAGGAAAACAAGCATGTGTGCCGTTACGGGACCGGGGACGCAGCGATTGATGCACGGTTAAGAAGTCTCAGGTCAACTGGTGGCCTCTGAGGGTCAGGTCAAGTGCCCCGAGGGCCAAAATACGATTTTGGGTTTTGAAAAAAAAAACTTTGCCGAAAAAAACGGCGCAGAGTCGCGATTTTAGTACCATCATGTTTGTCATGCTCCGGTGCGTCAAAATGGTACACTTTTGTTTGGGTGGGATCAACATAAGGTGCTCACATCGGGTCAAAGCCAGGTCAGAGGCACTCAGGTCACGAACTTGGTCGGAGGAGGTCATATCGTATATCATTCGATTCGGTAGGTCTTCCCGAGTCTATTGGCGACTTTTCCGACTTGCCAGTTCAATTTTGTCAGGAGTTATTGACGAAAAAACTTGTGACCTTTGTGACGTCATGAATGACGTCACGCTAGGTTGAAGATGCAAAAGTGAAGCATTGGACATTGCAAGAATTGCATGAAATTGCGATTCCATGTGCTTGAGCTAGGTTTATATCATTCTCGGCGTCAAAATTACAGTTTCCATATTTTCCCCATTGACTTGTAATGGTGACGTCACGCGATCGGCCTGACCTCATGTGATCTCTAGGAGAAATCCGAGATATACAAGTTTTGAGACTCCTAGAGGATACTAGGTCCTGTAAGTATCATCTCGCTGTGACAGCTCCTCTGGCACCGAGGGCATTGCGAAGTTTCGGTATTTTGGAACTATTGCAGAGGTTCACGTGTGACGTCATAAGTCAGTGATCTGACCTGAGACGGAAATGCAATTGGTTTCCAAAGATGCGTATGGAAGCAAAGATAAGGTGTGCCAAATAGCAGCCCTCTAGCTGTAAGGTGTTTTGAGCTATCGCCAAAAGTCGTGAGTGGAGCGCTACTGACTCTCCGGTCGGCCGCCGGGGGTTAGGAGGCGTGCAGGGTATCAGAAAACCACCTGGTACTTTGCGAATTTTGCCGATAAAAATATGTTTCTCATGCCGACTTATAGCCAAAAGACAACTGAATCTCAAACCAGTCGTATCCTTGCACTAAATGGCTTGGTTTAGACACGATAGGTCTGAAAAGAAAAGGTCCCATGTATTCTCTATGGGCGCCGCGAGGCCGTTGGCACCAGGGTTTCGGGAAGTGCCCTCGCCACAACCGCACGTGCAGATTTGGTCACGTGACCAAGCGCATTTGCCGCCACTGTATTTATATACACTGTGCATCTCCCGTAACAATCAAGAGTCAGTTAATACCCGGGCAGGTGAATTTCTTAGATGCGGTAGGATTTAATGTCCACTTCATGTTGTTTCTTCAATCGCAGCTCAGGACGACTGGGCGGGGGCGCTGTCAGTGCGGATAAAACATCATTCTTGGGATTTTTTGCGGCGATTCTGCTTGAGGCCATCTCACAACGTCTTCAAAAGTGTGCAGTAGTACTTGCTTATCATTATCCGACCATCATCAAGACAGTCGGCAATGACTATCCTACGCCAGATCCAGATCACTGACAGCATTGACCTTCCATATCGGCTTCTGCATCTTCGCCTTTTAAGAAGGACAGATGTGCCGTGCTTAAACTTCTTGATCATCTTTTTATCTCCGGATCATACACATAGATCCAGCATTCGTCACAAGTCATCAAATGATCGAAGGTGTCTTCAATTTCCTAAAAAAGGCCTAGTTTTCAGTTCGAAAGGCCGAGACGCGTTTTTCTCTTGAACAAAGTAGACACACGAACTTCTAAGCGGGCTGACTCCTTTATCGTCTGTAGTTCTTCGCTGATAATATTTTCAGGCGCTGCCAGCATTGAGACCTTTCTGTTGCACAATCATCTGAAAGGTCACACGACGATCTGTAAGGATGAGGTCCTCCACTTCCTTCACAGTCACCACCTTGTCAGTCACTGGTAGTCACTCACTTCTTGACTCCCCTGCAAGGGCCATGCAACCAAGTTGAAAATTATTTCTCCATTTTCGGTAAGTGCATGAGATGGGCTTTCCTCGCCATAAACTAACTGCACGTTCTTGATGTATTTTCTCAGTGTGATACCGTTTCAAATGCATTAGTTGGATGACGGTTCGGTCCTCAATGGGCCCAATACTCATCTTTTTTACTTCTAAGTCTCTCCTACATAAGATAAAACCACTTCTCAGGATTTTCTTTGCGGGAACATTGTTCTTAAGAACCAAATATACTACCAACCAAAAATCATCAAAATCGGTCTATATCTTCTATGTGATGATCAGAACTTTTCGATACCCCCTCGTAACGTAAAAGCGGCGTCGCGTAGCGCCGCCAAATTTGGCATACCCTCTGGGGCAACATTTTCGCACCTTTCCTGAAAATTTTAAGTCCCAGTCTTTTCAGGTCAGGTCACCAGGTCACAAAACCGGTGCAAGGTCAGGGGAAAATTGGACTATGTAGCTTAGCGGCAACTGAATTCCAGAGTTCACTAAAATTGGTAACAAAGCATATCATTCGATGCGCACGGACGTCCTGAGTTTACTGGTACTATTTTTTTTTGCTCTATCTTTACTAGGTAAAAAGTTATAAGCGAAAAACTTTTAACGTGTTTTAGCAAAATTTTTGCACTCATACCCCCAAATTCCAAAAAAACCCTAAATATTGACTTAGAGTCAACAAACTTTCACAGGGGCGAGATCTCCTATGGACCCACCTACCCTGTAAATTTGGCGTTTCGAAGTGCCATAGGCTCCTAGCTGAGACACGTAGTGGCACGCGGTAGCAGGTGTTTGAATCTTTAACCCTCGCCAGGCGAGGGTTAAAGATTCAAACACCTGCTATCGCGTGCCACTACGTGTCTCAGCTAGGAGCAGAGTTAGACGGGGTGAGAGGTGTTCTCTCCCCCCCCCCCCCAGCCAGTAGCGGCGGAACACCTTCAATTAAGGGGGCACTGCCGACTTTTGGTCCCATTCTTTCCATGCAACGCCTATGGGCGTTGCATAGGCGTTGTAACGCGTTGTTAACGTTGCCCATAGGGCTAATGTTAAAATGTCAAAATCAAAGGGGGCACGGTGCCCCGGTGCCCTCCCCGTTCCGCCGCCTATGCCCACAGCCCGGCGTAGGTGGCGCCCAGCACCGGCCCGGTGCGGATTTAAAAACAAATTTCAATATTTGAAACCCAGACACCACAATATCCCTGTCATGAATAAATACTCGTTGCTGTTCGCTCTTCTTCGTACCTACGATTTTACAACGCCAGAGCGCAGCTGAGCCATTGGCATGAGCCATACAATGCTAGTCTCCTACAAGTCGGTCAGCATCACTGCACAACGGACTCTGACGTCACTGTCGCATGCTCGCATCTACTGCATGGATGCGTCATCCAGAGCGTGAACAAACACGTCAGGCCGTCCCAGTCCGCCAGCGGAGAGCAGAGGACACTGAACACCAACCGGTCTCATCCAGTGACGGACAGAGATTCGCCACCCAGCAGACGGTCGGCTGGGTCTGAGTGATTCACGAACTGGTATTTTGCAGCCTTCTGCAGCCTTTCGGTCCAAGGACGCCTTATCTGGAGATTGCGGGAAATCCTGTCTGACACCAGTGCGGGCGACCTTCAGTGCAAGTTGCAGCACGCACTGTGTGCGGCTCGGGACTGAGCTGTCTGCCAACAGGAGGAACTAGGCTGTAGAGGGAACGAATATTAGGGAACCGAGGGGATATGGCGACCCGCACTGCCGCTGTCATCGCTCCAGCTCTGAATCACGGTTCATCCGAGACGCATTCCGGAGTTCTACCGCTCCTGCTGCAATACGCCAACCTGATTGGCCGTAATCTATTCGTTACGCTGTAGAGGAAGTCAGGTGGGAACAAACAAATTATCGCAGAAACAATTGGATTTTGTCGGTTTATTAACACCAAAAGCGGTACATGTTGGTATCTGGTGAGGGCAATACGTCGCGACGTCTACCCGACGCGCTTTCCAGATTAATCATCGATAAATCCGTGTGCAGTGAGATGTCGCACATCTAAGAGTCGTAACGATATATCTGTAAACATCTACCAAAAGGATCACAATCCATTGAGAATAACATATTTCTGCAAGCAAGATCTAAAAACGAACACCAATAATTTCTTTGGGTGAATGCCACACGTTCTACCTCAGAACGTATCGATCACACCGCTGCTGCGATAGTCCACCACATGAAGCAAGCGCCACCGCCGAAGCGGCGTCTGACTGTGGCGCGGCGGCCGGCTGCCGACGGCGCCTACTGGCCGCGGCGCGGCACCGGCTGCAGCACGTCCAGCACGGCGCTGATGTCGCCGCCCTTGGCCTGCAGCAGCTGCGTCAGCCAGCCGCCGTCGTTGGTGAAGCCCATGGCGCTCATGGCGTCCAGTGCACGCTGAATGCGCGGCTCCAGCGGCACAGACGGCTCCGAGGCAGGCGGCGCCGAGGCAGCGGCCGTCTCGGCCGGGACAGCAGCGGTCGGGGTCGGAGTCGGGGTAGCGGCGGTCGGAGTCGGGGTCGGGGTCGGAGTGGCGGCGGTCGGCGGTGTCTGGGACGGTGTGGCCACGGCCGGGGCCTCGGTGGCCAGGTCGGGGTAGACGCGGCTGCGGGCGCCGGAGCTGGCCTCGGAGGGCGTGCTGGTGCCGCTCACCATGGTCCAGTCGTCGGCCGGGTCGTTGGGCACGTCCTCCACCGTCACCGGGATCACCTTCTCAGCCGGCGCGGCGGCGGCCGGCTCCGTCTGGCTGGGCACGCCATCCGCCACCGCAGGCTCGGCCTCCATCTTCTCAGCCGGAGCCGGGGCCGGAGCAGCGGCAGGAGCCGAAGTCGTGGCGGCCGCCGGAGCCGGAGCTGTGGCGGCGGCCGCGGCGCCGGCTACCTTGGACACCGTGTTCGCGGTGGCGGCGGTGGCAGCGGTGGCAGCAGCGGCGGCGGCGGAGGCAGCCCTGGCAGCTGCGGCCGTGGCGGCCTTAGCGGCGGTGGTGGCGGCCGCGGCGATGTCCTGGGCGGGAGCCTGAGCAGCGGCCTGACGCTGCTGGCCGCCGGCCTCCTCGGCCCGCTTCTGACGAGTCTCCACGCCGACGTCCACGTCGATGCCGAACGGATCCAGGCAGGCAGCGATCGTCTGACCCAGCTCCTCCAGGCTCTTCTCGGTCCAGCGGCCGGCCTCGGCGCCCGGGCCGCCGGCGCCGCCCTCCGGAGCGAACCCGCCCAGCGCCGACATCGCCGAGTGGATCGCCTCGAAGAAGTTGCTCGGACGGGGCGCCGATGCTCCGCCGCCGTCCGTGCCGCGCTGGGCGGCGCGCTCGGCGCGACGCTCGGCCCGTTCAGCGCATCGCTCCGCCTTTTCGGCTCTCTTCTCGGCCTTGTACTCGGCCCTTTCAGCTCTCTTCTCGGCCTGGTGCTCGGCCTTCTCGGCGCGCCGCTCGAAGCGGCCGCAGTGCGGGGCGCCGGGCATGCCGGCCATTCCGAAGCCTCCCCAGGCGGCCGGGCAGTGGCCGCGGCGGCCGCTGCGGCGCGCCTGCCGGAACACGGGCTGCCAAACGCGGTCCGGCGTCGGGATGCGTAGCATCAGGTGCTCCGGGTGGAGACAGCGCGACTCGCAGGCAGCGCACAGGTCAAAGTCGTCGCACGTCATGCACTTGTAGCGGTGTCCGCGGATGGTCTGCTCGCAGCCGTCACAGGAGACGCCAGAGTGGATGGGACCGTCGGCGGGCGGTGCTGGGGCGCCGCGGCTGGGGACCACGTGCAGACGAAGCGTCTGCTGGCCTCCCACCTGCAGCAGGCTCACCAAAGCCACCAGCAGCTCTTCATCAGATCCAATAGTGATGTTGTCACCATCAGCATCTTCCCAGCACACATCAAATGACTTGCGCATCAGGCTGGGGAACACTACACGCAACTTTCCCTGCAGGTAGGAGAAGCTTGTCGCTGCGGACGCATCTAGGCCAAATCTTCGGATTTCTTGGGTGTCACCCTCTCCTATGAGGTATGCTTTCACTGAAATGTTCTTGCCATCCATGGTTGGAAACCTGTAATGCAGAAACAGGGAACAAAATCAACACTCTCACAGGTCACAAACAATTCTGACAGGGCTAAGTCGATGGACTCTAAGGTGACTCTGACTCAGACTCTGACTGAAGCTTATAAAATCAACTCTGACTTTGACTATATGGCTTCAGACATTGCTCATTAATTCCAAACAATGAATTCAAATTTCATTTCAGAATTTTTTTCCTGCCTGATGTGACCCTTTCAACATTTCAAGGCCTTGCATTGCAAGAATTACTTTTTAAATAACATGCAGGAATAAAAATATGTTCTGACACACCAGCCATCTTCAGCTTTTTCAATTAAAATGCGTCCGAATCAGTGGCATATGTCATTAGCTTCAGCAAAATCTCAAAATCTGATTTTGAAAGGTCAATCAGCAAAATATTGTCAAGCAACCAGGTAGGTGTAGCCAGGGCATGACTGAGCCATGCAGTGTTGGTAAGATTTTAGCGACCCAAACTCCCACTCTGGGCAAAACTGCTGACTCCAACTGACTTCAACTCTGACTCTGATTCCGCAGCCCTGATGCTGACAAAGTTTTATGATGAAAGGGGGAAAGCAATTCATGTTTCACTACATCTAACAGCATTAACTGAAGAAGTTGGGTAGTTAGGTACCTACTCATCAAAATTCCAAAGATAAATAAAAAAGTATCACTGTTGATTTGGACGATTGTCCAAACCAGAAATGCAAATAGATATTTGAAAAATTGAAAATATGAAAACTGCAAAATACCTAGAGTTCTGGTTAGGATGCAAGCAGCTCTTGTCCGACGTTCCGAAGTAGCGCAAGGGCTCAGCGTTATCCTTCTCAATCCCGTAGCACGAATGCAAAGCTCGACAACGAAGGCGACTTTAAATACCACCTACCTCTCCTCTGCCATCGTCGCCAGTGACTCGTCAGCCCGTCAGCCCAATGTAAGCTTCGATGGAGCCTGACCGGTCCAGAACGTGCGAGAACCTGAAAATCCGCCAGTCACTCACTTATCCACTGCGCAATTCACGAGGTCAAATGACTTATCTACAAAATCATGACACATCAAAATAAAGTGTTCTCTTGTTTCTCAATATACGGCTTTCGAATCCATGGCTGGCCAATAGATAGAGAGTAAGCAGCTCACAGAGAAAAATACTGGCAGCTGATTGGCCGACTCAGTGAACATATTTCAGCTACAGATATGCCGCGCTTATTGCATTAAACCAGATAAACACGAAAAATAAGTAAAATGTTCTAAGAGGAGCTAATACTGTTTGCTGTGAAACCAGTCTCTTTGGTGATTCGCGCAATGCTGAGAATGCACCAATAAGACTCCTAGAAGTATCACTGACGTCACAAACTCTTTAATAATTACCAATGAAATGCCGAAAAGCTCCACTGAAATTATCAATTAATGTTGTACCGAACAGCTTCAGTTACAACACGGTATATAGCACTGTATTGGTATGTAGTTACATGACGAGCGGCAAGTCCACATCAGGATTCCAAGCTGCTGCGCGCCCTAACTCTTCAACAACAACAACCCATCAGGATTCTTACAGATAGGCCAGGCATTTTTCATAGGCAGGTAATTATTTTGTAGTTTGACTTATGAGATATTTGTTTTCTTAAAGGGACCCTCCCACCTTAACATTAGATTTGAGTTGAGATAGCCAAAATGGGGTCCCTGGCTCACAATTACCGGTTTCGGCACTCACAACATCGAGAAATGCCTTAAATCGGAAATATTGAATTTCAAAATTGCAGCATTTTGATTCAGAGGGGCTAATGCATAGGAATACCCCTCTGAATGTGTGACGTCAGCGCAGATATCTAACGATTTTTAAATGTTTGACTAAAACGTTTTGTAGCACGCGGTGGTATATGCTGCTTTGCGCGCAACAAATGCCGCACTTTCAAATAAAGTCGCTATAGGAACAGCGGAGATCCCAAAAAGTAAACAAAAGTAAAAATATAATATCTTGAAAACCGGTGAATATTTTTCGATGAAATTTGGTAGATATTCGTTTTTGCTCTTTCTGAGCCGAGCGACATCACTTTCATGCCAATTCATTTACTTTTTTGAAGGTGGGAGGGTCCCTTTAAGGCTGTGCAATCAATTATTTTCCATTTCTGAAATTTTCAAAATGGGGGTCTGAGCGCTGGACGCCACAGGGGCTCATCCGCTGAAATTCAGTGCATGCAATTTTGTGCCATTATTTTTTGCTCAATTAGCCCAAAAGTTGAAGCAAATTTGGGTAGCTGGTCATGAAGCAAGCGTCATACTTGCTTTTTGCTACCAAGGAGAGGTGCTATACCGAGAGTTGAGATGCTTTCTAATCGTAGGCGGCGGAACGGGGAGGGCACTGTACCCCCTTTGATTTTGGCATTTTAACAGTAGCCCTATGGGCATTGCATGGAAAGGATGGGACCAAAAGTCGGCAGTGCCCCCCCCCCTTGATCGAGGGTGTTCCGCTGCTACTGTTTTAATAAAGTCGAACTAAGCCTAACCAAGCCTGACCTAACCTTACCTACAGGCTACAACCTGTAGCTGCTGCTGCTTCATGCAGCTACCTACAGGCTACAACCTAGTTAAACCTACCACCTAAAACCTAAAACCTACAACTTAACCTACAGCACCTCACCTTGGTTGCAAAAAGAAGTGTGATGCCTGCTTGATTACTACCCAAATTTGTGCCAAATTTTAACCTTCTTACTATTTCCACACATTCACATGCCTACATATGTTAAAAGATGTTAAAAATTGAAGAAAAAACATGAAGAAACTAGATTAAAAGCACGTTGAACAAGAATGCTTCTGCCACAACTCACAGCTCAGAGCTCACAAGTTCATAATTCCTCCAAATTGAACTGAGAGAGGACTGGAGACACAAAGTTAGGTTATAGAAATGACACACAAACATACATTTGTAGGTGATAGTCTACACCTTTACCTACCAAAAGGCACATTTCCTTTTGTCAGAATCTCCTTCTCCATACTAAATGGCATGGAAAACAACCAAATAAATAGCATGGAAATACAATGCTCATTGCCATTGCTCATTGGCAGACCATTGTGTCCTCTATATCTCACTTTATTGGACAATAATGTGCCAGTAGAGCAGTTCAGTATGGTACCTACCACATTAGAGACTGCATACAGCACAACCTGCACCCTAAATATATTTGATATATATATATATATATATATATATATATATATATATATATATATATATATATATATATATATATATATATATATATATATATATATATCATACCTACTATGGTAAATTTGAACTATGCACAGGCTGTGTGCACCTGAAACAACAATAATCTCTACAAAATCTCATCAGAACTGCAATGTTTTGTCTTGCAGTCTGGGTTTAGGGGATGTGTTTGGTGTTGCCAGTAGGCAGTAGCCTTGTAGCCTAGATTAAAAATTGATTAAATGCATGATTTTATGACTCTAGCAAATTTTGCAATGCACCATTTGTTTCTTTATATTTCTTGCCCTAAACAACTTGAACTCTTTACAGATAAGGTGGATTGATCAGATCTGCAGTGTTGAGCTGCCTATGTCTGCTGCATTGCCTGTTTTGATGTTGTGCAGCAGAGATGTAGACTGCAGGTTGTGGGGCATCTACAGCATACCTTTGATGGCACACTGCCCACTGGTGTAGGCTGGACTAACTGATCATGATGTGAAGAGGCATTTGCTTTGCATGTGTGAAGGCTGAAGCAGCATAGTGACCTACTTTATTTAGACTATTTCCATAAGAAAGAACCAAGAATTAAATTGTTACCAATGTTTTAACATGTTTTTTCATGACAAATGTGAGGATTAAGAGACCAGTCAGGCTAAGTTTAAGTGCACAAAGAGACAGTTATCTAATTTGATTATAGGGATACAAGAGTTTTGATCTTGGTAGGTAGGGGAGAGCGGGGCCAGTTGAAACACGGGGTCAGATGAAACATGGCTTTATTTTCAACAGTATGCAACATATGGCGTTGCCGACACCACTGCGCATCCGCGCTCGACCACTTCCTTTGTCAACGGCGTTTGGGCGGCAAACGGACGGTAATTTTGATTTGACACTTGTTTTTGTGTTTTTGAGGGGCGTTTGGGAGAAATCGTTCTTATGAATATTTTGTGATATCTCATATACCTTTGTTTGCTGAAAGAAGAACTCCTGGCTCCGGAATAGCACCTTATTTGGCCCTTCATTCAGCATGATGCCGTCACTCCAGCTCGTTTGACATGTGCTTTGCGGCGCGTGCGAGATGGCGGGAGCGGATGGGGTCAATTGAAACGCTTCTCTGAGGGTCAGTTGAAACAGGGCCACAGGCCGTTTCAATGGACCCCGGTGACCTTTGCAATGGTTATTGTTCAGGGGCTGTAAACATTAAAGGAAATAGTCCACCTTTGAAATGAGCTTTTAAACTGAAATAGTAGTTTAGTAGAGCTCAATTTTTGACCCCTTTTTCTCCAGCCTTTTGCTTGAAAGCACACTATAGCCTGAGATCTTTCTCATTTTTCTCATCCGCCCATTTTTCCATAGTCTATGTACTTTATGTCACCTATTATGAGGAACTTTGCACTTTTAGCTTTCCAACGACCTATTGAATGTAGCATTTCGAAAAGTAAACCGGACAAAATATCTCCTTAAGAAAGTGGCCTTAAAGAGGAAAACATCCCATTGTTAAGGATAGGTGTAACTGACCCCATGGGCTGGTTCAATTGACCCTCGCATCGGGGTCATTTGAAACGGGCGTAGAGCAGTTTTATAAGCATGCGTTTGGCAGCAAAATATGTTTGAAACATAATTTTACATATCTTAAAATAAAGCCAAAAGAGCATATTTTTTCATGGCATTGTGCATTTTTCGATATGACAACTAGATCTCGCTGTGCATGTCAATATATAAAAAGTGGTTCAACTGGCCCCGCTCTCCCCTATCTCAAATTCAATCAGTCAAACAGTCAAACAAACAGGGACAGTTTCTACTTTGATAAAAGGGATGGAGGAAATTTGATGAGGGTATCTCAACTTCAATCAATTAATGCTTGGTGGAAACTGCAATGCACCTTGCCTTCTCCACCCCATGTCATCATTATAACTGAGCATTAGCAAACATATTTTTTTAATTTTATGCACATGGTTTCCTATTTTATATGCAAGTGTAACTCAGCAACAGTTACCTATCTTAACCATCATTTTCCCTATTTACACCAATGACTAATAACCAGTAAAACGCCTTTTGGGCGAAGAACGAGCGAGCGAGATAGTGAGCCCTGCACGTGCAGAAGGGCGAGAGGGTACTTCCAACGGGCTTTTGCAAAGCACCCTTCTAACCAGTCGCTAGCGGTGTGCCAAATTTGAACGCAATCGGCCCAGCCGTCCTTGAGATCTGGAAGCGACATTCTGCACGTGCGCACGTGCAAACGGGGTCCAAAATGACTTTTGCACGGCACCCTACTAACCGGTCCCAACCGTGTACCAAATTTGAGCGCAATCGGCCCAGCCGTTCTCGAGATCTGGAAACGCCCCCTGCACGTGCGCACGTGCAGTAGCACCCTAACCGCAACACATGGGAATGCATTGCCTGGTGGGTGCCTACCTGTATGCCAAGTTTCAGCGAAATCGCCCCAGTAATTACCGAGTTATTAAAATGGGAACAAATTTGACACCTCTTATTGTTGTATTTTGCACGTGCACTGGGGGTGACCCACATGCATCGAGAGTATCCTATTTTTGGTAGAAGGGATGCAGCTACCCTACAAAAATTACCGCAAGACCATCGCCCAAGCGGCTGCTGAGATATGAGCCTCTCAAAATCACTACTTTTGCAAAACAGCTTGAACACCCTTGACTTTTCACGTGGCACGTGCCACGACGGTCACTGAGATGTATCAAAAGTAGTCAATTACGGGGTAGAAGGGATGGGGCTACCCAGCAAAAAAGACCGCAGACCAATCGGTCCAGCGGTTGCTGAGATATAAGCCTCTCAAAAGCGTTACAGGCCGGGCCGGGCCGGGCCGGGCCGGGCCGGGCCGGGCCGGGCCGCTCATACTGAGATTTTTCCGTTATATTGAAATGACTTCGCTTCGCTCGCTGCGCTCGCTCGCTCGTAATAATCTCCCAGTTTAAAGCATTTTGCAACGTTTTATCTTTTTTCATCACGGTTTCAGCTCTTTTTTTCTAGAAGTTTTATTCATCTACTATCTTCTCTCGCATGTTCCTGCTGCAGGTTCTGCCAGGAGGGTAGCAATGTCGGCTGATGAGGCCCGTCTGCCGGAGGCCGAGCGGCTGGCGGCGCTGGAGCGCGAGCTGACGGCGCTGCACGAGCTGTGCCGCCGCTCGGAGCTGCCGCACGACCAAGTGAGCCGCGCACTGAGGCCGCTCGTCTCGGCTGTCGACTGGTCCACGGGCATCAACAGGGCTCGGTAAGACCATAGTGCTATTTCTTACACTATGGTAAAACGTAAGACCTAATCGGCACGAGGTGTTGAGGATTTATGCTTCTAATACGATTTTAACTTTTTGATAGATAGTGTTTTATGTGAATGTCTTTGTTCTTCTGTCTACATCCATTTGATATATCTTGTGATGACTAAGTTGAAGCTCTAAATGTTTGAGTTCAAAGACTAGCGACATCAGTCCAGTTTACAGCTGTTTTGCTCAGTGCTCGTCCAGGATAATCAACAGCATCAATCTGTGCCGACGGTCGAGGTGCGATGAGCCGCTTGTGAGAACACCCCCATGATGCCGCCGCCGCGTGCCGGTAGGTACGTGGGGCGCGTGGTTGGCGTACTGCTGGTGCTCTGTGCCGCGCTGTACCTGATCGGCTCCGCCAAACCCGTGCAGCAGGCGGCACACTTCTACACGCGCGTCGCACTGGTCAAGGTAGGTGACGGCCGCTCATGATGCTGCTTTGGACTGTAACATTAATCTGGGGTTGTCTTTTTTAATGTAGTTTTATTAACACAATTCACAGAAAACACAAACAAAAATAAGCATAAAACATTTTTGTGCTCCCATCGGCGACCCGCCTGGCTAGGCCGGGACGGTGTCAATCTGTGACATATGCCGTCCCGGCCCCGGGGAGAGCTGTGGGATACCTCCCCAGCCGGGGAGATCTGATGGCTACCTCCCCGGCGCTCCAGGCGGGCCGCCAGCCCCCGCCCGCACCGCCCGGAAAGCAACCCTGGGCGGTGCCCCCTAACCACCGACCGGGCGAGCGCAGTGTCGACCCGTAGGTCGGCGCTCCGCACGCCCGGCCGGCCGACCGGCCTCTCACAGGAGGGGCCAGTCCCGGGATCTGGGGTTGTCGATGCATGGACTTCCTCTTTTTAGCATACCCACGCTGGTCGGAAGGGGACTTTACTTCTTCAGCTCGCTTTTGACAATCCTGCTCTGGGCATGAAATATGAATCGACTGCTTATATGATTCAAAATACAGGCTAGGTGCACCCTCTCACTATCCCCTGGGTTACATGCTACGACTTTGGGTGTTGACTCTTCATATTCAATCATGCTTAGTCTGACTGTATGCAGTATGCACCAACTTGATAATTGGCCTGTGTGTGAATACCAGTTTTGTGTCTGTCAGATTCTGCCGTACTGGGACTGGACCGGCCTGTACACTATGACGTGTCTGGTGGAGAATCCCCTGTACGAGGAGACGGACCGCCCGGTCAGAACCGAGGACTCCTGTCAGGTGAGGTGGCGCCGCTACTGGGCGATGTCTGGAGATCGGAAGGCGTCTCGAAATCACCATTCCGCGGCGGATGATCTTATATTTGCTCTACAAATATATTTCTACATATGACTTCTGCATATTTGCTGTAGAAGTCATGCAGTCACATGCCGTTTCCTAGTAATGATGGTGCACTCGATAATGAACTCACTGCTCAATGCTCATGGCGACATTAATAACATGAGATTACCAAAAGTAATTTCGGGAATGTATTCATTGTGCCAGTCATCCTTGCAATGTCACCAACTCACTGTTATGCAAGCATCATTTCCAATTCAAACGCGCACTGCTGATAGTCGCTTTTGGCAGTGCCGGTGACGGGTCCGTGACCCCTGCCGGCCTCCGTGGGGTGCAGGAAGGGAACGTCTGCCCAGGGGTGCTGAGCCTGAATCCATGAATACACCCGGCTGGTCGCAGCGTGACTGCATAATTCGGGTAGACTGCACGGTCGGAATGGCAGCGTATTAGAGATAGCGGACCGGTCCGATTTCCAATGAGCCGCGCCCGGCCCAAATACGGCCCGGCCCGCGAGCTGTACGGACGACGAGGCTCCCGCAGCCGCACAGAAAGTCAGATAGATTGTCCCCGATGGTCGCATCGCACAGCTGTGCTGGTAACTTGAAAAAGGGCTTTGATTAACACGTTTCACCAGCCTGCGGTATATATTGCCAGTTCCCGTTTTACTGAACAATATAATCGCACCATATGCCTAAATGTAACGTCTTTTGTACATTTTTATTATCCTTTTTGTGTAGCTTTTCACTGATAATAACGTCAGCCTCAGATATTCACACTTATTTTGCGGTAAGCATAGCAATAAGCTATATTTTGGCTATTTCCGATCTAGTTTTCACGACTCTACCCGATGCGTGAGCTATTCAGCACCACTGGCAATCTGCTGTGGTGCCGACCGGCGACCACACTGCTCCAACACCCCCCGTCCATCACTCTGTCCCGTGTAGCAGGGAGGGACGGGAGCGCTATCTCCCAGACTCAGCCGCAGACCCCGGCTGCCCCCGCCCCCCCCCCTCCCCGTCCCCAGTCGTGGGCTGGCATCACCGTGGCCCGGGGCCGGGATAGGGGTGAGCCTTGGGCGTCGTACAGATCGATGGCGTTTACTGCGGTCCCGACCGCTACTGGCATTGCCTGGAGGCTGGATCGGAGGTGGGGTCAGTGATTCCTCCGGTTTGGAATCGATTCGCCGGCCGCCGTGACCGGCTGGACGGCTTCGTTTTACTATCGCTACACCACAACCATTGGCTGTACGATAGGATGCCAGAAACAAAATACAGATTAAGAAGGAAACATCGATTGCGTTGAATCACTCTTTTGCGAAGAATTCATTTATTTTCTGGATTTAATTTGGACTATTCCAGCCCCAATCGCTGTAACGATCGCCGTCAAAACGGAGGACTACATTCCGTAAATATATCCTTTTCTAGCACGGCAAGGCAACCCATGTGAACACTTACGCTAAAGATATTGATCTTTCACACAGGCTCAGAAATTAGTGTCAATGCCGTAAAGCTGCTGTGTGCCTTAATTGCTCATCGAAGTCGCTCCGGGCTTAGCACAAATGAATCTGTACTGAAACGATAGGTTCAAAGCGTTGGTGCCGTTTCCAGACAGTGTCGGGAACCAAATGAGTACTGCTTGCCGAATATTCCCCAAGTAAACCGTCGATTCAATTTTTTTTTTTCAGTGATTATTTCTCTAGGGCCTAGGCGATAGTTGTAGTTTATTCGGGAGTTATTACTCGATTGGAATTGCTGCTGAACCATAACCTCGTAAGGTACTCAACGCACCTAAATACCCATTTATAATTTTAATTTTTATTTATACATCTTTTTCTTGCTGTCGCTGTGTTTCTCCGTTTCCTCTCTTCGCTTTACTCGTCTCCCCACCCTCGCTGTTTTTGTATCTCTCTTGCCTGAGCCTGCAGTCTCTGTCCGGTCCGCCTCCTGTCTGACCGCTCCCCTCCCGTCTCTCCCTAAGTTATGCGAGTCTCTGGACGAGCTGGAGCGCGTGTCGAACGTCAGCGCCGCTGTCGTCACGGACAACTACCTGCGCCTGGACCGGCCGGTGGTGGTGACGGACGGAACACGCGACTGGCCGGCCCTCGAGGACGGCGTGTTTGACCGTCACCGGCTCGTCAAGGTGGGCGACAGGGGATCGTTATGATGGCAGAATATCGTGGATCTCTAATTGCTTATTTATATCAGGTAGGTGGATATTGATTAATTTTCATCTCTGATAAGTTTTGATTTCGTAAGTCATACGTCGTCAATCTGCGAAAGTTATGAATGTTTTTGGGGTTTGTAAATACAACAACTTTTCTGTTTATCCTGTAGTTTAGAAAAGATTCATGGTACTCGTGACTCGTGAGGAAGAATTGTACAAATGCAGTCGATCATTGATTGTCCGACTATGTAAAAACAAAAACTAAAAACAGCGGCCCATTGTGTGTTTACATGGTGCCAAGTGCGGACAATGATAATAAGCTTCCACTTATTATAGCTCGTACAAATGCTCACTTCATTTGTAAGGTGCCTGTTCAACTATCACACCATTGGAGTGTTCCTCGGTTCCGGTCGGATATACGTTGACCGCTGCGTGTCCCGTTGTCCGCAGATGTTCAAAGACAGAGGACTGGCCGAGAGTCGGCCCTGTGAGCTGCTCACCAATCTGAAGGCCCGCGACGACATGCAGCTGCTGCTGGACAAAATGAGCAACCCCGTCATCAAGAAGTGGTTCGCCCATTGGTGAGTGAGCGAGGCGGCTGATGTTCAATGTCTTCAAAGAAATGTGATTGCTCTGTTCTATCCAAATGACTCACGGTTGTACTTGGCTCTATAATTTTTCTGCTCTATTATTGTGAAACCGTGACTTTTTGACTCGCTCGGTACACCTAGGAACACTCTTTTACCATGCCATATTGTTAACAAGGCTCAACTTTTACCAGAATTGAGCATTTATTTCTCTCGGTATTGTTTCCATGGCAATCATCACAAAGTTGTGAACTGGCACGGGAGGTATGACGGACGTCTTCTAACCGGTGCTCTGTTTGCCATGATTTTCCAGGGAGAACTGTGACAAGATGGCTGCCAAGGTGCTCCGTACGCTGTACCGTCGGCCGTACTTTCTGCCGGCAATGGTGGATACCACCGACTCCAACTGGGTGCTAGTCTCCTCAAACTACACGGGAAATGTCTACAAAATGGTGCGTACTGCCGGCCTGGTGGTGTGTGGACACTAGCTGCGTCAGCAAAGGTAGCATTTATGAACGGGTGTCATTTCAGATTACTGATCAAATGACGTGAGAATAGTCTTCGCACCACCATTGTTTCCCGTGTCTTTCACGGCTGCTGTATTTTCATGCTGCTGTTTTTACATAAACCTTTTGCTCACCTCTGTTTCCCGAGTCCTGCTGTATTTACATTCTGCTGTACTTTGTGTCGCCATTCGCTCAGCCCTGTTTCCCCGCGTCTCGAACAGCTTCCCGTGGTGAACGACATGGTGTGGATGGCGCAGCTGCAGGGCACCACAGGGGTGCGCCTGACGCCGCGCTCTCCGTGCACCAGCCTCTGTCCCGAGATTGTGGACACACTGCACGAGGGCGAGATCTGTAAGTCGGGGGAGACGAGTTCTGTGAGATAGGAGTGGGGAATAAGAAACCTCGGGGACATCTCCTGCAGGGAAGTGGAATAGAACTATTGGTGTACCGATGAAATGTCTGAAGTAGAGAAGGATGAATTGTAATGTGTGTAATGGAAGAATAGTGCCGGTAGTCACATGTTTTTGAATGGAAAATGGTGGTTCTGTGCTAAAGTCGTTTTGTAGCCATGCATTCTTCAAAGTTCCTGTAATTGCTAAAAACATCGATCCGCGATTTTAACGTCTAGGAAAGAGTTGAACTAAGGTCCAAATAAACAGAAGTTATTTTGTCCTACAGCTGCATGTGAACTTGTGCTGTAAATATTAGTCATGTTATTCTGTTGCCCGTTTCGACATGAGTCTCTTATCACGCTTCCCGTTTCATGCACCCCGGGCCCCGCTTGCGTCATGTGTGAGCTGTTCGGAACATTCGAGACAGAGGTCGATCGTCCTTTGACTTGTACCGGCGGCGCTGATGTGCGTGATTCACTGAGGGCCGTCATGTGTTTTTAGCTTTTGACCGATGACGAATGCCAATAATTACGAAATATCCAGCTTAGTGGCACCAAAGGCATAAATGCAGTGCCGCTGAATGATTGTGGTTATTTTTTCTTGCTAATCTTACATAAATTTAGAATATTCTGGTCTTTTGATCCAAATTCTAGCTAGAATGATTTGAGGCCGATGAGCGGTGTAGTCGCAAAGCGAAACTGGTCTCATTGGCTTGAATAGGATTGCACGACAATATCCAAGTTACCATCCAACGCAGCAGTGCTAACTGTATCCTAAGTCTGATTGCTAGGATGCAGTAGTCCCCATATTCTGGTGGTCCCTGGCCGTCCGGTTATTCAGTATGCTCTGGTCTGGTAGTAGGTATAGACCTCAGTTCGTTTGTTATATCCGATAAAATCCAGTGCGGCTGACCAGCGTCGATCTCTTCCTCTTCCCCAGTGATGTTTACCGACTTTCTCTGGATGCTGGAGTACTTACCGGGATATGGCACGGACAACGTGGCGGTGGGCGCCGGAGGCTACTGGGAGTGACCTCTGCGCTGACCTCTGGTGACCGGAGGTTACTCATGGAAGTGACATGTGCGCTGACCTCCGGTGGCTCCGCCCCGCTCGGCCGAACGAAGAGACCGCCGCCCACTGGACGGAGGAGGGCCCGACTACTGCAGCTTTGTGTATTCGTGCAATCGTGTTTGTGGCTTGTTTGTGTGGCGCTGGTGGCTGGTTTCATTGGTATGGTGCATGGTGGCAGCGGCAGAGATGTGCAGGCACATAGACGTGTGGCACTGCCTAAACTGCTGATTTAATGAGCTTCATATGTGCTCCGGCACATATTCCATTTTGCTTAGCAATGATGGCTAATAAAATTTGTTGCAATGCGACGTTGTTGCATCTTGGAAATAAATGTAAGCATATCACACCATGGTAAGTTTTCTTATAAAGGTGTGCTGCAGTGGAATGATCGGCTCAAACAAAACGAATGGACTGCCTGTAAGTTATTGCACAGATGCAGAGCTATCCGCTAAACTATATATGCAAGAGAAGATAAATAGGATTGATGTTGTAAACGACGGTTCGACGTAGTAATACGAATGGACATCATGAACGGTTGAACTGTTTGCTCTCTTCAGAGATTCGTGATTACCGGCTACCGCCATAATCCGTACGGGAGGGTAGGCCAACGGGAACTTCAAAGGGGCTTGAAGTTTAAAGGGACACTCCCACTTTAACATTAGTTTTGAGTTGAGATAGCCAAATTGGTGGCCAGGGCCTGCAAATACCGGTTTGGGCACTCACAACATCGACAAATGCTTTAATTCGGAGATATGGAATTTCAAACTTGCAGTTTTCGGATTCTAAGGGGCTAGTGCATTGGTATGCCCCCTTAGAATTTGTGACGTCAGCGGCGATCTAACGATTTTTAAATCTTTTACTAAAACGTTTGGTAGCACGCGGTGGTATATGCTGCTTTGCGCGCAACAAATGCCGCACTTTCAAATAAAGTCGCTAGGAACAGCGGAGATCCCAAAAAGTAAACAAAAGTAAAAGTCTAATATCTTGAAAACCGGTGAATATTTTTCGATGAAATTTGGTAGATATTCGTTTTCGCTCTTTCTGAACCGAGCGACATCACTTTCGTGCCAATTCATTAACTTTTTGGAAGGTGGGAGGGTCCCTTTAATGTTTTAGTGAAATTGCACGGCTGGAGCTCTGCGGACCGCGGCACTTAAAGAACTCAGAGGGTTTTCAAGATGTTAAAATTATAGTGATTCCTAGAGGTATAAAAGTAATAGTAGTAGGGTTGGGTTGATGGCAATATGTTGCTCTCGTGACTCGTTCTGCATATGAGATGAGAGATCAAACATTTTTTCAATATAAGGCACACATAAGTGGGCACACATAAGGCACACATGGACACACCTGCCCCTCTCCCCTCCCCAAAGTATCGTCCAAGTCCCAAGACCGCCTTTTTGGAATTGCAAGTGAATTAGGTAAGTCTCACGAATAGTGGTCATGTAACAAAATAGTAGCAGAGACCCTCAATGTTTTGTCGCAGCCACGCTATTTATGTCGCAACTTGTGTTGCAGCTGTGTGCGCGGCTTGAAAGTTGAGCATCAGTTCGCAGCGGAAGGCGGTGGAGGAGGAACAAGGGGTAGAAGGTAATGTGTGTGATTTATTAATTAAATTGCTCGTATTTGACTGATAATATCTTCGATAAGTTTCAGAGACTGTTTGACGATTCTAGCTTTCGTTTTCCGCAAACTAGGTCGCTTAATTAGGTCTCATGTAAGCTGAATGACTGTCGGTGTTCTGCTTGACGTCCGGCATGAACCTTGACCTAGAAGTGAAAGGCGTCGATCTCTGTGCTAGTTGAAGTGCACTGTTCACTCCAATTTTTGTGTGTGACATGTTTTGATAATATGCACAAACTGTCATAGCCAAGTGTGTTGAGTTTTGTGCAGCATGCCAGCTTAGCCACCAGTTTGCTGTAGTTCCGTGATATGCTGCTAATGCCTATCTGTTACCTACCTTTATCAATAAGTATACAGCCTGAGCTCAATGAGGAATCGCAGGTATACTTAGCAGTTACTGACATGCTAAATATTGGTATCTACATGCATTGAGCTAATATCCTTTTTATTTAAAATAGGAATCAATTGTTGATACGTTTAATTATATCTTGAAGTAATGTTTAAGCCTTCAGAGTTCGGGTTGAAAAAACCTTCAGAATGTTCTTATGTTTTTATATCTAAATGTTTGTCACACATTTGACTGCACCACTCCAACTCACAAAATCTGATGTCTGAGCTGATTAATGGGGTAGATTGATGACTAGAGGAAGTAGGAACAGTCTCTCATGATGATAATACCTACCCCAGATTCCTAGCACTCTTGTGCTATATAAGTACTAAAGTACCTACATGTTTGATATTTCTAAAAGAGATGTTATGCGGTTGGTGAGAGCAGCTACCATTTGAAATCAGCCAGTGAGAGGGACTCAGTGTCTGACCCATCTACTCCCCCTGCTCTCCCTCAAACTCTCCCCAGCTTTCATATCTACATATGTACTGTGGATGGCTTTTACCTCTTTCAGATAATTTCTTATTTTGTTTTCACTCATGTACTTATTTCTATCCCTCTGGTGGTTAAGATAAGGAGCCTATGTGCCCTCAATATGCTTCAAAATAATTTAAGCCTCAGTATTAACCCGGCCGGGCCCGGGGGGTAATCCCAACTATTGCAGCCCGGGGGGGGGGGGGGGGGGGTTCGCCCCCCTGTCTAACTCTGTAAATAAGGGAGCTGCGGAAACAAAAGCGATACCAAACGAAAGTTCCTTACGAGACAATTCTAATGCACCTAAAATTTTTGACCTCAGGTCAATTTTCAAGGTCAGAGGTCAAGGTCAAAGGCAAAAACCGCCACATGTGTAGTGATCTCAAAGTAAGCCTTCTAGAGGACGGCAGACTGCATCAAACCGGCAAAATTGGCTGTCAAACGAAAGAAGAGAATCTGAGGATTCTGAAAATGTGCTCAAAGTGAAAGGTCAAGGTCAAAGTCACGCTCAAAATTGACCTCAACCTTGGCACTTTTTCGCAAATCTTGCGTGCTAACTTCCAAGATGTTTTGAAATGTTTTGAGGCTTATCAGTTCCCTATTTGTGGTTCATCTTACGATACCTAGGCTGCTCAAAGGTCAAGGTCACAGAAGAGTATCCCTGCTAGAGGCTATTTCACTGATTCAAGTTAGTGCCTAATAATAAATAAGACAATTTTGCAATCCGGAAGCTCTAAATGAAGGCTTAGAGGAAAATAGATGCCAGATTCGTGATCAGTAGGTACAAATCCATCATAAACGACCTTTCATGTGTCAAGGTCAACCAGAGGTCATTCGAGGTCACATGAGGTCAACATAAAATTTGACCTTTTCCGAACAAAATATATATCATTCGACGCGGCTTGACAAGGCGAATGCGATGGTACCACTGCCGTAGCTCTAGGACCATTTTTGTCGAAGTTATTTGCGAAAACTAAAACCACATTTCGGGGTCGTTGACCTGACCTCTGACCTCAGGTCACTAAAACTATTTTTCTATTTTTCTCTAGGTCAAACGCTACACAACCGTGCTCGTAATTTGTCTTTATCTCTAAAACTATTTTTAGCAGCTATTTGAAGTTTGCGTCTGTGACGCCGAAGTTTGCCGTGCAGGGGTCTAGAAAAATGGACCTTGTGACGTCATCAAGGGGGCTAGGTCCAAATTTTTTACTTCAGAAGATGTCAAATTGATGGGAGAAAAGGTACTGAAAGTTTCGCCTTCCTATCCCTAAGTGTTCGTGAGCTATCGCAAATCATCGCCAGGGGGGGGGGGGCGAAAAACGCCCCCCCCCCCGGGCCCGCGAGGGTTAAGCAGGCTTTTGTTATCTTTTAAAAAAGTAGTTTGGAACTTTAAGAACACTATTTGTTTTGTTTGTATAATAGGGGTCCTGCCTGACATGTTATTTTCTCTCATCTAAAAAATAAGCATTTGGTCATTCCAGTCAATGTCCACATTCAGTTTTGTGGTGTGGCCTGACATTGCTAGCATGGTATTTGCTGGAGTAATGATCATCATTCATGGTATGTGTGTATGTGACCAATAAGGAATGGGCTGCATTATACTTGCTTATGCCCAAATTTGGTATGATAACCTAATTTAAATTGACCTCATGTTCCTGGTCAATCCTATGATGCATACCTATTACCTATTCTCTCCATACATGTATCCATTAGTTCTTTATTTCACTACGTGCCCCGGACCACGAGCAGTCGTGACTCCCGAGTAGCTGTCAGATGTGATCGAGGTCCACCACGTTCTCAGGCAATTACTGTCAGCTTCATACGTATCGCCTACGGGTGGCGCCACCTTCGGCGACCTGTAGTGTTGGTAGGCGCTGGTGAGTTCGTTCGTGTCGGCCGAAATGAGTTGGGAGGAATCTCGCCGCAATAAAGGAGCTCTCACTCACTTCCGGGCTAGGCCGGACTGTCTCGGTGAATCTCGGTGAATAAAATGGCAGGCGTCAGTAATCGGTGTCCCATGCCATCCCGTGACGAAGCAGCTGAACCGGAGGGCCGATGACAGTTAATTTACGGGACTTCCCTGGCTGAGTGAGCGAATCCGTTAGAAAGGACAAACAGTTCATGCAGAGCGAGTGCTAGGGAATAGGGCCTTTTGTATGTACGTATTTCAAGTTCGCAAATATAAAAAAGTCACATGAGGTTTGATTTTGTCAATTATTTCACGACCTCCGCTGCATGTCGTGATTCCATTAAAAGGACAAGCTGCAAGCAGTTACCTGCTGAAACAAATTATTACGGAATGCAGTTAAAATATGCTGTTAGTTTTTAGCAGTTATGTGCTGCCTTTCAGTAATCTAGTGGCATCCTTGTTGAAGAGCTGGTGAAACCATGGTGAAACCCTCACATCCGACTACTCATGCAAATGCCACGGCGGATTTTCCTGCCACTGCGGGGTTGTCTCCCGTTAGAGTAGCGATAATGGCTCGGGGTGAGCCGTGTTATGGGCGTGGCGCGACGAGCGATTCCACGAGTCGGCTTACGGGCCGGTCCGGCGTGCACCGCTGACACATTCCGACCCAGTCCCCCGCAAGGCCGCTGACGGACGGTCGGCCCCGTCAGTTCGTAGTCGCGGCGGCCAGGGCACAGATATGGCACCGGGTAGGTACTGCTGGGTCCGGCTTACAGCATGGACATCGCCTGCTGCAGGGGCCCGCGGTGTTTCCTAGTCTGGGTTTGTAAACAACTTGATATGCTCAAACTTTATTTCAATTTATTAGCTTGGTTGTACGAGCACCGTTGCACTGTTTGTAGCCACTCCTCCCGATCGATAATAGTTTCAGTGTAACAGAGATAATTTGGGCCCGAACAGTTCATGTGTTTACTGATTGGTAATGAGTAACCCGCTCACCGAACTCATTTCCGCTGTAACTCGACCACTGTCCGTTTACAAAGGTGACGGGTTTTAAATGGGCTCGAAGAGGCTTCTCATCGGCAAGTTTCCCGCGGATTTTAGCATGAAATATGTCATCTGAAGTACTGACATGAGATGCATTTGTAACCAAAACGAACGGTATGCCCTCGATTTCCCTGAACCCATAAAACAGTAAAACCGGCCTTGCAGACGTTTAAGGAAAGTTCCGATGTTCTATTTTTACCGATATTATCTTCACGCAGATCACCTCATTTGTGCTTGAAACCAACCCCGAATCACTTCCCCGCTCGTAAAAACGGCTTATGGGGCTGGAAAGAACTGAATCAGTTGTTCTGTCTACCGTCACGTCAGTCCTTTTGTCCATCTATCTGTTTTTGTATGTATAAGTAAAGTAATATTGTGTGTATCTGGTTAACTGTCAATCCTTTCGTCTGTCCGTTTGCCACCTATCCGTCCGTCTGTGTATCCGTCCATCCGTCCGTGCGTCCGTTCATTCATCAGTTGGCCCGCCCGTCTGGTCCGTCCGCCCGTCTGGTCCGTCCGCCCGTCTGGTCCGTCCGCCCGTCTGGTCCGTCCGTCCGTACGCCTAGTTGTACGTCTATCCAACTGTTTGTTCGCCTTTCCGTCCGTCCGCTCCTTTGTCAGCCCGTCTGTCTACCCGTCTTTCCGCCCGTTTCGTCCGTCCGTCTAGCTTGTCTTCGTCACCCTGCTCCCCTCTGACGCCGTGCCAGAAGACTAGTTTGCCTGCGCCGCCCGTAGATGCGAGCAGATAGTGAGCCATTGTTTTAGGCCGAGCGCTGCGGCAAATTTACTGTGCCCTCCTCACCACTTATTGTCCGTTGTCACCAGCAGGCCAGGCTTGCACAATGCGGAGTGGTCGGTCCACTAGCCGCCGAGGGCATTTGCATTTGAGTTGTATTTTGACTCTGCGACATCAGACACCCCGATGCCAGTTTGCTTCGGTAATTAGCGTAAATGATGTGTCTAATGATGCTATCGAATTGACATAACACTTTTTGTAAAGAGTTGATTGTTACATTTGTTTTTAGGCAATTACAAGCTTTTTCTGGGGATGTGATACGGCATTTGGCAAACGAACATTGTAAATAAGCATTTTTTCAGGGACATCGGTATGTCGAACGTTCTTGTAGATATACCGAGATATCGTGGGTCACAGTGATATGAAACGCAGTAAGCAATTTTATAAACCCGATAGTCACTCTCAGTGGTGCGGGAACTTCTTCCAGACTGGGAGGGGGGAGGGGGGGGGGGCTGAACCATAATAGAGATCAACCTAGGGTACCCCCAAATCTAGTTTTCTCACCGGTTTTAGGCCACTTAGTTTTCAGACCTTTGCCTTTTCAACGAAAAAAGAAACGAAAATATTTGCAAAAAAAGTGAGGTATTCCATATCAGCTGAGTGGAAACCTGGAATCAAGGTTTTAATCCTGCCAAATGAGTTGCCGAGCCAATGAAAGAGGTGGATTTTTCACACATGCTTTCTTCCTTTGTGACCCACAACCCCTAATTTGGGGAGGACAAGCTGCCCCAACGGTTCCTGGCCTCATGAAAAGTTGTGGGGCATTGCCCCCACGGCCCTAGAGTTGTGGGGGCAAGCTTCCCCCACTGCCCCCTCCCCCGGTTCCCGCGCCTATGTATAAATCTATGAAGTTATGTTGGTAGATTTCCGATTTCGATTCCTCAGCTGGGGGGGGGGGGGGGCTCAAATACATTACGAGCCCCCCCTAGCCGAAATGTTGGGGGGGGGGGCTCAGCCCCTGCTAGCCCCCCCCCCCCCCGGTTCCCGCTCCACTCACCCTAGTAGTGATTAATTTTCTTTTGCCTGCTGGTAGCAGTTGTCATGTCTAAAGTGCTCGTTCGCTCATCTTACAGACTCTCTCAGGAGACATTCCTCTGTATACTAGGAGGGCAGATTCATGTGGCTCCAATTGAAAATTAGCCTCGGTGTTTGCCGTCCGTTAGCTCAGCTAGAAAGAAGGCGAATTCTCAGCAATTGCGCTGATTGGTCTCGATCCGTCAGGCTCCTTGTCCCTTTCCAGTCTCTCAGTCTCCTTGGCGTTATTTTATCCGTCCCCGGTCTCATCCGCATTGCGTCAGGAAAGTACCCTCTCGTACCCGTCCTGTCCGTATCGCGTCAGGTACCCTCCCGTTCCCCTGCCCTGCCCCTGTCGCGTCTAATCCCGTACCCCCTGTCTCGTCCGTATCGCGTCAGGTACCCTCCCGTTCCCCTGTCCTGCCCTTGTCGCATCTGATGCACTCTCTTGTCCCCTATATCATCCATGTCTGGTCCCCTCCCGTGCCCCCTGCCCCGCCCGTGTGGCGTCGGGTACCTGCGGTGCCCGCTGTCCTGTCGCGACCCCTGTCCTCTCCATGTCGCGTCAGGTACCCTCCCGTACCCGTGTCGCGTCTGATACCCCCTGTACCTGACAGCGTCAGGTATGTGCCCTTCCGTACCCCTTCCGTCCATTTCTCGCCCGCCCGGTGTCGGCCGGCTCGGCGGTGCCACCTGGCGGCTCTCCACCGGTCCTGCCGGCCGTCCCCCCCGTCCTCCAGTGGCTCCATCCGGTGGCTGCTGTGAGGTGCGACTGTCCAGTGCTCTCGCTGTCTCCCCATCCCGCCGTGGACAACCATGATTGAGTGTGAGTGCCGGTGGGTGTGGAGCAGCACCCGATAGGGCCGGGCGGGTCTCACTCCACCGCGCTGGCCGGGTTAGATCCCACCAGCCGACCGGTGCTACGGAGCGTGGGATAATCGGAACGGCGGCGAGGTCGTGCCGTTGACGAGAGCGCCGCCTTCAGACGCGTGTATGCTTTCCATGACCTTTCCCATGAGTTCAGTGAGAGAGTTTCGGTTGGTAGGAGCCATGCAGGCTGGGTATATCTTCAGGTCGGTTTTTAATGTTCAGGTCATGTCTCGCAAGAGCTATCAGCAAATAATACAATGACTTGTGGCCCTGTGGGGCTGGTGATCTATTCATGAGTACCCAAGTGGGCTGGCCTGCAAAGAATCTGTGCTAGGTCAATTCCTAGCACAGATAAATGACACTAAAAGTTACATGATCTGCATGCTGGAACTCAGTCACTTTGTTACATGTTGGAACTCCTTGTGATGGCGCATTTCCCTCCCATTCTCATTCCTCCACGCACCATGTCTCTATTGGTCCATTATTCGTTACGACGGACCGTCCGTAAAAAGTCCGCCAAAGAGCATTTTCCTCGCATACCTGCATGAGAGAAATGAGTTCGTTTCGGCGTGACTGACGCTTGATTACCATTGTACTTGGCTCGGCCACGGCCTTGGTGGCTCGTGTACACGCTAGCACGATAATGCTTCATATATGGGTGCCTAGGTGCACCCATTTTTTTATCGAACTTATTGAAAGGCTGGACGGTAGGCTTAATGTCGACGTTTCGTTTTTTTTTCAAGGCACGGCTGGGATTTCATGTGTAACTGAAAATGCTAGCTCACGTTTTCATTGTTACATCCTTATGCCCTAATTTCAGCAAGCGATCTTATGGTTATCGCCGGCCTAGTTTCTCGTTAGTTAGTGATTGCGCACGTACCCTCTCACCTGAAAAAACGCCAGAAGTTAAGTGGATCGACTGAGCATCCTCTTGCTCGTCATTAAATTGTGTTGTTCCAATGATCTGTTACGACCATCCATCGTTTAAATTGAAACTGCTGGCGACATTGGTTGCTATGCACGAGCATAACTAGTATAAGTTTAACCATGATCTGCGCTGCACTAGCTCGTATTGAGGAAACCTTTCACGATACACTCACGCTTGTAAAGCCGGACGCTGGCCGGACGATTATTTTCCCCCGGGTTCGAGCTTAGCGGAGCATTTGCGTTTGCTTCGCAGCAAGTATTCCTGCCCGTGTTGAATATGGCAGCGTACAGTCCACAGCAGAAGTAATGTGGGGTTTCAGTCATGGGTATGTTCTGCTTCTGAAGCTTAGGGACGATTAGCCAGACTACAATGAAACTTTGAATGTAGCTTATATGTATCGTCACCCCTGCAGCTGCAACTTTAGCTATTGACATCTTCTTTTCGATCACTCCGCATTAAACAATCGCCAGTCAAAGCCAACCGTTGCGATTGGTAAAACCCTACGTTACTTTAGCGGTGGGCTGTACCTGCCACGTCGACTTGGGACACGTTTGACCGGCGGGTGGCCATGGTATGACTAACGGGGACGCCGGCGAGCGGCGACTCCTTTTACCCTTCGTGCCGTCACGCGGTGAAAGAAGCAGGAAGGTTGGCCGTCTGGTGAAGGGCCGACGGCGCGCGCGCGCGCGCACCTCCCTTCGCAGAACCGGCCGCTGCGGTTTCTGAGGCCCGATATTCGCACCCTTTCCGCCGATCTCAGACCTTCACGGGCGGTCCTGGCCTTGTGCCAAGCTTTAAACTGGAGCTGGCACAACTTGCTAATATCGGATGCCACTTGGGCACCCAATAAGGCGTTTCATCGCCGATTTCTGGATCATTGGGTGGAATACCGATAGATGTGTCTGATGTTTGGTAATAAAACTTGTAGTCTGCTGGATGTTAGAACTTCAAAAAAGGTTTACCCTTCGATGATTTCCGTAATGCATGTGGTTGTTCTGTTGTATATATGGGAACATAGATAAGACAATCTTAGGTTTGACAGTCGCCATCATGTTAATTGCTGTGATCACGGCTAAGCCGTGTGGTAGATCATGTCATGATTGTTGTAAGTATTTCTCTGATAGTACTGATCGGGGCTGCGGAGTCGGAATCGGAGTCTGAGTTGGAGTCGGTCGGAGTGGGAGTCGTCAAAATCTTACCGACTCCGACTCTGGAGTCGCAGTTAACGCTGCATGGCTCAACGTCATGCAATGCACCTGTTTGATTGACGATACTGCACTCGAAATTATATTTTGTCGAAAAAAGGCCATTTACTGTTTTGGACGAACGTTTTCAGAGAAAGAAGCAGAAGAGGTTGAATGCCTCAGACCCTGCTTTGAAATCTGCAGGTTATTTTTAATGCATATTTGCAACGCAAAGCCTTTGGAACGCTCAAGGGATCGTTTCAGGCAAGATAACAACATCTCCATTATGAACTTCAATATCATGATATGGGTATTAATAGAACCGTCCAGATTCGGAGTCGGAATTGGAGTCGGAATCGATTTTTGAAGACGGAGTCTGAGTCGGAGTCACCCTAATATACCCTCATTAACTCACAACCTGTCTGTTCTGTGTTGTTAGGTCCCTAGCCATTGGCCTGGACTCCTGTAAAGCACAGCCGACTAGTAGCTCCATGCGTGTTTTTCTTGCATGCAGTGTCTCCTGTGCCCCCTCGTGCCACTGTTGTCACCATTCCGTTCCGCACCTGCCAGGGGTCCCTGTTGCCGAGCCGAATCGGGCCGGCGGTCGTTGGACGAGCGATGGCTCGGGCGATGGCCTCGGCGGCCGACCGACAGGACAGGGTGCGGGCTGCAGCCGGTACAACTCCCCTGTGGGTCACGCTCCAACGATGTCCGCCGCTCTGACACCCCTTCTCCATCAGTTCCGTTTGGCGCTGCTCCGCCCCTGCTCCGCAGTGCTCGTATCCATCGCTTTAGCTCGGAACCTTTCCGCTCTGCCGGTGCCTGCCGCCCTGACGCCCCCGATCTTTCCGCCCTGACGCCCCTGTGTCACCCGCCGCAGACGGAGAGATGTCCGATGGGCCGAAGCAGGTGTCTTTCGACGGTGGTTTGAAGGCAGAAGAGGACGCCACGGCTCACCACAGCGTCCCCGAGGGCGGCAAGACCCGGGTGAGTGTCTACCGCACACTGTATCTCTGATGGAATGGCGGCAGAGTGACAGGTCTTCGGGGGCCGTCCGCAGCGCCGAGCCTGCTGGTTCCCGCCCGCCGGTCGGCGGACAGTGATAGCTGTCGCCGGGTGCGGGACGCTGGGGCCGGCGACGGGCGATGGGTCGCCGCGATGGACGCCGATGCATATGGCTGCTCGGCGTTGCCCTGGAGACCGTCCTCGGGACTCGCGTACAGCGCTGTCATCTGCATTATGGCCTTGATAGAGGTGGGGTGACAGAGCGGCTTTCAGGAGAGGTCGGGAGAGGTGCACGCAGTGTGGGGCATTGGGAAGTATTGACAGCTGCGAGCTGCTATAGGTCAGTAGCAGCCAGGAGCGCCGGTGCTTGCTGTAGGACAATTAGACGTCAATCCATGTATGGCGTTTGAAGGTGTAACTAGATGCCTCAGCAGGATCGTGAGGGGTGCTGTGGGGAGCCGCCGCGTGATGGTTGAAGGGCGCTTGGTGCCGCCGTTGTTGATTTTGCGGCAAGGGTGTTCGTGCGAGGAAATGACATATAAGATGAGTTTCCGCTCGTGATGGAACGTGGAGCCGCTGTCACGACCTGTTTACCATTTACCTGTCGTGCCGTTGCGTCAATGCGGCTGGAGAGCTTCGCCGGGCACCCTGGCGCTTTGAAGGCACTGAAGGACCTATGCACTACAGCCTGCAGCTGGGCCCATCAGCGTCCCTTGGTTTTGTTTGCGACAACTTTATTATAAGCAGCAACTTAATTTCAATTTGATTTCGGATTAGTTGGTATCTACCGACTGATTTGTCGGTTTTTATTTCGCCCCAGTTATGCGTTGAATGCAGATGACGATTGGCAAAGTTAAGAATGTTGACGTTACCTGTCGGATAGCCATACCTTTATGAACAATGCTTGGCTTCCGCCAGCGTTTTCTGAGTCATTAGCATTGCATTCCCAATTTTGCCGACACCTCCATAATTGTCCTGTCCATACTGAAATAACCGCTATGTATGCCACCACGACAGCGGTGCATAGACTATTGGCGTGTGATCCACCTCCAGTACATGGCAATTACACACGGCGCTGGTGCGTGACAACGACTTTTGCGGCGCCTAACCGGTCTCCTCGCCCTTTCCTCGATCGGACGGACAAATGGCCGCGACTGGGTCACTCGCCGGCCGAGGGGCGCTTCAAGGCTTGACGGACGCTCGCCGAGGGGCGCCTCGAGGCTCGACGGGCGCTCGCCGGGGGGCGCCTCGAGGCTCGGTGGGCGCTGAATCAGTCAGTTTTTACCGACGCGCGGCGGCACCGCGCCGTTGTATTCCAGTGACCGGTTGGAAAAATTTCCCAGTTTTGCACGGTGCGCTTCAATGCGGAAACTGCCGGCCGGCTCCGAATGCTCGCCCCATTGTGGCCCAGAAGCCGGTCGGAGGACGCCGCTCGGACGCCACGTGGCGGTCACGTGTCCGACCCGCTCACTGCAGACCGGTCACACGTCACTGTCACGTGACATTGGCCACTGGGGAATGGCTGTCGGGCTTGAGGAAAAGGCTGCACTCAATGTCATATCGCTGCTCGTCGGCAATCGCAGACCAGTCAGTATATTTCCCGCGGCTCGACCCACGCAGTTGACTGATTATACCGAACGGAGGCCTGCATTATGCGCCGCCGAGGATTCACCAGTCGAGGTTCACGGCCGCTGCAGACTACAAGACGTAGTACGCTATGCGAGCGCAGGCGTCGGCGCGGCATTGCACATGCACAGGAACGGGTACTATGCGGCCGGGTAAGGCCACACCTTTGCCAGATGACCGGCGATTGTGGCTGCTCGTCGTGGGCCGGTCCGACTGTCGTACGTTACGATGCAGATCGAGCAACGGTCGTTCAAGTATTCGACGTTCCCAATGTATGTTTCATGAGGTGAGACCTGTAGTAGTGGTGTCGCGTTAAGTAGGCGAGTCGTGTAGCGAGAGAGCTGGGGATCTCGATTCTTCTGCAGCGCTGGGATGTTGCCTTTCGGCATACGTGTATGCATGTATGTATGGCCAGTCCTTTCAGACTGATATGCCGCCATTTTTAGCCAATGAAAGCTGGCTGGCTGGCTCCCTGGCTGATAAGTTGCATGAAAATTCCCCACTGGGGGCTGTACGGTGATATTTGTTTTATATTTCTAACAAATTTCTTGACCGATTTTCGCCCATTCAATAACGATTAATTCTTCAAAATTACGAATTGTGGCCTGTCCGACTGAGTACCCACAGTCCTGTGCTCTGGCCGTTTGTTAGCTTCACCCTATAGACGTGCGCGGGAGTGTCAATACGGACGATAACCCGCCGCGTTTCCGTATTTCTCTCGCCTCTACGGTCGTTGTCGACTGTCGGTATCGGTGTCGGTAGCTGGTATTGGCGCCTGTGATGAATGGCCTGGGATGACCAGTTGGCCGTCCCTTGGTCTGTGGCTGAGTGATCGGCTCGGTGACGTCATCGGATCGAGATGGAACGACATGGAATGGGGATGGCTTAGTGCATTGGCCCTGCTCCCCTGTCCCTCTCTCATATGGGCGCATCTCCGTGGTCTATCAGTGGCCTAAATGACACTCTTTTGGCCTCGGGGGCCCCCTGTTTTCCTTAGATGGCCCTCTGGTGTCCTCCAAGGGTCATATGTTGGCCTCGTAGGGCCCCTAGCAACCTGAAATAGCCCTTCTATCTCAACGGAAGGCCCTCTGTTCGACCATGCTGACATATCTCAGCACGCGTCTAACTTCGTAGGTATTCTGGTAGGTATGTTGAATTTGATTAGTAGGTATTCTGGTGACTGGTATGTTGAATTTGATCACGTATGACAAACTGGATACTGGTTTGCATCAATCATTGGTCACCGTTTGTTTAATTTGTTGCATCGGTTTAGCATTCCCGGCCAAAAGTATCCGATAACGATCTTATTATATCATTCTTTTGTTCTGGAAGTTGAACTTAGGTGTTCAAAAATTAAAGCTAGTGTTATGGCAGATGTGTGCAATTTTTAAATAGTGTGTTTGCAGTCCGCAGAGCCTCGCTCAGCGGGCGCGGCGGCCTGTGGAACCCAGCCCTCCCTTTGCTTCCTTGGCGCCATCAGCCGGAGGGAGGGCGAAACTTCAGTCTGTCCTTCGGTCGCGGTCAGGTGGCGCTGCCTGCTGCACGTCTCTGGGAGCGTGGCGTCCTCTGTGTATAGGTTACTGGTGACACTCGACTGTGTATTGTAGGTGGCGCTGCGAATCCCCACGGCCGTCCGTCGGTTGAGCGTCAGTGGATTTATTGAACTGCAGCGCTGTCTCCCCCACCCCTCCCCTCTTCATATCATCGTCACACAAGTGTCGCTAGCCGTCACAAAAACCGCCGCCGGTGCCCGGTGGAGCCCGTCCGCCATGGTGGACGGGTTCTACCTGGCGCGCCAGGTAGAAACCGGCCAGGTATCGTTATCGTAGAATGTAGATTATCGCCAGGTAGATCGCCAGGTACCGTTCTACCTCGCGCGCCAGGTAGAACGACAATCTGTGATCGGTTGGCATTTAGCTCTCGCTCAGTCCCCAGGTCCGAAAAGAATAAATAGTTCGATGACAGACAGATCATTGAGTGTGATTGCTAGCAACTAGTATCGTTTTTTCGCGACCGGCGAGCTCTTCAGAACTGCTTGCATCTAATGTCACGTCTGATTTTCTTGGAACAGCGACCGTCTATGCCACCAGCTCATCACAGGTTCACACCCACTTGTGGTGCTACTCGCTGGCGGCGTTTGTAACTGTCAATTACTCTCGTCCTTCCATAGACCGATAGAGGCAGTCTTATTGCTGTACTCAATTCACTTGCCCCCGTCTGGACATGTTCATTGCTTACCCGTTATCTGTGACTGTGCCACCGCCGACAGCGCTGGATGGTGCTAGCAGTCGGCCAGCAGGCTCCGGCTGCGATAGAACGCCGGGCATGGAACGGGGAGGGTTGAACACAGGGCAGGCTGGCGGTGGTTGGAATCGCGCCCGCCCATTCCCTGATGGTCTGATGCCGACATGCATAATGCAGGCTCACACGCCGGGCCCGACCGACGCCGCGTGCCGGCCGAAAGATGCCTGATTGGAACAAGACAGGGTTGGGTTCGATCGGACCAAAGAGATTGATTTGGTTTGATTGGATGAAAGAGGTGAGTTGGTTCGATTGGACCGAAGAGGTGGTCTGATTCAGCTGGGCGAAACTGGATTGGGCTGGGCTTAATTAGATGTGGGTAGGACGGCTTTTATTGCGATTGAGCCATTCAGATGAGGTCGGGTTCAATTGGACGGGATTTCACGGGCTTCCGTTGGGTTTGGACAGGACTGGGCGATGTTTGCCTCTATAAGACGGAACATTAGGCGCAGAATTAGACAGTGAATGGTTTGATTGTTTGCTTTGGTTATGTCGATGAGGCATAGAGACGACTTAACTGCGTGAAAGAATGCATGCTCATCTAAGGAAGCTCTTAGCGAAGGGTTTGGTGCTCTGAGTATCGTGCAGAAATAGCTTTCTGCAGTGTATTTACGTGTTTCAATACAATGTTCATTATGTAGCAGTTTCCGTAGCAAACGCGTCGCTTTCATGCTCGGGGAAGGCATTTCGCTGAACTATGGCGGCGTTTATTTATCGCTGGCTCCACACGCCGGTGGCTGGCGGTGACACGCGGCTGATAGTTTCCACGGCGCGTCGTGCGGATGCCGTGGAGTGGCGTCCCGTCCCGACCGCGCGGCGCTCCGGCCCGACTCTGGTCTGGTCGATAGGGGCTGGCGGCCGGCCAACCCCGGAGACGAGCCGCCCGACGGGCCGGCCGGGACCTTCGGAGCCGCGCCGAACTGGGTCAGATCGCACCACTGACGCCCGGCGGATGTGCGTGAGAGGTGGACAGAGAGGGACATGCGGGTCCAAATAATACCGGACAGAACTCGGACCGCGTATGGCCTAAACAGGACAGACGCTCCAGGCTGCCGGATGAAAGCTGTTTGCTCTGTTCAGAAGTTTTGTGGATTCTGGGGCAGTTTTGCCAAGTTTCTCACACTGGTCGTTGAACACAGTGAAAGGTCATGATGAGTACAATATCCGGAAGATTTCATCACCACATCCGGATATTCAGCTGCGCCTTTTCCAACGTGGTATGGCGGCCGCAAGCTATGCAACTCCCGCTTTATTGGATGAAGTCTGGACAGCATTTTCTCCGGAGTGGCTATTTCTCAAGGTATACATCCAGCACGTTGGCTCTCTTTTATATGCAGCGTTTTGTTGTTCCACAGAAATGCTGTAGAGGTCCGGGTGAATTGTGTTTGCAGTGCAAATAAATCCACCCCAAAAAGGTAGCGAATATTTAGAGCGTGATTAATCGAATATGCCTCATGCTTGATTTACCTTCGCTTATGTGAGACATTATACCTAGCTACCTATTCCCACTTTTTATCAGCTCGCTATCTAGGACTAGGAACTGAAGTTTTCAGCCTACATTGTTTATCTTCAGGAAACTCCGCATTCAAGTTTGTAATATTGCTTTAACATTCTTCTTCAACGACACTTGTCTTATGCTCTGTCAGGGGGCGTGCACTATAACTATAATCTGCTGCACTTCAGGGTTCATGCTGTTCCCGCACTATTGACTTGAGATAAAAACTGGCCCTCCCACCTCGGCAGATAGTCGAGTTATGTGGTTACGATTGTGGAGTTATGATAGTTGAAAGCTCAAGCAGACTGATCCGTTGCTCGCATTATGCGCCGCGCTGGCAAAACAGTGTCCGTGGATGTTGTTAGTTAGACCATGGTTAGACTGTCCTGCTGACCAGGCTGGATATAAAAACTGCTGCCTCACCGCCCTGCCTGCCGGAGGCAGCTGATGCAGCAGGCTGATCACGCGGTGTCGGCATCTGACCGTATCGTGCACCGTGTATGCCGACACACTCAAACTGAGCGCATTTACCTGCAGAGGTCCCACCTATCCTGGCAGTAACACCCGCCTCCGTGAGCCGCCCCGTGCCGACGCAGGGTGCACGGTCGAGGGCAGTCGTCGGCAGTTCGCTGACCGCCGCGGCAGGGCTGGTAGGGGTAGGGTGATGGACTGGAATTCCTCTCGTATGACGTCACCTGGCCTGCCGCCCGGGAGATGTCAGGTGCTCTGCTGAGCGACTGCCACGGCGCGGTGGGTGTGGCCTCAGGGGTCGGCACTGGGCTTATTGGGTGGATTTAAGGTGTAATGGTCGCCTGGTCTGACGAAGGTGACGCCCTCTGATTATTTTGCTCTCTGATTTAGCCGTCTACCGACAAGAATCCCACTATCAAATTAGTCGGTCACGGATGAACGGTTATCGACGAACGAGACTGTTGTCTGGCACATTTGATTTATCCGGTCGATATAACTGTTTCTATTCTGTTGGGAGTCTGAGCGTGGTGGTATCTCCTGGGCTGCTAAATCCACCTGGTATGCTGGACATGGGTGTTCCGGACGCCCTGCTACCGTAGGTCAACTGCTAGCGAGGAAGAGAGGTGTGGTGAAACAAATAGAAGAGGGTGAGAGCGGCAGGGCTAGAGGGCTGGAGTGGCAGACGCCCGGGGTCAATGTGAGCGCAGCCGCCGAGGTCGGGGCAGAGCCGACCTTGGCTGCGAGCGGCGTGTTTACCCCGACCGACCCGGCCTCCCACCCTCTCCCTCGGCCTGTCCTGCTGCAGCCAGCCTCTACCTGTGCTGTTGGCAGAGGCGGTCGGACGGTGCGCGTCCGGGGAGGGGAGGACAGAGGGCACGGCGCCGCTCCGGCCCTCTGCCGCCGGGTGGACGCGGCTCGAGTGGACTCGCCGGGCGGTGACCGATACTCGCCGATAGCCGTCAGGGCCGAGCGGCGGCCGATCACGTGTCCAGCCCCGGGGCTATCGGTGATCCACTGGCCGGCCGCGGTCCCGGGCCGGGCGGTGGGCTCATCACTGACCGTCTGACCGGGAGCGCGTGACGCCGCCGGCCGCTGCCCGCCCGCCTCGGCCTCCGTGCGCCGCTGCCGCCGCCGTCCGCCGCCGGCTGTCCGCCCGGCCGCCGCAGCAGCCAGCAGTGAGCACGTGTCGCCGCCGTCAGTGGTGCCAGGACGTCCCGTGACGACCCTGCCCGGTGCGCGCCTGAGCTGCAGCTGTTCGGTGACGTGGTGACGCGGAGCGTTCGGTGACGATGTCGGGCCGAGGTGATGATAGCGGTGACGAGACGAGCAGGTTCCTGGCCGAGGTGGCCGCCGCCGAGCGGCCCCACGTCAAGTTCAGCTCCGAGGAACAGAACGGAGTCAACAAGCAGCTGTCGAGCGAACGGCGCACCAGGAAGGTCAGGTCACGGCAGGGGAGGGCGGATTCGGGAGGGGAGGCCTTGGGAAGTCAAGTCACGGGAATGCTGGTCAGGTCATGCAGGGAGGTTCAGTATCAGGGAATGTGAGGTCTCTAGGGACGAGGGAGGTCAATTCGCATTCTGATTCTCAGGTCTCCTGTACCGAGAATCTGAGGGACTACAGAGCACAGACCTATCGCGGTCTCCCAGTGCAGTGGGGCGGGGTCCCTGTATTGGAGCCGCCGGATTACCGGCGGCTCCGTCGCCGAGTCGGGCCGGTCGATCCTTATCGTCATTCCGCCGCCAGCTGTGTTTTATCTGCACCGTGCCAGATGATAGGACGCGTGGTGCCGCCGTCTGAACTATACTGAACTGCCGTGGCCGGACAACTGGGTCGGTTATTTGATATTATAGGGGAGAGAGGAGGCGACTAAGAGGAACAGACTGAGACAGGGAGAGAGGGAGAGAGAGAGAAAGAGGGAGAGTGAGAGGGAGAGAGGGGAGAGAGAGTGATTTTTAATTATGTTTCGTCCGTGATTACATCATTCATCACCACAGCTTTCCGTCTATGGTTCGAGTGCAGCTCACCATGCTGAATTTCTAATTATGAAGCTGCGCCAGAGGATAAGCAGGGGGTGATGGGGGGGGGGGGGCGGGCGGCTGGGGAGGAGGGTGGGTAGGAGGGAGTCAACACGCCAGTGGCGCTGGCTGATAAGCCGAGCTGGCTCAGCTTTTCAATTATATTTTTCGCTGACTACGACAATGTGTGAATCAGTAATCGGAGCCTGTGCTGTGTTTCTTATAAATCTGCCCAGTTATTGGGCCGACCAGCTGCCTGCTATGCATTCTGATTTCTCAAGTCTTGTGAACGAAGTGCATTGTATGGAACGGAACCCGCGAGGGCCTTTTGCACTCCAGTTTATATTAAACACTTACGTAGGTTTTGTGAACTGTGAGCACTGAAGTGTTAATTATAGTGCAACATTCCATGAGACTGGAATTGAGTGTTTCTAGCTTCCTCCACAAAATCACTCCGTTAATGGCCTGCCATTATGGCCGGGCTGCCCGTGCCAATTCTGCCGCTCCATTGAGTAAACGTTGGCTATTCTGCCTCACATAATCCGACATTTGTCTTTGCTGATAAAGATGCCACATTTGTTTAATGCCCTGGAAATGGCTTTGGTAAGATATCGGGTAGACTCTTCACTCGCGAGGTCTCAACTGGCTTGATTCTGTTGGAGTTGCCGGTTGTAAGTCTGAAGTGACGTGTAGTTATGGTAACCATTGATTGGGAACTGAACCATTCCGACCATTTGACGACAATCGAGATATTAGTGATCAGAATGATCTGTCCAATTTATTGGATGTTTACGTCCGTGCGTGAAAGTATCAGGTGTGTAGCGTGCTGGCGTCTGTTAAACTTCCTATCGAACTTTCCCATTCGGTCGATTTCGGCCAGAAATTACCGCGATGAGGAAGCCATACTGTTCGATCGTGTCGCTGCTGCTGCCCTGTGGACTGTGTGCTGATCTGACGCTGTCCTCCGTCGACTGATGTGAGGTAGTCTTTGGCGATCCGCCGCCGACCTCTGAGGACTGTGGCAGTTTGGTGATCTGACACTGCCCTCTGTCGACTGATGTGGGGTAGTCTCTGGCGAGCTCCGAGGACTGTGGTAGTGCACTGGTGATCTGACACTGTCCACTGTCCCCTGTCGACTGATGTGAGGTAGTCTCTGTCCATCTGCCGCTGACCTGTGAGGACTGTGGTAGTGTGGTCAGGTGATCTGACACTGTCGACTCTGCCCTGTCGGCTGACGTCAGGCAGTCTCTGGCGATCCGCCGCCGACCTGTGTCCGGCCGGCCAGGACGGACCCTGGGCCGGGTGCCAGCGGTGACCGCGATGGCCCTGAGCCCGGCTAGTTTATGGCTGGTCTTAGAGGACCCGAGACCGGTTCGGACGGCGGACAGGGGAGGAGGAACGCTGCTGAGATACCGCCGGCTCCGTGAACCTCAGACACTGCGCCGTGTTCCGTCAGACAGCAGCCGGTGCCGCCCCTGATAGGGTCCGCGTGCACCCCTGGCGGTCCCCCACTCCGCCGCGGAGGCGCCACTGCTCAGATCGTCCTGCCATCTACCGGCGGTGACTGGCACAGGCGCCTGACGACTGCGAACGACCTCGGCGACCTCCCCCCGGGCGGCGGCCCGGCTCCGCGTGCCGCACGTCCCGGGGCGCGGTCCCTCAGGCTGCCGATGGGTGATGAATGGTGCCGGGAAAATGGGCTTGGACAGTTCTGTCTTTGTTCTACGTATTGATAGTGTTTGTGTGCTCGTTTTTGCTGGCTGAGTTGTATTCCCTGCCATGGGGATATTAACGTTACACAGAAGTGTTGTTTACAAACATTGCATTTTCTCACTTTTTCGTCTTGGCAGTTCGCTGCTTTCTTCAGAACGCTTCAATGGTAGGCAGTAGGTAACGTGTTTTGCTTTTCACGGTGTCTTGTCCGATTGGCTGTTCCAGCCGTCCTTTTCCCGTCTCCATCCTATCCCCTGTTCCGCAGTTATCGGGTCGCTCCCCGGCTCTCCCCTCCCGTCCCCGTCCAGAGGGCTGACGTTGTTCTCTTTCCTCCTTCCTCCGTAACAGACGGCCAGGCACAAATGTGCCGTGACGCCCCTCTGACCCACGCCATACCGTACGGCTGGCCAATGGCCAATGAAAGTGATGCCATCCCCGGAGTCAGCTGAAACGAGACCAAACCGGCTGAAAGAAAAGGCTGTCGGCAGTTATATTAAACAGAATGGCACCACGGCTAGCCTATCAGGAGGGCCTGAATGGCTGCCAGTTACAATCCAAGTTGGCTCGGAATGGTGCCATAAACTGGCAGGGTTCTCCGGTCTAGACCGTGGCGTTGTTGGGACTGGGTGTGATTATTTACCCAGCCCATAACTGCCACTCATCATCAGCGCTGCCTGTTTGCCCTCGTCCGTCGACACGGGCGATAAAGGCGGTGGTAGTTTGTCGAGTTTACCGCAGCACGCCACCAGCGCGGCCTCCAGAGAGTGTAAACCACCCCGGCGACCCGCACCGGACCCAGTCTGAAACTGCTCAAGGGGGGGGGGGGGGGGAGACAGTGGTAAATGTCTGACTCGTTATCTGTATGAGGGTTTTTCCTCATATTTTCTTATGATCTTCCATGTTCTTCGCGATGTTTTGTTATTAATGTGCCTTATTACTGTTTTGTTAAATTCTTCCGATCTTCAGGCAAGAGTTTGTACTAGTTATCTTCCCTTTCCTGATCATCAACATAGCACCTCCTTTCATAGGCTGAGGCCTGTTAATGTCAGTCGTTGGTGTCCCTACAAGGTTTAATGACGTCATTGGCTCCATTGTGAGCTGCCTAACCCGTACTAACTGCCCACAACTGCGATGTTGGTCGGGGGGAGAGGGCTTCGGGCGCAGTGGACGGCTGTTAGGCGGGGCTGAAGGGATTCGGGGCGGGGCAGAGTTGACTTTGGGCAGAATTGAGAGGATTTTGGACATAGTTGAAAGGATTTCAGCTGCCGGGACGCTCTCGGCCGCGTCGCACCGACTATCCGTCGACGAATTGGCTGGAAGTGGGGTTCAACGACCTCTTACAGCCAGCACCCAACCAGACAAACAAAAAAGGTGAAACTGTGCAAACAGCCAGACAGCCAGCTATGAATCATAGCTTATTGAAGCTAATGTTGATATACTGGCGAGTTTTCAACATTGGCAGCGTTGGTTCTCGCAAACACTTTGAGGACATCATGTTCGGAATCAACCGGTGCATGCTGCAACCCTTAGAAAGTGTTCGCCTGTCTAAATGTATGCCTTCAAGATGAAAACTGGTATTCATTGTGCTGGAATGGACTCCTAGAACCTTTGTCTCGGCTGATCTCAACGCTGATCCGGCCATTACTCGCTCCAAACTCTGAAGAGTGTTACCACGGTCACGTCAATACTACTTCGACAACTGTGCCGAAGTCTCGATCAGAAGCGACTTGAGACTAATGGGTAACCAGCAGACACATTGGAGAGCGATGGGGGTGGTTGAAGGTATGTAGTGGTGGGGTCGTTCCAAGGGAGGGATGAGTGACGCTCAGAGGACGATTGAAGGTGAAACAACAGGCACGGTGGTGGTGTTGTTTCAATTAGGCCGATTGCGCCGACAGTGTCTTGGTCCGGTCTCGGCCAGTGGGGCCGCGGGAAGCTAACCTGGCTAACACGGTTGACCCCTGAGACTGACGGCTGGCCGGCCGGTCGTCCATTCTTCGACCGTGGCCGAGTGCCAGGCCCTCCATAGCTGCGCAATGTGGGGCGAGCATTGTCAGCTGGATCGATATTAAATTTATTTCAAGCGAACTACTTAACGGTATTTTTGGCCTTGGTTGCCTTTATTTTATATTACATATTTTATCTATTATTAAGATTTGCATGTGCAGTTTATGGAAAGTCTGAAAGGTGTTGGCTTAGGTCTCATTGGATTGGATTATTGAATGCAATTTATCTCTCCGGGTTCTGCGAGTCTGTCTCATTCTTATTCAACTGGGTCCGAATGTTAAGTCTGCTGATATTGTAATCCTATCGAGTCTCAAATAGTCTAAGACTGATGTGGCATGGGTGAGTCCTGTATCCGGCAAATCACTTCCTTTATATCGCTCCTATTTCGGGCTGCGCTGTGGGCGCTAATGACCAGTGCACTCCAATCTCTTCAAAAGCCCAAGCATCGGATCGTCGTTTTGGTAGAAGCTCTCTCCGTAATCGCTAAGCTCAATAAAGTACCTAGTATCTAACCATATCCGCCATCGTTTGTGCCACACAGCTTTCCGTTACGTAAGTCTTGTCAGTTTATATAAGCGTCCCTGGCTTCCTGTGCTATTTCGTGCAGCCGTAAACGTGGTAGGGGAGGCTGGCCGAGGGAGGATGTGTCGTGACTGTTCTGTCGCGGTGTGACGTGAGAGAGGGGAACGGACAAGGACAAATCACTTTGGTGTGCGGGTCTCGGGGTTAATAGAGCCACTTGTTTTCGAGTGATGGTTGGGCGTTGGTGTAATTTTTTAAGCGTTTTTCTTTGCTTCTCTCTAACAGTATCCATTACGAGGCGTCGATAAAAAGCAGTTCACTGGATTATTTGTCCTATTATAATAGAAACCATGAAATTCTGCATGCTTTGCCCCTTTGATTGCAAAAATAGCCTTTGTAAATATAACAGGTGAACTGAATTGGAGTCTAAATAATAAATTTGACCTACCACCGTGAATGAGCTCAGCGCCGTTTAGGCCGTCGGGAGCCGCTGGGTGTGTCAGCGAGCCCCGTGTTTCGGTGTGTTGGGGGCCGGGTGAGCTGTCCGTCTTGGGGGGGGGGGGGGGCACCCCAGCCTGCGGCGTGCCGTGTTGCGTCAGACCGCCGGCGGGCGGGCGGGCCGGGTGCCGGTTCCGGCATTGTATCAGTGACGCCTTGCGTAATCCCAGTGGGGGTGTAGCGAACTGAAGGCGGGCGCGATCTTTGGGTTCCGGTCTGCCGTACCAGCTTTGACGTTCAGTGGCACCTCGGCGTGGGACCGGTCACCCCAACCGGCCTTCGGCGCGTGCTCGACACACAGGCGAGGTGTTCCAGCCGCTAGATACAGATCAGATCTGTCCTACACGTCCATTGTCCATTCAACTGCCACACAGCAAGCAGGTTTTAAACGCCACCCCACAGTGCCGGCTCCGCTGTGGTAAATGTGTTTTTGGACGTCTTTTGACACATGCATTGAAACTAGCCACCGAAATTGCAGAGTTAGTTTGAACTTGGAATATTATATGTTTTTCCTAGTTTGAGTAACTAGCTATTGCTTGCATGTTTACAAGGTAGGATTGGTCTGAAACACATTATAATTTCGTCTGCCGTTGGTCTTGGTTGGTGACCTTGATGACCAACTTCAGTTAGGCTGGCGGAAAGCCGGTCTCATCTTGTAGTGTAATGAATTTCCAGTGGGCTTACTGTCCTCTAATTGGGAAACTCGTGGATTATTTAATCTACTAATGTGCGGAGTTTTAACTATTTTGATTATTTTATTCCATTCTTTGCCATTCTTTCTTATCAACTTTGTCGGAATGAGATACAGAAACGAAGAAGCATTTCGATCCTTACATTGCGATTGATTTAATATTTCAGTCTTTACACGGATCACCCAGTGGTGTCGATGGCTTGTTGGGCAATCTAACTTGAAGTGCTGGCTATCTCGATCTGTCTTGCGTCACATCACAGCTTATCTGGAAACCATTCGACTTCAAGCACCCATCGGACTAGCCGTCTGCGGTTTCCTAGTACTGATATCGTACAGACGAGGGCGCTGTCGCCATTTGACTTTTCTTCGCCAACATCAGGCTGATGATTCCAGGGGCCGTTGTAAAAAATCTTGACAAATAGTACGCACCCTTTGACAAATGGAACTGAGGTCGCGGTGGGGCTTCTCATGTGGGCTGCATTTGTCTCGCTGATTGTCACCGAGAACCCCGAGAAACTGGATCGGCTCAGTCCAGTGAAGACTGCAGCCCAGTCGTTCCCTCATCTCTGACAGTGACTCGTTTGTCCCGAGCGACCCCAAACACCGTCCGCGGCTGTGTTTGGCTGACTGTCCGGCTGGGTGGCGGGGGCGGGGAGGTTTTTCTCGCCTTGCTGAACGCCGAGTCGGGGCGAGGCGGGGGCGGTGTCTCACGGGAGCCGCGGAGTAGGTAACTGCCGCCGCCTGCAGTACAGCCGAGGTCGGCGCCGGCAGCCCGCGGGCGCGGCCGACCATGACCAAGGCCGCACCCGACTCCGGCGCGGCGGTGGCCCGGTGACGGTGCCGGCGGGCCGCCAGTCGCGCGCCGGCCCTATGAGCTCTGTGATCGGCTGGTACCTGCGCTGGACGTGCTGTCCCCGGCCGCGCCCCGCTCCAGCTCCAGCCCCCGCCTCCGCCACCGCCCTGGATCTGCCGCCGGGCAAGGAGTCGCTGCCGGCCGACTGGGCGGCGCGGCTCTCCTCGGCGCCGCCTGAGAAGGAGCTGCGCGCCTGGACCATGGAGCCGCGCCTGACGGAGCCGTGGACCACCGCCGGTACAGGACAGCCGTGGGCGTCCTCGCTGGGTCTGCGCGGCCGCCGCATCTGGCTACCGACTGCTGAGCCGCAGCGGTGGCCGCAGCCCTCCCCGGCGTCCCCCGCAGGATCGGAGTCCGCGGACGGCGCCGGCCAGCGGACCGCCGATGACGCCGCCGGCCACCACCTGGAGGTCTGTCTGACTCTGAATCTCGCACTGCACGGTCCTGCTCTGTGGTGGGTGTCCTCCACTGCACCGGGTTCCCCACTCCCGCGTTGTTGATTTGGGACTCTCTTCGCCTCACTGCCTCCCTTTCCACACGCTGGATTGTTCTTCACTACCAAGTACGGTATCTGGTACACAGAGGCCCCAGTCATCAGGTCATTCCTCTCCATCGTTTCGCCGTCGTCGGCGGGTATCCAGTATCAGCACGGCCAGCCCTGCACCGACGAAATGGTCCGGTGGTTTGTTTTGATTGGCCTCCCAGCCGTGGGCCGCGTTTGGCTGGTGCCACGGACGTTTTACTCCGACCACCGTTAGTCACTCTCCTGTTGTGGGTAATGTCAGAAATGTTTGGGATAGCTAACAAGACAACTAAGCTACTTTCTTCTGGTTGTTTGTTTGTTTCTTGTTTATAGTTGCCAGATATGCAGTTGAAGTTCGCTCTAAAGTTACTCGCGATAGAAGGATGCGGCTAAGTTGAGATACAATCCGTTTCCTCAGCCATCCGGCACACGTTGCTCCTCTCGTTTCTCTGTATGGAGAGGGCGCTGTGAGAATTTTGTCAGTCGCCTACTATTCATTTCTGAACACTGCTGGTCCATCTTTTTTGGCCTTTGAACTCTGGCGGCCACCGATCGGTCAGTAAACGTCACATATCCACAAGTTTAGCAGACATGTCTGTCCTCTGTGGTATCGCTATGAGGAGTCGATTTCCTTACACCTTTACCTATGAAGGGCTGAAGTTCTTGTCCGATGTTCGTGAGGACTTCGCCGGTGGTTTCTTGACGCCGGTGGTCTAGAAGAGCGCTCCAATCGCTCGAGAGACTTTTAAGTTACATGTATCTTTTGTGTTTCACAATACTGTTCCCGCTCTCTCACAATCATTATTTTATGTATTCTTACGGCCATTTATCATCAGCTTCATCATCTGCATCAACCTGCGTATATTAGTTTAATTCTGTCCGACAGAGTTGATTGATGATATTATCATAGTACAACGGAAAGCATTGGTAAATCGGTAGCTCCGGTTTCGTAATATTGTATAAACATGTGCAAATTACCCTCATACAACATTAGCATGCTGCAAAGAATACAGGCAAAAAATTGAAGCTTGTTTCTCGATAGAACTTTCTCATTTCCTCCTCTTCATGCATGAACATTTTGGAATATGACTGAGACTCATTGTGTCATTATCTGGACTCGTGGGACAATGTGGCACAACTCCACTAGACCACTATCAGCTGTAACACCGGAATCAGACCCCGTGCTCCGGCGGACGTGTGTGTGTGGACACGCTGCGGTTGCGGGCACTCCCAGCGCGAGCGGTCGGCTACGGGCCCTGTCACCACCCAGGGCCCATTGTGAACGGCTCAGAGACCGCATCGGGTCCAGCTGATACGCAGTGGTGCGCCGCGCGCGGCCGACCGCCTCACTTTCCCCGTCTGTGTGTCCGTGTGTCTGTGTGTCTGTGTGCCGGCCTTGGCAGCCAGATAATGGGGGTGACATTGGTGGGGTGATGCATCAACTTTTTCATCGGGGCTGTTTTTGAACACTGACTTGACGGAAAATTGCTCATTCAGTGGATGATTTTTCTTGATTAATTCATTGACATGCTGTGTCAGCGTGCCGACAATGTTATCAGATAGCATGTTTGCAACATTGAGCCCGCTATTCTCTGCGCTGTAAATTCCGAGGCGCCTGTGATCATGTAGTTACCCCGAGAATTGTCAGCAATAAATCATTCCGCCATGATACCATAATCACAGCACTTTACGAGCCGTGCCGGCGACAGGGCTTGTAAAGCTGCTCGTTCGGGATCTGTTTTGTGGCTGTGACACCCGGCTCAGCTCTGTCAGCGTTCTGAATATGTGGCTGAGCGCGCGGTGGCCCACCCGGGGACACTGGCCGCGCTGCTGACGGTTAGAGCGCCTCTGGGCCCGGTCCCCTGCTGCTACCCTGCTAGATATTCAGTTTGCGCAGCCGTGCCAATTGAAGGTCGGCGTGCAGGGATGCCTGCACGCCCTCTGACACCTGGAAAAGTACTCAGCAAATGCGCCGCGTCTGGTGTCGGCGGGGACGATGGCCTCTGTCGAACCTGTTCGCCGAGTGTTCTGACTGATTGGGTATCGTGTTCAGGGTCTGGACGCGGCTCTATTGTCCACTCTGCAGCCGTTTGAAATGTTTCCCCACTGTTTGCGTGTGATGTCTGTTTGTGTATGTGTGCCGTTGATTGTTTGTGTTATGCTGTCTATGTTAGTGTTAGGTGTTTATGTAGCGCTAGATCCTTGTGTGTGACGTTGGTTTGCCTTTCTGTCTGCAGGACTCGCGGGGCGGCGGACACCACCATCACCGTCTGAGGAGCCGCTCTCTGTCCGCCTCGTCCCAGGACAGCTTCAGTTCAGGTCAGTCCCGGCCGCTGCGCCGGCCTCTGTCCCCAGACCTTGGGTAGGATAGCGTTCGGCGGCCTGGCTGGGCTATAGTGAGCCTGAGTGGCTGGCTCAGCTCTGGCCGCTGTTTGCCAGCAAATGATTCAGATTTGACTGATGCTGCAGACTGTTACCCAAAACACCAGGCAACACATACCGACTTAGTGTTCGCCTCTGGCAGCTTGCACAGTACATACATAAGCTCAAAGGACTGGTGCAATTCAGCACAGACGCTGACGGACAGCCAGCATTGGGCCCTCGCACATCGCTCTGCTGCTTTGCCGCTCACATGCATATTCGCACCAATACAGCGAGCTTATTCGGCCTGCGTGCAGTGTTTGCACGCCTCACACGTCCTTGCAGTTTGTTCCGTGTTCTACCCGTCCCTGTAGTGGGTTCCGTGTTCTGCCCGTCCCTGTAGTGGGTTCCGTGTTCTACCCGTCCCTGCAGTTTGTTCCGTGTTCTACCTGTCCCTGCAGCGCGGTGGGTTCCGTGTTCTACCCGCCCCTGCAGCGCTGTAGTGCGGGTTGTACCCCGGGGCGGCGGCTGGCTGCGTGCCGCGCCCCGGCACTTCGTCCGTGTCCGACGGCCCTGACGGTGCGGCCGAGCGCACTGCCGGAGCCCGCAGAGTCACGGGAGCTCGGCCCTCAACGGGTGAAGCGGACAGCTCACAAGGCTGCCGGTGCGCGACCCAAGGTGCCCCGAGCTGATAATGACTGCCGTAATTGGGTCTCTAGTCACGGCCGGATGGGTTTGTCTGTGTGGCGTGAGTCTTCTGTTCGGCTAAAACTCGGCAACTTATCTGTTAGTTGAGCTGTTGACCTTTTATTACGTGTAATGTGGGCATGGGGCGTTCACAAATGGTCATTGAACCGTGAACTAATATCTGGGCAGCTCGTTTGGAGAGGCCTTCGGCTGACGCGCTGCCGCCCGCTCAGGTGCGTAGTTCGCCCGCCTGCCGCTGCACATTAGTGGCGCTGCTGCGTCACGTGATGTTTGCCCGCGTCGCCTCGGGCAGCGCCGGACGTGCGAGGCTGCTGCACGCTCTGCCGGGAATGCGCCGCACGGCCGCCCCGCCCGCCGTGTCTGGAATCTCACCTCGGGATAACAGGGTGGCACGGTATACGGCACTGTATCTCTCGCCATAATCTTTGCACTCCCCGCTGTAGGTGCTCGCCTGTTGACCGGCAATGACCCGCGCTGACCCGGTCAGCTGACCACAGTGACCTAAGGGGCAGAGGAGCGCCTCTGATGTCTGGGGTCGGTCGGTGTGCCCTTAGGGTTGTTGGGTTGCTAAATGACGGTGCTGAGCGGCTTTGTGAAGTCATGTTCCGTCTCACTGAACTTGCTCTATAGAGGCCTGTTCGGCGTTCTGCCGGCCGGATTTTCCGTGAGCGTCGGTCGTTTGTGCTCGTACTTCATCCCCCAATCTGTGCCAACGTTTATTGCTGATACGATGCACAACATGTTTGATGAGACGGCGCTGATGTCACTTTGATTTCATTTACGACTCCGCGGCTTTACTAGCTGATATGACGGAAATATCGCTGATATAGCAAATAGAGGAAACTATGCTCATTCAACACGAGATAGGGAGCTGAATAGCGGTATTGCAGCCAGCACCACCATCTGATTACTCCTGACAGTTGTAAAATGGAAGCATTGCGCAGTTTACCGTTTTTATAGTGACGAAACATGGCCGTAGGTTTTCCATAGTTTGCCGTTAGTGCATTGTCCATTCAGTTGCAGCGTCCGGCTCGACCCGGTCTGCGGCTGCTGGGGTCTCCCCCACCCCACCTAGCTCGCTCGTCACGGCTATCCGTCACGACACCACGCCCCGTTACATGCGCGCGTGACGCTGTCACGCCCCGGTGTTGCCGCGGAAGTCCGTTGTGCCACGGTTGATTTGGCTCGATTTGGGGACGTTTGTTCCACCGGATAGTTTTGTTTCTGGGCTACACATAGCTGAGTCGCTGGCCAGTTTTACTGGTCTGCTGCTAACCCTTGTCGCTAGATGGCAGCAGCAGTGTGCGTCTGGAGTCCTGCTGTGCCGCATGACGCTGAGTGCTGGGATACTGGACATACGAGAACAGTGGACGATGCGTGGCTGAGAGGACTGCGATCACGCTACCCTATCCTCTCTCCCACTGGCCCGATGACACCCGTTCTGCGGTAGACCGACCACTTATGGATGAAGGCCTTGACTCTATCACACACAAAGTTTTGACTTTTGATACGATACACACAATGTACTGATGTACTTGATGTACACAAATGACAGTCATTCCCTGACCGAGCTTAACTTCCACCTGAATAATGATATTTCATGTCCAGGCACTTAACCAGATGACGCACGCACTAATGGAATTGTCCACTTCGACTGAAATTTCCAGCTGAGTTGGCTTTTCGAGCTGAATGGGTCCGGCTTTAATTTGATTTTGCAATTTCGTAACACGCATTCAGGCTCATCGTCTATATGCGTTCTTCGTATTCAGTGCAAGCCCGTTAACTTATTGAGGCGCGTATGGGTGATGATGGAACGCGTCGGTCGCCGGGCTGGCTCCTCTCCTCTCCCCTCTCTCTCCAGCACTCTGCCTGAGGCGATGCGTGTCGACGTCATCTGCATACAAACGTGCTGCTTCGGTCCTCTGCAGCGCGCAGCCTCTCGAGCCCTGGTAGGGGCCCCGGCGCGCGGGGATGCTGGGCAGAAACGAGCGACATTGTTCGGCGCGGCGTGCGACGCGTGTGGAGCAGTGTCGAAGGGTATTATGTTCCACAGATGCGGAGGAGGCTTCAGTGGGAGAGAAAGGATGTTTTCTGCGAGAAAAAGCGGATTGCTGGCTCGGGGATTTGTCCCGAGCAAAGCTGCCTGTGGTTATGAAGTGGCTCAGCTCTTGGGCTTTGAAAGTATGTTGAGGGGAATTTCTGCCTACACAAAGTTGCACTTGTATTATGCCTCTGAGTTTGTGACTTGAGGCCTGGTTTTCAAGCTTCAGCCAAAATAAACATGTATGTGCTTGTGTGATGCAATACTTTGCTTTGGTGAAGTATCCTTTCAAGCAATTTTTATATTTTATTGTATGTATTCGATATTTGCTTATGTTTTAGCAAATGTAGGTATGCCAGTGAATCCTGTGCTTTATTTCCTTCCTACAACTGTTGAATTATGTTGTGATAAACACATTGTGCTACGCTCTATTACCTGTTTGTGTTTAGGTGCCGTCCCAATGGTTTACTTTTCATTTAATCGCCTAACTCTACGCCCTGGATTTTCTCGTCATGCTGTTATTGCTTCTTGTCTTCCGTTCAGCAGCCATTTACATGACACTATGACCGAGCGCGGCCGCTGAGACAGCGTTAGCTGGGTCTGTGCCCAGAGGAGGGCTGGCTGGCTGGGCTGCTGGCCGCGCTGTCGGCCCTCGGGTGCCCGGCAGACACCACAGCGGCACTCCCTCCCTGGCCGTAATGGGGTTGGCGGCTGTGGCGCTATTGGGACAGTCGCAGGTCCCCGGTGACCGTCCGCTGGTGGTAGCCGTGGTGGTGTAGGGTTTCTTATATCGTACCGTGGTGAGAAGCGGCCTGCCGTAACCATGCGTTGGATAATGCTTTGGGACTGATCACGCACTACATAAGCTATATTCACGTTTTTGCAGTTATGTTCCTTCCGTCTATACGGATAGAGGAATGGCAATGCTGTCAGCCACCTTGTTTTCTGGTATTATTTTAGTTGCCGCTTGCATGGAACGTGGCTGTACCTCGTGTGTTTCTTTCTGGAGCGTCACAATCAAATTATTTCCTGTCCCCACTGATGTACTGCATGCATTTTGTTTCTGGCATGATAGAGTTCACTCAACTATTTTGATGAATAACTCAATTTGTTATCGCCTGCTGTGAACTGTGGCTGTTCTCCCTCAGCTGCTTACATTCAACGGCTCTACGACATGCCAGATCAACGTGTTAAAAACGGCATTCCTTCCCCCTTTTCCTCGGGCTGCACTAGCCTCAGGAGCCTCTTGTTGACATCCTGCCACAGCCCCCCCCCCCCTGGCACCACCTTCCCACACGGCACGTCGTGCGGCCCGTCAGCGACAGTCCCAGGCAGCTGTGTGAGCCGGAACTGGTGCGCCTGCTCGCTGGTTCCGCTGTGTATTATGCATGTCCGGGTCCGCGGTCTGTTCCGGCAGCGCCTGGTATCGACAGCCGCACGTAGTGGCGTGTCTCAGGCAGTGCTGGTGGTGCCTGGTGGGGCCGGGGATTTAGGGAACTCTTCTGATGCGTGGACTTAGTTTGGTACTATCGAGATGTAGGAAGTCTGCCCTGAATATCCGACTTGTCTTCGCAGAGTCATGTTTCCGTTCGGAAGTCAGCGGCGTAGTTGCGAGTTGTGCGTTTCTTCGAGCAACTATACTAATCGCACACCGGATGTCGGCTGGCGGAGGCTGTGCTCCTGACAGGCGGCACCTTGTGGCCGAGCTGGCCGGTGGGCACGGCGCCCGCCCGCCCCCGCCCCGCCTTCGGCCCAAATCGCCGTCCGCCACCGGTGCGCGGGCACCCCGCGGCGGCGGCGCCGGCGGTGGTGGCGCGCGCCAGTGTGGCGACGGAGCCGACGGGGAGTGGTGCGTCTTGATCGACGGCTTGGTGTGGCGTTCGCAGGGACGGCTGCTGGCGGCGACCTGACTGCTACCTGGCTGTGACATGACCAAACCTGACCTGACCTAACGATGGGCGCTGGTGCGGATCATTTTACGAACCATTCCGCTGTTTTTTATGCTCACCTGCGTGTGGAACTAATAGATTTTGGTATCTAATATGAACAACGTCCATTTTCTACTTGTCTTTCCGTGCCGAAAACACTTTACCATTAGGATGTTTTCGGTGCTGCCATCAATGAAGGTTACGATGCTCTGTTTTCGCGCTGTTTATCCTTCATTGTTTTAACTTTTAACTTTTAAATGCTTTTAAATATCAAGTAAATAAAAGTAAGACATTTATTTTTAAGCAAGTGTGCTAGTGGGTGGGGATAGTGAATTTTCGTTGGGCGGCTGACACAGGTGACTTTGAAACCGTCTTAAAACTACGCAACAACGGTAACTTTCGTGTGGAGATGCCATTTGTTTTGACGGCCCCGATTTAGAGGTAGCTGAGACCTGGCTCGTTCGCTGAGACTAAGTCAAGTCTTTGACGGCGTAACCGGTGACTGAGACTGACTGAGGGACGGACCTGATCGTACGTGGTGTGCCAGCCTGCCAGGAGCGCCTGTGACGGCTGACCTGGCGACTGCCCCCTGCCTGCTGACTGGTGACCTGACGACTGCCCCCTGCCTGCTGTCGGGTGGCCTGACGACTGACCCTGTCCGCTGACGGCCGCTGACAAGGCGCGGTGGGTGGTCCCATCGACTGTCCGTGCTGCTCGTGAGGGGAGGTGGGGGCTGCCGACAGACTGGCGACACTGACCGACGACCGGCTGATACCCACGCCGCCGCCGCCGGCAGCCGCTCCGGCCGTCAGTGACACGGTGTCCGTGGCGCCGGCGACTTCCTCCGCTCGCCTCAGACGTGCGGTGTGTGAGATAACGTCTGTGATCGGTCGGAGTGAGTCCGTCACTCGACTGACCCGGCTAGGTCACCAGCTGGTCCAGCCAGGTCACCAGCTGACTCGGGCAGGCTGCCAGCTGGCCGCCAGCTGACTGCAGGAGCTGCCAGTAGCCTCCGGCCAGGCCCAATAGTTGATGGGCGCCTAGCTGTTGGCCGACGTGAGGCCGTCAGTTCCTTAGCGATCTCCAGTGTTGTCAGTGTTAGCCGACGGCCAGTAGCCTGCAGATGAGCAGGATGTCGGATGAGGATAGTTTCGAGAATGGTCAGAACAGCGACGAAGGAGAGGAAGGAGGAAAGGTTAGTGAACGGGACGATGGGGAACGTGGTGGAAGGAGGAAAAGGATAACTGAACGGTGCGGGGTTTGGAGAAGGGAAGGGGTAGCGTCCAGCGGGCCGCTGGGAAATGCGTTGGGAAGGTGAACAGGCTGGTGAACGAGAGAGTGGGGTACGTGTATGATTGGGGACAGGCGTTCGGTCGGACGGGGATCTGAACCGGTCCGTCTGTTGGATGTCAGCCCGACGTTAGATCGGACAGGTGGGACTTGTGGAGTCCTGATGCAACTGAAAGGCTACCCTGTCTGCAGGCTGGCCTGCAACGCTGCATAGCTCGAACGAGCTTCAGCTTGGCAGCGCTGCCATAAAAAACACTTGTGCCGGGAGTTAGTCGAAACAGTAAATTTAGCTGCCGCTCCGCTTGATTGTAAGGGGAATTCCGGCTAACGCTAACTTTATGCAGTTTTATCGTACAACTCCTCTGTATATTGCTCTCGCTGGGGAGACCTCTTTGACCTTCCCCTCGTTCGTATCATAAACTGTCAGCGAACGATCGCTGCGAGCCAGCCCTTGCCGCAGTGCAGGTGTTTGGGTCCCCCCTCTGCCCCGCCCCGCTGCTGCCGCCGCACCGCTGTCGTTGCGTCTGGGGACGGCGGTCTTTACGAGCGAGGTCGTCGCCAGTCGAGTCGCGCTGAGCGCTCCGCCGTTCTCGAGGACGAGTCGAACCGAGGCGTCCTGGCAGTGCTGAGCCGGCTCCGAGCGGAAAACAAGCCGCTCGGCCGGGGACGAGAGCGGAGCAGCGGCGCCGGCTGTTTCGGGGTGTCCTGGGTGTGGTTAGCGCGTTGTTTGTCTTGGATGCCGTGGGTGTCGCGGCGTGGCGAGATCCCGGGTATGCGCTGACAGCTCGACTCTAATGGCCGTTCAGAATCAGACCGAGAGCGATTCAATGACGACAGCGTCTGAACGCGCCAGGCCAGATGTAGCCATGACTGGCATGTGTGCGTTTGCTGCGTTTGTCTAGTTCTGCCGGCCAGTCAAATCTGCAAGGGAGCATTTACCGGGCATTCGAAGCGCGTTTCGGCCGTGCTTCCCGTTTGGCTGTTTCCGGCGTCGGATCCTCTTACGACCGGCCCTGTAGGCGTCGCTGCGCAGTTGGACCGACGAATTTCACTGCGCGGGCTATAACGGGAGAGGTGGGAGGATCATAACTCACCAATTTGCTCCCACCGGGTCGCGAAGGCGAAGGCGATGTATTAACGTAAGGTGCTTTTTAAAAAGGGGTTAACTGCACGTGCAGTTTTCAAAATAATATTCTTTAAGCTTTCTTTTTGCGAAATCGAAAACAAATTTGTAGTAAAATACTTTTGTGGCGTTTCTTAAACGATAAAAAATGTTAAAAATTGCTGAGTAGGATGATGCTAGGCTTAAAGTAAATTGTTTTTGTCACAAGTGTGTCACGATTCCCATCCTGAATTGAAAACGTGTTTTTTATTAGAAGGATCGCGCTGTTTCGTAACGCACCGTCCTGCCGCGTGCTGCGCCGTCGCAGCGCCGATCGCCGCATCAGCCCGCCCCCATGCAGGGCCCCCGCCGTGATCGTGGTAGCTCAGCTCATTAGTTCGCACGCTCCGTTTGTCGGGAGTACCTCGACCGATCTATTAGCGGCTCCGGTCCTGGCCACGCGTCGCCATCCCGCGACGCTGGTCCGGTCTGTGTCCCATCAGTCAGTCCTGATCCCTGGTCTTACACCTTCCAGCGTTATTGGACGCAACACATATTTTCCACCCCGACACAACATCACGTCCTTATGGCTCACTTTTCTTCCCCATATCACATGTCAATCACGCGGGGCCCGTTCTGGTATTTCAGTCACCACTGAAACCCAATGTTATCATTTTTAGCATCCATGGGATATCATTTGGCCTCTCCCATCGTGATTTCAAAATGCCTTTGTCACTTTTATACCGAGAATCGGACCGTCCGGCGTCCCCATCCTTGCTGCAGCCGATCGGGTCGCTCTGTAGGCCGGACCATGACTGCTGTGGCCGCAGCCTGCATCGGCGCCGAAGCGGCAAATCAACGCCGCCTCGGGCCTTGGGTTCATTTCCTATGAAATCGGACGTTCATTAGCTGCAGTCCGGCACGCTGCGGGCTTCTTAGGCGGCCGTCCGCGCTCGTTCTTGACTGTATACCAGCGCCCCTGTTACAGTAATGACCAGTCGGCAAGGTCGCGGCGAGGTCACGAATTTCGGTCACGGCGACTACAAACGCGACGTCATTGGCCTCAAAAACACCGTCGGTCGCTCTTTCTGGGAAATTGGACGGCAAACGTGCCATCGTTAAGCGTAATCAAGAGTAGATTTGTGCTGAGTAGGATCAATCGCGGTCATCGCGCGGGGCAGGCTCTGTTTTTATTGAGTGCGGCGGACGGTGCAGGGGGCGGGAGGGTGTGGGAGGGTGACCCGGGCTGACCTCTGCCGGTGTGACGCCCGCCGCCGTCTTTCCGCAGATCCAATTCGCCTCCAAGTTCAACCGTCGCTCGGGCGTGCGGCGCTTCTCTCTGCCCATCACTCCGGCGCGCCGCGAGTCGCGCCGCTCCTCCATCGTCTCTATAGCCTCCTCTACCTGTAAGAACCGGCCCGGCGGGCGCGCGCTCACCGCTCTCACCGCTCACCTCACCTCGGATCCGCCTTGGCCGCCCGCAGACCGCACCGTCCCGTCCCGTCCCGTCCCGGCTGAATGCCTTGTGCGTCTGGCTTGGTTTTCAAGTGTGCCTTTGGCTTTGAAGCTGCACGTCTCGCTCGGTCGGCTGGTCGCAGACGAGTTGTGGCTTATGCCTAGTCCGTTTCCGTTGGTTTTGTGTTTATTTGATGTTTCGTGGCCTTTTTTACTACCATGGGGACTGGTTGGGGAGGGATAGTCACAGTTTGCCTTTGGTCGCCCATACTGTCCTGCAAGTTGTACATATGCATATAGTTAAGTAATTGGAGTTTGTGGCTCGACATTATGAAGCCAAGCTTGGGAAGCACCTAATTTCGTGCCTAAATGGCGTCCGACGTTGGCTCGGAAATACCTGAGACCATCAAGGAGTTTAATTAATATCCCGCTGCCGTTTTATTGTGTTAAATGGTTGACTAGATACCAGGAAGGCAGGAAGTCTGCCGTTTGAAGGTATTCTGTCAATTAGATAAAAATGGAATAAAATTGTTCTGTAATGGCTCATCTGAGCGCAAAAGATGGAGGCGAATCTCTTGAGCGTGCATTTAATTGAACTATCGAGCGCACGTAACACACAATTGCATGCATACAAATATCGCAAACGCTTTCCACTACACCAAATGGCATGATATTTCCGCCGATGACCTGTAGTCCGGGCTCCCAAAAACCCCAATTCATCACATGCTATTTCGTTTTCCCATTGCGCCCCGTTTGCCATTTTGCCATCTCCGCCCGCTCGTCAGCTGGGTCTCCCGTTTCGTTTCGATCTCCGGCTGGACTTTTCACGGTGTGGCGCCGTTCCACCCACTGTCTGCTCAGCCGTGCCAGCCGCCCACCGCGCCGGGCCGGCTCAGATTGAATTACCTGGGGCACCGGGCACGGAGGTGGCCGAGGCCGCGGCTGGCTCCCGCCGCTCGGCCATCAGAACTCCGCGGGGAGGATGATGACGTGACCGGACAGCGTGACGGGAAATGTGACGTGGTGGCGTGACGTTAGGTGGCGCGATGTCCTACTCCTGACGTTACGTGATACCAGGCGGGATGTAACGGCTTGTGAGACAGCGCTTGAAGGAGCACTCGCAGCCGCCTTTGTCGTTCCTCATTGTATTCTGACGGCCAGGTAGGGGAGAGTGGGGTAATTTGGCCGGTGGTGTAAATTGGCCGCCCCCACCTGTACGAAAGCTGATAAAAGTGAATGAAATAACTTTAGTCTCTATTCATTTGTCATCGGCAGAACTAGCTCGAGGACAAATGTCAAAACTTTCCCCCTCTTAGTTTTATTCAAAATTAATAAAACGTGAATTTCGTTAGAAAATGGTAACTTTTACTTCCGTTTAAAAATTTGTATAACATGTAGTATTTGGGCTGTAAACAAATTCCAACATTATAGCGCCATTCTTGAGGGTGTTCAGCGGTTCCAAGAGCAATTTCATCTAGTTCTGTACAGCCATGACAACTTTATAGACAAAAATGTTCAGAATGGCAATGTGGGGTTATTTGGCCGGGACTAGCGGGGCAACTTGGCCGGTGCGCTCAGGGTCACTAGGCTGGGACGGCCGAGTCGTCATGGTCAATTATACCATAAAGGACATAATTTATGACCAACTTTGACTACCTTGATGCCATATTTCCTATTGGACAGCTGTAAGGGCATGTGACGTCATCAAAGGTTCCCTAACGCTTTTTTGCTAATAAATACTTACAGAAAAAAGATACAGCCGCGCAAATGGTCTCATTGTGTTCAGCTCGTCAAGGCGAATCGAATGATATACATGATGACCTTGAACTTACGTAACCTTGAGGTCAAGCGACCTGAGGTAATGTGACCTGAAGCCAACCTTTGACCTTGACCTCTCGAGGTCAACACATACATGTTTCGATGCGGAATGACGAGAGAATTACGATGGTACTTTTAGTTTTGGCCTAGCTTGATTACTTCAAAAGCTATTCGTAAAAAACTGTCGTCGCATCTAGAGCCGCTATTTTGACTATTTTCGACCCCTGTGACTGCTGAGTCAACCTCCAAAACGCTTCAAATGCGTCGTAGGACACGCGTCATTGCTGAATGTGAAGCTGACTCGCCTATAACAAAAATCATGGCCTCAAACTAACACCGGCCAAATTGCCCCACACCCCCGGCCAAATAACCCTGCTAGTGGGGCAATTTGGCCGCTCTGCAGACCTTTGTAATACGTCACAATTTCAATATAAGTAGTTACTCTATCATTTCAAGTTTACTGTCCAGTAAAGTAAAATGTATGCCACACCTGGCAGCGTTGAGAAAATGCAGAAATGTGTTGTCAATTTTTAGTTACATCGTTTTCTAAAAAAAGCGGCCAAATTACCCCACTCTCCCCTATGTGTCTGCCGCCGTGTGTATAGGTGCCTGATGCCGTCCACGTGTCCAGCAGGTGTCTGCTATTGTTTACCCAGTGACGTAGTTGGGAGCACTGCTGGGCTCCGCGGCAGCTCTGAGCGGTGATTTACCGGTCCGTGCGCTATCTGACCGTCACCGCCGCTGTTGGCTGAAGAAACAGACGTGTTTTCCCGAATGGATGGTTCTGCGGGGGCCTCTCGTTTGTCAGCATCGATTGGCGATCGGTTACTTGTCTTCGCATCGTTGAAGCATGGGATTGTCTCCCAGATTTGCCGCTTCTGTGTAGTTTTCCTCTGGATTGCGAAAATGCTGGGTGGTCACGGTGGTGTTGGTTGCTGACGTCAGTTCTTTCAGATCGTCATATTTGTTTTTTATGTATACTATGACACGTAAGAATGTCGGAATTTTCAGTTGCTTGTTGCATGTAGCGTATATTTTTCCCGCTACCTACATCACTCACTCATCCCTGTCCGTAAAGATAAAGCTTACATCCACTCTTGAAGCGGCGTCTGTGACTGTGTGCCACTAGATGGCGCTAGCAGTCTCGCCTGATGGTATGCTGTGCCGCATGGCTCGGGCCACTTAGTGGCCTGCCGATAGATGGCGTTAGCAGTCCCGCCTGATGCTATACTGTGCCGCATTACACGGTTCTCGACTCGCCGGCCCCGGCACCCGGCGGCTGGGGGCCGGTTGAAAAGGCTGGTTTTGTCAGATGTCGTTCAGTGTGCGATGACTCGGCATCGGGAACCTCTCTTTGTCAGTAATTGTATGTGGGCGCTTTACTTCAAGCCGACTGTCTTTATTACCTTGTCCACTAGTATGGCCTTTGCGAATGATACCATTCGATTATGTTCTCAATTACTTTATGTCTGCCTATTATCAGTGTAATGAAAACACTTGCCTTTATTGCTTATACCAAATTGGATCGGTCATTTATAAAATATTTGACGCTTTTGGTCCCGTCTCGGCGTACCCCATGGACATGCTATAAAGTAGTCTACGTTCTGCTTACGTGAGCTCGCTCATTCGTAACCCGAACGAAGGCTTCAGGAATTTTATGCTGAAAAAATCGCATCGGCTTGTGTTGTCCACGCCATTTAGGACCGGTTGCATGTGGCGGTCCGATCGTATCGGTGCACTGGGCAGGCCGGCCGGCCGATGGGGCCCTGTCCGTGTGTCCGCGTGTCCAGTGTCCCCGTGTCCGTGAGCCGGCATGCTGTCCCCGCCGCCGTACTATCCACACGTGGACGAGGAGCGCGGTAGGTGACCCGCCGCTCGCTGCTGTCCCGTGTGGGCACGTGTGTTTGTCCGTGTGCAGTGGAACCTGTCTGTGATTCCTGGCCCCTTGTGTGTTTGTAATAGTGTGTTGGAAACACCGCTAATTCGCGATTAGCGGTGTCTCCAAGACTACACGATCGATCATCCCCAACCGCCGTGATGGCGTTAAAAACCGTCTTGTTTGTGTGTGTTTTTTTAAGTCTCCGGTGTCCCTCTTTCGGTGACCGGCCCGCAGCCTACCACGGTGTGTTTGCTTTACCTGCGACGTGTCTTCGCCTAAGCCGGCAGCGGAAAAACAGTCTGTTTGTTGGTGTGATACGGGCAGTAATTGGTGGTGTCACTGTCACCTGTCAAGTGTCCAGGCGCTTTGCTGGACCGCCAGTGAATACGTCGTGGTATACTGGATCTTCGTCTCGCCCATCGGCTGTGAGACTCTCTCCTTCTCTGTGCCGCGTCCCCCCCCCCCCTTCCATCGCGGACATGGAGCGGCAGCGGCCGACCTCGGCGTCTGCCAAGCACGCGCGATTTGAGTCACGGCGCCACTGAGCAGGCCACCTGACCCACTGTGCTCCGGCGGCTGCCAGCGCTCTGACCTTTTCCAAACGGCCCGGACGGCTGGTCGGACGGTCCGTCGCGAGGGAGTTTCTGAGAGTGCTTGTCACTGATGATCATTTGTTCTCGTTGCTAAGTCGGTTTCGTTCTGTTGCTGCCTCCTTTCGCGCAATGCACCGGAAATTTCCGTCCCTGACCCACTGACTGTCTCCGCCCTCCATCGAACGCTTTGGTTGACCGCTCCACTGTCGCATGCCCGGTCCGGTTGCCACTCGCCAAAATATTGATTTCTAGTCCGTGTTACCACCGTGCCCACGCAGCGGCCGCTACCTGTGATGGTGGTAGAATGCGGATCTGCTGAGGAGGTCTGTATTCAGTGCCTGGCAATGAACGCTATTCAACATGAGTGGGAAGTTGATTAATGAACTGAATATCCATTGACTACATGCTGCTGAGGTTTCCCACTTGTGAAACTGTTGCTTGATCGAATCCTGGTAATACCATTGAACACTTCAGCTCGGACTAGTTCTATTCTATTCCGGGATCTGAATATCTGCTTGAAGATAGCTTTCGAGATGAGCTTCCTGAAAGGATCCACCTCACCTGTTGCTTTCATTGCCGCTCATTTCCTATCAGTTCATCCTTCAGTTGCACGCTTTGAATGGCCTCGGCAGATGGGTCGAATGCTTTAGAATGTCACCCGTTTAGTTACTGACGCTGAATGAACTCCACCAGTCAATGCAATGTTTTCAAATAAGCCTGATACACTCAGTGTGATACAGCTAGGATTGTGGTCCCGCTCCCTCCCCTCCCTCCCTCTCTCTGCTGTGCAGCTCGTCTCAGCAGACATTCACTTCGGCCCCCGATAGATGTTGAGCCCTGTGTCGATCCCTCGCAAGCTGTTAGAGATCGATGGATGATCCTGCTCTGCCCTACGTTGGTCCATGGGCAGAGTCGATACCAGAGCGGGGTGGGTTACACCTGTTGCGCTCGCCCAGCTCGTGGTGCCCGGTATATAAATAAGCTGTGAGTGTGAACGAACGGGTACGTGCCGCCCGCTGGGCACCTGCGCGGCTGTCTGCGGCACTCAGACTGCAGTCATTGGTATTCGCTCCGCGCCCCAGTTGGTTACCCGACGACTGTCGACACGGGACGCACCAGACTGCCGCCGGAACTCGATTTATGGCACATGACGAGCACGTTTCCCGAGTTTTATGAGACGTCATTGGAATGTCATAGACCCATTTCTGAACATAATCGTTAGAATGGAGCAGAAAGTGCCTACCGTTCTGCGAGTAGCTCCTCTAGGAGTTCCTCCTGTATTGTGTGTCTGACGCCGCCGTGGCCCCTTGGGAGACCGTATGCTCTGAAACCCAGTCAGTCTGCCTCCCCTCCGTCTCCGTCTGTGCTCCATGATTCCTCTGGTGACCGGCCATCGCTGTCAGCCTGTGAGTGCAGTGTCCGGCTCGCCTGTCCCTGAGTATCGTCTCGGACCGGCTCTGAGCGCCGTTCGGTCTGCTCCTAAAGCCCGTCTCCCATCGTCTCTGAGAATCGCCTAAAGCCGGGTTCCCATGGGCTCCGAGAACTGTCTCCGCCGTTTCCTGCAGAGTGTACGACCAGGGAGAGAGAGGCGGGGCCGGCCCGATCATCGGTGGCACGCCACTCTCGCTCTGCGAATGGCCCCTTTGCGGGCGCCCGGCGCTCAGACCATCAGCGGCTGACGGGAACGACGCCGGGTGTCGCCGTCCTGTGCTTCTGTCCGCGCGCCGGGTGGGTGGTGTCCTCTGGTGAGACTCGGGTGGTTTAACCCTCTGCCGGGAGTGTAGGCTCCTTTAGGCTCAGCCTGTATGGCTCATCCGCCCGCCCGTTGTGCTGCGGGGCAGCGGGTTTTCCGTCGATCAGCTCTCTTTCCTCCCTGCTGCCGCCGCCGCGCCCGGCTGGCGAATTGACCGGTCGGCTCGGTGAAGTGTCGACTGATCGACCGACCCCCGAGGTCGGGCCGCCGCCACCGCTGCTGCCGCTGCCGGTGCCGCCGTGGCCAGGACAGGACATCAGCGGTCGATCATGGCCGACTTCCGGCACACGCGCCGGGCGTCGGGAATGTAGGGTGGAGTAGTAGTGCTTCCTTTTGCATGAAGCTAAAGAGTAGTCAAGTCATCGGGTAGGCAAAGCGGAAGTTGCCCTTAATGAACCTTTCAGGATTGAAGATAATTTCCTCCTGACGTGGACCGGAAAATGGCATGCCGTGCGGTGCTCCAGGAATCCAGCCAGTCTTTCAGAGAGAAAGCCATCGGCGCTCGCACTGACTGAGCCGTTTGCTAGTTGTCTGCACGTGCTCGGCGTAGTGGGATGTCAACTGTAATCGGGGTCGGGTGACAATTACGGCTCGCTGCAGACGGACCGCCGGCCGGTCACTGCGGTCACCGACCCATTGGCACGCTCCTGGCCCGGAATGACGCACGCTGATCGTTATCCTCCAGATATTGCGGGCGTTCTGTGTAGCGGTGGTTCTGTCCGTGCTCGGCGATCTGCGTCCGCCGCGTGGGCTGAGTGGCGTGCCATGTGAGGATCATGTTACAAGCCGAGGTGTTACATTGATCGGTCGGTAGTGGTAGTTCGTTTGTCTGGCACGTTGGGTGGCTATCTTTATCGTCCACTCCCAGGACCGGCCTTTGCTACTAGTCTGCCACGGTGGGAGCGGGTGTTGCCGGTCTGATAACACCTCACCTCAGCTCACCCCTGCCTGTCGGGCTCTCACCTTCACCTGTCTAAGCTCTCACCTAGAGCCTGTCGGCGCTCTCACCTAGCGCAGTCAGGAGCGGAGGCTCCGTTATCACGGCGGGTCCTGTCATCGTCCACCAGCCGCCACGCCGGCTGTTCCTGCCAACAGCAGCAGAGCGGGCGCCAGCCCCCCCCCCCCCCCCCCCCAACAGACACCCATCTGAGTCACACACAGCCACGGACACCTGTTAAAGACGTCCCCGTACGAGGCACAGGGAATAATGCGGGCGGACCAGGACACAGAGACACAGGAACGAGCGTGATGCTCAGTAGGACATTGAATCACTATTTTGTCATGAGGTTAATTCATGTGCACTGCCCTTGGTATTCGTTTTGTGTGGGTGTTTGTTGTTGTTGTTGTTTTTTTTTTATTAGTATCATGACTTGTTTGTGATTCATTTAGTGAAACGTGCGCTATCTGAATGTTTTTGCATAGTGCATTACGCATGTGTCTCTCTGTGTGTATGCTTTTAGTTGTCTCATGCGCCATTTTTCTCTCTCTTTTTTTTTAACATATGAGCCAGTTCTGCTTGAAGCTGTAAGTGTAAGCACAAAATCTTTTCATTTCTGGCCATTGTTCCCAGGCAAATCTGAAATTTCGTTTGCAGATATATCGCATCAATGTTTATTAGGAATTCCACTTGCTGCTAATTGACACCATTCGTAACTGATGTATTGCGTTTTATTAGGTATAAATTTAAACAGAAAACAAATGTTTGAAAAATCCAAATGAGAAAGAAAATGAGCTGTGTCAGTTACGTTTGAGATTATCCGATCGTCATTCGTTTGAAAACATCGTTATTGAAGGGCGATATGTTATTGAAGCCATCTGGACAATTTTTACAAGTGGATCACTCTGACAGTTTCAACGGACAGCTACCATTAATATCTTACTCTTCGGTCTTATATGTTCAAACCTTTTTCTGAAATGACCCTACTGGCTCTAACTATGATTTATTGTGGCCGTCGCAGCGTCCTACATTATCCGAAAGTGTCCCTACTTGTGCTAACCGTAACCTCTCTGCCGTTATCATCCAACGTCCTAAATTTTCCGTAACAGCCCCGCCGGTTTGACCGTGAACCGTGCGGTCGTTACAGCGTCCTACACGGGCAGCAGCTCAGACGAGGATGACATCTCTCCGCGCGAAAAGTCCCAGACGGCCGGCGATGGCTTCACCGACTTCTGCATCAAGAACGTGGCGCAAGCTGCGTTCGGCCGGCGCGAGATCGAGATCGCCGAGCAGGGTGAGCTGGCGGAGAGGGGAGAGAGGGAGAGGGAGAGAAGGGGAGAAGATTAGCTTCTGGGCTGTCGTGGTACTCTTGTCTGTTTTGTGGTATCCCACTTTACATGAGGGCATAGCGTGAGATTGATTGGTTGCGGGCAACTTTCACCTCTGAATAATATCAGTACAGAGCTACGAGTATGTCGTCATTGAGTCCTGTGGTTCGATGGTTTGGACAGCATGTCATTATAAGTGAAAGTTTAGGCGCTGTAATTCAATCACAGATCCAAGGAAACTGTGTGCCTCAGTCACGTAGACGACTCTATTTATGGACTATCTATCGCTGTGTTCAGGTGTGGCAGTCCATACATGCCGTCCCTGCCTCACGACTGACCAATGTCTCCCATTGACACTCCTCCAGAGATGCCCGGCATTGTTGCGCTGAGGAAGCGGGCCGCTGAGGACAAGCCGCTCCGAGGTGCCAAAATCGTCGGCTGCACACACATCAACGCCCAGACTGCGGTACGTACCGGGACGGGCTTCAGAGCATTTACCACACCCTACTGAAATAAATACACTGCTAAGTGTATTTAAGCGATCCAGCGATCCGGACTCCGCAAGATCCTCTGCGGTGATCCGGACTGGCCGGACGATCCTGTGCGGTGATCCGGACTGGCCGGACGATCCTCTGCGGTGATCCGGACTGGTCGGACGATCCTGTGCGGTGATCCGGACTGGCCGGACTACCCTCTGCGGTGATCCGGACTGCTGACGATCCTGTGCTGTGATCCGGACTCCGGACGATGGTCTGCGCGGCAGGGGCGGCTCGGCCAGCCTCATTAGTCCCCGATGATCGATGTGGAAGGGACCCCCGCCGCCAGTTCTGGTATCTGGGACGGCCATCGTCGGGTGCCGGGAGGCCTCCTATCGCGGGTATCGCGGGCGCGGTGTGGTCGGCGGTGGGCCCGACCCAGAGGGTAGTCAGCAGTGACAGATAGCTGGCACTGAGCCGTGCCGCGGGATGTGGCGGCGGCTCAGGACGGTCAGCTCACTGCCGGCGTGTACCCCGGCGCTCCTGTCTGGTCAGATAACCTGGTGGGTGGCCGTAATGAGACAGCGCGGGCCCTCATTTTCTGCCTCGACTCTCCACGAATGAACGATCCGTCCGACTAATGCTTCTTTTTTAGATGGACGGTGTGTCATCGCGCTGACCGCAGCCGTACTCTAAACTTCCGGCTCTAGCGTATGTGGTTTTGCCGGATGTTACTGCTTCGTGTTGCGGTAAGAATTTTCGTCATTGTTTGCTTCAGACGCTAGGCTGCGACTTTTGTTTCATGTGGCTAATGTCCTTTTCTTCTTGGAAGCGACTTGTGATATCAGGGCCAGCAAGAACAACATGCAGTGGCTGGTGCGTCTCGCCCACCGCTGAGTGTAAATATTTGCCATCGTCCCTGTTTTCGGAGGCACTCCCAACTCATCGCACCGCAAATCTGTTATGATTGTGACCAGTCATAACATATTATGACGATTTCCGACGATACCAGTGTCTGTCCGCTCCGGGAGAGTGACAGATGTGACCGCTGCCGATCTCTGTCGTCATCGGCTCCATTACCGTGTCAGTCTGACCTGCCCCGGCGAATCCCGCCCCTCCGCTGTCCCTCTCGTTGGGGATCGTGTCACGCCACTAATAGTCCATTCATCCATTCATCTATTCGTACAGGGTGGAAAGTAATTACGCGAACATACTTTTTCGTCTTATAGCAATGGAAAAAGCGGCGGGTGACATGAAAATTTCATCCTTTCATGTATTCCTATTTATGTGCGATACACTGACAAAGGCGTTCAGGCATAATTGACATGAGCATGTCAAGCACTGTTGGCCAAAGCTTAGTCCACGCCTCCTGGAGCTGTCTGGTGAGGCAATCGATGTTGGTGGCTACTAGCAGCTCTTAGACGCTCTCCTGAAGAGTCGCCTGGATATTTTTGATCAAATTGACGTCTGGGCTATTCCCATATTGACCATTATTTGCCCAGAAGAAGAACAGGTTCTCAAAGCACCAGTCTTGCGTCTTTTTGGCCGTGAGAGGAAGGACTTTATCAATCATGAAGAAGAATTTCTTTGCGTCGGGCACAAAAGTGCGCTCAATCATTTTGCCCCTTTTGGTGCATTGGTGGATTAGATAAAGAGACTCGTCTGGAAGGATGTTCCACTAGTTGTATTCTTTATTTTTGGTTGCCTTTTTGGCCACTACATGCAATTCTGACACCATCCGGGCGCTCATAACACGCTGATGTGTGTTCCTTTGCCGGATGTTTGAAGGTTGGGACGGGCGGGACGTCGGACACATCAGCAGCCCCCAACGCGTTGTTCTGCAGGTTTGACGGATGAAATAGCTTCGAAGATGTCTCACCCAACCACAAAGCCAGCTGCCTGTCCTCCTCTGTTCAGGTTTGCCGGTTTTTAGAAAACTTAGATTGACAATCCTGCTGTTAATTCATGAATTTTGGCCATCTCGATTGTTTGTACGGCTTGATTTTCGAATTTTCACGGATTTATGTATGAATCGTGATATCTTAGATCGGGTACCCGGCCATAGTAAACCATTTCGCCTGTTTTCGGATCGACTGTTGTCGTTTGGTCGCGGAAATGGTGACCACCCATTCGGCGCCTGAATTCGCCGAGGTTTTACTGCCGCCAACGGCTTTGCTTTTTAAGTCCTCTTAAGTTTTATTATGCTTCAACCAAACGTGTAATTGAGTAATGATGGTGCCGAGTCCGTTCCGAGTCCCTTCCGCACCAATCCAGCCAAAATAATCACAAACGCTTTCCCTGGCAACACCAAATTGCGATCTTTGCACATTGTGGTCTTGTGCAGCGTATGGCGTCTGCACCATTCGAAGTCGAGACGTGTTGTAGACCTTCCAAGTCATTTTTCAAAGTAAGGTCACTTTTGGTAGATGAGGCGACAACAAACACGACCAATCATGTTCCATGACAGCCCGCACTCATACAAAATCTCCACTGACGGGCGAAATTGTAAGAAAATACATGTTCGCGTAATTACTTTCCACCCTGTACGTCCACTCATTCAGTTTTATCGTCCGCTCGCTATTATTTTTGTCCACCCTCCCACCGGGCCGCTGGGACAGTGAATGTCCTGTTGGTCGATTTGTTGACGAGCAAACCGCCGGGGCCGGCCGCTGAGCCAGGCACCGCTCGCTATTGCTAGAGCTCGCGTGACACGCTCAATGGCTGGCGACCAAGGCCAGTCGGTACTGCGCATGTTAATGGCAGCACAAACGGATATATGCGCCCTATACTTGGTGCCATAAATTGTCGTCTTTGGCTTTATCAAATTTATTTTTCACATGCCACTGTTTGCATAAGGAGATGCCGGAGCTCTATTTTCATTAGTATGTGTCGATTGGGCTAGTTTTGCGTGTCGATCGGATAGATTCTATGTGTTAGAGCCTAGAGGTAACGTTTTGTTTCTGGAAATTCCGTTTGCTGTCGGGTGATCATGATGCTCGTTCCACTCGCACGGGTGCGACGTCTTCCAGGAGTGGCGGCAGGTGCTGTTTGGACAGGCCCGATATTGGTGTGTCCTCCGCCAACAGCCGGGTGTGGCTCGGTTCGGCCGGTCTCTGCTCCACCAGTCGGCCGGAAGCTGACTAACTGCCCGCGGCGAACGCTGCGGTGGCCGAATTTAACGCTGGCTGGCACCGACCGCTGCGCCGTGCGTGTGCAGTGAAGTTAAACGGGAGCCGGACTGAGTCAGGCATGTCTAAACTACGCTGGGAAGACGCCAATTGGCCAGCCCACGCCGTCCAACTCTGGACTAGGATGTCCGGGTGTGATCTGTGGTCTGTTTATCAGAAGTCGGTTGGAACGGATGAATATTAACCAGTTTTGAACCACGAACTAGGAGCAGTACTGACCAAGGCAGGACCTTGAATGATGTTTTTTTATGGAAGGTAATTTTACATAGCGAATTGGGGCACGGGTGGGCACTGAAAAGTCCTATATCGGTCGCATCCATGTATCGGCTTGGCTACGCTTGCCTTGATACTGCACTGGCATCAATGAGCACGGTGGTCGGTGTGATCCAATATTCGATAAACGGCGCGTTTGCTATTGCCCGGTCAACATATGGAGTGGTACTAGCTTGGGGGGGGGGGCTGAATATCGACGATACACATTGATCAATGTCATCAGACCAAGCCGCGATGATCTAACGATAGTGTTATCCTCGTAGGGAGGTGCGCTTCCACAGATCAAGGAGTCCAAACAGCTATAAGTATGCAGGTAATGAGTGTCGTGTGCGCCATGCTTGAATAGGCAATAAAACACTATGGACGGTTTTTTCCTTCTGGAAAGCCGTGGTTTTGTCCCAGTCTGCTCGTCTATTTCTGTCTCAGTTGACGTCACGTTCATTTTTCATAGTTTGACATAGCGTGTTCCGAAGGAGGCATTCGCCACATGGTTGTGTCGTTTTTACCTCGTCCCAAGCGGCGAACGTGTGCCGCAATGACGCCGTCGGGCCGAATGGTTCTGACGCCTCAGACGTCTGTCGAAACCGTCGCCTCCCTCACGTCACTATTGGTCTTTATGGCCCGACTGTGGGCCGTCTGTGGCGTCATGCTCACTCTGGCTGCCGGGCACGTCTCATATCTGTGCGACTCTGTGGTAATTTATAGGCTATGGCGTGCTAAAAGTGGCGGCGGCGGTGGCTGGAAGTTCATCCGGTCGCTCTCAGCCCTCAGCTCCGATGGCCTCCGAAGTATCGACCCTCAGGCGGTGGTTTAGATCTGTATTCTTATCCTGTCCTAGATCTGAACACTGGTAACACAACCTCGCCGTGACGTCTGACAGCTGAATTTGATTTTTCCGGGAAGGAGACGATCTCCCTTCCATAGCACCCACAGCCGTCAGGTGTTAGTACTGTTGGCAGAGCGGCAGGTATCTACTATACTACAATGGGCAGCTCGGCGGGCCAGACGTGCTGCAATGGCCGCGGTCCCTCCAGTGCGGCGGACCCCACGGGACCCATTCGGCAGCGGCCGAGCCCGGTAAACCAGCTACAGTGGCGTGTTGACATTGGCATGAGTGGCGTGACGGGCCCAGCGCGTGCGGTGGTGCGCATACATAATACATGGAGCTAGGTGCCGGCACTGACGGAGCTCCTGAGCTGAGTGGCCCATCATTGCAGCGAGCCTGAGCTGAGCTGGCTACCTCACGGCTGCGAGCCTCAGCTGAGCTGGCTCCATCGCCTCAACTAGCCTGAGCTGAGTTGGCGAGTTGGCTCCCTTACCGCTGCGAGTCTGAGCTGAGCTGGCTCCCTTACCGCTGCGAGTCTGAGCTGAGTTAGCTCCCTTACCGCTGCGAGTCTGAGCTGAGCTGGCTCCTTCACTACAACCAGCCTGAGCTGGGCTGGCGGCTCCCTCACCGCAGCCAGCAGCAGAGGAAAGCTCCTCCTGTGGTATAATGGTCCGTTGGGGATAAGGCTCTAACTTTGGATGATAATAGATGTATGGGCGTCTTATTGGCTTATATAAGTTTGGCATCAGTTTGATCGTGGTCTTATTCCAGAGTGTTGTATCTAGGGGAGCGGTGTGGAAGTGTGTAGTTACGTTATTACGGAGCGAGCGAAGCGAGCGTAGTCTTTCCTTAGATTAACGGAAATTTCTGAGTATGAGCGGCCGGCCGGCCGGCCGGCCGGCCGTGGTCACGCTTTTGCGAGGCTTATATCTCAGCAACCACTTGACCGATTTACATGCGGTAATTTTTGTAGGGTAGCTTCATTCCTTCTACCAAGTATTGGACTATTCCCGATGCATTTGGGTGACCCCTTATGCACGTGCCACGTGCAAAACGAAGAGGTGTCCGTTTTGTAATTGTTGCAATATCTCGGTAACTACTTGGCCGATTGCGCTGAAAGTTGGCATGTAGGTAGGCACCCACTAGGCACTGCATATCCATGTGCCAGAGTTGGGGTGCTGCTGCACGTGCGCACGTGCAGGGGTCGATTCCAGATCTCGAGAACGGCTGGACCGATGGCGCTCAAATTTGGTACATGGCTAGGGACCGGTTAGTAGGGTGCCGTGCAAAAGTCAGTTGGGACCCATTTTGCACGTGCGCACGTGCAGGGTGCCGCTTCCAGATCTCGAGAACGGCTGGGCCGATTGTGCTCAAATTTGGCACATCGCTAGAAACCGGTCAGTAGGGTGCCGTGTACAAGTCACAAGTCAGTTGGAGGTACCCCCTCGAAATTTCGCACGTGCAAGATTCACCCCTTCGCTCGCTCCGTTAGTCGCCCCAAAAGGCGCTATACTGGTAAAGTATAGTATGTGGCAAGAGTGTATTGCGTCATCGTAACAGCTGCACTACATTTTCTGCTTGTGGCATATGATTTATATTCCATTTTATCTCCCTGTTTCGTTTATCCCAGGGAGTTGTTTTTGACGGAGGGCAGTTTTTGTTTCTTGTGAACCAATTACGCCACTCGCACTCCCAGCCCATGTATCTTGACGTTAGACCTATGTAGTTCTATGCGACGTCAGTTCTCTCGCTTCCACCGCCATTCTTATCCCGACTAGAAGAAAAGTTTAAAGGGACCCTCCCACCTTCCAAAAAGTTAATGAATTGGCATTAAAGTGATGTCGCTCGGCTCAGAAAGAGCAAAAACGAATATATACCAAATTTCACCGAAAAAAAGTATTCACCGGTTTGCAAGTTATTAGACTTTTACTTTTGTTTACTTTTTTGGGATCTCCGCTGTTTCTAGCGACTTCATTTTGGAAGTGCGGCGTTTGCGGCAGATGTTGCGCGCAAATAGCATATACCACCACTGCTTCACAAAGATGTTAGTATAAGGTTGTAAAATCGTTAGATCACCACTGACGTCACAAATTCTAAGGGGGCATCCCAATGCATTAGCCCCCTAGAATCCTAAAACTGCAAGTTTGAAATTCCATATCTCCGAGCATTTTTCGATGTTGTGAGTGCCCGAATCGGTATTTTCAGGCCTTGGCCACCAATTTGGCTATCTCAACTCAAAACTAATGTTAAGGTGGGATGGTCACTTTAAGTATCGTTGGTATTGGGTCCGGCTGTGCCTGGCTCAATCTCTGGTACTTCATCAGTGCAGCATTCCGGGGAATAGTGGAAGCATCGACCGAATGCAGTCTCGTCCTGTACATAATGTCGGTGGCATTTTTTATCGAGCCGGTAGTTCATGCAGTGCAGGTGGAAAGGCACGTAAATCCCTCCTGTCCAAGTCCAAAATGAAATGTCTTCTGCAACAGTCACCTGACAGTGGAGCTGATAATAGTCTATCGATTGTATTGGCACATCGCGATATTATGGAGCCGATCCTTTGGCGGGCCGTATTCCCTCCTATTTTAAATATGACACTTCCGAGCGGGCTGGATCGTGTCGTGCCGTCGTTCAATACGGCCGGTATTGGCGACTCTGCCCGCTCTCTGCACAGTGAACCCTAGCGCTCTATCCCCGATCCTATCCACTGCGGCCGGCTGGACCCGAGGCGATTCTGCTGAGCTGGTAAAACCCCTTTATTGCGCCGCGGGCCTAACGTGTGGCCCTGTAATTTCAGTGATAACCCTGCCGTGATAGGGTATCGAAGGGATCGTTTGGTGTTGGTGTGCAAAGTTGGGTGTTGATTAGATCTGAGTTGGGTGTGAAAGTTGGGTGTGATATATTGTTACCATAGATCCTTTGCTTTTGTTTACGATGGTGCCATTGAAATTGGAATGCAATTTTGCAATGTTACTGCTTTCGAGTTTCCAAGGTTGTCTAATCGCTCAAATGTTTAATGGATGGACTAATCATTTTTCGTTTTGCGTCTTTTGTCTCTAAGCTCATCTAACGGAGCCCATACTGCTCAATTATGTCCGCTCGTTTTTAGTACACCATTTTCTTGTCGTTGTTCCTCTTCAGTCTTCACCCACCTGCCGGTTGTCCTATTTTGAATGTCTGGCCAGCTGTCAGTCGGCCATTATCTTTCTCTTCTGGACATTTTAGTTCCCCTCCCCGTACGTTTTCCACTGATCGTTTGCTGTCACATTGGCTCCCTTCTGCCCCCTCACACAGACTCTGCTGACCACTTTTACCGTCTTCTGACTTTTGGCTCCTAGACTGTCTTCAGGACTGTTCGTCCCGTTGTTCCTGCATTTCGACCGTTCGTGCCCACTTTGCTGGCCGTCCGTCCCCTCTATTGCTGTCTGCCGATTTGCTGACTCCCCCTCCTCCGCGTCTGTTTCAGGTGCTGATTGAGACGCTGATCTCCCTGGGAGCCAGCGTACGATGGGCCGCCTGCAACATCTACTCCACTCAGAACGAGGTGGCCGCCGCCCTCGCCGAGAAAAGTAAGAATTGAGTAAGAACCCACAATTTCATCGGACGCTCCCAAGAACAGCATTGTTGTATCGGTTGTATCTATAGTGCCCATTGACCTATAATAAGTACTTATTATTATATACTTATACTTATACTTATACTTATTATATACTTATTATAGGTCAATGATAGTGCCCATAGCAACACGTGAGCACTTTCATGCAGCAACACCTGCATGAAAGAAACTGCAGATGGAATTGCTATACAGGTGGTTCTGGAATTCACACGGTAGCTGGTATAAAGTTCAAGTGCTGAGGTTATGTCGTGTGTTTTATGCGTCCTTATGAACGCTGAGCGACTAGGTTAGTCAAGAGTATCATTGCAATTTTTTAATTATAATGAATGCTATTAAACGTGAAATTAATATCAGCTATTATGAAGCTGCATTTGGGTGGACCTAATTAAAACATCTATCTTTTATTGGATATTTTATGCGGTGCATGTGATGTTTGCAGCGAGCGTCTAATTTTGTCTAACATTAATCGTACCTATCTTATGGTGCATTAATAATGTGTTGTTGTTTTGTTTGCAACTCCGGAAAAGCCATTACTGCCTCACTGGCTACAGAGAAGTTACTGCACCCTCGATACTCATCCCAACTTTTTTGTCTGTAGTTTTCGCTGCTTGAAGTGTCTGTCGAACGTAATTATTTAAGTTGGCTGCGCGCCTGGTACCTTCATATTGCTATGATTTCGTGTCCAGCTAATTTGAATGTTAGGTTGTAGCCAAAATGATTACTTTATCTTTAGTTTCCCGATGCCCTCTGAGTGAATCTCGTATTCAATCCCCTTCCGTCTATTTCATGGTCCGTTCTGTTTCGCCACCCATTTTGTGGCAGTGGTTACCAGCTGGCGCCGTCTCCGGGTGCCTCTTCTCCTACCCCCCCCCCCTCCGCTCCTCGAGTACCCCCTAGATTCCCCAGATGACAAACAGCTACGACCCGACCCTAGCGATACGCCGAATCTCGACAATAGCCGCGACAACTCGGCGCCAGCTGCCTGCCTTCCAACAGCTGCGCTCTAATTGCTTCCAGATTTAATTCCGTTCTTATTTTACGTCCCGTCGTAACCCGGGGACTGTAAACTGACGCGGACGGGCGCTGACGCGTGCTCCCTGCCCTCGTCCTGCCAGGCATACCGGTGTTCGCCTGGCGCGGCGAGACCGAGGAAGACTTCTGGTGGTGCATCGACAAGTGCATCAACGCCGAGAACTGGCAGCCCAACATGATCCTGGATGACGGCGGTGACGCCACGCATCTCATGCTGAAAAAGTACCCGGCCATGTTCAAACTGATTCGCGGTGAGTCAGCGCCACCTACACCGATGGTTCTGCTGTCCCTCCGGCCATCTGACGGCTCTGCGAGGAAGCGATGTGCTATGGCGTTGGGAGGTTTTCCGTCAATGCAGATGTGAATAATCAGCCTGAAGTTTGATCCTACCAAGTTGTTCTCGAGCACGTCTTAGAAATTAAATAGTTTTAGTCAGAACCCGTGCAAATACATATGCGCACTTGATGGGAAGCTCTAAATCTGGTTAAATGATTGAAGATTTTGCCAAAAAAATCGTCTGTGTTCTGTTTAGAATTATTTTTACAGGGCCTTAAATCTCAATCAGCAACTGCATCTCAATCAGCCACTGCATGATTTTTTTAATTGAAATGTCTTGTCGCAGTGAAGTGTGCCAACCCGACTGTCACTGTGCCGGCCGTGCTCACCGCTCCGTGTCTCTAACATCATGACCATGTGCAGGTATTGTGGAAGAGTCGGTGACGGGCGTGCACCGTCTGTACCAGCTGAGCAAGCAGCAGAAGCTGTCCGTGCCGGCGATGAACGTCAACGACTCTGTGACCAAGACCAAGTTCGACAACCTCTACAGCTGCCGCGAGAGCATCATTGACAGGTGCGGCGCGGTATTGGCTGCTCTCGTAATCTCAGGTTCCATTACTGAACGTGACTGGGCACACAGACACGGGCTCAGTTGTCTGTGTTTATTCGTATTCTCGCTTCTTTGTTTTTGTGTTGTTGGTGCTGTAATTGAAATGCGACACATGTTCACAATCAGTTTCCGGAAATATTTTGTCGAGCTGTTTGTTTTGCAGTACGGTCGCGTTGTCGTAAACAATGGGCCCTGCCACCGACACACCTGACAGTGTGCTGGCTTAATAACAGACCATGCGGGACGTTTTTATAAATTTGTATTGTTCCAGCTCGTTTGTAGTAATTAAACCAGTAAAACGCCTTTTGGGCGAAGAACGAGCGAGCGAGACAGTGAGCCCTGCACGTGCGGAAGGGCGAGAGGGTACTTCCAACGGACTTGCGCAAAACACCCTTCTAACCGGTCGATAGCCGTGTGCCAAATTTGAACGCAATCGGCCCAGTCATTCCTGAGATCTGGAAGCGGCATTCTGCACGTGCAAACGGGTCCAAACTGACTTTTGCACGGCACCCTACTAACTGGTCCCCAACCGTGTACCAAATTTGAGCGCAATCGGCCCAGCCGTTCTCGAGATCTGGAAGCGCCCCCTGCACGTGCGCACGTGCAGTAGCACCTTAACCGCAACACATGGGAATGCATTGCCTGGAGGGTGCCTACCTGTATGCCAAGTTTCAGCGAAATCGCCCCAGTAATTACAGAGTTGTTAAAATGGGAACAAATTTGACACCTCTTATTGTTGTATTTTGCACGAGCACTGGGGGTGACCCACATGCATCGAGACCGCTCGAGAGTATCCTATTTTTGGTAGAAGGGATGCTGTTACCCTACAAAAATTACCGCAAGTCAATCGCCTAAGCGGCTGCTGTGATATGAGCCTCTCAAAATCACTACTTTTGCAAAACAGCTTGAACACCCTTGACTTTTCACGTGGCACGTGCCACGACGGTCACTGAGGTGTATCAAAAGTAGTCAATTTCCGGGTAGAAGGGGTGGGGCTACCCAGCAAAAAAGACCGCAGTCCAATCGGTCCAGCGGTTGCTGAGATATGAGCCTCTCAAAAGCGTTACAGGCCGGGCCGGGCCGGGCCGGGCCGCTCATACTGAGATTTTTCCGTTATATTGAAAAGACTCTCTTCGCTCGCTGCGCTCGCTCGCTCGTAATAAGCTACTTCATCCTGTCCTAGATAGCTCTGGCGTGGAAATGTCGTAGTTCAAACACTGCAGCTAAGACTCTTTAAAATTTCGTGGGCATCAACGAAGATTAGTTGCCGTAAAATTTTGAATGGGATTGGGTTGACCAACAACGTAATGATGTAAAATTAGGGACTTTTGAGTATCATTTCACTTGTTTTATTTCGCGAGGTCCATTTGTTATCCTGAGAAGCCCAGAGGCCTTGCCATTTATCAACTCGGATGTCTTGCAACGAAATAGCTTTCGCAACTGAAGCGACATCTGAAAACCGACAAATGTCTCATATGTATGCAGTCTTGACTAACTACACCTTCTCTGTGCAGTTACATTTGTAAAGCTGCTCTAGGAAGTGGTGAGGTCGTCTTGTGCGAGTCCTGGCTGACCTGTTTCTCCCCTCCGGCAGTCTGAAGAGGGCCACCGATATCATGTTCGGCGGCAAGCAGGCCATCGTCTGCGGTTACGGCGAGGTCGGCAAGGGCTGCTGCCAGTCCCTCAAGGGGCTCGGCTGTGTGCTCTATGTGGCCGAGATCGACCCCATCTGCGCTCTGCAGGCCAGGTAGGTGGGGGCATACTCTGCGCCCGGGTGTGTGTGCTGCGTGCTACAGGATCACACCCTTCCATTCCCGATCCATTTATTCATACGTATATTGCATATGGCATAAGCAATAAGCATTCATGTTTCCATGATTTGTCTCTATTTCTTACAGTTGAATTCTGATCTTTCCAGTATTTTAATTTCCTTTCGGCTCCTCAGCCCTCAATCTTCGTTCAGCCGGCAGAAAGTATTCCGGTACAGCCTACCTTCAGGCGCTGACCACTGCTGCCATCTACCGGCTGTTTTTCAAAAACAGCAAGACTTACTGTTTCCGTCAACTTCTAGTGCGTCTGGATGTGTCAAGTTGAGCATTGTTGGGCTGTGGTGATGTGGTGAATCTGTTCTGCCCATCACCAAGACATATTTGAGCTATAAAAGCGTTTTCCCGTCATCTCCGCCTATGCGCGTCCTGTCACGGTCTGACCGTCATCCTCCCCGGCAGTATGGACGGCCTGCGCGTGGTAAAGCTGAACGAGGTGATCCGGAACGTGGACATCATCATCACGGCCACGGGCAACAAGAACGTGGTGACGCGCGAGCACATGGACCGCATGAAGAACGGCGCCCTGCTCTGTAACATGGGCCACTCCAACACCGAGATCGACGTGGTGAGTAAACGGGGAAGCTGTGGTTCGGAGGGCTGCCGCCACGGGCGCTGGTGTGCAGCCGAGTGGCTGGATCGCTGGGAAGTTCAATAGATGCCGCGGTGATGGGTGTATTTATTCTGAACTCCTATTTAATGTCGAGTAATGAAGTGCCGCTTCATGTAATTACTTTGTTTACTGAGCCTGTGAAAGCTTAATCCAGAATTAAGCTCCACTCTATGAGAGAACCAATTGTTTTGCTATTTTCAGCCTGTAAATAGCGATTCAAATCTTGTCTCAGTCCTGATGAGAGAGCCGTATGTCAAATCCTAATCAAGCGAAGAAACAGAAATGGTCCTCATGGATATTGTATCACTTCAACACATTAAACAAAGGCCATGTATCCTCCCTGACATAGATGCAATCATGCATGAAATACTTGGACGCTTCGTGGTCTTGTGACGCTAAACTCCAGTTGCGATGTTACTCCACCCAGCGGCAGGCTGCAGTTTAGGACCTATGAGACTGAGAGGTATCACGCCCAGTACACTCCCGTCTGACCGCTGACCTGTCCTGCCCACAGAACTCGCTCCGCACGCCCGAGCTGACCTGGGAGAAGGTGCGCTCCTCTGTCGACCACGTCATCTGGCCGGACGGCAAGCGGATCGTGCTGCTGGCGGAGGGCCGGCTGGTCAACCTGACCTGCTCCAGCGTGCCCTCGTTCGTCGTCTCTATCTCGGCGGCCACTCAGGTCAGTGACCCGACCCGACCCGACGCGACCCTCTCTCTCCCGTATCCGGTACTCTCTCCCGCCCGGTGACTGGGCGGCGGGCGATATATTGTCTCTCGCGTGTTATAGATTGTCTGAGTGATGCGACGCAAGTCACTCCGCTAATATGCTAAGTGACAGGTGATGTGTGATCAATGGAGCGACCACTGATGCAGTGGTCTGCCGTAAATTCGATCAATCGATCTTTGGTGGAACATGAGCGGATATGGGTGTCCATTGTGTCATGGGAATCCCATGACGGCGATATCACAGTGGTATCGCTGCTGCGGTAATCGTCGCCTTTATGTGACGAGTGATTCGCGTTTGTCGCTCCCATGACTGTAGCAGTGTGAAAACTTGTTTTACTTAAATGTCTTCTTTATGTATTGCGTGACCACTGCAGACGCCCGGCTCTCCCACACCCAAATAATCCTCATCGGGCGCGTGCTGGGACGCTCTGGGACGGCTTCCGACGGTCGCCCGTCTCTCGGTCAGCTGCTGCCGCCTCGCGCCACCCCTCCGCCGGCCGTGCGCGGATATAAATGAGGGGCAGACGGACGGCGGGCCATATAGAGGAACATTATCCGGTTCCGCCGAACGGCTCGCGCGCCGCGACCGCGCCGCTTCGGTGAACACTCGACGGAAGTGGCCAACCGACGCTGAATGCAAATGGTATTGCGGCGAATTCGTCTTGATATTTCGGAGAAGGCACCGCTGCCCGTCGCCTGGGTTCGATTGGTGGCCATCGCTCGCCGCTCGGGCGGCTCCGGTCGCGCCACGGTACGGTTTCAGCCGGGCGTGTGGAGCCGGAGCCACTGCCGACGCCACCCCCGTACCGTCGAACCGGTCGGGCCGTCCGCCGCCCCGCCATGATATATGATCAAAGTTGGCCGGCTGATTTCATGCCCGGACGCCGGCAGTCGGCCCGGCCCCAGGTGTGACGTCACGCTGACGTCACCGCCGGTCGGGCGGGCGGCGTCCGTGCGGCACGGGCTGCGCGGCGGCTCTGTGCGGGTGCCGGTGTGAGTGTGCGGCGGCTCTGTGCGGGTGCCGGTGCGAGTGTGCGGCGCCCGGAGCCGGGTCCCGGACTCTGCTCGGCGCGCACTGCTCCGCCTTCTGCAGCGGCAGTGCGCAGCTGGTTATTAATGGCCGCCGGCGATCAGTTGTCGCCCACTGTGCGCCTCTTATCGGAGCGGCTAATTCGGGAGCGGCCGCCACCGGCGCCGGGCGCCACCAAATGACCCAGTCAGTCTCTGGAACGCCTTCCCGATGGCTGTAACAGCGCCGCTAATGACTATTAAACTGAATGAAGGATGCGTTAGTTGGGTGGAAATGAAGCGTACCGGATGGATGCCGTCACTGCGGGCTTTGGCAGCCCATTGACGTCAGATGGGATTTGCCAAGTTTAGCAGTCTGGTGTTACAGCAGTGGCTGATTATATCTGAGAAATGGGATCTCCTTGGTTCCGCCGTGCTGGCCGCTTTTTATGTGACATCCTTTTTGAGGATGTTTAAAACAATTAAATGGTTCGCCAAGTCTATCCATCTGAACAGCTCAGGCAATCCAGCGCTCGAATTAATCTCATAAATGTATTGCTGCGGAGCCTGCAGCTGGGACGGCTCTCAGAGTAATATTTCACTCGCAGAGCTGGCCGTTTTAAATATCTCGCCAGTTAAGTGCTATTTGCTAATGGCGGCAGCTGGCGCGTGCAGCTGCATTAAACGGTCCGAACTCGGGGTCGACCTCAGTCCGTCCACGGCGGGACCTTGAACGGGGTCGAGCAAACGGTGCGCTGTCCCTCTGTTCCCCGCTCGACCCGCCGTGTCGGGGTATGTTCGGCGTGTTTGGGGTGTCCCCTTCTGCCGCTTCTGACAGCTGTGCGCTGTTCCGTGTGCTGTTCAGTTGGCCGGGTCCCTGTGTCCGCCGGGTCCCGAGTCTTCCGCCACCATTTGACGACCGTTTTGTGGTATGTGCCGCAGGCCCTGGCGCTGATCGAGCTGTTCAACGCCCCAGCTGGACGCTACAAGGCTGACGTGTACCTGCTGCCCAAGAAGATGGGTAAGTCCACCAGTGGTAGCAAGATGGCAGGACCCTCTCTGACGCTCTTCTGTACTAGACTCATTAGTGGCCAGTCTTATCATGTCCGTTATCCGGTCTCCTGTCCGCAGTCCTCCATACGTCCCTCGTCCATGAACACGGCGGCGGTAGCATCCAGCGTTTACCGCCGAGCCCCCGTCTGCGGAAGCCCCCGTCGGACCTCCCGCTCCTCCCGTCCGCCCAGCCACTGACGGACGGAGGCGCCTGCCTGCCTCAGCCCCCGTCCCCGCCCTCCGCCGCCGGCGGCACCCAGCTCCGGCTCCGAGTTGCCCGCCGCGTCCTCAATATAGACACCGGTATGAGCGCGATGTGAGCGCCGACCCTCCGTCTATTTCAATAAAGAAGCAAAAAGGCGTCTGCGTCTCGGAACTGCGTTATGAACCTATTGAAGATGTTTACCGATGTAGAAAAGAAATGGTGTCGCGCGATATTTGAGCACGTTTTGTTCCGTTGAAGTCGTCTGACGTCACAAGCGATTCGTTTCCATTAGTTTTGAGTTACTGTTGTGCTGCAATTTTTCATTTGCTCTTTTCAAGTCAAATATCAAATTAAGCGTATTTCTGGGCAAAACGAAGTGAACACGTCTGGGCTAATCCGTCGTCATATTGTCATCGCCTTCGAGAAATATGTGTCCACCACTACAGCGATCAAGAGATGCCTGTGTGTCTTTGTGTCTGTCTGTCTGTCTATGTAACCTGCGTCTCTCTGTGCGCCGCAGATGAGTACGTGGCCAGCCTGCACCTGCCCTCGTTCGACGCCCATCTCACTGAGCTCACTGAGGAGCAGGCCAAGTACATGGGACTCAACAAGGCCGGTCCGTTCAAGCCCAACTACTACAGGTGAGTGCGGCGCTCCACGGCTCACGGCCCGGCGCTGCTCGCATTGCTCGTATTGCCAACGTGCTGTGGTCCTGGCGGAGGGCAAGATGGCGGCCTGAGGTGTTTTTTTTTTCTGTTAGACAGCATCATCCCTTCAGTTTTTCGTTCTCCATAATTTTTTGTTAGGGGTGATAGTGTGATAGACTTGGTCGGTTTAGAGCTTCTAAGCTTCAAGTTACTAAGGCAATCATTTGACTGATAAGGAAAGGCTATGGGCGGGACAAAACTCCCGGTAGGCTGTAATTCAGTATAATCACATTTTGGGAGTATAAAATTAAATCCATTTGTTTCGAGCAAATATTTATTTGTATGCTTGTTTAGCTCATTTTATCGCAAATTTGCTGGACACTGTCCGACTCGTAGCCTCAAGAAGTCTCTTTAGGCTAGGCATAAACAAAGGCGATGCTGGTTTTGCGTTAAGCCGGCGTTTGGCTTGCATCTTTCGTGGAACGCATTAGCGAAGCTTCCATGGCGGAGCGTTGCTTGCTTTATCGGGACTTCGCCTAAGCCAAAAGAAGTAAGTTTCTTTAGGAACAAAACAATTCCTGGCTTTCCGAAATCAGGCTGTTGTTAGAAACTGAGGTTAATCGAGATGCATGCGCTATTCTCAGAAGCTGGGGATGGCCAAGCTAGATAAATTCATAAAAGAAGCATTTTTTCTGTATTCTGGTCAACATTGGTTTACATCATATATGCCTCGGGTCAAGCGAACTTCTGTGCACAATTTTTATCCGTGATAGGTGATTGTTTGAAAGTGTGTTGCTAAGAGATCATAGTTATTTACTTGTTGCGCGAAGTTTTGCCATGGTCTCCCGATAGGGGGTCCGGTGCGGAGCCTCACAAGTTGGTATCTTCTGGTCCGGCCGGCCGCTGTCGGTGCTCGGACGGGTTATCTGCTCTGATCCGGCCGGCCGCCGTCAGGGCTCGGACGGGGTTATCTGCTCTGGTCCGGCCGGCCGCTGTCAGGGCTGGGACGGGGTTATCTGCTCTGGTCCGGCCGGCCGCTGTCAGGGCTCGGACGGGGTTATCTGCTCTGGTCCGGCCGGCCGCTGTCAGGGCTCGGACGGGGTTATCTGCTCTGGTCCGGCCGGCCGCTGTCAGGGCTGGGACGGGGTTATCTGCTCTGGTCCGGCCGGCCGCTGTCAGGGCTCGGACGGGGTTATCTGCTCTGGTCCGGCCGGCCGCTGTCAGGGCTCGGACGGGGTTATCTGCTCTGGAGCGGCCGGCCGCTGTCAGGGCTCGGACGGGTTATCTGCTCTGATCCGGCCGGCCGCTGTCGGTGCTCGGACGGGGTTATCTGCTCTGGAGCGGCCGGCCGCCGTCAGGGCTCGGACGGGGTTATCTGCTCTGGTCCGGCCGGCCGCTGTCGGTGCTCGGACGGGGTTATCTGCTCTGGAGCGGCCGGCCGCTGTCAGGGCTCGGACGGGGTTATCTGCTCTGATCCGGCCGGCCGCTGTCAGGGCTCGGACGGGGTTATCTGCTCTGATCCGGCCGGCCGCCGTCAGGGCTCGGACGGGGTTATCTGCTCTGATCCGGCCGGCCGCTGTCAGGGCTCGGACGGGTTATCTGCTCTGGTCCGGCCGGCCGGGCGCCTTGGACGGCCGACGGCGGCCCCGCTACAAACTCCCAAACAACGGAAGGGTCGGGGGGGGGGGGGGGTCGTACTCGCGGTCGTTCCTTGTATCTGCCCGGCCGACCAACTTAATGAAACTTCATCAAGATGCCGTCCGCGACATTAATTTAAGTCGCCCGCCTACTCGGTTCGGCCTAATTGTGCCCACTCTTTGGTGACAAGCACGTGGCAATTTGCATCAAAAGGTCCCAGACAAAGGCTTATTGAAACTGGAAATTAGTTCCCCAATCAAATTGAGCCATTTTTGCATGGCGAGGCATTCTTTGCGGAGCCTGAAGCGTTTTAAGTGCCGTCTGAGCGGGCCAATTTCGGAGACGACGCGTTTGAGTCTGAGCGGCGCTGGGCTGAGCCGGGTTTCACAGTCGCCGCGGCACAAAGAGCCGGCGGCTGCCGGAGGAGCGGGGCGGGCTGACGGACCGCGCGCGCCGCCGGACGCTCCGGTGACCGGCATATGCGCCGTGGAATTTCTCATTAGCCGGCGCCGGGACGGTGAGGGTGGCTGCCGTCTCCGGAGCCGGCGCGGCCGATTTATTTACGGGGGTGGGCCTTATTGATGTCGGCCCCCGCCCTGGGCCGCCGGCCGGCCGGCCTGAACTGGCACCGGCTGGCAGTGATGGGCGTACGCCAAAACAATACCCGCCCCGGCCGCATATCAACAATGCCGCTCAATGCGCGACAAGGACCTATTACCAGCAGCCGTCTGCCGCGCGATGGTCGCTGCCTGTCTGATATGTTGCATCAGAAAATATGCGCCGCGTAGTATTGTTGGATATTTTTGGTAGCCTGATATCAGGTTCTCAAAACCCTCCTTATTTCTTTTTGACGCAATATCGAGATTATGTGCTGTTATTGCTTCCACATTTAGTATCTTTTTTAAGCTCTCACGCGCTTTCACGCCCTCGCGTGACGTCATCCCGGTCATCTGTTCTTATTGGTTCGTACGATAGCCAGTGACGTCATTAAACAGAGGGCACTTAACAGCAATATGTGGATATTCACCCCCGGTCCATCACAGCATCTCCTGCTAACGGCTGCGTATCAGTGCAGCCCTCCGCATTAGCGGGACGGTGACGCAGAAACCGTCCCTCCCCCTACCCAGCACCGGTAGGTCGGCGGGCTCTCGCACACACCCCGCAATAATGGCATCGCTGAAGCGACGCACGGACGGCCAATATAAGCCAGGCATTGACTGACGTCGATTAAATGAAGCAGACTGCGTGGGCGGCTGGTATGAGAGCCGACCTGTGTGGGCGGCCCGGGCCGGGCACCAGTGTCGATTCTGGCCAGTGAGAGCAGCCGACGAAGGGGAACGGCTGTGACTTGGACGCCGCGTCGTCTCTGACGGCTTCCTTCTCCGTCCGTTGCAGGTATTAGGGTGACCGGAGCGGCGGATGTCATCAGTCCGGCTGGGCTACCGTCCTGACCTGGGCGTCCGATTGGCCATGCCACTGCGGTGCGGCCGCCCGACCCGAGCGCGGCAGCGCCCGGCGCCGACCGGGCTCGGCCGACTGCGAGTCGGTGCGCCAGCCGCCAATCCGCTGACTGAGAATGCGTGTGTGTATCCGAGAGAGCGCGTGTGTATTTGCTGCGCGTGCAGTGTGCTCCGTCAATCAATTGTGCAGCTTATGGTGAGTATTCTAGTGAACAAATTTGGTGGAGATTCTCTCGTCTAGTGCAAACAATCCCGCGCGTCGTGCGCGCTCGCCGGTGCCGTGTCGGCGGCCGGCGGGGTTCAATCTGTCCGGCCACGCCCGCGGAGCGCCGTGGGCGCCGTGTGCTATTTGTTGGCGGCCTGGCGACGGCGACCGATGGCTGTCGCCGCCGAGCCGCCCAGTGCCATCGGCCCGCCACCGCGGGCAGGCCTGCAATAGAGCGGCAGCGTGCCGCGCCCGGCGGACGGGCGAGCCGCGTACCGCCGCTCTCAGAGAGACGCGCCCGCGCCGCCGAGATTGGACCGCCCGATCGTATGATGTCTGTGGAATAGCGCTACGAGCGCGTGAACTGCTGGAGAAAAGGCTACTGGATACATGGTGTGGTCCGAAACTATAGACGCTCTGGATCGAATGGTGAAACCTATCGATGTGCTGGTTTATGTCTCCAAGTCAGGACCTGTGCAGTTTAAAGAGCTCAATGTAGGGTAAATGAAATCAGAGTCGTATTACCGCCCCGTCGCGCTACCACCGGGCCTCCTGCTGGGTAGCTGCTGTCTCCGCGTCCCTCGGGCGCGGCGCCGTCGGGCGCGGCGCTGTTGGGTGTTTTAAATGATCATTAGCTGTGGTCGCCATGTGGCAGCGTCTCCCTCCGACGCCAGCGAGCGAGTGTGCGTGTGTGATGGTTTCGGTGGGCCGCGGGGCGCCGTACACACATTCCGAGCCGGGGCGCCGTGGGCGCCGGCGGCCGGCGGCGCCCGTCTGTCCTGGATGGCTTCTCTGTGGTGCTTGGGTTCTTCGCGGCGCGTGTGTCGGTGCCGTGGCCCGGGCCGGCCGGCCGGCGGGTATCCCGCTGCGGCCGTCGTCAGCGCCGACGGGTGATATCACACGCAAACAAATACACATGTTACGGAATGGCCCGCGTCTGCCTGCCGGTGGCTGTGAGGCAGCGGTACTGAAATGGCAACGGCAGTCTGGTGGTCAGCTCAACAAGAAGCAAACCAGTGGAACCACAGAGTTTCCTTCGCCATCGTTCGCTCGTGCAAAGTAACTGAAGGCGAGACAAGCTTGTGCTTTGATTCAAACGTTTCTAGTAAGAAGTATGGCTGCAATTCGCAGAATTGCACCATCCGCCACTCTAATGTAAAAAGGGACGTGTTAAAGGCACGCGAAGATATTCGAGATGGTAAACTTTTTGTCGTAAGTTTGACAAAGGCTGCTAATTTGGGAACTTTTTCTCGTAGCCCAGAAACTCTAGCTAAAGTTCGTGAGCCGCCAAAAAAGAGCCTAAAGGCGCGTATGACGTTATTGTTCACGGCTCCAGAATAGCAGGCGGCGGCGGCGGCAGCTGGATGTTCCGCGCGTGGGCGGGCTACCCCCGGCGCCGCCTCCACAGGGACCAGTCGAGCCGGCTGCAGTCTCCAGTTCCACCCTCCCGTGATGGCCCTCCGCGGACCGGACCGAGCGCCCGCGGCCCGGGCGGCGGCGCCACTCGAACGGGCGCATTACCCCGCGGAATGGCTCCCGGCGGCGGCGCTGCCGACTGCGTTACCGCCCTGTCGGCACCCGCTAATGGGGCTCTGGCCGGCTCACCGTCTGGTGACGTCACTGGCGGCACGCTATTGGTCCGCGCACCGGTGACGTCACTGACGAACCCCCCGCAGGGGGCTGACCGTGGTCAGAGCTGCTGCTTAGCCGGGGTCATCTGGCTCCGGCTGTGCGGCGGCTGTGACTTCGGCCAGTAAGGGGAGTAGCGCCCCCTCGGCCCCAGCTTGACGCGCGTTTTGACCTGGACTTGCCTTGCTTACTGGATGGATTGTCTGCAGGATTGGCCCCGCAGGGGGTTGGCAGTGGCCGGGGTCGCTGTCGGACTGGGTTCCTTGGGCCTTTGCCCCGCGGCGGCCTTGGCCTCGGCCAGCAAGGGGAGTAGCGCCCCCTCGGCCCCAGCTTGACCCATGCTTGCTTGCGACTTGCTTTGATCGCTGGTTGGACAGATGGTACGGCCCGACTTTTCTTGGTTTCCGTGGTTTTGTTTCTCTTGAGCGGTCTCTGTTTGCTTTTGCTTTGCTTTTCACCGGATGTCCGCGTTTCTTTCGATCACAGCTTTCTGATTCTTTTCCTACCTTTTTCGTTGTTTTTGCACCCGCAGGAACACAGCCGAGTTGGGCTAGTGTAAGGGGAGTGGCGTCCCCTCGGGTACCAGCCGGTTTTACTAGGCTAGGCGAGCCGACCCGTACCCCAGGACAACGGGATCCTGGAGGTTGAGCCCCCCACCGTGCGGAGCCAGTCGCGGTGGCTGGGCAACACGCCTCTTTGGCCCTGAGTTCTGTAAGGGCGGGACACTCAGTGGGGCGCCGCACTTGAGGAGCCATTCCCAGTCGTGACGCCGCCGGGGGTGGTGTCTGAGAGGTGTCGCCGGCGGGGTTCGGGCACTTGTGCTCGTCCTCCGTCGGTGGGACTGATCTGTCGCTGCCCCTGGCGGTGACTCGGCTAGGCGTCAAGGGAGGAGGCGGTATCCGACCGTGGGGGGTGGTGAGTCTCTCTCTCCCCCGCGGAAGGTGCCGCCAAGTCCCGTACAGTCAGCTCGGCCGTCCCAGGCCTTGTAGCGGCGCCGTTGCGGAGCGTCGGCGGCCGAGCTGGCGGAGACCAAGCACACTCCATGGATAACTCGACCAACCCCCCTTCCCCCACTCTTACCAATCCTTCGGCCTCGGCCGATCCTCGCCCGTTGGCCTCGGCCGACAGGCGAACGGTGCTTGAAAAAGGTCCACGATCTCCTAAGATCCTCATCTTCCGGAGCGCAGACAGGGAGCTGAGCTCTCTGTCGCCCTTCCAGCGGAAGGATGGCTGCGACCGGTTCGGTTCGATAGTTCGTTGTGACCGGATGCGTGATGGCGCGCTGGAGGTCGAGTTCAGGAAAAGCGAGGAGGCGGCGAAAGCATTGGACGCTACTCGCTTCGTGTTCTCCGAGGGACGGGCATCCGGCCGGAGGCTCGTTTCCATCCCGCTTACAGTGGAGCCCCACCGTTCTAAGAACTCCTCACGAGGGGTCATTAACTGTTTCGATTTGAGGGGAGTGAGCGACGAGGATATTGCGGACGGGCTCGCCGATTTCGGCGTGACAGCGGCTCGCCGCATCATGACGAAGAGAGGCACGGTCTCGACCAACAACATCATTCTGACATTTGACTCTACCGACTTGCCGAGTGAGATTCGCGTGGGCTACGTGAAGGTTCGCGTGCGGCCTTTCGTCCCAGCGCCCATGCGCTGCTTCCGCTGCCAACGTTTCGGCCACACAAAGGACAACTGCCGAGGAAGACCCACGTGCTCCAAGTGTGCTTCGCAGGACCACACTGACGAAACCTGTGACTCGGAGACCCCCCGATGCGTCAACTGCGGAGAGGGGCAGACGCCGCACTCCGCGTATGATAGGTCTTGCCCTGCATACGTCAAGGAGAAAGAGATCATGACCATCAAGGCTACCAGAAATCTGTCTTTCAAAGAGGCCCGGGAGGTGTACAACCAGAGTCACCCGAAGACCTCGTATGCCCAGAAGGTGAGAGTCACAAACTCTACCGATGCCTCCCAGATGAGCGTAGCACAGCTCGTGCAGCTTCTCAAACGATTCGGCCTCACCGTCGTAGCCACTGGTGACTCAGCGGACAACACGGCGCCTCGTGCGCCGCCGAGCAACACAGAGCAGGCTGCTCAAGAGTCAGTGTGGGGTCCACCCAGTCCCGCTCCAGCCGCGAACGGTAATGGAGACGATTGGACCGTCGTCCAGCGCCGACAGGGTGGTCGGCGCCCCCCGGCGCAGGGTAAGGCGCCACCCACCCCGCCCCGCCCCCGACCGTCTACGGCGGTGCAGGAGGCTCTGCGGCGGGGGGAGGAGGAGAGAAGGGCACGTGAGGCGAGGAGGGCTCGCCTCGTCCAGAAGGCCCTCGAGGCTAAGGAAGCCTCGTCTGCCGACTCCGCCTCCGGGAGTGCCAATGCGGCTGTCGCCGCTGACACCCCGGAGACACCTGAGGCGGGGACTCGGCCCATCATGGGTCCCCCGCCGCCTCCTCCACCTCCGCAGCGGCGGCCACCACCGCCGCTGCCAGAGACGCCTGTGTCGAGGACACAGGCCGCCGCCTCGACATCCCCGTCGGGGCGGCAACAGCCCTCCGCGGCTCCAGGGCGCCTCGCCAAGCGGCAGACGCCCCCGAGCTGGTCACCTTCGGAGGGCGACGCCCCCCGGTCGAAAAGGCCCCAGCCGGGCCCGAGCCATGCCCGATCTGCCTCTGCTGAAGGGAGGCTTCACCGAGAGGGCTCAGGGCACCCCCGTATCCGCTACGGGGGGAGCGCCTCCTCGGAGTTAGAGGACCTAGTCTAGTCTTTCAGTCTAGTCATTTCCTCTTTTATCCTTTTATCTTTTTCGCGCTATTGCGGTTTTTTACCAGGTGCATTTCTCTCGGTGCTTTTTACCTTTTTTGTGGTCAGTCAGGTATCTGTGTGCGCCTTTGCCTCATGTTATACGCGCCCTTTTTGCGCCTTTTTAACCACGCCTTTTATTCTACAGTGGAACTGTAGAGGCCTCCGGGCCAACTACCAGGACCTACAGTCTCTTATCCGTTGGCGCACACCCCTTGTTTTAGGTCTCCAGGAGACCAAGCTAGCGCCAAACGTTACCTTTGCCATCAAGGGCTACTCTGTTTTTAGAAGAGACCTGGACACCCCTACCATTGCCCATGGAGGTGTGCTTCTGGCGGTTCACCACAGCGTACCTGCTCGCCAGGTGCCGCTGCAGACTCCCCTGCAGGCGGTGGCCGCCAGAGTTGATTTCAACCACCGGGAACTGACAGTGTGCTCTTTATACCTACCACCAGGTATAGCGCTCCCGGTGGTTGAGCTGCATCGGCTTGTCGATGAGCTTCCACCTCCGGTCCTGGTAGTCGGCGATTTTAATGCCCATAGCCTGGCGTGGGGATGCGACACGACTGGCACTCGTGGTCGACTTTTAGAATCTTTTATCCGCGATGAGGCGCTGTGTATTTTAAATACAGGACAGCGCACCCATTTTACAACACCCTCCGGTCAAACATCGGCTCTGGACCTGAGCTTAGTCAGTCCGCGGCTAGCTCAGCTTCTTACCTGGTCCGTCCATGACGACCCACTCGGGAGCGACCACTTCCCAGTGTGGCTGGAGCACCAGGAGTCCCCAGTGTCAGGCAACCGTCCACCTAGGTGGAATGTTCGGAAGGCCGACTGGGGCGAATTCCAGGCCGCCGTAGAGGCCACGGTTTTATCCAGAGCCGACGCCTCTGTGATGTCTACAGATGATTTTACATGTTTACTCATTGACTCCGCAAACGGGTGCATACCCAAGACGTCGAGTCAGCCTCGTCGTCCTCCGGTCCCGTGGTGGACCAAGGAATGCGGAGATGCGATTCGTGCCAGGAAGCGCGCTTTTAGAAAGTTTGACCGGAGTAGTACTACTGAGAACCTCATCGCTTTTAAGAAAGCGCGGGCTTTTGCCCGTCGCGTTTTAAAAGAGGCAAAGGCTGTTTCATGGCGCACGTACGTGAGTTCCTTAAACCGTTTTACTCCTACGACCCAGATATGGGCACGCATGAAGCGCATTGAAGGCCGGTTCAGCTCTGTTCCGCTTCCGGTTTTAAGAGTGAACAACACGGACATATCCCACCCTTTACACGTCGCAGAGACGATAGGCCGTGCACTCTATCAGCGCTGCCGAGGAGAGCCGTCCTCACGACCTGCACCAGCCGCCGTGGACTTCAGCACAGCTGAAAATTCGATGTACAATGAGCCTTTCTCTATGGCTGAGCTCACGTCTGCCATCAGCTCGTTGCGCAGCGTCTCAGAAGGTCCGGATGCTGTCCACAACGACATGCTCCGTCATCTCCCAGCAGTTGCCCTCGAGGCGCTGCTAGCAACTTTCAATTCGCTTTGGGAGACTGGCACTTTCCCTGAGACCTGGCGGGAAGCCACTATCATTCCTATTTTGAAGGCTGGCAAGTCGGGACATGACCCTCTCCACTATCGGCCCATCTCTCTCACATCATCGCTTTCAAAGCTGATGGAGAAGATGGTCAATGTGCGTCTTAGCTGGTTTTTGGAACATCACGGTGTTTTTACAAACGCCCAGTGCGGTTTTAGAAAGCACCGCAGCCCTGTTGACCACATTTTAGCCCTTGACACCGAGATACGCACCTGTTTTACTGAAAAGAAGCACCTTGGAGCACTGTTCTTTGATATTGAGGCGGCCTATGATACAGTGTTACGACACAGAATACTTTCCAAAGTACACAAGTACGGCATACGCGGCCGGATGGGCCTCTTTATTAAGAACTTTTTATCGGGTCGTCGGTTCAAAGTCCGAGTTGGCAGTAGTCTTTCGAGCAGTTTTACTCAAGAGAACGGAGTTCCCCAGGGCGGGGTGCTTAGTGTGGCTCTCTTTGCAGTGGCGATTAATGACATCGCTGATGATCTGCCGGTCTCGATCGGTAGATCGCTCTTCGTGGATGATTTTGCCATTTGGTTTGCCGCTTCAAGCGCTCGGCATATGGCCAGACAGCTGCAGCTTGCAGTGACGCGGTTGGAGAGATGGAGTCGTGACAACGGTCTTCGTTTTTCAACAACGAAGACCGTCGCTATGCACTTTTGCCGCCGCCGCTGCGGCGACCTTCCCTTGGGAATCCAGCTCTATGGACAGGTGATTCCTACTCGTCCGGTGGCGAAGTTTCTTGGGATCTTTTTTGACAGTCGTTTAACGTATAAAGAACATTTTAGAACGCTTCGGGAACGATGTTTTAAATCCCTGAACGTTTTAAAATGTGTCGCCCGCACATCTTATGGTGCGGACCGCAGGACCCTTCTTCTTCTATATCGATCTATTGTACGATCGAAGCTAGATTACGCTTCTTTTGTCTACGATTCAGCGAGTGAATCTAGCAAGAGGGTCCTGGATACAGTCCATCATGCAGCACTCCGAGTAGCCACCGGAGCATTCCGCACCTCGCCCAGGAGCAGCATTCTTGCTGAGGCGCATGAACCGCCACTTTCACTCCGCCGTCAGATGTTGGGTATGCGGTACGCGCTGAAACTGCGCCAATTTCCTATGCACCCGACGTACCCATACGTTTTTTCACGGCATGCCACCCGATGTAACGGAAGGTTACGACCCTCGTTCGGAGTGCGCATGAAAGAACTGTTTTCAATAGCTGACATAGCATTGCGTAACGTTCGTCGTACCTGGGCTGCGCCCCCTCCACCGTGGAAAAGTGTCAGTCCACAGGTGGATCTTTCGCTTTCTGCAGTTCCAAAGGGCAAGTTGCTGCCTGCAGAGGCACGAGTCCGAGCCTTGGAACACCTTGCCTCTTACGATGGTTTTATTCCTGTATTCACAGACGGCTCTAAAACACCTGAGGGAGCGGGCTGTTCTTTCGTCGCTGGCGACGATACCCGTTCATTTTCGTTGCCATCTTTCGCCTCGGTGTTTTCATCGGAACTTGTTGCCATCGAGAAGGCTTTGTGTTTTATTGAGGTATCGGACGGACCTTTTTACTTGATTTTATCGGACTCCCTGAGCAGCCTGTTGGCCCTGCGGAGTTTTAATCCAGCCGACCCGATCGTTCAAGACATTTTAGCTCGGCTTCAGTCAGTAGAACAATCGGGTAAATCTGTTCAGTTCTGCTGGATTCCCAGTCACGTTGGCGTTCATGGCAATGAGCTGGCAGACGCGGCTGCAAGGCGTGCTGCTGCAGCACCCTGCACTCGTCGGTTGCCATTGCCGGCGCGTGATTTTTACCCTGCTGTACGATCTTTTATTCTAACGGAGTGGCAGGCAGAGTGGCGCCTGCGTGGAGCCAGGAAGCTCCGAGAGGTGAAGCCGACTCTGGAGCATTGGAGGTCTTGCTCGCAAGACAACAGGTCAAACGAAGTGATTTTATGCAGGCTCCGCATCGGTCATACGTATGCGACGCATGGCCACCTTCTCCGCGGAGATGAGCAGCCCGTTTGCGGCGGGTGCGCCGTGCCTCTCACCGTCGCCCACGTGCTTTTATCTTGTCGACGCTTGGAACCGGACCGGACTCGCTACCTGGGCCGCATCGCTCCGGATATCACCGTCCGCCACTTGCTGGGTGACGAGTCACCCTGGGTTTTATCTGGCAACATCTTTTCCTTTATCCGTTCAATCAAATTCCAAGTAATCTACTCGATCTGATACCAAACCAACTAGTCCATACGTCTATTCTAATCTAGTCCTTACGCCTAGTCAGCTGTCTTTTACGATACGCTTGGAGTATTTTACCCTTCCTTGCTCTTTTTAACCAGCTTTTAGGCTTTTTTAAGCCTTTTATTAAGTCGGTTTTCTCGTGACACACTTGCTTTACTTGTATATAGTTATGGGCGCAAAATGACCTTGTAGTCGGCGCGCCCTTAAGCCCCAATAAGCAAGCAGTCACTGACGAACCGCTGAAGGTACGCCGGCCTGTGGTGGTTTTTCACCGATGATAGCAGCACGCTGCTATTACACGTGTCAAATTGGGTTTCCATGGAGACGTCAACAAGCCCATTGCTCCAACACTACCTCAAGTGTGACGTCAGCTCGCGAAATGGGAATAGCAGCGCGCTGCTATCACCGGTGAAACACCACCTGTATTTACGCTCGTTGAGGTCACTGAAATACCGTTCGGACACCGGCCGGAAAACCCAACTCCCGCCCTTGCAGCATGGAAGAATGTTGCTGCCCTTTATTTGGTCGATCCACTAAGTTTACATTCACACGTCATTTATCGGATGACGTCCAGTTCTTCGTGTATTTATGCCATTAATAACATGACGTTATCATTTTCCTCCCACGTCACATTCCTTCATATGAATCGACGTCACCAGAAATAATCTTTTCTAAATTACCCCAATTTCAGAGCGGCGTCATTTCATCACTCGTGGCTCGTACGATCCCGCCTCCGTCTCCGCTCCGTCATATGCCCGGATGACGTCATCAAAACTACGCATCTGAATTCTGAATCAAACGAATGCGGCAAAGTTACTATCGCTAGATGGACTAAAAGTCAGCAACCTACACGAACCCTGGCTCTAAAACGTCCGCGATCTTTCCTATGTCAGCAGTCAGGTGACTTGACATCAAATTGATATGCCATTACGATAAGACATCAACCGAATGAGGTCACAAACTTGCAAACTTGTAGGCGTATGATACGCTCTAAAAACCCATCTGAGTTAATAAAATTGCCTGCAGTTAGCCTGTTCTGAACCCGAGGATCTGAGTTCACAAATTACGATGTTCTCGTGGTACGCATCGCAGTCTCTGTGTTATGCGGAACAGTATAACTTTAGGCGCTAACCACTAACACCATCTATGATCTAAGCAAATAACTTCAAGCTGCGTCGCAACTGAACGAAATGCAACCGCCTCGGAAGTTTTTTTTTTGTAGGGTAGTGATGATGTATTTTGCATGAACTACAGCCATGTAATCGGCCAGGCGAAATAGCGTGAAAGATCAGCAATGACGTAAAATAAATGAATTAACCCTCGCCCTGGGAGGGGGGGGGGTCGATGCGACCCCCCCCCCCTAAGGTTTTTCGAAGATAGCGTAAAAACGGCGGCGCGCAGCGCCGCCAAATTTGGCACAGCCTATGGGGCAACCTTTTTACATATGACCTGAAAATTTCAGGTCCGGGTGACCTTGGGTCAGGTCACCAGGTCAGAAAAACCGGTACAAGGTCATGGTCAAATTTCAATTTTCTTTTTGCACCTGTCCAACTCACAGTTTTGCACTGATTTCCTTCAAACTTTCAGGATGTCATAGGCGTAGGAACAGGGTGGGCCAGGTGGGCAAGTGCCCACCCACTTTTCGAGGTGGGGGGGCCAACCATGTGTTTTGGCCCACCCACTTTTTACTCGAGGCCCCTCGTCTCGATTTGAGAGGACGTCGTCACCTTCCAGAATAAACAAACTCGGTAAAAATAAGTTCCACGAATCCCCACGCACGGACTCCAAGGGGCCGTGATGGATCCAAGGAGGCCCTCTGTTCATACTTGTCAGTCGAAGCCCCTGAGACTGATGGCCTGAGAGGCCCTAGTGGATCTGAGGAGGCCCCAATATCCACACTGGTCTGGGGAGGCCCCTGACACTGGCGGTCTGGGAGGCCCCTCTATCCACACTAGTCAGAGGTCTGAGACTGGTGGTCTGGGAGGCCCATCCATCCACACTAGTCAGAATAGGCCCCTGACACTGGCGGTCTAGCCGAGGCCCCTACCCTCACTAGTCAGAGGGGGCCCCTCTATCCACAATAGTCAGAAGAGGCCCCTGAGACTGATGGTCTGGGAGGCCTATCCATCTACACTGTAGTCAGAGGAGGCCCCTGAGACTGATGGCCTGAGAGGCCCTTATAATTACACCAGGCAGAAGAGGCCCTTCTATTCATACTGGCCACAGGAGACCCCCAAAACTTTCGGTCTGGGAGGTCCCTCAATCCGGCACCAGTCAGAAGAGTCCCCTGAGACTGATGGCCTGGGAAGCCCTTATATTCACACTAGGCAGAGGAGGCCCCTGAGACTGATGGTATAAGAGGCCCTCATATTCACACCAGTCAGAAGAGGCCCCCGAGGCTGATAGCTGTGAGGCCCTTCTGCTCATATAACTGGCCACTGGAGGCCCCTGAAACCGGTGGTCTGGGAGGGCCCTCTATCCACACTAGTCAGAAGAGGCCCCTGAGACCGATGGTCTGAGAGGCTCTTATATTCATACTGGCCACAAGAGGCCCCTGAGACTGATAGTCAGAGAGGTCCACTCCTGATAAATCTGAGGGGGCCCTCGGCCTCTATCCACATTTACACTTTTCTAGGGAGGCCCCTGATGGTCTGAGAGGCCCTTTTATTTATACTGCCCACAGGAGCCCCCTGAGATTAATGGTCTGAGAGGCTCTTCTATTTATACTAACCAGAGGAGGCCCCTAGGATTGATGGTTTAACAGGCCCTTCTATTTATGCTAGCCAGAGGAGGCCCATGAGACTGATGGTCTGAGAGGCCCTTCTATTCAAACTAGGCAGATGAGGCCCCTGAGAAAGATAGTCCGAAGAGCCATGCGGCGGCAACTGGCCGTGGCCATATTTCGGCTCGATAGGGCCCCACAGAGCTCATGAGAGGCGAGAGCACCTCAAGGGCTCCTAAGTAGACACGCTTACCCTTATAAGGGTGCCACGCCGGCTTCTGAAGGCTCCTTGTAGGCATCTAAGGGCCCTTTCCGGCCTCTAACGGCTCCACCCGCCTGTGATGGCTCCACACCAGTGTTTATGAGCGCCACACAGCGGCGCCTTTCAGGGTCATAATAGTGTCTCTTAGGGCCCTATATCGGTGGCTCTGGGGGCCCCACACCGGCGCCTCTGTGGGCCACCACACCTTTGCATCTCAAGGCTCTATAGGTACATACATCTGAAGGACCCACCAGGGGCGGATCCAGAAAATCTCCAAGGGAGGGGCCATTAGAAACCAGGAGGCCCCCCCCATAATCCCACCTGTTGGAGGCCCCATCTTCCCACTTGTTGGGCCCCCCCAAAAAAAAACTGCGTCTATTGAGCTTATCTAGCTGTTCAGGCAACATCTCAACATCTGTGCAGGCTTGGAGGCCCTCTGTGCAGGTTAGGAGGCCCTGTAAAAGTGGTCATCTCTGTGAGTATAAGAGACCTCCAAGTTATGAAAAGCTTTACCAATCTTCTAACAAAGAAGTCTCCTCAGCTAGTCTTCTAAGAAATAACTAAGTGGGTAGGTTAAAAAAAAAAACTCATCGGATTTCGGCCACTTTATTTTCAGGAGGCCCCCTTTTCAGCTTTTTAACTTTTTAACTTTTTATTTTATTTTTGAAAAAAATCGGCCAAGGGGGGGGGGCATGGCCCCCATGGCCCCCCCCCCCTTGTATCCGCGCCTGGGACCCACACCGACACTTCTGAGGGCCCCTAACCAGTATCTCGGAGCTCTGAAGGCCTCACACCGGTGACTCTGAGGACTCACCGGCTCCTGAGAGCACCATATTGATGTCTAACGGCTCCACAAGGCCACTGAAGGCACCAGACAGGCTCTCACTGAGCTCTAATGGCCATGTACCGGCCTCTGAGGGATTTAAGCCAGCGCATTCATAGCTCCACACCAGCAATTGTAAGGGCTACACACTGAAGCATCTGAGGGTTCCACACCGGAGTCTCTAAGGGCCACATACCGGCATCTCTGAGGGCCCCATACCGGCGTCTCCGAGGGTCCACATCTGGCGGGCACCCATCAGCGACGGAAGGTCCCACACTGTCGACTCCGAGAGCCCCATCTGCGTCTGGGAGCACCATGCCGTCTCTACGAACCACAGCGGCTTCTCCGTACGAAAGATGGCGTCTGCATGCCAAAGGGGAGCGGTTCTGAGACAGTAGGGCACCTACGTGCAATAGAGGGGCGCCTATGAAGCCCATAGGGGCGCCTCAATGCGAAAGAGGGGCGCCTCTGAGGCCTACATATATGGGCGTCCACATGCAATAGAGGTCTGCACTGCAATTGATCAATGCCATGGGGGTGCATTCATAAGAAACAGGGGCGCCGGCATGGCAAAGAGAGGCGCCTTCAAGTGTCCATAAAAGAGAGACGCGCCTATGATAAGCGCACATCGTGACTGCCACTGTAAATGGGCTGCAAGGCCTGTAGTCGGCTATTACAAATACAAGAATACAAGAATACATTGTATGCGACAACGGGGCGACTGTGGCACATATAGGGGTGTCTCTGATGACTAGTACATAGGGCGCTTATATGCCAAAGAGGGCGCCTATGAAGCTAATGGGGGCACCTGGGAAACGAGGAAGACATTTGTGTAAGGGTTTTTAGGGGTCATGCGCCGCTTGCGGCAAATAGATTCTAAAAAAAAAATCGGAGGGGGAATAAGCTTTAAAAATGGTGCAGACTTTCCGCACTGCTCGCTTAAACGGTTACGCCCCTGGGTACATCTGCCGGATCTCAGAAGCTAGATTTGGAGGTCATACTTGAAAGCAGCCAGCAGGACGAGGCAAAAGTTGGAGGCCCCTGAAAATAGGAGGCCCCCTGGAAAAGGAGGCCCCTTGACAGGGTGGCCCACCCACTTTTCATGACGTTCCTACGCCCGTGCGAGGATGTGCTAAGTTCACCGAGTTGTATAACATATAGTTCGGGTTTTTTGAGGTCACTGACCTGAGGTCAGTTAGAGGCCATTACGTCGTAATGTTAAGCCTATGGGAAAATACTAAATTCGGAAAATACTGGAGATATCCGCTTCGTTCTATCACTTTTGTGCTTTGAAACCACAGTACTTAACAGCAGGTCACTTGGTGCTTCTTTGTTTGGTGTACTTATCCATGGGTCAGGTCAAATGAGGTCAACTTAGGTCAAATGACGTTTTTGCCAATAACTTGGCACATAATGACGCTAGAGCTTAAAAAATGGTATCTGTGTGTTCCTGGTGATCAGCCGAATCGAATGATATGCGATATGATGCAATTTGGTTAACTTTAACTTACTTTATTAATTTAAGTTTACTTAAAATTTTAAGAAAAACTTTGAGTACACTTCAGCAAGCTAAAAACTATGTCATTCGACGCGCCTTGACGTGCTGAGTTCACTGGTGCCTTTCTTTTTGCTCTATCTTAATTAGATCAAAAGTTATAAGCGAAAAACTTTTGACCTGTTTTTAGCGAAATTTTTACATTTATACCCCCCAAAACCCCCCTAAATATTGACCTAGAGCAACCAAATTTGCACAGGGGCGAGAACTCCAGGGGGCCCACCTACCTACCAAATTTGGTGTTTCTAGGTGCCATAGGAGCCAATCGCGAGGGGGGGGGTCGCATCGACCCCCCCCCCTGCCAGGCCGTGTTATGAAAAATGCCCTGCCAGGGCGAGGGTTAACCCGCGCCCGTATAGGGGGGTCGAACGGACCCCGCCCCTCTGTTTGTCGCGCATAACTCGCGTAAAAAGCGGCAGATCGCGACGAAAATTTCAATATTTTCGCGTCTATCAATTTTACACCTATCCTGAAAGTTTTTATGATCCTGACCCAAATGACCTTTGACCTATTACCTACTTTTCAAGACCATGTTTGGCCGGAATCGCGATTCGGCGTATGTCGGCTGGCATTAGCCGCGCGTTTGCAGTCTTTTCGGGGTTTCAAGCGTTCAAATATGTGTTATGATGTTGGTCCCATGCATTAGGATGGGTTTCAAGGTCACCTGAAGGTCAGGTCAGGTCATTGACCTTTGATAACCTCGGTTCACTTTTTCAAGTTTTACATATTTCTACTTTCTAGGCTAATTGTTGGAGCTGAATTCGAATTTAGCAACCATTTGAACATTTACAAAGTAGTTTTGGTGCCTTCGTAATATGTTACGAAGCTGTCAGAGGCGATTGACACCACTACGAATACTCGACAGGACCGCTACTGATTGACCTGACCTGACCTGACCCGACCTGGCCTAAATGCATGAAAACATTATCTGTGATCAAAACCGGCACGATATTCGTGATCAGCACCCCTAAAAACTTCATAGCAGTGGCACTTTACGACGTTCTAACAGGTCTCGATTTTCCCGACTTTCCCGACTTTATGATACGAAGTGTTTGATGTGAAGTGTGATGTGAAAGTGATATGTAGTGTTCGCTAGTGTTTTCTGGCAGGCGCGCGAGCTCGCGCCTCTCAGGGTGAGCACGGCGCGGTCCGAGCGGGTGCGCCGGGCCACTATACGGTATACACTATACATACAGTGTGTGAGGGCGAGTACCGAGAGTGAGAGTGTCGTTTTGTGGGCGGATCTGGGGCGCCGCGGCCGTGGCGCCGCCGGCCGGTCGCCGATGGGATGTCCTGCTAAATAAATCCTACATGGTGAAAAAACAGGGCCCGATTTTCCCAACTTTTGGGTCATTGACCTGACCTGGAAGGTCAACTAATAACCCAGTACCTTAACCCTCGCATGTGTGCGGCGTTTGCCAGCTTCTAATGTGTAGGGGGGGGGGTCGGTTGGACCCCCCCCTTGCCGTTTGGCCCCTGATCGAGCTAGAGCTTCGCGGAAAAAACGAGCGTGTTGCCCGTGACGAGAGGAAGCCGATGATACCCAATTTTAAGGTCCTAGGTCATTGGTTGACCTTCCAGGTCAGGTCAATGACCCAAAGTCGGGAAAATCGGGACCTGTTAGAAAGTCGTAAAGTGTGGCTGCTAAGGGGTTTTTCGGGGTGCTGATCACGAATATCGTGTTAGTTTTGATCACAGATGATGTCTTGACGCATTTAGACCAGGTCGGGTCAGGTCAGGTCAGGTCAACCAGTAGGCGTCGTGACGGGTATTCGTAGTACGTGTCAACCGCCTCTGACAGCTTCGTAACATGTTACGAAGTCACCAAAACTACTTCGTAAATGTTCAAATGGTTGCTAAATTCGAATTCAGCTCCAAAAACTAGCCTAGAAACATGTAAAACTCGAAAAAGGGACCCGAGGTCACCCGAGGTCACCAAAGGTCAATGACCTGACCTGACCTTCAGGTGACCTTGACACACACGGGAGTAACATCAAATCACATGTTTGAACGTTTGAAACCACGAAAAGCTTGCAAACACGCGGCTAGTGCGAGCCGACATACGCGAAATCACGATTCCGGCCAAACATGGTCTCGGAAAAGAGGTCACAGGTCAAAGGTCATTTGGGTCAGGGTCATGAAATTTTCAGGGTAGGTGTAAAATTGAACAATGCGAGGGTACTGAAAGTTTCGTTGCGATCGGCCGCTTTTTACGCGAGTTATTCGCGAAAAACCATGGGGGGGTCCATCCGACCCCCCCCCCCTACACATGCGAGGGTTAAAGTTGGGTATCATCAGCTTCCTCTTGTCACGGGCAGCAAGCGCGTTTTTTTTTCTGCGAGCCTCTAGCTCGATCAGGGGCCAAACGGCAAGGGGTCCAACGGACCCCCCCCTCCCCTAATACGTTCGAGGCTGGCAAAACACCAATACGGGCGAGGGCTAACACCCAAATAATGCAGTTGGCTTGTAGGTACCAGCCAAATAGTTTGCTTAAAAAATTGGTCTTGCTTACAGTATTACCTACCGATAGAGAATTCAAACGATGAACTAAGTGATAACTGACCAGTGGATGACTTTAAAAAGTCGAGAGGCTTGATGGCTTTGAGGAAAGCGTATCTGTGAAATTAATCTGAAGCACATCTGCGCAGCGTTGGCGTTGTGTAACGAGTGCGGACAAAGAAATGACAGAAAGTAATTAAGAAAGATTGATGTAACCCACTCACGATTGGCTCTCGGTTCGCCAATGATTCATGAAAACTAACATTCTTCTCTCGCCTGCAGAGGAAGCCAACAGTACTTTACAGATTTCTGGTCAATGGGCGCTGCACAAGAACATTGAATATGAATTCATGGCCTTGGTTTAGACGTTTCTATTTATTTTGCAACGTGACAACAGTAAAGGCAACTAGATGATCATTTATCCATCCTGGCGAGAAGAGCCAAATGAAAGCTGTACAAGATATCTTGGCTCGCTCCGCGTCGCTTTGGCCATAAAAAGATTCGGGAGAAAATTTGGGATGGAATGGTGTTTTTCCGGTGACGATCGGACGTCTAGAAGCTTTGATATTGGCGAAAAACTTGCTGAACTTGCAAAAGTACTTGGTACTTGCTTGGTACTTGCCAAAGTACTCGGTACTTACCAAAGTACTTGGTACTTGCTTGGTATTTGCCTAAGTACTCGGTATTTGCCTAAGTACTCGGTATTTGCCAAAGTACTTGGTACTTGCATAAGAGTATTTGCATAAGTACTTGGTACTTGCTTGGTACTTGTAAAAGTACTTGGTACTTGCTTGGTACTTGCGAAAGTACTTGGTACTTGCTTGGTACTTGTACTCGCCCCCCCCCCCCGTTCCCCCGACTCTACTCCCACACCTACCCCCTCGGGATAATTCCGGGTTCGTCGGGTAGGAAAACTTGCCACTCTACTCCCCCCCCCCCCCCCACAGAGCCATTTGGTATCGATCGGTGTTGATCCCGTGTCAATCGGTCGTCAATAAGCCGAGATATGCACGGCGAATTATTTCAATCGGCGTCGATCAGAATCTTCAGAACGGAGGGACCCACACTCATTTCTGGCCGTATCTCACTTTTCCGAGATGTACGTCAAACTACGTATTTAAAACTACATATTCTACAGCCGAATCTTCAAACTGGGGGTACCTCAGACCGTGGGAACGACTCGGCTCAGCACTGCCGCACGCGCATTCAGCGGCGGCTTGTCGATTTTTCGAGTGTTGGCTGCCGATCTCCCGAGAGCCGGCCACCTGTCAGCCGCCGCTCGGCTCTGTGTTAAGCATATGGGGACGGCGAATTTCTCCCGGAGGGAAGCACCTCGCTCACAAAAGCACGTGAATCAGCCGCATTCCTGGTCAACGTCTAATGCTGAAGAGATATGTCTGTACGCAGATATCTCGCAGGCCCTAACAGAAAAAGCTCGCTGCAAAAACTGAGCAATTCAAAAAACCCGAAATCCTACTCAAATGGATAATTAAACAAGATATCTTACGCTCGCTCCGCGTCGCTTTGGCAATAAAAAGATTAAGGAGAAAATTTGGGATCGAATGATGTTTTTCCGGTGACGATCGGACGTCTAGAAGCTTCGATATTGGCGAAAAACTTGCTGAACTTGCAAAAGTACTTGGTACTTGCTTGGTACTTGCCAAAGTACTCGGTACTTGCCAAAGTACTTGGTACTTGCTTGGTATTTGCATAAGTACTCGGTATTTGCCAAAGTACTTGGTACTTGCTTGGTATTTGCATAAGTACTTGGTACTTGCTTGGTACTTGCGAAAGTACTTGGTACTTGCACTCGCGCTCCCGTTCCCCCGACTCTACTCCCACCCCTACCCCCTCGGGATATTTCCGGGTTCGTCGGGTAGGACAACTTGCCACTCTATTCCCCCCCCCCACCCCCAGAGCCATTTGGTATCGATCGGTGTTTGTCCGGTGTCAATCGGTCGTCAATAAGCCGAGATATGCACGGCGAATTATTTCAATCGGCGCCGATCAGAATCTTCAGGACGGAGGTACCCACACTCATTCCTGGCCGTATCTCACTTTTCCGAGATCTACGTCAAACTACGTATTTAAAACTACATATTCTACAGCCGAATCTTCCAACTGGGGGTACCTCACTCACAATCGCACGTGAATTCAGCCGCATTCCATGTCACGCGCAATGCTGAAGAGATATGTCTGCACGCAGATATCTCGCAAGCCCTAAGAGAAAAAGCTCGCTGCAAAAACTCACCAATTCAAAAAACCCCAAATCCTACTCAAATGGATAATTAAACAAGATATCTTGGCTCGCTCCGCGTCGCTTTGGCCATAAAAAGATTCGGGAGAAAATTTGGGATCGAATGGTGTTTTTCCGGTGACGATCGGACGTCTAGAAGCTTCGATATTGGCGAAAAACTTGCTGAACTTGCAAAAGTACTTGGTACTTGCTTGGTACTTGTCAAAGTACTCGGTACTTGCCAAAGTACTTGGTACTTGCTTGGTATTTGCATAAGTACTCGGTATTTGCCAAAGTACTTAGTACTTGCTTGGTATTTGCATAAGTACTTGGTACTTGTAAAAGTACTTGGTACTTGCTTGGTACTTGCGAAAGTACTTGGTACTTGCACTCGTCCCCCCGTTCCCCCGACTCTACTCCCACCCCTACGCCCTCGGGATAATTCCGGGTTCGTCGGGTAGGAAAACTTACCACTCTATCCCCCCCCCCCCCCCCAGAGCCATTTGGTATCGATCGGTGTTTGTCCCGTGTCAATCGGTCGTCAATAAGCCGAGATATGCACGGCGAATTATTTCAATCGGCGCCGATCAGAATCTTCAGGACGGAGGTACCCACACTCATTCCTGGCCGTATCTCACTTTTCCGAGATCTACGTCAAACTACGTATTTAAAACTACATATTCTACAGCCGAATCTTCCAACTGGGGGTACCTCACTCACAATCGCACGTGAATTCAGCCGCATTCCATGTCACGCGCAATGCTGAAGAGATATGTCTGCACGCAGATATCTCGCAAGCCCTAAGAGAAAAAGCTCGCTGCAAAAACTGAGCAATTCAAAAAACCCGAAATCCTACTCAAATGGATAATTAAACAAGATATCTTGGCTCGCTCCGCGTCGCTTTGGCCATAAAAAGATTCGGGAGAAAATTTGGGATCGAATGGTGTTTTTCCGGTGACGATCGGACGTCTAGAAGCTTCGATATTGGCGAAAAACTTGCTGAACTTGCAAAAGTACTTGGTACTTGCCAAAGTACTCGATACTTGCCAAAGTACTTGGTACTTGCTTGGTATTTGCATAAGTACTCGGTATTTGCCAAAGTACTTGGTACTTGCTTGGTATTTGCATAAGTACTTGGTACTTGTAAAAGTACTTGGTACTTGCTTGGTACTTGCGAAAGTACTTGGTACTTGCTTGGTACTTGTACTCGCCCCCACCGTTCCCCCACTCTACTCCCACCCCTACGCCCTCGGGATAATTCCGGGTTCGTCGGGTAGGAAAACTTGCCACTCTATCCCCCCCCCCCCCAGTGCCATTTGGTATCGATTGGTGTTTGTCCCGTGTCAATCGGTCGTCAATAAGCCGAGATATGCACGGCGACTTATTTCATTCGGCGCCGATCAGAATCTTCAGGACGGAGGTACCCACACTCATTTCTGGCCGTATCTCACTTTTCCGAGATCTACGTCAAACTACGTATTTAAAACTACGTATTCTACAGCCGAATCTTCCAACTGGGGGTACCTCACTCACAATCGCACGTGAATTCAGCCGCATTCCATCTCACGCGCAATGTTGAAGAGATATGTGTTTCCGCGGGTATCTCGCAGGCCCTAAGAGGAAAAGCTCGCTGCAAAAACTGAGCACTTGAAAAAACCCGAAATCCTACTCAAATGAATAATTAAATGAGGATCTCTTCTGTGTCTATAATGGCATATATTTATGTATGATTTATGTCATAATAGCATAGATATTATAATAGACATCTAGACATGTTACTTATGCTTCCGCTTATTTCGACTCGTATAGACGTCATGCGCTCTCGTACTTATCGGACGCAAATAGCTGATATGACCGAAGAATGGTGCACTCGGTCCCAGCGGCCGCGGGTTTCGTTCCCGTGAGCGCCTCAAACCCTTGGGCAACTTTATAAAGGTTTTTTATTTTCAGCGTACATAACTTTGGACACCTGGTGATTGTGAAATTGTAGTTAAAGTCATTACTGAAAATATTGTGAAAGTCGCAATCAAATCATAACATACAAATAGGCCAGCGCTGATATTGTTTTGGGGATTTGTCGCTGCAGCAGATGCCTAGACATTCATATACCCTATATCGACACCTTTTTTTAAACCCCACATTTGTTCTCCGGTGAATTTCAGACAAGCTGGTTAGAGACCTTCAAAAAAGGTACAATCACTCGATTTTTCTCAAGTTTGTCTGTCTTGGCAGATAAAGCAATACCAGAACAGGCCTACGAACACACATATTTGATCAGGATCGGACGATTGGACAAGGCTTTTAAAAGGAGATCTTTCGTGCCTCCCGGAAATTCACGGGAGAGCAGATGTGGGGTTTAAAAAAAGGTGTCGATATTTTTGCAAAATTAAGGACATATTACATCGGGCGAATCACGCAGGAGCAGGCGCAGTGATTGACATATGAGATCTGTCATCCGTATGCGATCTACATGCAATTGGTCGTAATTGTTGCAAATATGTAATTACGATAACGCACAGAACTAATATACATCTGGAAATATGACAGAATAGGGAAGAAAGATGCATCCTCTTACAGCTAATGACAATCCTAAGAGAAGACACGCAAATGTGCGATGGTGAATGACATTATTGCTTAGTAATCAAGGTTATTCCTGGCACAAAGAGAGGAAACAGGGATTTCTGCGCACGTCTCGGATATCTGATAACGTCGTCAGCTACTCCCGCGCGGTGAAATATCCCCACACTGATTCAATTGTGACGTGTAATCAAAATCCGTCAATAATTCATATACGATGCCGTCGGTCTGTCGGCAGTAATATTAGAAATATTTGGTTAAAACAATACGATAACAAGACATCGATAGACGATACCTATACCTAACTTCTTATTAGCGACACCTTACGTCTACTTAGCACCGGAATAGCACGCTGGAGTGTTGACTTTGTAGGCCAACACCACTGTCATTGCCGTCACTAGTCTGATACCCATTCAGGGCCGCGGAAATCCACCTGGCTGAGTTCACACTCGGCGGCTCTCACGCCCAGCCTCCGACAGCCATCGATCCTCCCTGGGGCCATCCGCCGGGTTCAATCTCGACCGGGCGGGCGGCCGCAACCAGCGTCTCGTTCCGGGAACTCGGCGGCAGCTGCCAACGGCGCGCGTTCTCTTCAGCTCGCCAGTAAGCATTGCCGTTTAATGTTCCGCTGATTGGGGATTAGTGAAACGACGGACGACGGCGGCTGAGAAGATTTGCCTCCCGCCGAGCCGACGGCGGCGCAGTCAGCACTCAGCAGTCGCGGGGTTAAAGCGAAAACGTCCGCCGATATTGTATACATAATCACTCGCTTGGCCCGTTGCCGGCTGGACGGGCGTTCCAGGTGAACTCTGCCTCTGATATATCTGTATCAGTCACAGACCGATTCACTGAGCGCTGCTCTCCGCGTTCGCTCACCCTCTGACCGTCGCTGCGGCTCGTCCGACGACTCGCCATGTATCCTGTGAGCGGCGCTGCGGCCGCAGGTTCCGTCTTCCGTGCCGGTGCGGCGGAGATCCATCGGCGGCGCTGCCGATCCCGGATCGAAGCGCCACTCGAACGAATCCCCTTCAGGCGGTGCTGAGCCGCTCTCGGGCGCCGGTCGTCACGGACGGCGGCCGCCCAGTTCCGGGTCACCGGCAGGGTCCGCCCAGTCGCGCCCGGCTAAAAGAAACCGTCCTCGTCCGGACAGGCGAACCGGCCGAAGCCGGGGTGGGAGCCGCGCCGTCCCGACTGGTGCACCATGGTCGGCCCCAGCCGGGTGATCTTGTGCAGCGGCGCAAACAGGCCAAAGTTGGGCGGACAGTGGAAGTACCTGACGACCAGACGGAAGGAATCGCGTCAAAGAGGGGAACAAAGAGGGAAAATCATACTTGCATGTGTTCTTCAGACTAGACACACATGCAAGGATGATTGTGAATCAGACTGTGGGCTCCTGGTTCATCTATCACAAACATTGGTTAACATTATGTGTACCACTACCTACTTTTACCTTTATTGTTGGTGGTCACAAATCAATGAACATGCCTCTTCCCTTCATTATTCCCCTATGGCTTCGCAGGCCCGCTATGATTACAGATAAGCAGTAAGCACATATGTATATGAAAATATTACTCTGGATATCTCTATCAAGTGATTGATACATTTTAGATGCTGAAAATATGAGTGTATTTTTGGTGGAGAGCCAGGTCATAGACTCGTCCAACATGCACTGACAGCTGTATGAGACTGCTCGCCGTCTGGGATAGATATTCAGCTCGCTGAACAGCATCTATTGCAAAACTAAAATAGGACGTAAACATGACACACTCCCGTCTCTGAAAGAAGCCCAGTGAATGGCATAGGCGGCGGAACGGGGAGGGCACCGGGGCACCGTGCCCCCCTTTGATTTTTGCATTTTAACATTAGCCCTATGGGCGTTGCATGGAAAGAATGAGACCAAAAGTCGGTAGTGCTCCCCCTTAACCCTCGCCCGCACATGCCATTTTCCCATCCTAGAACGCACATGGGGGGGGGGTGGTTGCCACCCCCCCCCGCGCCATTTCGTTCCTGTTGGAGATAGAGCTTAGCAGTAAAGACCAAAAAGATTCTTTGGGAAGAGACGAATCCAATGATACCCAGTTTTACCTTCTCAGGTCAGTCATTGACCTTCCAGGTCAGGTCAAACTAAAAAATGTTGCTGTTTTGGGTCACCGTTGGATATCAAGTGCGCTGCTTAGCAAATACCGATGACGATGCTGTTTTCTGGTGCCAAGCCAGCTAGAACCTCTTTGTCACACTATCCGACCAGAATTTTGCTGCTGAGGTCATTTCAGGTCAAGTTAGGTCAAGGTCAATTATATGTGTTTGTATGTCTGTGTGTGTCTGTGTGTATACTGATGTGTGCACCGATTGTTTTTGGGTCCATATCACATGAAATCATGATCTGAGAAGCTTTTACCAAAAATGCAGTCAAAAAAAACTTCACAAAAAGTAAATTCAGCTTGCCTAAAACGCAATTATCTTAGATGACCTAGGTTGACCTTGACCCTGACCTTGACCCCTGTACATCGTCGAACAACATGTTCCATGATAGGTGGGAGGTAAGACTGGCAAAAAAGGCCGAAATCAGGGTGTCAAAAGCTCACAAGGCCCATGGCAAACGCAAGATGTTGAGAATTGGCCATTTGGGTCATGACATGACCTGAAAAACAAGGTCATATCTCCGAAACCAAAAATCACAGAAACTTGAAATTTTCAGTGGACATCAAGAAAGGATAGACGAGCAGCTATACGAAAAATCAGCCTTCTAGCTCTAAAAATGTTAGGTGCAGAGCAGAAAGACTGTCTGGGGGGGGGTGGCAACCACCCACCCCCCCCCCCCCCCCATGTGCGGGCGAGGGTTAATTGAAGGTGTTCCGCCGCTACTGGTGAATGGCGTTGAATGCTGCATACTGATACATTCAGCTTTGCATGTTTAGATTTCGACGTCTGCCTCGCTACTCAATGTGTCGTATGCAGATCGTGATGACTCCAGCGATATGTGTAGCGTGCACGTAAAGCAGGATGAATTTCGAAATACCCGTTGATTTACTGTAATCGTAGACCATTTCTGCCTAAAGCCAGGTAACTTTTTTCATAGAAAATGCACAGTATTGTACGAACCGAAATTATATCAATAATGTTTGCATGTTCACGGATGTCACGTTGATACCTACCCATCATCAAACTCCGCAAAAAGCAGTGATGTTTAAGACATTTTCTAGAGCAGCCATCCAATCGTGTAACAAGCCGCTGCATTGGTTTACTCGCAAAAGAAAAGGTATAGATAACAGTTTTGAATGTGACCTCGCATCCGCCAAAGGAGCTTTAATTACGTTTCGATATCTATTTTGATCTTCTCTTCCAACCGATCATGCAACGACTGGCCTCGTGCCATCTAACTCGATGGCCGCCCATATAAGTTTTGGGTTCGAGAGCGGTCTCCTTTCCAAAGTTGCCCAAGAATAGCGATTAGACGGTGTTGTTGGTTCGATGGAAGCGTCGATTTCAGGGCACCATTTAGAGCGCCACTAACAGATGCGTTCAGTCTGCTCCATCTATTGTGATGGATGTTTAACAAGGGAAGTTTCGGGGAAGCATTTACGAAAACCACACATCCTTGCCAATATAGCATTGTTTTGTCAATATGTTCATCTGATTCATCTCTTTCTTATCCAACTTCCGTAAACAATAACATACAAAGGCCCTGAGGCATTTGTGCGAATAAAGAGCGCTGTGTGCTTACTCGTGTTCCGTACAGCGCCGTCACACGGGACCAGCCTTGGCCGGCATTACTCAGATCCCTTTTCATCCCGGGACAGGCGATCCCAATCCCCTGTCACGCCCACACCCGCGGGGAACTGATGACTGGGCAGCGGCGGGGGGGGGGGGGGTCGGCCCCAGCTGGCCGGCCGGCCGGTCCGCGCGCGGTCCCGGAGGAGGCGCGGCCCTCCCAGCGGCCACCCGCGGCAGCCGCTTCCACACAATCAGCTGCGGTCCCGACCTCGGCGGCCGCCACTCACCGCACGCCGGCCACGGCGCCGTCGTTCCTGCCTCGCGGCTCGTCCAGCTCCACGCCGCCCCACATGCCCTCGGCGAACTCCGTGTGTCCCATGTAGCGGAGCAGGCCGACGCGGCGGCCGCCGGAGCCAGCCACGGCCACTCGGTCACCGCAGCGCAGTCCGCCCGGTACGTCCGTGTGGTGTAGCGGCACCCAGTGCACGGCCGGCGGCTGGCCAGACGTTCCTGCGGCGGGGGAGGGGGGAGGGTGAGAGGACGGTAAGGGGTGACAGTGGGGTCACAGCGGCACCCAGTGCACGGCCGGCGGCTGGCCAGACGTTTCTGCAGCGGGGAGGGGGGGAGGGTGAGAGGACGGTAAGGGGTGACAGTGGGGTCACAGCGGCACCCAGTGCACGGCCGGCGGCTGGCCAGACGTTCCTGCGGCGGGGAAAGGGGTGACATGAGGAGGGCAGGCCGTGTGTCCTGCCACTGCAGTGGACAGGTGTGTCACAACATTGGACAACCATCACTCAATGCTAGCGCGGAACAGGTGCGGGTCGACATGGGTCGGCAGATGTCCCCCAGAGAGGCCTACTGGCGAAGAGCATAGGGGTATTAGCATGATGGGGGCTTCAGCAATCACACGCACAAGGTTACAACCTAGCAGAAGCTGAACGCGAGGTTGAAACGCGTCTGTGCCTATTTGGCAGTGAATGCATTTTAAATACTTTACTGGAATGCTTACTGCTTACCTTATAAAGAAGAGTGTTTGATTTTTTCAAACAGCCTGCGTTCACTGGATATGCAAAAGAGTGAAATACCTATTACTTAGGCATTGCATTTATCATTTATCTCCACATACCTTTTTTCTAATCAAGCAACTTGTATTTTATATTTCCGTCCTGCTGAAGCTTATCAAATAGGGAATGCACAAAAAAAGGTCTTAAATATCATTGCATATCTGCGCCATATTTTCGCTAAATTTATAAAGCTCCTTCTTATGTCTCCGCGATTCATTGTAAGCCCAAAGAGCCGCGTTACAAGTTGCGTGAAAGCCAATGACGTCAATTTCATAGAAATAGGATACCAAAGCGAAACCTACAGTGTCAATCAAAATCACGGTAAAAACCTAGCCAAGGTGGCCAATGGAGAGAAAGCCAGCTTGCAAAGTATTTGAAACATTGAACGGGATTCATGAAATTAACAACAAACCCACCAAAAAAAAAGTTAGGTTTGAACTCTAAAAAAAAATCAGTATCCGTTTGATATTAGGAGAACAAAAAAGGCGTCCAATTGATAGATATCTGGGACGAAATTCCCGAGATAGCACCGTGCACTATCTACACACAGAAAAATATTGACACCGTTAGCGGTGTAATTGCACAGTACATATCTGAGCACTTGAGGAAAGTTAATTTAGTCCCTTCCCCGCTTAAATTACTCGCGCTTCCAAATGAACACCAGGAAGAAGGTAATAGAACACTGTTAGGAGGGTTGGGTGTTTTACTACATGCAGCAAAACACCCAACCCTCCTAACAGTGTTCTATTACCTTCTTCCTGGTGTTCATTTGGAAGCGCGAGTAATTTAAGCGGGGAAGGGACTAAATTAACTTTCCTCAAGTGCTCAGATATGTACTGTGCAATTACACCGCTAACGGTGTTAATATTTTTCTGTGTGTAGGCATGCAGGGGCTTACTGCTGCGACTCTGCATGGTTAACATGCAAGGGCGACAAGGAATGTGGAGTCTCTTTGATGAATTGGATTTTAAGCCAACATGCCAGTAATTGCATTATGATATTCTACCGTCTTAATCTCTGTCATTGTGATACAATGATTCAGACGTTAACTCAAAGCATGTTAGCTGGATCGCACAAAATATCCTGAAATGGCGGATGCGTGTCTTGACGAATTAATCAACCAGTAAAACGCCTTTTGGGCGAAGAACGAGCGAGCGAGATAGTGAGCCCTGCACGTGCGGAAGGGCGATAGGGTACTTCCAACGGGCTTGTGCATAGCACCTTTCTAACCGGTCGCTAGCGGTGTGCCAAATTTGAACGCAATCGGCCCAGCCGTTCCTGAGATCTGGAAGCGGCATTCTGCACGTGCGCACGTGCAAACGGGTCCAAAATGACTTTTGCACGGCACCCTACTAACTGGTTCCCAACCGTGTACCAAATTTGAGCGCAATCGGCCCAGCCGTTCTCGAGATCTGGAAACGCCCCCTGCACGTGCGCACGTGCAGTAACACCCTAACCGCAACACATGGGAATGCATTGCCTGGTGGGCGCCTATCTGTATGCCAAGTTTCAGCGAAATCGCCCCAGTAATTACCGAGTTACTGAAATGGGAACAAATTTGGCACCTCTTATTGTTGTATTTTGCACGTGCACTGGGGGTGAGCCACATGCATCGAGAGTATCCTATTTTGGGTAGAAGGGATGCTGCTACCCTACAAAAATTACCGCAAGTCAATCGCCCAAACGGCTGCTGAGATATGAGCCTCTCAAAATCACTACTTTTGCAAAACAGCTTGAACACCCTTGATTTTTCACGTGGCACGTGCGACGATGGTCACTGAGATGTATCAAAAGTAGTCAATTACGGGGTAGAAGGGATGGGGCTACCCAACAAAAAAGACCGCAGGCCAATCGGTCCAGCGGTTGCTGAGATATAAGCCTCTCAAAAGCGTTACAGGCCGGGCCGGGCCGGGCCGCTCATACTGAGATTTTTCCGTTATATTGAAAAGACTCACTTCGCTCGCTGCGCTCGCTCGCTCGTAATTAGACTGTATTTGCTAACGGGTCCGGACAACGAACAGCCCTGGCCTGGCCGTCTGGCCCGCAGTGCCGCTGACACTTTGTGGGTAAAATAGACAATAGACAGTTTATGTTTCTTCGCTTTGAGAGCACATAGTGAGCATTTTGTTTGTGGATTTTTTATGTTAATAAGGCCCAGATAAAGCGCATTCCATAGCCCTTTTACAGATCTTTCTGAGCTTTGTTCTCAGCTTTGACCTCAGGTCAACGGTTTAGCCTCCAGAGGGCAAAAACTGTAAAAATAGAAGTTTTCACGAAAATGATTTTTCGTCAATAACTTTTGACTCAAGAGAGCCATGACATTACTTTTGGCAGCATTGTGTTCCTCTTGTAGATACACGTCCAATGAACTATTTGTTGACCTTGAAAGGTCATTTTGAAAATTTGACCTCAGGTCAAGGTCATGACCTGACCAGAAAGGGTCATGTTGCATATCAGTCGATCCGTATCGTCGAGCTGAATACATCTGACGTGTTTTCATCGCTCTAGCACGTCTTTATCAAGAGTTATAGCAAAAAAAAACTACTGGTGACCGTTCAACACCTGAGATGACCTCAGGGGTCACAGGTGCATTTTTCCTATTCAGTGTGTCATGTTTACCCCTGAACCGATGTTTGAGAGGGCTTTGAACATCATTCGTCCAAAAGAGGCGCATTTCAATTTTCTCCCGTTGACTTATAATGGAGAGGTCGCAAAATTGACCTGACCTTAGGTCATCGATATCAAAATTCCAAGATACACATTTGTACATACTGTTACTCTTATCAATAGCTGAAAGTTTCAAGGCGATCGTTCAGTCGGCGTAGTTATGAAGAGGATTGAAACTTTTTCTGAGGTGAGGTCACTTGGCCTGACCTAGTGACCTGACCTTGAGAGCCCTGGGTCTGAAATTTTCACAACATGTGTGGAAATGATGCATAAACAGGTGTGCCAAAAACGGCGGCTCTCCTCGCCGCCGTGTTTGAGATATCTGCGAAAAACCACAGGGGGGTATTCAAACACCCCCGGCCCGGCGCGGGTTAACCCTCGCCGGCCGAGGGGGGGGCGGGTGCCGCCCCCCCATAGGGTTTTTTCGCGATAGCTCCGAACACGCTGGCGATAGAGAGCTGAAACTTGGCATACCTGACGTTTGATCCAAGCCGGATCTTTTGACACCAACCGCATTTTTGGGTCAGGTCAGGTCACTGACCTATGACGTCATAAGTGAACCTCTGCACGGTCTTCAGATGTCGCAACTTCGCAACGCCCTCACTGCCAGAGGAGATGTCACAGGGAAATGAAACTTGCAGGATCTAGTATCCATTATGAGTCCCACAACTTGTATATCTCGGATTTTTCCTAAAGGTCATATGAGGTCAGGTCATTTTCGTGACCTCACCATTATAAGTCAATGGGGAAAAATGAAAACTGCTATTCTGGCGCCGGGAACGATCTCCAACTATCTCAAGCACACAGAATCGTGATTTGATGCACTCCTTGCAAGGTTAGATGCGTCACTTTTGCAATGTTGACCTTGCGTGACGTCATTTATGACGTCATCAAGGTCATATTGGTTTTTCGTCCATAACTCTTGATCAAATTGAGCTAGCGAGTCGGGAAAGCCACCAATGGACTCAGGAAGGCCTGCCGAATCGAATGATATGCGACATGACCTCTTTCGACCAACTTCGTGACCTGGGGGTGCTGACCTGACCTTGACCTGAGGTCAACACCCCAAGTTGACCTGACCCGGACAAAAAGTATATCATTCGACGCGCCTGAGCGAGGCGAACACGATGCTGCCAAAATCGGCGCTCTGCGGCCGTTTTTTGCGAAGTTATTCACCAAAAACTGAACCGTACCTTGGAGCACTTGACCTGACCTCAGAGGTCACCGGTTGACCTAGGATCTTAAAATCGGGTACCAATCTCTGCGTCTCGTAACGGCGCACACGCTCGTTTTTTCCGCGATGCGCTAGCTCCACCAGGGGCGAAACGGCGAGGGGGGGGTCGTACCCGCCCCCCCCCCCTCGGCCGGCGCGTATGTAGAAAACCAATAGGTCCGGCGAGGGTTAAAGGAAATTCACTATTCACTGTGGACCACTTTCACGAAATTAGTTTTTTTTGCAATGGATTTAAGATTTTGTATGCTCAAAATGATCAGCAAGCAAAATGAAGCCTTTTAAAGGAAATATTATTTTATATATTTCAATATAGGAAGAACTATTCAGTTTTAAAAGAGAGAAATGGCCCCTGCAAGGCACACATTCCTCAGCAAGGCACTTTTTTCGGGACGAGAAATGGAATATCTTTGCCAAGGGTGATCGTTGGGCCGTAAAAGCTCCTGATTTGTGCTTGTCTTAGCCCAAGCTGCGGAACTGCTATTCCAGTTCAAAACCCCATGTTAAAAGTGAACTATTTCCTTTAAGTGCCAGCAGTTCAAATTTAGGATAAAATAGGAACAGGCACATAACTCACCACACTAAAATAGAATAAGGCTGCGGGCAAAAAAACGTGTGTATCGAATGGCTTTTTATAATTTGTTAGACTTAGGCATTAAGCATTAACAGTTTAAACGCACAATACACGTTTATATTAAATGAATATCAAAAATGAGTATCCGAAAAAGATATTTAATTGGAAATTAATGTACTTAATTTTCATGTAATAACCAAAAGAGGAAAGGGCAAAATTTAGGCACACCATAGCTAATGTCAATGACCTGAAAATATCCCCAGAACACAAACAAATGTTCGGTGTAGTTTAGGTCAAATAACTTGTTCTTACGGAAATCTCGATATTCAGAGTCCATCTGTCCCGTTCTGTACCGTTTGCCGTTCTCTCTCATTATCCGAAATGACGGTATTTGGTGAGACTACGGTAATGTGCTGTAGGGGAATGGGTAGATTTGCCATCTATGAGATGGACAGGAATGGCTTATTGCAGCAGATGACGGCAGACGAAAATAAACACGTAATCCGATGCGTTCGATGCATGTGGTCCAATAGATAGAATTAATCCACGCAAAATTAGTGCACCAATGGTTGTACTGTATGTACATGCTGATAGAAATTGGGTCTAGAGCCGCCCGTGTGCCGGGCTGACGACTTTATATCTCACTGAGGACAGTAGCCGCGTTTACATAGGGCTAGTTGCCAGATAGTGGAATTTCCACTAACAGAGGGTTCACGAGAAATACGCCATGGCCAATATCCTGGACGCAATTCGGTGTGCAGACGAAAATATGCATGTGAGTGCTAGAAATTCGTAAATTACATTATTTCATTGACTTTTTTTGTTAAAAACACGTGATGACAAGCTCAGCAAATCTATTCATGGTGGCTTACGTGGCAAATTGGCTTTCCTTTGTGGGATAATGCCATTTTCATTAGCTCTACTTTGATTAGCGTATGACAGGTGTTCGTGGAAAATAAGCAATTTTACCTATTTCCTTCATCAGTTTGGCAGCTGAAACAGCTACCAATTCACTTCCACTATGACAGTTTCCAGTAACATATGCTACTGATTGGCTAATATTAGCCAATCAGATCTCTGGAGTTCCCCGCAGTGCGTTACAACTATGACGCGGCAAAGACATATTTGGACATATCATTTCTATATTGATATGCCTATCTACACTGCATTGGCCTTGCGTGGATGTCATCAAGTGAAATATTTTGGCCTAAGGTCAGTGAGACGCTAGTCGCTACTCTTCTATACGCTATGCCCTTTTTCAATATGAATACGGTGTCGTGTTCTGACTGCAGACACCTGGTAAGTTTGTGCAGGTCTCACGTAAATAGGGTGTGGGGCGAGAGCGCTCTTTTGCTTTTCGATCCAGCAGGCAAGGATTTTTTTTAAGGGAGTATAAGTTGAAGTCACAAATTTATTTAAGAGTTAGTACAGTTGTTTTGGTTCAAAAGTTGGTACATTTGCCTTGTCAAGGGTATGGAACCTCAATATATTGCTAAGCCATATTTTCAGGATGTTAGAGATAGGTATGTTGATGTTTGGAAAACCAGTCGGGGAAACTATGGCAAAATCTGCTATTTTTAGCAGTCTGCTATTTTTGACAGAAATCTGCCAAAAATGGGTACGCGTGTGATGTCATCGTACCCAAATATAGCAGGTTTGGGTACGGCCCCATACAAAAGCAGAACTACACCCTAATTGAAGCAAATGCGCATCAAACGCCTGGCAGATTCATGATGAGAATAGTGCTGAGAGTGATCTCTGCTATTTTTGTTCAGATCCGACTGTTTTCAAATTCATTATTTGAAAATAGTTGGATCTGAATAAAAATATCAGAGGACATTCTCAGCACTATTCTAATCATGAATCTGCCAGGCATTTGATGCGCATTTGCTTCAATTAGGGTGCAGATATGCTTTTGTATGGGGCAGTACCCAAATCTGCTATATTTGGGTATGATGATGCGTACCCATTTTTGGCAGATTTCTGTTAAAAATAGCAGACTGCTAAAAATAGCAGATTTTACCATAGTTTCCCCGACTGAAAAGATATGTTTTGATGATGTCGAGAAATCCAGCAAGGACTTTCCTCTCTATAAATCAGTTGCTCGCCAAAGTTTGATGATTTTAAGTTGTGCATGAAGTAATGAGAAAAGGTAATACAAAAATATGAACAAGAAAATTTTGCCATATGGGCAATCATGATTTTCTTTCTTTGATTGAGGCAAGGTTTGCGACTGAACCATAATGTGCATTGACTGATCCTAGTACCCACAAAACCAACTGCATGCTGAATGGATGAATTCTTCCTGGGTGGCTGCATTAGTTGTATTTTTTTTTTTTTGCAATTCACCACACTCCTCTGCATCTTGTAGGTATGGGAGTCATTTCAGGATTAAAATTAATATATCTTGTTTATGGGACTCCTCATGCGTATGGTTATGGCTGCTGGCAGGCTGTAGCCAGCCTTTGTCAGTGAAGGAATTGGCTATGCATGGTTTTGTGCGTACATTTAATTTCAGACCAAATTCTGATCTAGCCCAGTATGTGCGCTCAGAATGTAGAGGGCATGCCAACATGCTCCTCTCAGCAGGGGCTACGTCCTTGTGAACACTTCCATTCAGAAGATTCAGATTAAATTGATAACATAAATCCTTGGCTAGGTTGGCTGTCGGGGTGCTAAGGCTTAAAATATGCATAGACTGTAATCGCTACGCCCCGTGTAGGTTGTCCATGAAGGTAATACAATACAATACAATACAATACAATGCGCTAATGTCAGGTGTTAGCTCAAACTACAGAGCTGCCATTCCAGCTGTTGTAAACCCCATAATAAAAGTGGTATTTCTCCTGCCGAATTCTCCCCAGTGACAGCTGATCCTCCCCAGCTGCATCTGGTCCTCCCCAAAGACAGCTGACACTCACTGGTGGGAGATGACCTTGCCTGGTGGCTGGTGGCAGTGAACCCTTCCCAGTGATAGCTGACCTTCCCCGGTGGGAGGTCACAGGTAACCCCTCCGACGGGTCACCCTCCTGGTTCTGAGCCCCGGCGTTACTGCCTCCTGACACCAGCGAATCCACATTGACAGACTTTTCTGGCGGCAGCAGCGGAGATATCGTTGCTCCGTCTGCGGCGTGGGTGGCCAGCCGGGCGGTGGACTCTGTGGAGCCGGCCGCGCTGTGGGCGCTCACCAACAGCTGGTAGACGATGGCCGACAGCAGACTGCACAACTCGGCCACGTCCAGGTCGGCCGGGAACGGGCCCTAGCAACGGGCCCTCGCGCCGCCAGCGCGCGCCGCCGGCCAGCCACAGGCGCGCCTCGAACCGGCGGACGGAGCACTCAGCCGGCCAGTCGTGCAGCCGGACTAGGATGCAGCTGGCGTTGGCCGAGAGCGCGCCCGCCTTTAGCAAAGGCCCGCCGCCGCCTCTCGAAACGGCGCTGCTTGTTACTGGCCTGTTTGCGCTGGTAGACCAAGTAACGCAGGATGAGCTCGCGCGGCTCCCTCGGGGTCAGCCACGACACCAGCATGGACGTTGTCGACAGCAAGACCAGCTTTACGTCGGCCGGCGGGCCGGCACGTCTATGTGCGTCAGGCAGGAGACGGGCGCCGAGTCGGGTCCACAGCCGGCCGCCGTGAAGGCCGCCACCAGGGCCGTGTACGTGGTGAATGGTGCAAGTCCCGTCAGCACCAACTGATTGCCAGTCGAACCGTCCTCCTGCACGTGCACTGGGTACTCTGCTGGCAGCGCCATGCACCGCCAGGTGACCCGATACTTGGTGGCCCGGCCGCCGGCCTCCTTGTTCGTCAGCTGAGACCGATGGAGGAGGGTGACACGGTCCGGCAGGTCAGCTGACACGGCGCCACCTCCGGCACTCCCTCCTCTGTGGTGGCGGTGACGGGCGAGCCGGCAGGACACTGGTCGGCTCGGTTACAGGCGCTCATCGTGACTGAGTATGCCGTGTTGGGCCGCAGGTGTTTAAGGAGCAGCACCAGCTCCGGTCGGCGGACAGACCTGGTCAGGGTGATCTGGTCGGCCAGCCGGACGTAGGTGATCCGTCCGTGGGTCAGCGACTGCGGCGGTGGCGGGCTCCACGTCAACCGCAGTGTGCGCGGCCCGGCAGGTTGGAGCCGGGCGCCGAGCGGCGGCCCGCCGGGCGGCTCTGGCTCGGTGTGCACCCTCAGCGCGCCGCTGGGCTCGCTGCTGACGTGCCGATTCACGGCGAACACGTGCAGCCGGTACGAGGCGCTGGGCTGGAGGCCGGCCACCAGCGCGCTCCGCTGCCGGGCCAACACTGTCTCATTGACTCCCAGCTGCCAGACCCGGCCGGCGGCTCGGCGACGCACTGCACCACGTAGTGCGTTGCCGTCGTACCTGGGCGGACAGGCCACCAGCACGGATCGCGCCGATCGGAGGGCGGCTCCGGCCGCTCCGTCACTGTCACGTGCCGCGTGGTGTTGTCCTCGCCGTGACTGTTGCGTACGTGTAGGTACCGCCGTCGGCCCGTCGCGCCGCCGTCAGTGTCAGTTGGGAGGAGCCGTCTGCAGCCGTTACCTGCACAGTGACGTCTCCGTCCGCTGGGGTCACCGGAGCTCGGTCGGGGTCGCCAGCAGGTGGCTGCGCCGGTACCAGCTCAGCTGCAGCGGCCGGTCACCGGACGGCACCAGGCACCACCGAGACGGCTCTCTGACGCTGCTGGAAACGGGCCGGCACGGTAACGCTGTGCGGCGCGGCGCGCCGCAGCGGCTCGTCCACGCCTTTGTCGGCGCTGTAGCCGTATTCTCTGCCGCCGATCTCGGCGATCGTCGGCGGCGACAGGCAGCCGTCGGCGCCGCCCGACGGAGGGTGAGCCGCCCGTCGGCGGAGCCCCGGAGCGCGGCGACTGAACTGCAAGTCCAGTCCATGAAACAATGGGCGGTGGCTGATCGGCCGCCAAACAGTTGAAGTCACGACGCTGCCGCCCAGTGCCACTTCCCTGTCCGCCATCTGGTGAAGCCAGCGCGGTGGCACTCTGACGCGGAGCTCGGCCCAGCGGCGGCTGACGGCCGCCGCGTTGGCCGCAGCTTGGTCGGCTCGCACGCGCTGGAACACCAGGCTACTGTAGAACTCTGCGCCGACCGTCTCCAGGCGGTGGACGGCCAGCGAATGGTTGCCGCGCGGCCAGCTGAAGGTGATGGGCAGATCGCCGAAGGTCGCCAGACACGAGACCTACGTCCGGTCGCCCACCTTCAGAGACGCCGGTAAGCTGAACGGCGCGATCCGCGGTGGCTCGATCACGCTGACGTCGACGAGTCCGGTGGCAGTGCGCCCGTCGCTGCCGGTGGCTCGGCAGCTGTAGAGGCCGGCGGCGCGGCCGCCAGCCGGCCGTTGGGCAGCACGCGGTGCGCCGCTGCCGCCACCGGCCAGCCAGCACGCCGCCACATGTGTCCCGACAGCGAGTAACCACCGACACCGTACGTATGGAGTCCTCGGCCCTGCCGGCTGAGCTTTCCGCCACACCCTGGTAGAGTCCACCGTCCTCCCGGGACACCTGCTGAATCGTCAGCTGACTAGTGACGTCCTTAACTGCCTGTCCTGGACCTGGAACCTGCCGCCCAGCTGGTCGGCGCTGACGCCGTCCCTCGTCCAGGTGACGCGGTGGCCGCACAGGTGAATGTGACCGCAGTGTCCACCACCGGCTGCACCGGCTGCTGAACCAGCGACAACAGCAGCCGAGCCGGCAACGCTCCGATCCTGACCTGGGCGGTGGCGAGGTCATCGGTCACGTGACACTGGTACACTCGGGGGCAGATTGATGTTCCACCACTCCCCACCCATCGGGTTCCCATGGCTCAGCACTGGCTGCTGCCAGTGTTGCCTGCCCTCAGCACTGATCAGCACTGCCTGCCAGTGCCAGTGCTGCCACTGGCAGCAGCCAGTGCTGAGCCATGGGAGCCCGATAGGTAGGGAGTGGTGGAACATCACTCTGCCCCCGAGTGTACATGCCGGCCACGGAGCGGTTGCCGCCGGTCAGCTGCAGAGCCGGCCGGCTGGCGGCGGCGGGCAGACGGCGGCCGTCCTTGAACCAGACGATGTCGCCGGCTGCCAGGGGCGGCGTCACGTGACAGGTTAGCTGAGCGGGCTGTCTGGTGGTCACCAGCAGCTGACTGGGCTCGATGACAGCGCGGCGTGTCACTGTCACCTCCAGTCGCGTGTTCCGCGCCGCGCTGCCCACCTCCGAGCTCGGCGATCTCGGCATACGCCCGCGTCCCCTGACCTGACCCGGCGCACCACCAGCTGCTGGCCACTGACCTCGACATGACCAGAGTGGAGCAGCGGCGTCAGCTCAGCGCCGCGCACCTCGAGCCACTGGACTATCGGCGGATGGCCCGTGACGAGGCAGTAGAGCTTGGCGTCGGCGCCCTCGGCGACTGTGACGACTCCCGTCTTTAAATGTACCGCCGTATCGGTGCGGTGGATTTATCAAGCCCGACTGAGGAAAGGCTGCTTGATTTGAGAGTAGCCGGACCAGGTGACCTGGGGATGGATAAAGGCTCACTTTGGTTCAGTGACTCAAATTTTAGCAGCCTTTCGTCGATCGGGCTTGATGGATCCACCGCACCGATGCGCGGTGCTTGGGATGTACAGTACATTAGCAGAAAGCGTGTAGATACTATTGAGCAGCCTGAACGCCCTAAAGAGACCCCCCACCTTCAAAAGTTAATGAATTGGCATACAAGTGCTGTTTAATGGATCAGAGTGATCAAAAAAGGAATGTCTACTGGTGTACATTAATTTCAATTGAAAGATATTCACCGTTTTTTCAGATATTACACTTTTTATTATTTCCCGTGGCCTACACTGTTCATTCGTAGTCATTGGAAAGCAGTTATTTGGTATTTTAAAAATGTGACCGATGTTGAGCGCAGAACAGCATATACCACCACTGCTTCTCGAAGATGTTAATGCAAAACTATAGTCATTTTAAAGAAGATAGTATATAATTTCACGAGACTGCTGCCAAAAATTCCCCCAATAATAATAACCAGTAATTACTACTATGGTATACGCATGAAGGTAACTATTTTGCAACTGTGTCAAAGCACAAAAGAACAGCATTCTGACAGCTCACTGTGTTATGCTGAAGTGGCAAGTTGGATTAAACTTGGTCGGGGTTGAACTTTGATTTTAATTGCTAATTGTTTTGTCATTTCAGAGTGTTAATGGAAACAGACGACGCTGAGCTGGGGCCGGACGCAGCAGGCGACGGACGCTGTGGTGCGCTGGGCTCCTGGTTTCCTGGTTTCACCCGCTGGTAGCGGGTGAAATACGCAGCTGCTCGTCGTCTCCTAGAGCGCCGCGGACGCCGTGGACTGCCCCATCAAAGTCGACGGAAAATCGGTTCCAGCAGCCGACCGTCTCAAACTACTCGGAGCCACCCCCTCAACCGGCTCCTCACTTCGGGGCCCATTGTCGCAGTCTCCGCTCCCGAGTGCGCCCCGGATCCAGCAGCTTCGCAAGCTGACAGCGCCGGGCTGGGGACTAGAGGAACGACAGCTCTGCGCTGTAGCGTCTGGATACGTCCGTGGAGTGCTGGTGCACGCGGCCGCCACCTGGCTCCCGGTGACGCCACAATCCCACGTGGAACTCCTCCAGAGGGAGATGCGGGCGGTGACCCGTATATCACCGGCTGCCCCTTGTTTATCCCAGCCCACGCAGAAGTCCGGACTGACGCACTGACGCACGGTGAAGTCCGGACTGATGCCGGTGCCCGCTGGCCGCCCGGCGAGACGTGCTGGTAGCGAAGCTCTTCGCCAAGGCGCACGCGCTCCCCGAGGGCAAGCCCTCAGGACTATCGCGGAAGATGCCCAGCCGACTGAAATCGGTGACGGGCTGGCGTGGGGTGGGGCACGAAACCTGGCGAGCGGCTGGCATCGCCCTGCGGCTCGATCCTCTGGTTGCATGCCAGCGCGCCGCCGTGGGAGGTGGTCGCCTTCCCAGACTTCACCTTCAGGCTGGACATCGGGACACTGCAGCGCGACGCCTCGGCTGATGAACTACACCTGGCGGCACAGCGACACTTGGCCACCCTCCCCAGCAAGCCATCAGGGTATGAACTGACGCATCGGCGGAAGCGGTAGTCCGCAGCGGAGAAGCCTTCGTGGAGTGTACACGGGTGTGGGAAATGAATGTTAAGTGTATCCAAATTGAAGGCACTGCTCTCGAATGATATAAATATACTGAACAGCTTTGGATTGTTGGTATTCCAAATGTTTACTTTCAGGACGAGTACTCCTTGTCATTCGGTCGTCAACTCCTCCCTCCGACCCCGGCTAAGCGCAGGCACGTATAACCTAGAATTTGGCCGAGGGGGGGAGCGGAGGAATCCCGTAGAGAGAGCCTCCTACCTACAGAGGGCCCTCTACCCGAGGAGTCAGAGGGGCCCTAGTGGTCAGACACAGACACTAGCGGCTATTCACAGGAGGCCCCATGTAGTAAATTGAAGGACCCTACTATGGACGTCAAACCCCTTGAGGCCCCACTTTTTTGCGATAATTTTTAAATGCGTCAACTCTCGTTGACAATATTCTGGCAATGTGTGTTTTAGAACCTGCCGAAACTTTTATTACTAAGGTATTTTGACGCCAAACGATTATGAAAGGTACTTCTCATTCACTCGTAATGTTAAATTTCACGGAACGAATCTGCTGTTTGGGTAGAGGCTACGCGCTCATGGGGCGGAGCCACGCAATGACGTCAGCGCTAAGCTCCGCCCTACCCCTCCGGCGCTCCTTGCCCGGCGACCGGTCACTCGCGTCTCTCGCTCCATTCAGGCTTGATGGTGGGTGGTAGCTGGTAGCGGTAGCGGGCGCTGGTAGATGGCATTTAGAGCAGATGGCGCTGGTGGCGGGGCTCGAGTGTGGCCGAGCGCAAGCCTCTGCCCGGGCCTGAATTGACCTTAGCATTACGAGTGAATGAGAAGTACCTTCCATAATCGTTTGGCGTCAAAATACCTTAGTAATAAAAGTTTCGGCAGGTTCTGAAACATACATTGCCAGAATATTGTCAACGAAAGTTGACGCATTTAAAAATTACGTACCGGGACGGCTGGGACCACTTCTGCGCCTGCCATCTATCGGGCAGTGTTTGGAACTACAGCGGGCGCCGGCCGGCCGCGCCGCGCGGCGCCGTTACCGGGCTATGGAGGCGAATGCAGTGGTGTAGAACCAGACGAATTTTACGCTTGTAAAGCAAAAAACGAAAAATGTACACTCACCACAGTGTTCAGCAAAGTACTGGGAACAATATGGATATAATTTAAAGCTAGTACGATGCAAACTGTTGGTTCCCTAGAGCAGTATTTACATACTTGTAGGAGATAGGACTTTAACATTACGGGAGCTTCTAAACTGCGCTCGCAAAGTACTTGATTGTAAATATTTTCATTTAGAGGCAAAAATCTAAAAATGTACAGTCAGAGCGTTGTTCCCAATGCTTCTAGGTACACAATGAGCATAAATTTAGCTCGAAATGTCATCACACATTGGTTCCCAGTCCAGTTTAAAACGACACTTTGTGCCGCAGAGCCTATCTCTTCCAATGGATGGCGGCTGGGTGGCGGTTGTAGTGGTGGACAAGACAATTCTTGAGTGAAATGAAATCATTTGCTTTCAAAGAAGAATTTTGAAGAACTTGTAATAATTGACAAATGATCGTTAATTACAGTGTATAATTTCAAGTTCATGGCAAATGAAAATATTTTAAACAATGCTAGTGAACCCCAATACCGCCGCGCGAGAAAGCAAGTACTCGACGCACGGTCTACCCGCCACTTCTGAAAATGGTCCGCGGCCGGCCGGCCGCGTCCCGACACGATCGCAAAAAAGTGGGGTCTCAAGGGGTTTGACGTTCATAGTAGGTGGCAGGCGAGTCGGAGAGCCTTGATTGTCCTGACGTGATTTTTGGGGGGGATTCCCATGAATTTCGTTCGTCTCCGACGTGATTTTGGCCAACGTGGGCCTTCTACCAGCATGGGTCTTGAAACCCCCTAGGGGGAGGCGCACCTCGTCCGTCCCCCCTTGGGTACGTCCCCGGTCGGTCCAGCGGCTCCACACGCGCCTACCGAAACACAAGAAACTCTTGCCATTATGTTTGCTTCTGACGCAATCATGACAGAATTACGCTCTTTTGATATGCATGCTGCCATTGCTTTGGAGTCGGTCTTTTCAATTTCTGCGTTTTTTGGATCGGCTCCACTCTCCAGACAGTCGGCTCAGCCTGATCGACCAGAGCAATGCGACACCTATACCAACTTGATACCAACCTACTTGGCGGGGTGGTCAATTCATGAAGTGCGAATGCGAAACATGGCAATAGATGGCGGAACGAACAGCATGGGGATTGGGGAAGACTGGGACAGGCATTGAGGAATGAAATCCGTCACTTCCCAGATTTCGAACTCATCCTTAGAGTGCATTACTTTTATGTGCTTGCGTTCGGTCTTGGGATTTCTCAGCAGATGTCGCCAACAGTAGAGAAATTGATCTAGAATGTCTCGTTATCGGAAAAGTATGGTAGCTATACGCCAAATGGTTTTTGCGTTTAGCTACCATATTACTTCCGATATGACTGTTGACATTACTGCCGATATGACCGAGCAGTGCATTGGCAATATGCCAAGGGCAGTAACATGCCGTCAGTCACGTCTAGAGGTGGCAAAAGATGAAAATTTTGGGAACCAGACTCGAACCAGACCCGGCTGGACATTTCTGGAACCAGTCAGACCCGGTCTTAGTTGGAATCGGAACCAGTTGGACCCGTTCCCCAAAAGTCAATTAATACAAACTACTTGTAGGTATCATTAGTTGCATCAAGTAAAACAGCCTATTTCCCACTGGGAATACTCACGAGCTATTGTGTGCAAAGAAACATTCACTTCATTCACTTAATATTTTGCAATAATCATGTAGTGTGCAATATGTATAGTTTATGGAAGGACCCGGTTGGACCCGTCAGAAAAGTTCCAGGAACCGGTCTGGACCCATATGGGTCCAGACTGGTTCTTGGGACCGGGTCCTCGGGTCCACATTTTGCCACCTCTAGTCACGTCAGTCATCGGCCTTGGCTATCTGTAAGAATCTTGGCAGGAATCTTGGCCTTTTCTTGGACCCATAGCCTCGGCCTTCGACCAATCATATCGCCGAATTCGCAGGCAGTGAGAGACAAATGCGGCGTGCCGAAGACATATTGGGTGTCTCAAAATCACTGAGAACTCTATAGTCTATAGCTCAAAATTTAAGCCCTGGACTTTTTTAGCTCTATCCCCATTGAGTGGCATTCTCGTGAAAATTATGTAAATATATTTATCAGAATAAGGGATAGAGTATGGGGCGGCGGGTGAGGTGCAGAAGAAGAATAAGAAGAAGTTGTACCTATCCAGTAATTTTATCTTGATTTGTGGACTAGACGAAGACTAGATTTTGATGAAGAAATCGACAAACTTGAACTGCAGGTAAGGTGTTGGTTTGTCATGCCGATTGTCTTGAAACCCTTTCCTTTTAATCTTTCAATTAAAATCATCAACTCCTATTCAAACCACCAAAGAGCCGACAGATCTCACTCCGTTCAAATTTTCATTCAGAGGCCAGTTTTACTTTACCCGATTTACCAACAAAAATAGCTGCCTGGAATTGTTCTCCTTATATATCCATTCCACGTAGGTACAACATACAGAGAGTAAACGCGATTGTCATGTAAGCAGGGAGGACTTCACCATTTACGCTCCATATGTGAATTAGCCTTTAGGCAAAATAATCCGGCAGGTGGCTATTTTCTGTTTGTAAAACTGGCCTCAGATGGAGTGCTATCATTTGATTAACCATCACACGATCAGGCATCAACAAAGTTTGTGGTTTTAGAATCTTGAAAAACTTTCTTGGGAGTGGCACTTGGTAGACATCCGTTTGACATTCTGCTAGAGCAATAGCATCGTGCTCAAGCCAGCCAAATTTTAGACTGCCAACACAAGAAAAAATGCTTGGTTAATCAGATTTCAGGCATCAAAATATTAGGTAAGGCATCAATAGGCATTTATTCAATTCAATTCTGGTGGTAAAAATCATGACCATATATTGGCATGACATAAATTTTTAATTTGTTGTGGTACACCTTGTTTTATATTGAGGCTTGAAGATGCTCAAACAGATGATATTTTTGATGCATGTGTTGATGAAGACTGAAGTCCAATGAAAAATAAAAAGCAGAAATTTTCCTGACCTTACCTTCCCTACTAACCTTCAACCTCCAAGAGGGAGAGGGAGAGGGAGAGGGAGAGGGAGAGGGAGAGGGAGAGAGAGAGAGAGAGAGAGAGAGAGAGAGAGAGAGAGAGAGGGGAGAGGGAGAGAGAGAGAGAGAGGGAGAGGGAGAGAGAGAGTTACCTAACTCTATCATGTAAAAGCTGCTTTGAGAAAATAGCACTGTGTTTTATCCTGGCTTCATGACTCTCTAACGCTCCTTGAAACACCCGCTTGTTTTCTGACAATTGGTGATACAGAGAGGGTCTGCATTAATGTCCAAGTATGGTCATTTAGGATCAATTTTTGGTGCCCTCGTTTTATATTATTCCAGCAGCCTTAGTTTGCCCAACTGACATGCGCTGAATTTGGCGCATGTGACGTTACAGCTGACGTGCGCCGAAATTTTAGGTGGAACCCTGCCACTACGCCAACCATAAGTTAAGGCATGATCACTGCTCAGTTGTGCAGGTTCACCAGAACAGCGTCATGGGTGCAAAATGACCACCGCAGCGCCCGTAAACCCAAATAAACAAACAAGCAAATATCAGTTGCGCAGTTAATGCCGATTTTCACAATTTTGATTGTCTATTGATGTTGTTTGGTCATTTCAGGACTCGTGGCGCTGCTCGCCTCCTCGCCAATGCGAACGCGTTCTCTGAGGACAACCCGCCCAAGGCTACCATGGCGAAGCCACGCCGCCGCGCTGGCTATAGACTCACGGTTTGAAGCGAGTTTGGGCGCGACGGCTGGCGAGCCAAGGCGGCGGAAAGTCGTCTGGCGGAGCTCCCGTCTGAGGCGAGCTTGATCTGGTCAGACAGCTCCGCCACCGATGGTGTGCTAGATGGAGGAGGAGGGGCCACCCCCCCCCCCCCCGAACCGCGACATCCGAGAGGTGCGTGTCGCGGCAGGCGCCCTCTGCTCTAGCACGCGCGGCGAGCTATTCGCCCTAGATCAAGGTGGCCGGAACATCGGTCAAAGGATCCCCGCACCTGAGACTCCTAGGAGTCACCTTCGACAGACTCCTCCACTTCGGGGAACACTGCAAGAACCTGCGCCGGAAAGTGAAGCCCAGGACGACTCAGCTGAGGAAGCTGACCGGTCGCAGCTGGGGCCTCCAGGAGGCGCAACTACGGACCGTTGCCAACGGATACGTTCGGGGCGCCCTGGAGTACGCGGCAGCAGCGTGGCTCCCGGCGGCGTCTGAAGCTCACGTCGAGCTGATCGAGCGGGAGCTGCGAGCGGCGGCCCGTGCGGTCACTGGCTGCACGGCCTCGACCCCGACCGCGCCGCTGATGGCCGAGGCCGGCATCCCGCCGGCGCGAGTACGATGCCCGGCGCTGGCCGCCCGCATGGTGGGCCTGGCCGCCTCGCTGCCCGGCGACGACCCGCTCCACGCCGTCGGGGAGATGCACGTCGCGCCCCGCCTGAGGACGACCACCGGATGGCGTGACGTCGGCCACCGCGCCCTGGCTTGGATAGGCGCGGCCGACGTCAAAGTGGAAGGACGCCCTACAAAGACTATCCCACCGTGGGACCACCATGGAGAAGCCGTGACGTTCTGCCTGGACGTCGGCCCCGGCGGCCAGAGAGCGGCCCCTGCGCACATACGGAGGGGAGCGGCAGAGGCCACATTGGAACATCTGCCGCCCCGCGCCACCTTGATATGGTCGGACGGCTCGGCGGAGGGAGGCGTCTCCCAAGGCGGGGGCGGTGCCACCATCACCTTCCCGTCGGGAGAGACTCGGGAGGTCCGAGTCCCAGCGGGCCAGCTCTGCTCCAGTACGCGGGCAGAGCTGTGTGCCCTGAAGGCGGCCCTGAACGCCATCCGAGACGCCGACGCCGACATCGCAGACGACCCAATAGTCATCTGCACCGACTCCCAGGCCGCCCTGAGGATGCTGGAGAGCGGCGCCTCCTCCCAGACGACTCACCTAGGGATCTCCATCTGGGAGGACCTACTCGCTCTCTCCAGCCGAGGGTCACCGATCCGCCTCCAGTGGGTCCCGGCGCACTGCGGCCTGCGGGAAAATGAGAGGGCCGATGAGCTGGCCAAGGAGGCCTCCGGCCTACCCCAGGAGGCAGCAGCAACAGACGTGAGGACGCTAACGAAGGCCGTCGCACGCTGCGCCTCCCACCGCTGGCGGCAGGAATGGCCGTCCAGCTTCTTCAAGGACATCATGCGGGACCGTATGCCGGCTCCGCTCAACAACCTCGACCGGGATGCCGCCGTCAACGTCCACCAGCTGCGGGCCGGGCACTGGGGTTGCTCGGAGCAGTATCTGCACCGTATCGGGCGGCACCCCATCCCGACCTGCCAGCAGTGCAACCTCAAGGCGTGCCCCGCAGCCCGCTGCATCGTGTGCAGAGAGGGCGCCGACACCCCGGAGCATGTGTTGCTCAGGTGCCCGTGCCTGGCCGGCGCCCGCCTGCGACTGACGGGCAACATCCACATCCGACCAGAGCAGCTGAAGGACGGCGAGCTGGTGGCGGCCTTGGCCGCCGGCTACCTCCGCCACAAGGAGTCCCTCACGGGGTTACAGGCCGGCCCCAGCCGGCCCTGAGGGGAACACCAACAACAACAACAACAGCTATTCGCCCTAAGAGCGGTGTTGGAGGAGCTGGCCGGACGGATGGTACCGGTCGATATGGGTCGACCGCCGTCTGTCCCAACGGTAGCGCCGATCGACGTGGCACTATCTGCAAGGCAGGCGCGCGCGCGCGACAGGCGCGCCACGGCAGGCGCGCGCGCGACGCTGCGCGATTTGGTGACCCTGACCCTGGCTGCCGCCGTGAGAACCATCCAGAACCGTACGGCTATGCTGCGGCAGCGGCTGAAAGGAACGCAACAACAATAACTACAACAGCAGCTGCTAATGAAAGGGGAAATCATGGAGCCGGATGACCCGGCACATGGCGCTCAGCCAGCTGAGAATGAGAGCAGCTATCAAATCGCCAGCAGGGTGCTGCGGCAGGCGGCTGGTAACTGACGACCTTGGTAGAGAGAGCTTCTCCGCTGATGCGGATGAAACTACCCCCTCTCGGGTTTGTTTGACGCCGTCTCCGTCGACTCTTTCGCCTGGGGCGGCTGGCGACCGCGCTACATTTTTTGTGCAGTGACTCGTAAGTCGTAACTGTGTTCACCAAACTTTTAAAACTCCCCACGTTAGCATCTTTAAAGAATGTTTTCCTTGTACACTGCTGCAATGTCTTATGTAGGCATATTGTACAGTCTAAACGAGTGTGGAATGCTTTGTTGTGCTTGTTCTGTATTTCGTTTGCTATTTATCACGATGACTATAATTTATTTTGACCAACCCTTGTCTTGTTACAATTTTAGTGGATGGTTTCTGAACTGCTGTTTGCATTATAGATGTTGCTAGTGCGTAGACGCCAAAGATTACTTTATACCTATTGACGCGCCAGATAAAGGAGGTGAAGTATTCCTCTGATCTATACCTACGGAATTCCTTTATGTGTGTTTTGTAATCGATATTGGCGGTTTTCTTATGTGATGCGGTGTAGAGCGTGACTGAGGAAGGCGATGTTTAAAGTTGCTAGTTATTTTTCAATACATCTATGATCGGACTGTCGTGCTTGCTGTAGGTCGGACTTCCGTTCTTGATGGTGATTGGACGCACGTGCCGGTAGTTCACAACAATGCGGCTTTCGATTATAGATTTAGATGCATTTAAAGTGTTTGTATACGTAGTCCTGAGTTTCGAGATATTATCCTTGCGGGCTTCTTGCCAACAGATTGTCCACTTCTGTGTCCAGTACTCATCCCACTCACGAGGCTCAGTTGTGTTTGCCAACCCCTATACGGAAACATTGGCCAGATAACTGACTACTACTGAAATTTTAAGAAGCGTGGGCAGTAGGGCATAACGAACGGTTCTCAGGTTCAGTAGCCGCGGAGCACCTTCAATTAAGGGGGGCAGCGCCGACTTTTGGTCCCATTCTTTCCATGCAGGCCGAAATCAAAGGGGGGCACGGTGCCCCGGTGCCCTCCCCGTTCCGCCGCCTATGCTCAGGTTATTTCTGACCTGACAGGCTCAGGGAGGATTGCTCTTTGCCGCTTTTCTCCGATGAACCCTCTTGCTGCACACTGGCTGATCCAAAGGATGGAAGGGACGGGGGGGGGGGTGGAGACGTATGAAAAAAGAAGACAATGTTCTTAACCTAGCGCACGAAATCAATTCTTAAAAATGAAAATAAAACGAATAAGCTTCCGTTAGTTCAGTTCAGTTTTTCAGTTCATTTATTCACGCTAATCCGCTTTCGCGGCTTTTCATTAACGCAGTGTCATATAACATAAAAACGAGTAGTTATAGATAAATGAGCATACACACATACATTCGTACAAAACATCGCAGGACAGTTGCCATGTCAGTGTCAGTGATAAATTGTTATGCTGCCTGCTTCAGAAGTAAAAATCTTCTGAGCGCATATTTAAAAGATGTTCGGCCGTCATAAATTTCACAAAACTGGTTGTACTCGTCCACGCCCCCGTACACCAGTTGTCTCCTACCCGCCTCGGTACGTATTCGCGGGAGACGTAGTCGGCCGGCATTCCGCGTGTCGTGGCCATGGCCGGCAGCGGTGACCAACGTGCTCGCGATCTCGCTTGGGTGGCCGGACTCGACAATGCGTCGTACACCGCACACCCTGTGGTACAATACCAGGTTGTCAGCCGTCAACCATCTTAAGCTGCGCAACACGTCGGATACATGGTCTCGCCTCCGTCGGCCACTTATCACACGAGCGCAGAAGTTCAGCACTTTCTGCAGTCGACGCCGCTCTATAGCTCCGCAGGTGCCATACACGGAAAGGCAGTAACGCAGAGTTGATACTACTAACGAGGTCACGATTGGTTTCATGGTCAGTGTTGGTAATACATGCCTCGCGTGGTTTAAGGCCAGGAGTGATCCGGTACACTTTGAGACGACATGGTTCACATGACTATGGAAAGTTAAGTGCTTGTCCATCACAACGCCTAGATTATTCACAGTTTCGGACTCGTGCATAATAGTCCCAGCGAACCGGATGCTCACGGGAGGCATATCTCGCAGCATCTGGCGGGTGCCAAACACTATCATCTGGCTTTTTGTCGCATTCACCTTCATATCATTAGCGCAGAACCAGTCAAACAGCTTTGATAGTGCACGTTCCATCTTCGATATTAATTGACTCAGATTCGTTTTTTTGCCGGTCACTAAAATCTGCGTATCATCTGCGAACTGAACAATGCTGACTTCAGGAACATGCAGGCACATATCATTGGCGAAAATGGCGAATAGCAAACAGCTGAGGGAACCGCCCTGATACACACCGGATGTGATGGGGAGCGTCTTAGAGTATGTGTATGAACCGTCTGTATGTCGCATTTTTACTTGTTGTGAATGTCCGCGCAGGTAATCGCTTAAGTTAAGAAGCCACCGTTCCGTAACTTTCGTTCCATTCCACGACTCGCACTTTCCAGTGACTTGCTGCAGTAGCGTCATCTATACCTCGCCCTTACTGCCGGGAAGGCCGCGAGTTGCGACATCTATACTATGTCTAAGCCTGAAGTACCTCTTTAGTGTTCATCCGCTACGATGTATTTATTTTTGTCGATCGGTTTGGTCCTTCTGGCCGGATAGGTCGTCAGAATTATCTGAAGGTGCCTGAAATGTCTCGTTAGTGGAAAAAATGTCTCGTTAGTGGAATTCCACTATCTGGCAACTAGCCCTATGTAAACGCGGCTAGTGTTGGGCTGGCGACTGTGTGTCGGGCCGAGGGCTGTCAGTGCAGGGTGAAGACTGATGGATGGCTGTGCCGGGTTGTGAACTATCTATGAGGAACTGTGGAGTGTGGGCGATCTGTATGGGACTGTGGATTATGTGCTGGACTATTCGCTGTGGACCACGAGCCGTACCTTATCTCATCTTGAAGGAGTCGCTGCAGCCCGGATCAGCGGACCGGAGGGCCTTTCTTTTCACTCTGTCGGCTGGCTTACCAGCGGCTTCAGGCCGATCAACGGGCATCGATTGGAGCGGGAGGAGCGGGCGTCGAGCAGTCTGTGCCGGCGCGGTCACCGCCGGCACTGCAGCACTGCAGCACTGGACCGTGGACCGCCAACCCAAAGCCGCCAAATTCACGGAACCGATCAGCTTCACAGATTATGCTTCGTGTATGGACGCTTCGGTATCTATAACGTAAACTGGAATCTCTAAAACGTAGCTTACGTATGCAAAAAATGGCTTAAGACCAGAGTCCTTGGCTTCAGCATCTGAACATAAAACCTAACTCTCCATCTGGCTGCAGATGCGGCTCCCTGGACCTGGTCCTTGTCTTGCCTTATTTTACTCAGTTGGATTGTTTGCTATTTGCCATATTTGCTCCTCTTCATAACGGATTTTTCATCTATCTCTCTCTCTCTCTCTCTCTCTCTCTCTCTCTCTCTCTCTCTCTCTCTCTCTCTCTCTCTCTCTCTCTCTCTCTCTCTCTCTCTCTCTCTCTCTCTCTCTCTCTCTCTCTCTCTCTCTCTCTCTCTCTCTCTCTCTCTCTCTCTCTCTCTCTCTCTCTCTCTCTCTCTCTCTCTCTCTCTCTCTCTCTCTCTCTCTCTCTCTCTCTCTCTCTCTCTCTCTCTCTCTCTCTCTCTCTCTCTCTCTCTCTCTCTTCTCCAACCTCGTAGGGTGGGGGGGGGGGGTCGGATGGACCCCGCCATGGTTTTTTCGCAAATAACTCGCGTAAAAAGCGGCCGATGGCAACGAAACTCTCAGTACCCTCGAGTTGATCAATTTTACACGCACTCTTAAAATTTCATGACCCTGACCCAAGTGACCTTTGACCTGTGACCTATTTCTCAAACCCATGTTTGGCCGGAATCGCGATTCGGCGTATGTCGGCTCACATAAGTCGCGCCTTTGCAAGCTTCTCGTGGTTCCAAACGTTCAAACATGTGATTTGATATTGCTTCCATGCATTTGGGTGGATGTCAAGGTCACCTGAAGGTCAGGTCAGGTCATTGACCTTTGGTGACCTCGGTTCACTTCTTCGAGCTATTCATGTTTCTAGGCTAGTTTTTGGAGCTGAATTCGAATTTAGAACTATTTTAACATTTACGAAGTAGTTTTGGTGCCTTCGTAACATGTTGCGAAGCTGCCAGAGGCGGTTGACACGTGCTACGAATACCCGTCACGACCCCTACTGGTTGACCTGACCTGACCTGACCCGACCTGGTCTAAATGCTTAAAGACATCATTTGTGATATCAAAACTAACACCATATTCGTGATCAGCACCCCGAAAAACCCTTAGCAGCCACACTTTACGACTTTCTAACAGGTCCCGATTTTCCCGACTTTGGGTCATTGATCTGACCTGGAAGGTCAACCAATGACCTAGGACCTTAAAATTGGGTATCATCGGCTTCCTCTCGTCACGGGCAGCACGCTCGTTTTTTCCGCGAAGCTCTAGCTCAATCAGGGGCCAAACGGCAAGAGGGGTCCAACCGACCCCCCCCCCCCCCCCTACACATTAGAAGCTGGCAAATGCCGCACACATGCGAGGGTTAATATTACGTCGTCTTATCTCCTCTCAGTTGGCTGGTTTCTCAACTCCGACCTTAGCGGAGTGACTTCTCTGACGGACACAGAGAGAGCCCACGGCAGCTTGGTCAGTCCGGTATCTCCCTGGCTAATCACAGCTCATCCCCTCTCGACGGCGGAAAGCGCGCTGAGCCGCTGTATGAGCCGTGGAGCAGCCGTGCTCGCTAGCAGCAGTCGGACGATGACCGGTGGATGAGAGTGTCATTGTCCGTGCTTGAGGCCCTGCCGTCGCGCGCTCGGCTGCCGTGCTACGTATTGGACCGTAATCAAGCGACCAGGTTTCCGAGTCAATAAAGCGGTGCTCTGCACTGCACAGTGCCTTGATGGAATCGGTAGAGCACGCCTCAACCTCGATCGGAGAGCAATAAACATGCTCACATCCTTGGCTGATCAGGGACGATGATTGGAAGGTAATAAGATCACCTAATAAACGTCCGCTTCTCTTATTTGGAAGGAGGATATAAACGTCTTAAAATATCCATATTTCTTTGTAAATCCCCAACGTTTGTTAAAATCCGCCGCCGCGAAGAGTTGGTCCGTGTGTCCGGTAGCGACTCACCTATTTGCTCGGAGAAGCGTCTCCTGTGCGCGGGACTGCCGCCGGTCACGTGTATGGAGGGCACGTGGCGGGCCGGTGAGCCGCCGTGTGTCGGCACGTGGCGCGCCGGGGAGCTGCGGCTGGCGGCCGGCACGTGGCGCGCCGGAGAGCTGCGCGAGTTGCGCCGCGAGCCGGAGCCGGCCGGCGGCGGCGGCTCCTCGTAGTCGGGAGGCGGCGTGCCGATGCACTCGCGCGTCAGGTTGGTCAGCTTGGAGAACACGCCGTGCTTGGGCTCGCACATGAAGTAGTGGTGGCCGCCGAGCGTGCCGTCATTCTTCCCTGCGGATGGCAGAGGTCACAGGTCAATCGGCGTGGAAACACCGCTACCTTATATCCGTCAATATGTATCGCACAAAATCAGAGGAAAATGGCAGGACGCAGTCAGTAAAAATACTGATTGGTGCCGACTGCCGATGGTTTCAGTCCCACGGCTCTCACATCGCAATTTTGAGATATAGCCCATATTACCCTCATAGGGAAAATGCTTCCGTCACGAGAACATGACTATCTCGCATTTGCAGCGACACTAGCATGCTTTTTGAGACAAATAGGTATTGGAGCTTGCATTATCTGTCCCTGAATCAAGAAGCTTGAAAAATGATTTCAGCTTAGCCGTATCAGTACATCTAGGGGAAAGTGGGGTAAGACGGGCACCTTAACTTTGGAGCCATTTTTCGGCCGGTTAGAAACATCATAGAAACGGGAAACTGGGTGAAAACCTTTTTCAGACATTTTACTTTCATTTGCCAGAAGATGAGACTTAGACCTGATTCAACAAATAAACTGCAGCTATTTTTGCAAAACCTTGCAAAAACCCGTCTTACCCCACCCCATGGGGTAAGACGGTCACATGGGTAGGGCAAGACGGCCAGCTTCTTTCACCGATCAGCGCAGCTCGCAACAAATGCCCGAGATTAGCCGCATTTATACAGTCGCTCGTTGGTCTCAAGTGCTTCGGAAATGGCAGTATACGAGATTCGTGCAGAAGGCGTATGCTCCTATATAGGCCCTAGTTCAGAAGCCATGTAGAACCGTTTTTCACATTCATTATTCGAGAATAAACTGTGCCGAAGGAATATTGCTAACATGTCTGTGAGTATCGGAATCGAACATATTCTTATTAGAAATGCTTCTTTTTTCCTACAGCAACAAAAATATTTTCACCATTACAGACCCATTGGGTTCATAGTTGCCCGTCTTACCCCAAACTCAATGTCAGAAGTTCAGCACGATTTTTCGCTGTGGACAATTTGATGCAGACAAAGCAAATCCGCCGTAAATGAACACTGTTGGCATATGAGTGTACCACAAGTGATTGCGAGTTTTTAACTCTATAGTGCTGTACACAAAAGCTTGCACAATACATTATGGATGTTTTCAATGAAATGAGTGTTTTAAAGAAATCAAAATAAAAGATTATCGACTGAACACAAATTCACCAGACTTGAATGGTGGTGTGTAGTGGGAAAGGCAATTCTGGTCCTAACTTTTCTTGCTCGTAGCGCTATTGGTTTGGTCTGCAGAAGGGGTGCCCGTCTTACCTACCCTGACCGTCTTACCCCACTTTCCCCTAACAGTAGATGAGATCAGCATATGAGCTGGCTTGTTAGTTCTATCACTTCTATGGAGGAGGAGCTAACAAACTGTGGCCAACAGTCGGAATGTGAATGCCTTAGTCAGTATTCACATGGTGAAAGCTCTCCGACAGTCAGTCGGCTGTACAAGATATTTTAATAACAAATGCGGCTGTCCGCCATAAGCTGCCTCCAGCTGAGGCTGATGCTGTTGTCCATTTTTAGCCAGCTGCCTGAAAATTGCCAATGACGGCGTGACGACAATGAAATTGAAATGATGACGCAGTCCATCATCCTTCCAGAAGCGATGGCTGGGTAGTGCTGTGATCGCTGTTAAAGTAACTAGTATTTTACATGTTTACAAGTTTACATGTAAAATACTAGTTACTTCCAACTGTCCAACTGCCTCGGTGTCCCCGGCGGGTCAAGTTTGACCATGGTGCGCTGATCGCCGCGTACAATGCCCATGTTCGTTCCATTGCTGAGTATGGCAGCGTTGTGTGAAGTGGCGCAGCAGTAACCCATCTGGCGCAGCTCGAGCGCATGCAGCATCGCTTCTTGTCTTGGCTGGCATCCAACACCCACGGTCGCGACCTGCCCATGAGTTATGAGACGCTTCTTGTTCGATTTGGCATGTGTTCTTTGAAATCGCGCTTTATTCAAGCCGATCTCCGCCTGGTTTTGGGATTGCACCATGGACGGATCGACTGTCCTCACCTTCTGAGTCTGTCTGGTCTGGCGGTCCCTAACAGACGTTCTCGGCAGCCAGCACTGTTTCATGTCGCATTCGGCAGAGTGAACACTGTAAAGTCGGGACTTTTCATTCGCATTCCTGTGCTATGCAACAATTTTCTACAGAAAATCCCGAATGCAGATATGTTGGCTCCGTCGAACTGCATCCATTCTGATGTGCGTGATTTCGCTCGTTCTCAGGGGGCTTACATCTGAGACAATGTATCGTTCTTTGTAGACGTATGTAGTGTTTCTTTTTGTATTTTATGGGCATGACTGCCACTGTAAATGGGCCGCTGGGTCTGTGGTTGGCTTGGCACAATACACAATACACAATACACAATACATCAATGCCATTTAAACGTTGCATCAGCCTCTATTATACACAGAAAAACTACAGTCGGCTTTACCGGCGCAGTTAACCGGTTTCGATAGTTGGCACCGGCTTGACGAAACTAGTGCTAAGTAAGAGGAGAAAATCTCTTGTTTTGCCAGCAAACGTTACACAACCTTAGTCTACAAAATCGCAGCGGACCACGCAAGCGCATAAGTATTCAGCTAACACATGCGTAATGTGGAAACAAGTAATAAGAGAACAAGAGAAGGAAGGAACTACAGTAAAGAAGCAAAGCTCACAAGCAAAATAAAAACACATGCAAACACCACTAACACAAGAGTCGGTGATTACACGGTCGGCGGACGTCGCGGCGGATCGGTCAGTGCGCCACCGGTGTCTGACAGCCGCTGATGACAGAGCGTCGGCCGCCGCTGACGGACCGTCCTGGTCCCGGCCGCTGACGGACCGTTCTGGTCCCGGTCGCTGACGAACCGTTCTGGTCTCGGCCGCTGACGGACCGCGTCGGCCGCCGCTGACGGACGCACGCCCGGCAGCGCGCTGCTGTGATCGAGGGCCGCCTGATGTTGACAAACACCATACGGCGCCGCGGGCGGGGGCGGGGGCTGAGGCCGGGGGTGGGGGCTGGGCGGCCGGTTATCTGCGCTGCCGGCCGGCCGCGGCACACGACAATGGAGTCGGTCCGCCAGTAATGGAGTGCCGCCCGGGGATAGGGCCGGCAGACGAGCGCCTGATTGGAACCGGCCGAGAGGCGCCCACAATGGCCCACCACGTCAGAAGGTGCCGCGGTCAAGAGCGGTCGCACCTCCCAGAGAGACAATGTCAAGGACCCATACAATGCCAGAATGAATGATCCTGTCAGACTGGAAAACGGCCGGACAGATAAATGGTCAGGCGACGCGAGAAGGAGCAGAGACAATTGGGAGGCAGAGAAAGAGACGAATAGAGAGTGTAGAGTGCTGGGGAAAGAGAGGTTAGACAACGTTTAAGGCAGGCAGAGTTGCATGCATAGATCCGTTGGGTTTTCCGATGTCTAGCATCAGAAACATCACTAAGAAGAAAACGAGAATAGCATGATTTTTCGGACATGACTGAATGCTGCAGTACACATCTAAATAGGAGGTTGCAAGCAAAACATCAATATAGAAGTCATTGTCATGCACTGTGCACTTTCAAGTAACAGCTGGTACCAAGTATAGGCCAACCTACGTACTTGGTCGAACATTTAGATTGGGTTTCTTGAAGAACGTTTTCCATATGAATCGGTGTGGACTGGGCCTTCCCTTTACGTCAAATAAAGCCACATGTTGATCGGAAAATAATAATGAAGCCCAACCTGAGTCATTTGTCAGTGCAAGGGAGAGAAGCTGTTGACCAATTCGAGTTGGAAATGAGCGCAACCAATCATCCAAATGTTAGGCATGGGAAATGAGCAAACAGCCTTGGATATATGCAATATGTATGCACTGACTACTGATAAAGCTAAATACTTTAGTTATGCCTAAGCCATGGATAGGTTCGGTTGCTTAGAAGTTGCATTATGTAAACTTAACCCTCGCCGGCACAGTTGATGCAACCCCCCCCTAAAGTTTTCCGCGAATAACTCGCGTAAAAAGCGGGCGATCGCGACGAAACGATCGCGACGAAACTTTCAGTACCCTCACATTGATCAATTTTACACTACCCTAAAAACTTCATGACCCTGACCTAAATGACCTTTGACCTGTGACCTCTTTTCCGAGACCATGTTTGGCCGGAATCGCGATTCGGCGTATGTCGGCTTTTCGTGGTTTCAAACGTTCAAACATGTGATTTGATGTTGCTCCCATGCATTAGGGTGGGTTTCAAGGTCACCTGAAGGTCATGTCAGACCATTGACCTTTGGTGAACTCGGTTCACTTTTTCGAGTTTTACGTGTTTCAAGACTAGTTTTTTGGAGCTGAATTCGAATTTAGCAGCCATTTGAACATTTACGAAGTAGTTTTGGTGCCTTCGTAACATGTTACGAAGCTGTCAGAGGCGGATGACAGGCACTACGAATACCCGTCACGACCCCTACCGGTTGACCTGACCTGACCTGACCCGACCTGGTCTAAATGCTCAAAGACATCATCTCTGATCAAAACTAACACGATATTCGTGATCAGTACCCCGGAAAACCCCATAGCATGGCCACACTTAACGACTTTCTAACAGCTCCCGATATTCCCGATTTTTTGGTCATTGACCTGACCTGGAAGGTCAACCGATGACCTAGGACCTTAAAATTGGGTATCATTGGCTGCCTCTCGTGACGGGCAACTCGCTCGTTCTTTTTCCGCGAAGCTCTAGCTCTATCGGGGGCCAAACGCGAAGGGGGTCGTACCAACCCCCTCCCCCCTTGTGCCGTCGAAGGACTCAAAATGGCTTGTGTCGGCGAGGGTTAAGCATGTGTCAGTCTTATTTACTTGTAGTTCACATTTCGATTACACAACTATTAACTGTATTGCGTTACCGTTGTTAGTTGTAACGGTTTGACTACCGAGCCAAAGTAGTCAGTGCGGGTTTGCAATCGACTTTGCACAGAACACTGCATGACCGTATGACCGTCCCACTATCGTACCTGTTTTCAATAATGACACAGGGCGCAGGTTTCCCCATAAATTGAGGACTGCATCTCCAGCAGAGGTCCCTTATATTGGTGCCAATCGGAATTTCTTTTCTTGGAATTCCAATTTTTGTCCAATTCCAATTTGGAATTTGGACGGAATTCCTAACATTTTTTGGAAATTAATCGGAACACAAGGCCTTTAAAATTTTAAATTTTAAAACGGAGGCATTAAAAACGCTTTTAAACACTTTTAAAATTTACGCAAAAAATGCAAAAATCGTTAAAAATTGGAATAGCCCCCGCTTTGGACAAAATTGGAAATTTACTTGGCAATTTCTTGGAATTGGATCGGAATTGGAATTGAAATTTCATGAAATTGGCACCACTAGTCCCTTATAGTCCTGGTGTTCTGTTGCTAGGTCGGCCCCAGCAGCTGATCGAATCGACCCATGCATGGCAACGACAGTGACCGATTCAGGGTGTTCGGGAAAGCGATGGGGTGGTAGAAAAATAGCTCGGGGCGATATTAGCCGCCAACCCCCTTCAATCATCTTCCTGCCAACCAGCCGCCCACCACATGTAAACAAAAATGTAATAAACCGTGTAACCGTGAAGCAATAAATTCCAGCGCATTTATTGCAAAACATCTCTTAATAAAACTTTTCAAAACTATGGAGACTGCTGCAAATTAAGCTTTCATTCTGGTAAGCAGAAATAAATGTGAAATCTTAAATGTAATCAATATCATAGATGATGACGTCGAATTCAATTAAATGCGGTTTTTCTTAGCCTTCAAGAAGTACATATATTTGAGCGTCAATTCGATCATTCATCGATACTCAAATATCAAAGAAATTACAAGTGATCTCTGATGAAACTACATAACCTCATGTACGAGTACCTATACAGTGGCATTATGTTCGCAAACCCTTTGACCTTCCGCGTAACTCACCAACAAAATGTAGAAGTCAGAACATTCGATCAGCCGTGTGAGGAAACTTCCGAATAAACGAGCCAGCGTGCGGAGCGCGTCTCTCGCTGCAGGCGGTCGGTCGGTAATGGCATGTCCAGTACCAGCACCGGCAATTAGTGGCTCTGTTCCCGGAGTGTGTGGCCACCGGAGCCATGGAGACAGATGGGAGCGAGGAGGGGCGAGATGACGGGCAGTGGAGCTGCCTGCAGGCGGTCAGGGTGCAGATGGGGCCCGGGGCACGGTCCCTGCGGTGGGAGGGACGTATGACGCCGGTCCCTGGGGTGGGAGGGGCGTGTGTCGGTGGTCCCTGGGATGGGAGGGGCATTTGGCACCGGTCCTTGGGGTCGAAGGGACATGTGGCAGCGATCCCAGAAGAGAAAAATACATGAATGAAAGTGATGCAAGTGTCCAGGATTACAATTGATGTGTGCTAGCTTAGCTACCGAAAAGACATATGATTGATGTGGAGCAAGTAATTCAAGCAAGAAAAGGGAGGTAAAGCAAGGAAGCACAAAAGTAAAGGGTACGTGAAAAAAGATCAAAATAGTCTAAAGGCACGTGCGGGAGTTATCTCAATTCTCAGGAAAGTCAGTATAGAAATTTGTGAGTCGCGAGGTGACACGGCTATTATCGGAGTGAATGGACAGAACAGACGATATACCAGAGAGCCCCGTTCTGAGTTCTGCGGGCGGCCTCACTCACCGACCGACTTGTCGAGCACCACGCCAGCCACGTCCTCCGTGGCGTGCTTGGTCTGGCCGATGTAGGCGATCCGGCCAGGAACCGTGCCGCCCACCCAGACACGGTCGCCCACTTGGAAACTGTCCGTGTCCGTGGTCAGAATGTGCTCTGTCGGGAGGGGCCGAACCAGAACTGTTAAAAGATCCTTCCGTCCGGGGAATGCATAGGTGGGCAGCATTGTCGGGCATAATTTTTACATATTGGTTGGATAACATGATGAATACTCATTAAACAAACCTTTGAACAAAGGGAACCACTAACATATCTTTAAAAATAACAGATAAAGGAGGATGTTTATCTAATCTTTCTTATACAAGACAGTGATAATCATCAGCATTTGCGGAGCACTTGATATGATTGCGGTTATTCATCTGTTCCTGCGATAAATATAAATAAATGGGCTACTTTCTCATCGGTCTAAGCAAACAAAAGCTGTCGACAGTCTAAAAGCACTCCCAGCTCACCTTTGCTCATCCGTCTGGGATGTTCCACGTCAGCCATGGCTGGGCTGCGTCCTCTGCCGACGGCTGGCCACTGTTCAGCTGCCTCCTGGGTCAGTTTCCCGGTCTGGGCTGCCGACACCTCTCCGTCGTCTGTTGTTCACAGAACGGCTGGCTCTCCCAGCCTCTGTCCTTTGTTGCGAGAAACCGCCACAGCGCCGCTTCTGCAGCTGCAGTTCCTGCCGACACGGCCGGGGAGGGGCGTCACTGCACAGTTGGACCTGTTGACTCCGACTGGAGACCGGTATCGGAGCCGTGCACGCCCCGCCGGCCGGCCTCGAGTCCCGCTGACCCGCCCACGCCCGTCTCGATCTCGTCTCCCCACAGAGCACCGGCTGCGGGCCGGGGAGGGGCGCGGAGGCGGACGGTGGACGGTTGGAAGTGGTGCTAAAGCCCCCGGGGACAGGCGCGGCGCCGGGATGAAGAGGAACAGGACAGCGTGGCTAGAGGGAGATTACAGATAGCCGCTCGTGCGAGTGCACCAGATCAGCCGGTGTGTCAGCCAGTGCTCTCCCTCTCCGACCGAATAAGGTGTTGGAGAAGACGACTGACCAAATGCGGCGCTGGAACGTTCCGCTTGAGATACACAGCACAGTGAGGTCGAGAAGAAGAGATGAATCAGGGCCTCGTCTAACATGTTAACTGGTGGGCCAAATGGCCCACCAGTGCTCAGAATTGGCCCACCAGTCACAGGGAAATGGCCCACCAGTTAAATCTTACTTCATAGAGAAAAAAAAAAACAAAAAATGCGAGATTTTTTTCATTTTTTCAGATATCGACCAATTCAGACGGGTTTGTTTTGTACATTAACTGGAAACTTCAAAAAAAAAAAAAAATACCTACATAAGCGAATCTTTGAAATTTTCCTTTGTATCAGCACCTCATATGGCATCCCAAATGGCAGTTTACCTCTACGACAAAAGTGACGAATATGTTTCAAACGAAAAACGCTCTGTGGGTATCGACGTGTTTTTAATTCTCGCTAACGACGTGTTTCTAGCACTATGATATCTGTACGAGCATTCAACAACCAATCAAAGAACAACCAACAGTCATCAACAGTGTAGACATGCTGTAAACTGTGTGTGCATTTCTTGATGGGAAGGCAAGAGACGGCGCCTGTGAGGGCTAGATTAGGACACGTGTGAGAAGCGTGAATTTGTTTGACTTTCCAAGTGTTATTTTTTTTGTGGAGTCCGTAATGTGCAAGCGTCACGGTCACAATGCCGTGTGATAGGTATGAGCATAAATAAAACTGGGTACCTACATGCATTACTCCATTCGAAAAGGTCTCGTGAGTCGCGAGGCATGGGTTCTTCATTCGTTGTAAGGAGGCGATGACACGAAAACGCCAGACGGTAGAGGTTACCCTGGAAAACGAACTCGCTCCGATGTAATATGACCAATTGTCCATAAACTGGTCAATGAAGAACAACAAGAACAGAAAATCTTGCCTCTTTTGCTAACGATTAGGTCAACATCTAGGACTGGAATCAGCCTTGACCTAAGCTGGACAGTAGAAATGTATCTGTACCATCTGTACCTTAGCAACATTAGCAACAGTTTGTCCCAAGGATTTTAGGACTAAAGTACGTATCGCTAAAGTACGTAGGACAAAAGTACGTATGCAAATGTTCGTACGCAAATATACGTAGGCGATAAAGTTCGTATGCCAAAAGTACGTACGCAAATGTTCGTACGCAAAAGTACGTATGCAAAAGTATGTAGTGCATAAAGTACGTATGTCAAAAGTACGTACGCAAATGTTCGTACGCAAAAGTACGTATGAAAAAGTACGTAGTGCATAAAGTACGTATGCTAAAAGTACGTACGCAAATGTTCGTACGCAAAAGTACGTATGCAAAAGTACGTAGTGTAAAATGTACGTATGAAAAAAGTACGTACGCAAATGTTCGTACGAAAAAGTTCGTATGCAAAAGTACGTAGTGTATAAAGTACGTATGCCAAAAGTACGTACGCAAATGTTCGTACGCAAAAGTACGTATGCAAAAGTACGTAGTGTATAAAGTACGTATACCAAAAGTACGTATGCAAATGTTCGTACGCAAAAGTTCGTATGCAAAAGTACGTAGTGTAAAAAGTACGTATGCCAAAAGTACGTACGGTTCGTATGCCAAAGTACGTAGTGTATAAAGTACGTATGCTAGAAGTAGGGTATAGTAGTGTAAGTTGAGCCACTTTTTTCTTTATTGCTGCTCTGTTGCCATACTACAGGGAACTCATGATAAATTCATATACCAAATGATATAGCTTTGTCCATTTCGCCCATTTACTCATCGATAAATTTTGCTATGCCTTGTAACAAATGCTCATTAAATAAAGAATAAGAAAGGTATTACACATTGATCAACTTAACCCAAGGGTGGGGTACGTACAATACCCTACGTACATTTGCTATACGTACTTTTGTCCGTGACGTACTTTTGTCCACACGTAGGGTAGACCGGGGCAAGTCTCCCCGCCGAGGTAAAACGCCTCACCGATGTTTCTCGGAACTGGCAGGGTTCTGGGGAAAGATCCTCTCTTCTGTTAACCTGGCCGGGCCCGGGGGGTAATTCCAACCACCGCAGCCCGGGGAGGGGCGTTTTTCGCCCCCTCTCTAACTCTGTAAATAAGAGAGCTACGCAAACAAAAGTAATACCAAACGAAAGGTCCTTACGAGACGCTTCTAAAGCACCCAAAATTTTTGACCTCAGGTCAATTTTCAAGGTCAGAGGTCAAGGTCAAAGGCAAAAACCGGCACATGTGTAGTGATCTCAAAGTGAGCGTTCTAGAGGACGGCAGTATGCATAAAACCGGTAAAATTGGGTGTCAAACGAAAGAAGAGAATCTGAGAATTCCGAAAATGTACTCAACATCAAAGGTCAAGGTCAAGGTCATGCTCAAAACTGACCTCAAACTTACACTTTTTCGTACATCTTGTGTGTCAGCTTCCAAGATGTTTTGAAATGTTTTGAGGCTAATCAGGTCCCTATTTGTGGTTCATCTTACGATACAAGGCTGCTCAAAGGTCAAGGTCACAGAAGAGAGGCCTTGCTAGAGACTATTTCACTGATTCAAGTTAGTAATAAAAAATAAGACAATTTTGCCATCCGGAGGCTCTAAATAAAGGCTTAGAGGAAAGTAGATGCCAGATTCGTGATGAGCGGGTACGAATCCATCGTAAACGACTTTTGATGTGTCAAGGTCAACCAAAGGTCATTCGAGGTCACATGAGGTCAACATAGAACTTTCCTTTTCGAAACAAAATATATATCATTCGACGCGGCTTGACAAGACAAATGCGATGGTACCACTGCCGTAGCTCTAGGACCATTTTTGTCGAAGTTATTTGCGAAAAACTAAAACCACAGCTCGGGGTCGTTGACCTGACCTCTGATCTCAGGTCACTAAAACTGTTTTTGTATCTTTGTCTAGGTCAAGTGCTACACAACCGTGCTCGTAATTTGTCTTTATCTTTAAAACTCTATTTTTAGCAGCTATTTGAAGTTCGCGTCTGTGACACCGAAGTTTGCCGTGCAGGGGTCTAGAAAAGTCGACTTTGTGACGTCATCAATGGGGCTAGTTCCAAATTTTTTATTTCAGAAGATGCCAAATTGATGGAAGAAAGGTACTGAAAATTTCGCTTTCCTATCCCTAAGCGTTCGGGAGCTACCGCAAATATTCGCCAGGAGGGGGGGGGCGAAAAACGCCCCCCCGGGCCCGCGAGGGTTAATCTAGTGTATGGGGCTTCTTGCCTCAGGCCGTGGGGCGTTTTGCCCTGGGGCTGGGGCAAAATGCCCCATTTGCAGTTGCTTCACAAAGCACTTCCTAGCTGGGAGTCCGATCATAAGTGAATGAATTTGAGGGATGGAATTTAAAGTAAAATGTCCAAAGAACACATTGAGCACAAATTTGGCCTTCCAGGTGATGTGAGACAAAAGAAGGTACCTATGTAGCGAAATAAATTATCTGGGGTGTCTTGCCCAAGGCTACCCTACTTTATACCCTACGTACATTTGCTATACGTAGGCTTTTGTACGTGACGTACTTTTGTCCATACGTACTTTATACCCTACGTACTTCTGCGATACGTACTTTTGTCCGTGACGTACTTTTGTCCATACGTACTTTTTACCCTACGTACATTAGCTATACGTACTTTTTTCCGTGACGTACTTTTGTCCATACGTACTTTATACCCTACGTACTTCTGCGATACGTACTTTTGTCCTTGACGTACTTTTGTCCATACGTACTTTATACAGTACGTACTTCTGCGATACGTACTTTTGTCCCTGACGTACTTTTGTCCATACGTACTTTATACTGTACGTACTTCTGCGATACGTACTTTTGTCCTTGACGTACTTTTGTCCATACGTACTTTATATTGTACGTACTTCTGCGATACGTACTTTTGTCCCTGACGTACTTTTGTCCATACGTACTTTATACTGTACGTACTTCTGCGATACGTACTTTAATCCTACGCACTTTTGCTTACGTACTTTTGTCCTACGTACTTTAGCGATACGTACTTTTGTCCGTAACCCTGTCCCAAGGCCCTAAATAACAGTTTGTCGTATCGGTGATATCGCTCGCACAGCCTTCATTAGGAAATTGCTCTCATCTCGTGCGGTGCTCGCAGTGAATGCTTTCGATGCCCGGATGCCGGATCGTGGTGCAAACTCGAGACGCAACAAGTAGGTACATACCTGTTTTGACCGCAGAGATAAGTATTATTTTCTGCGTGCTCTACCGTGTAATTTTCTGGATGAGCCAGGCGAGCGATACGTGAGGAGTGCGAATCGGCCTTACTTATCCAATATCCAGTATAAAGTTAGTCTGAATTTAATAAGCTGTTTTTTTCTTTTAAAGGGACTATCCCACCTTCTAAAATGTTGTTAAAACCAGTTAAATTGTGCCCGACTTTATAGATTTGATGTTCAGGAACACGGTTCTGGCATTTATTTTTCATTAAACATCTTAGGCTTCCCATATTCCAAACACAAACTTTCAAATATGTGACGTCACAGCCCAAAATTACCTCCTTCCCCAGGCCACATTACTGTCATAAAGCTGATTCTTTTTACTCTGTAGGCACCACAACAAAGTTCAGACCAAGTTTTAAGCAATTTTTCAACGAACAAACCCATTTAAATCAGAATGACTGAACGAGGTGACGTCACACTAACGGTCGCTCCATGTTGAAGATAGGGCCTTGTACAAGGCCCATTTTCAAATGAAGGGAACGAATTTCTTCAACACCAAGAGGCCGCGGGGGTTGCAACCTAGATAGATAGTGGTTTCTGAACCTCGCCGCAAACTTGGCTATCTCAACTCAAACCCCATGTTAAAGGTGGGATAGTCCCTTTAAGCCGGGGCGGGGCTCCCAACTACCAAGCACTCAGTGATACGGCTGAGCTGCTCAGCTGGTCGATTTGACTGCCGAATGTAAATGGTGTTTACGTTCCAGTGGACATCTGGATTTGATCTCATATTGCAGTCTGACCTAGGAACACTTGGTCGTCACTATTATCATCACCAAAATGGTCCACCTTTTTCCACTTCGGACAAAATCGATGTCGTTAGCAGGCCATAACCGATGACGACAGCTAAGGAAGAGACGACGGGGAGGATTAGGTCAATTTTTTTATTTTATTTTTTATTTTTATTTTTTTTTTAAATACAATTTTGGCTTGGTCTCGAAAAATAGTGGGCCAAATCCGGGGAGTTTTCGGATTTTGGTGGGGGTACACCTTTGACCACCTGGTCGTCACTATTGCTATCAGCTAAATGGCCCACCAGTGAAAATTCCTTAGACGAGGCCCTGAGATGAATGAGATCGTCCATGGATTATGAGTGGAAGGAGGTCGTGAATAGCTGTTTATCGTACATGTGTGCGCTGCAGGCTGTGTGTGTCTGTGTGCGTGTGTGTCTGTGTGTCTGGGTGTGCGCAATGAGCCTGTAGCAGTGGTGTTTCCATCAGCTATGCACCGGAGGTGGGTGAACCAGTTACGGCAGGCTCTATAAGGCCGTCCATCGCCGCTGTCGTGCTATCAGCGCCGCGCCAGCCGATGTTTAGGCGGACCTGTCAGCCCCGCCCCGAGACGCATACACCGCTCCCGCCCACCACTCTGAAAGCATTGTCCGGGAAAGAGGCCTCGTCGCAAATTTAGCCAGACGAGACTTTGGAGACAATGGTGTTGTTTTAGTGACGCCATAAAAATGTTGTGAGACAGAACTGATAATGATGCCACGTCCTCTTGTGTTCTGGACTACACTACGCTTGGATTGCAAGGTCTGGTCTATGATTGCGCTTATGAAATGGTCAGTCGAAACTTAAATTGATGTCAAACGGCGGAGGTCTGATTTACTGGCGCGGGCGAGTGATAAAGACCCAGCAGTCGCACCGACCGTCGGTAGCCAATGGCCGCTGGTCGGCGCCCGGGCTCCATTGAGCGAAGGGTTCATTCATGCCGGGCTGGCCGCCGGCAGCCAGCAGCCGACGAGGCGCCCCTCTCGTCCTCTCCCTCTCCCCCGGACTCTGTCGGTGGGGCGGGGCGGGGCGGGACGGTCACCTCCACCGGTTCCCCACCCTGACCGGGGCAGCAGTGTGTTTACCACGCGCCGAACGACGCGGAAGAACGTCTCCAAAACCTTTTTGCAGTAAATTATGTTAGAGGAGTCGGCCGTGGCAAACGCACTGGAAAGTTTTCAGGGAAAATGTGAGGCAATTATGGAAGGGCTTGAGTGAAAAGCGACGCACCACCTAACGCGTCCGCCAAATCGGTGATTAACGGTGGTTAACAAGTTTAATTTGCTGCCTGCAAGGGTTCATTTAACCTTCGCCCCAGTGGGGGGGGGGGCATATGTTACCACCCTGTCGCGTTTTTTGCGTGTGAATAAAAAAACCGCGGAGCGTAGCGCCGCGCCGCTTGGGGTAGCTTTTGGTACATCAATTTTGGACAATGTGTGAAATTTTTAACCCCAGGTCATGTCAGGTCAGGTCACCAGGTCAAGTTAACTGACCAAGCCTAAAAAAAAGTTTGCAATAATGTCCAGCCTGCAGTGTTTGTCAGGAAGGTTTTAAACTTGGTGGATTGCATGCTGTTATGGGCGCCTACAATTTGTATATCTCGGATTTTTTATATCCGTGACCTAAGGTCAGGGCAGTGGCCCGACCTTTCCATTACAAGTCAATGGAGAAAAATGAAAATGCCTCTAGATCCGTGTGTACGCATAGGAACAGTCCAACTATTTCAGAATCCCAATGGTTTAGTCCACTCGTGATAACCAAGGTGTCATTTTTGCTGATAGCCTCTAGAAAGGTCATCCGAGGTCATTTGAGGCTACACACAGTCTTTTGCCAATAACTCGCGATTGGAAAGAGATTGAACGCTGGGGATGGTCTCATTGTGTTTGTCTCGTTGAGACGCATCGACTGATATGCAACTTGACCTTTTCCGGTCAGGTCATGACCTTGACCTGAGGTCAAATTTTCAAGTTGACCTTTCAAGGTCAAATTATAGTTCATTCGACGCGTCTCGGCGAGGGGAACACGATTCTGGCAATAAAAATGTCGTGGCTTTTTGTAGTCGAAAGTAATTGTCGAAAAACACTTTTCGTAAAAACAGCTATTTTTGGAGTTTTTGCTCTCTGGAGGCTAAACCGTTGACCTGAGGTCAATATTGATACTGACCTTTTCAAAAGAAGAGTTCAAAAGCTATCGAGTGCTTTTCCATGCGTTTTTCTAGCTACCATAGTTCCTGAGATAGTGGCATGTTTTCTGAAAAATATAATGACAATTGGCAAATTTTGACCTTTGATGACCTCTGGTGACCCCAATATTGCTCTAAGGTAAAAAATGACCGAAATACTTTCGAACGTACGCATTGAGAGCTATCGACTGCTTTTTACCGCGTCTGTCTAGCCCTCTTAGTTTTTGAGTTAGAGGTGGGTGGTAACATATGCCCCCCCCCCCCCCACTAGGGCGAAGCTGGCTGAGACCGCCACTGGGGCGCGGGTTAAAGTGAGAGTAACATAAAAAACACAGGCTCACTTACAGATGAGCTATTATCCTATGTACTCGCGTGTACACTTTGTTCGCTTTTCGCTGCTTGGGGGCTACCTATTTGTTCATGGTTCCAAAGGACCTAAGCTTTATTTATCTGAATATTGCATCAACGTTGTCAAAAAATTATTAGACTTGATCACAACACCTACTCCAAAAAATAACTTTAACACAAATAATAGTCAAAAATTACAGGTAAAGCTTGTAACCATTAAATAAAAATGGCAAAGCCTTATATAACTAAGGTCATAGATAACATGAACTACCATGTTATCTAGTTCGGTAGTTAGGTAGTTCATGTTATCTATGCTAAGGTCTATAAATAATGTTACAGCAACATTACAAACCACTCTATAGCACAAACATGAGGTCGCGTTTTCCCAACGAATGGCGTGTTGATGCACCCAGGAATCTGCAGTTATATACATAATATGTATTTATATAAGAAGATTATGCTTATTTCAGCTGCTTCAGTCACCAGCATCAGTGGTTTGTGACTACATAGTGCCAGCACTGAATGGATGTCTCATCTCCGGCAATGCTGGATATAATAGTCACCAACTGCAGAGGCAATCTGGCAAAACTGCCGTGAATGTGAGCTCATATCGGTAGCTGAACTTTTTATGCTGCAAACTGACAGCAAATACAAAATATTTTCACAACATTTTTACCATGTCAACTTTGCCAATTCAGACAGGAATGTGGTAATTGGCGTGGACACTTTTCAAATCAGCAGTTATAGGTATCATACGATGCTATCATATGTCGTGAAAGCCAAAATACGAGTGCTGATCAGAGTGATTTGACCTGTCACGGCTATAGAGGTCTTATATCCATGCCTGTATTATACAATATCTCTACGGTCAAGGTGACTTTGCGCTGCAACAGGTAAAGTGTATGGTGCCTATGCATTGTGCACAATGCAGGTCTGTTTTGCAGCTGCAGCACTGTGGCTGGACGTCGTGCTGAGCGTGCAAGTACCGAGCAGGCTGCAGGCACAATCCGTCTGCGTCCAAGTTCCGTTACAGCGTGGCGCCGGGGTGCTCACTGCGCAGTGCGCATGACAGTCGAACGGACCTATAAGGACAGCGAAACGACAAACCGCTTTCTTCAACGCCGAATAAGGTATTGTTAAGTGTAAGGAAAAGGAAGCAACTGAAACAACATGACATAAAGGAAACAGACTTCAATGACTTTGCAGTGTTCAAGCCTAAGCAAAATGTACAGAAAGCGCAGTAAGCGCACCTGTGACGGTTGAATATTGCGAGCCGAGCATTTTCTACGTCCGACGGCCCGATGGGAGGACATCACTCATCCCGTCTCCCCTCGCTCTGAACTGAGCCCATCACGCCGGCTCGGCTGGCGATGAGCAGTTTCCCGGAATGGGGATCATTCTCACCAACCCAGTGAGCGTGGGTCGTCCGACTGAGATTGAGAAACGCTCGCCGCGTTTAGCGTGAGACGGCCCCGTCGCGTGTGGCCGAGACCGATTCGAAACGGAGAGCTGGCTCCAGAACCGCCATATAGATCGCCCATTGATTGCATGCAGATGCATTCGAGCAAAAGGCGCTAATGATGGCTTATGCCGCGGCCGTCTATGGCTCTTTGTGTAACACAAATGACTGGGTTTAGGTAGTCGCTTTCGGGTGTTAAATTCTAGCTGTTGGGCGGCAGCTAGAAATAAAGGTACAATTATCTTTAAATAATAGTGCCTTACCTAATTTAGATAATAGTACCTTACATAGGCACTATCCAATAATACTGCCTTAGTGCATAATAGCCGTTTTCACGACGGGCTATCCGGCGAATGCACCTGATTTGACCAAATCTGCACCTAATTTCTTTTACAGCAAATATCTTCATTTTCTGAATTTATTTCAGTGTTTTAACCCTCGCATGTGTAGGGGGGGGGGGGTCGGATGGACCCCCCCATGGTTTTTCGCAAATAACTCGCGTAAAAAGCGGCCGATCGCGACGAAACTTTAAGTACCCTCGCATTGATCAATTTTACACATACCCTGAAAATTTCATGACCCTGACCCCAATGACCTTTGACCTGTGACCTCTTTTCCGAGACCATGTTTGGCCGGAATCGCGATTCCGCGTATGTCGGCTGGCATTAGCCGCGCGTTTGCAAGCTTTTCGTGGTTTCAAACGTTCAATAATGTGATTTGATGTTGCTTCCATGCATTAGGGTGGGTGTCAAGGTCACCTGAAGGTCAGGTCAGGTCATTGACCTTTGGTGACCTCGGTTCACTTTTTCGAGTTTTACATGTTTCTAGGCTAGTTTTTGGAGCTGAATTCGAATTTAGCAACCATTTGAACATTTACGAAGTAGTTTTGGTGACTTCGTAACATGTTACGAAGCTGTCGGAGGCGGTTGACACGTATACTAATACCCGTCACGACGCCTACTGGTTGACCTGACCTGACCTGACCCGACCTGGTCTAAATGCTTAAAGACATCATCTATGATCAAAACTAGCACGATATTCGTGATCAGCACCCCGAAAAACCCCTTAGCAGCCACACTTTACGACTTTCTAACAGGTCCCGATTTTCCCGACCTTGGGTCATTGACCTGACCTGGAAGGTCAACCAATGACCTAGGACCTTACAATTGGGTATCATCGGCTTCCTCTCGTCACGGGCAACACGCTCGTTTTTTCCGCGAAGCTCTAGCTCGATCAGGGGCCAAACGGCAAGGGGGGTCCAACCGACCCCCCCCCCCCCCCCTACACATTAGAAGCTGGAAAACGCCGCACACATGCGAGGGTTAATCGATGATGCTCTCTGATAATATGACAAAGCAGGCATATAAGCAATTAGTGCAGCCCTAGCTGATAGCTGCTAAGAGACACACTGAACCTGATTCGACCAAATCTGCACCTAATCTGTACCAGATGTGCACCAAATGTGTACCAGATGGCCGTCGTGAAAACGGCCAATAACAGCTAGAAATAACCGGAGTCCAGCTGCCATCTGTTTGTCAACATCTAAAAACTGGATAGCTATTTTTATAGGGTCCTGCATTGCTCGGCTACTTTTAATGATCTCAAAATATGTACGTTAAATACTAGGTGAATATACGCAGTTATTTCAGAAAAATGCGCATAAGTCATAAGCACACAAGCAGCAGCAAGTATACAGCAGCTAATTAGTGGTGTAAGGCCACTTTCAGTACCTAAATATGGAAAACGTTGGCTTGGCATCGCTAAGAATTAAATCAAAGAGAAATGTTGAGTCCTTACATCTTGTTAAGCCAAAAATTATAGAACATGTGCCTTTTATGATGTTCACAAACCGTAATTGGTTGAAGCCTTTAGTGAAGTCCCTTCTGAATGAGCCGACTAACATACTGTAGACAGGATTCTAATCATACTGCGCATGTTACAGGAGCTATTACTTGATCGGCTCTACGAACTCTTTGTTTAACGTTTTCATCTTTAATCCGCGTAGTGTTATTTTTCATGACGCATTCTTGAATTTTAATAATTGCTTTCATTTTTTGTCGTTTCTGAACGGTTGTAATGGTAAAATATTAGGTAAATGTTCTCGAAAATGTATGTTATAATAAATGTGAACACTTTTATCTTTGCTTACCCTGGTGTTAATTATTTCGCAAAAGGGACGTAGGCATACGTCTGACGTCACAGATCAGCCCGTAAAGCTGATAGGCAAACAAGTGTTGAAAATACGCAAATCGTAGGCATACAACATATGAAAACACGTACCTATGCATCAAACTGAAATGAAATATCTCTAGCCTAGCCTGTCATTGCACTCAATGGATCACTGTAATGTAGTGGATTAATGAACATCGCCTCATTTTAATTGTGAGCAGTTTCAACGTTGCGGACCGGACAAGGTGGTCGGTATATCAATTGAAGTCACTGTGTATGAACTACGAACTTTGTCATTCGTTTCACGGAAATCCGGCAATGGCATTAATATCAGAGCTTTATGAGTAGTTGAGGTGCGCAGCTCGTCCCAAAGATCTCATCCGTGCTTTAATGAAGGAGGATGTGCAAACACTGATGCGGCGTGTAGACAAGGCGTGAGAGCCCTCAGGGAGACGAGTGCCACTTTCCTGCCTTATCATGGGCGGGTTTCCAGAAAACTGTTGCGCGTTCAGCTCTCAGTAATTGTTGCTCATAGCGGGCCGCGCAGCAACGTCCCCCATAGGTGCTGTGTGCCGAATTAGGCTCACAGCCAGTGGCACGGCAGAGACGGGGTGGGGGGGGGGGGGGGCTGCGGCAGCCCTGGGTCCGTCCCCCAGCCGCCGGGGTGGCCGTGGCTCGGCGGCAGGTCGTGGCGCGCTGTCGGCCGACAGCGCACCGATCGGTCTCGTTCGATCATTAGTCCGCTGTCGGCTCATGCTGGTGCCGGCCGACATCAGATTACTGAGCCGTGACGTCATCGGGAAGCCGGCGGCGGCACCTCCAAACGGGGCGGCGGCGGCGGCGGCGGCGGCCGCCGGGGCGCGCCTTTGCCGGCGGCCGGCGCTGCAGCGGCGGGTGGGCCCCGCCAGCGCTGGCCTGGCCGCCGGGCGGCAGCCGCTGCCGCTGCTGCTGACGGGCATGGCCGCGCCGTGGGCGCCGATCAATTCCCGTAGGCGCGGGGGCGGCTCGCGCAAGGAGCGGCGCGCGCCCGTCGTATCGCCGCGGTAATATCCGCCGCCAAATGAGCGCCGTTTTTATCGCGCCCTGAAGCGGCGCCGACCGAGGAGGCCTCTCGGCCGGCGGCTCCGGCGGGATGGGCGCGATGACCTGACCTCTCCCCGGGACACGTCATCCAACCACCCACCTGGTGCCGGCGACAGCGACCGGCGCGGTCACTGCAGAGGCGCGCACGCAAGTCCCTCTGAATAAAAGTCGCTCTGTGACTGCTGACTCCCCTTATCCCTGTCTCCATGACCATCAATCCCGTGTAAAGGCCATTAGCAAGGCACATCTTGATGTGCACATTAGTTGACACGTATAGCAGTGCTCGCCTGTCTGTGTGACCTGAAGAACGTCATTCGATGGTAAATGGTCATAAATGGATGGAAAGGTGCAAGACTAATAACAGCTGTTGATAGACTGGCAGGGTTGCAATTTGAACTAAGGTAGTTCATATTTGGCTGCACGTTTGATTATTGTAAACAGTCAATAGAGTAATTATTTACATGCCAGGTGAATCAAGAATCTCGGGGCTGTAAAAACGGCACCAGCATAGGCGGCGGAACGATTTGAGACAAGGGGGGGCACCATGGCTCAAGGAGCCAAACCTAGGGTACCCCCAAATCCTGTTTTCTCATCGGATTTAGGCCACTTATTTTTCGTCACAGCCCTGACACGATGATTTTTTTGATTTTTTTTTTTTTACTAAACGAAAATGGCAGTTCACCCCCGTATGCAGGGGTGTAATCTTATATCTCTTTGTGGGGGCATATGCACCCACAATCCTGAATTATGCCCCCACAATGATGAAAATGCACCCACAAGTCTTTTACAAGGCTGCAAGTGTCCTTTCGAGAGCACGGTGCCCTTCGCATGCTCTAACGGCGTCCTCCTGACCGTCTCGCGTTCATGGATAATATAGCGTTTTTAATCACTCGGCGCCCTTCTGGGAGAATGGCGCACTTTTGACAGCACCGCGCCATTCTCATGGTCTAACGGCGCCCTCCTGACCATCTCGCGTCCTTAGGTCTCTGTTCACCGTGCATCCCTCGAGTGTTCGGCGCCCTTCTGGCCTCTCAGCGCCCCTGAACCACATATAGCGTTTTCAATCACTCGGCACCCTTTTACGAGAAAGGCGCCCTTTTCATGATCTCAAGGAGCCCTCGTAACCATCTGGCGCCCCCACGTCCCCACCAACGTAGCATTACTGACTGTGCGGCGCCCTTCTGGCCTCTTAGCGCCCCTGGACCACATAGCGTTTTCAATCACTCGGCGCCCTCCTAAGAGAATGGCGCCCTTTTCATCGTCTCACGGCGCCCTCGTAAGTCGTAACCGTCTGGTGCCTCCACATTTCGTGCCCCTCCTACTGGATGGCGCCTCTCTACATCTTTTTTACGTCCTTCCGGTCAGTTTCCACTTTTAAGCGTGTATTTGCTTAGTCAGACACGTCACTTGAAGCGCCATTCGGCTAGCAATGTTATCAAATTCGGTGTTAATTTAGGCTCCCACATAAAGAATATCTATCCCGCCCCAAAACGGCCTGGCGCCGGGCGCCCCTACAGCTAGGCACCCACAATCATTTTAGGAAAATTACACCCCTGCCCGTATGTGTGGTTAACTTTAAGCTGATCCTCAAGTACCTATGTGTTTGTCTCTTCCTTATTGTCGTTTGATAAATTCCATTTATCTTACATGTATAATTCCCAAGAAGCCATCGCAGTACTAATCAGTGGCGAATCCCAGGGTGGAGGTCACATGGGTCATGACTTATGTAGGGCCTGGGGTCACCACATGCCTGCCAGGAGCACCACAGGCCTGACAGCCGACAGGGGCACCACAGGCCCGCCAGGGATGCCACAGGCCTAGCAGGGGCACCACGGGCCTGTCAGTGGCACCACAGGCCTGTCAGGAGCACCATCGGCCTAACAAAAGCACTACAGGTCTTCCAGGGGCACCACAGACCTGCCAGGGGCACTATCAGCTTCGCAGGGGAACCACCGGCCTCGCAAGGGCACCATGGGCCTGCCAAGGGCACCACAAGCCTGTCGTTGGCAATTTAGGATTGTCAGAGGCACCACAAACCTGTCAAGGGCACCTGCGTTCTAACAGGGGCACCACAAACCTGCCAAGGCCCAGGGACACCACAGGCCTAGCAAGGACACCACAGGCCTGTCAGGGGCACCACGGGCCTGTCAGGGCCCATGGGCACCTAAGTCATGTCAGGGCCCATCGTAGGCTTGTCAGGGGGCAGGGTAGGTAGGTTCCAGTCTTTCCAGGGGCACCAGCGGCCTAGCAGGGGCACCAGTCATCACATGACTAACCAAAAATAAAGAAAATAAAAAACTGAAAATAGGGCACCACCAAAATTAAGTGGCCGAAATCCGTTGAGGTTTTAATTTTGGGCATAGGTAGGGGCACCACTTCGATTCATGACCCTCCCCTTGGAGTTTTCCCGAATCCGCCCCTGGTACTAATACATCAAATTTAAGGGGGGGCACCTTGCTATTGGTGCCCCCCTTGCAGAATTCAAGGGGGGGCACGGTGCCCCGGTGCCCCCCCCCCCGTTCCGCCGCCTATGGGCACCAGCACACTAAGTACCGGTCGCGGTCCGTTTTTGTTCCTGTCAGCAAAAAATATCGGTAGAATAAGGGTTTACCTCCAGTCAACGGTTTATGGTCGTCCTTTTACTTTAGTATGCACTGCGCATTTGATGCCCATGACAATAGAAGGGTGTGACTCCAGCAGAAGCACGGCTTGTCGTCCTTGAGCATCGCATGTAATGTATTGCGCACCGAGTCCTGTTGAAAACACAGGCCAGGAAAGCTGCAGATCTACCTACTGCGCTTATGTTGGTTAGGTAATTTAAGTTTGAAACCATAGGTGGAGAATTGTGACCAGCTGGGGGTGCTCGGGCGCAGCAAATCCGCCGCCGCCTAGCGGTGACCTTGACCCGCGCCGCCCGGCCGCGGCTCCAAAGCCAAGCCGGCGTGGCCGGCGTGGAATTGGGAGAGCTCGAGCACCCCCAGTCCAACACAATTCTCCACCTGTGTTTGAAACAACAAACTCTAAACACTTAACATTGAAGAGGGATTAGCATTCCGTTGGCTGTTTTATCAGGTTATAACTATAGAGCTCCAAAAGCCTCATTTTAGTAGCCAAGCAGACGTCAATACTGACAGAGTTCAGCTGTTATCATATTCCCAGCTGTCCCGACTGATATTAGCCGTTTTCACGACGGCCATCTGGTACACATTTGGTGCACATCTGGTACAAATTAGGTGCAGGTTTGGTCAAATCAGGATCAGTGTGTCTCTTAGCAGCTATCAGCTAGGATTGCACTAATTGCTTATATGCCTGCTTTGTCATATTATCAGAGAGCATCATCGATTAAAACACTGAAATAAATTCATAAAATGAAAATATTTGCTGTAAAAGAAATTAGGTACAGATTTGGTCAAATCAGGTGCATTCGCCGGATAGCCCGTCGTGAAAACGGCTATTCTGACATCAGACTGATAACTGACAGGCACCGGGCTGGCATGAATGCCATTCCTACTCTTGGCTGTGGAAAATCCATGGAATCCATTGCTATCAGTACTGACACCCATGGGCATTGCCACACCACAATAGCACTGTCATCAATGAACGATATGGTGCTGTCGCCAACGATTTACAGAAGCCCTGACATGACTGTCATCCCGCCAGTCACCACCGGCAGCGGCGCATTCAGCAGTGACAGCATCGGTGAGATTTGCTTACTCCGAACCGAATAATGCCTCTGACTGAATGAATCACGCTCATAGAATACTCTGAGCTGTGCCACAGCGCCCGCGGGCATTCCGTGAGTAAACCATCAGAGTGTCGCCGCTCGGCCTCCGGCTGCATCTGAGCGGGCACCCGACCGCGCCTGAATCGTGTCAGAGGCGTCACAACGGCGACCAAGTTTGCATATCAGGCGCATATCGGTGTCAGGAAGCAGTCGCAGTACACCGATAACCGGCCTGTGCGCGCTGCAGGGAGAATTCGGCGACCGAGCGAGAGAGAAAGTGTCCGGTGTTTTATGGCGCTGCCAGCTGTCGACCTGTGACGTCAGCTGAAGGAAGACGTAACTTAGAGCTGAAAGGATTTCGACTATTTCAAATGTGCTCTTTAGAGTGAGAGTAAAGTTAAGACGTTAAATACTCAAGCAATATCAGAGGAAGTTTATTCATAAATTATGTTTAAGGCAGGGAGTCAAAGAAAAAGAGGAGTGTAAGAATACCAGTTTTTATTCAAATATCAGTCTTCGTGGGATACATATATAGTTGTCCCCGTTGTACTCTGTCTTTTACGTGCATAAGAGCCTGTGTCTAGCGTTTGTGTGTGCGCAGGCGAGAGAGAGAGAGAGAGAGAGAGAGAGAGAGAGAGAGAGAGAGAGAGAGAGAGAGTGAGAGAGAGTGAGAGAGAGAAGATAGGTAGGTATGGAAGGAGATAGAGGGAAGAAACGATTAATATCCGATTTTAGAGAGAAAAATAGCGTGATGCAAGTTTATGGTGTTGTGGCTCGGTTACATGGATAAATAAGTGTGTAGCTATCAGAAGACGGCCCACCGGCAGACGATTTCGGCCGGCCGTCTCTGAAATGAAACCGTGACCGCCCCGTCGAGCCGGCGTCAGCGTAGTTAAATGAGGCATGCATCATGGACATGCTTTCGTGGAGAGGAAATGGCATCTGTCTGCCTTCTGATGAATGTTTCCGAAGTTGCACAGTCGTGATTTACATGAGTTTCTCCGAGAAACCGGGCATATGAGAAGAGGCAATTTGCAGCGGGATTTTGACTAGGAAAATATCTGGTCAACTTTGAAATAATTTTATCAATGCACTATCTACCCTAATATTTCCTTTCCATATTTACTATAACCGACAAGTACTGTCTTAGCTATGCATAGTCATAATCATGAATAGGACAAACTGATATGAACTGGTCAGTGGACAGCGGTAATGATTTCGCTCATTGGCTGGTAAGGCTCGCCTCTGAGCAGTGCCGGCCGGCGCGGTGCCACCGGTCACTAAGGGCTCAGCTCTCGGCCCGGTCCGGTGAGAATGGCCTGTAGACGGGGACGCCGGCAGACCTCAGGCGCTGCAGCCACCATATATCGCCGGGCGCAGCTGCCGCCGACGCCGCGTGGGTGGTGGTCGCCCGCGCCTCCTTCCTGTCCTCTGTAACACCTCACCCCGACCGCTCTCACCACTCTGCTTCACCCCACCCCGACCCCTCTCACCACCCCAGTGGCGGATCCAGGGGGGGGGGGCTGCGGGGGCTGGCAGCCCCCACCCAAGGAAAACTGGCGCCACTGCGCCGAAGGCGCAGTGGCGCCAATTTTCAATTCGCAACTCATCGGAGTGCCGCATACTAGGACTAGGATGCAAAAATCAGTCGAATAACGTCGTTTCAGTACGCTCCGCACCGATATTTCCAATCGTGTGGTGTCACTGTACATACTGATCCTGGGCGCCTCTTGTCAGGGCCACTGGGCGCCAATATTTCAGCGCCAATACGATGCGACTATGGCGCCCATCCGGGGCGTGGCGCCCAATTATGACCTGCAGCCCCTCCCCAGTGAAAATCCTGGATCCGCCACTGCACCACCCCACTCTGCCCCAGCCCGACCGCTCCCACCATCGCCGCACTCTTCTCCGCCATCTTCACGGAATTTACGAGAACTCAGCAAATAATTAGTGCACATGTTTTTGTTTATTTTCCTTCTTGATTTACTGCTGTAAGCTCTCCGTAAAAACATCTTTAAAGCGTTCTCAGGCCGGCCCTCCAACTGTCATGCTGGTGTTTACTCACCAAGTTTCCTAATGAAGCTCCCAGAGCGGTAATACTTCCGGACCAAACACGTTAAAGTTGGTTTAGCGGGCCATTAGTTTCAGAAAATCTTCAGCCGATATCTATTCTTCAGGCAGAAGACGACAGAGCGTCCCGGACAAGTTGCCAATGGCCACTTTCCAGGCATTCCGCCCGCACTACCGACAAAGTAACCGAACTTCCGCCGGACAAGTTGGTCGATTTCCGCTCAGCACGACTGGCCGGACCCGGCGCGGTACCGGGCTTTAGTGACCTGTTCTGCTGTGGACGCAGATAAGGCTCTCCTTTGGACGCTATTGGGGCGGCCCAAGCGTGCAGGCCGGTCCGTGAGGGCATTCTGAACATGCTGTCCAGTTGTTCGGGTCTATCCCGAGGCGCCATTGGGACATAGTGGGCATTCGGCAGGCAGTTGAGTTATGGCAGGGACGGTGAGGCGGGCCAGGCAGGCCATTCATAACTTGAAACTTCATGTTATGGTAAATCAAAATCTGACATCGCTTATCCGAGCGCTGTCGGACAGGTATCGCCAGTCATAGCCAAGTGATGGCTGACAATGCCAGTCGATAAGCGAAAAATATGGTTTGGCATAAGTAACTCAGCATGCAGCGGCACTGTATGTTCGCTGGGCATTTGCCCGCAGAGCCTTCTGACGATCTTACCTATTCATTGAACAGCCACTAAAGCATTTTGTCTGAGGACATTACGCGTCATTTCCAGGCGTGCCTCGATGCATCATGTGTGTCCAGTGTGCGTTAGAAGTTCGGCACGCTCGGATGCTCCATCGGACACGCGTCCCTGACTGGATCCGGGAGCGCCGGACAGTCGCCGGGAGCCGCGCAGATCCGGCGGGCTGCCGCAGCCTCGAGCTGTGCCGCGCAGATCCGGCGAGCGAGCTGCCGCACCCCGAGCTGTGCCGCGCAGATCCGGCGCGCGAGCTGCCGCACCCCGAGCTGTGCCGCGCAGATCCGGCGCGCGAGCTGCCGCAGCCCCGAGCTGTGCCGCGCAGATCCGGCGAGCGAGCTGCCGCACCCCGAGCTGTGCCGCGCAGATCCGGCGGGCTGCCGCAGCCCCTAGCGCCGCGCAGATCCGACGAGCGAGCTGCCGCAGCCCCGAGCTGTGCCGCGCAGATCCGGCGACAATGGCGACCCGGAGAGGCGCGGGCGGCGAGCGACTGCTCTCCACTGTGTTAAATTACGCCGGAATTCGGCGTACCGGCTCCGTGGGGTGGCGAGGAATGCAATTAGTGGGCTCTCAGCGCCGGTCAAAGGCCAACTAATGGCCACTTTAAATACGCCATACGGCGGCTGGCACCAAATGACAGCCTAGTGGGACAGTCGGAAGCTGCTTTGTGTCATCCTGAAAACTGCAGGTGTTTTATCCTCGCGTTGGTTCTTTCGACCAGGCTCACAGCTTTTTATTTCATTATAAAGTAACGTTTTTTATCACCTTGTGTCATTCTTCTCCGCTCTCAGTTTCCTCTTAGCCTATTTCTAAGCTAATTGTAATCTTTCCACCGGATGCACTTTTTGTTTAATTGTTATTTTTCAGCTTTTAGATTAGGCGCAGCTGATGAGAGTTGCTAAGTTTAACTGGAAAGGTTGAATTTCCCCCATATTGTTCTGCTAGGCTTTCTTCAGACAGTAGTTACCTAGATGCATCTGTTGACACTATGTACTGGTAGGTATAGGACGTTGCAGAGGGCAATGCTAAAAAAACGTTAAATTACCAAAATCACTTTGAATTCTGTTCATTTACGCGGCCAGTCATTTTAATTTTGCATGTTCTTTAGCTTTCTTTCTATGAAAGGAAGACGAACAAACTTCGCCCATTTCAGACGGTGCAGGAAAGACAATAGCACCAAATGAAAACCCTCTCTGAGAACGGCAGTTATAGCTAGCGACGAGTAAGATGTCTTCCCAACCCGCTGATGCTGCTTGAAGTATGTTGCTATAAGCCAGACATTGCTGGTGCATAAAATCATGTCTTAGCTTTCTTTTTAATGTTATTTGCTATTGCGTATTATTTCTGTGTTGTTGTTCCAGAACACCGGCTGAAGATGTTCCCGTGATTTTCAGGTTGCATGAGTCGTTTTCAAGCATGCCACTCGCTAACCTATGGTAATCGTTTCGTGACTTGCGGTAAAAATAACAACAAGCCCATCTGAGTCTATTGCACCCCTGAGGAAAACAGAATGGCGTGACATCTGTGGTCTGTTTCTGCAATATTCCAGAAGCATTTGGCAATAACACCTGTTCAGATGCAGAGATACTGCCATAAACTGACAGTGTGGGATGCTATGGCCATATATCTTTGGGAGATTGTGCTTTATTAATGATAGTGGCGACTCCACCCGCTAGCCAACACCCAAATATAGAAAAGGCGTCATCAAATGCCGCCATGCAAGCCTTAGCGTTGCCAAAATGTTACAAATGCAGTAGACGAAGAATGAGACGGTTGTGATTAGGTAAGTACCTACCATATCATTCTTTTATTAGTCGTGCTGATCGTGACACTACTTGTACCGCAGACGCGAGCTATCAGTGTCATATCAAATCGCGATGTTGATATGCGATAGAGGATATTAATTTCGCGACACTTACAATGACTTTGCAAAGAAGCGAAAAATAAAGGGGAGCTTATATTTCACTTTATTTCCAGCCAAACCTTTTACCCGCTGAAAATGCCACAGAGGCTTATCAATACTAGCTATACGCGGTAATGAACATCATTTCTGTATACGCCTATTGCTTATACCATGGATGAGGTAATAATCATTATCAGATCTCATCCATGCCATCTTTCCTTGCTGTCACATTGGAGGGCTTGAATCCCAACTTCCCGAGCTTACTTGTGCCCTCTCGTGCCACAATCACAGTAGGCTTTGTAAATCAGCCAGGCTGCTATGCCGTCTATGCTGTGCTTCCTGTCCGACCACATGACCATAGAAGGAGAGAAATCGAGGGTGTTATTAGAAGTTTAACTTCACGTTCCCTTTTTAGGCCTGACGGTCCTGGGAGCACTCGTGCCGTGTCTACCCCACGCAGTGAAGACCGTTCCAGAGTGCTCGGCGCCGCCACCCGCCCCATTCCCTGAACGCGGCGTCACCCGGCAGCCGCGCGTGTCGGCCGGCCGTGCAAGCCGACACCAAATAAGGCTGACCCGAGCGACACGAGGCGGCGCGCGGCGCAGAAGGGAGGGGCGCTCACACGGCTGGGAGGGGCCGGGGCCTGGGACGGTCCACTGACCTGACTCGCGCCCTCCGTCAGCGCCGGCAGTGCCGTCACCAGCGCGTTGTTGTCGTCACCGTCAACACCCCGTGCTGTCATCACCGCTCCGTCATGCGTCATCGCCCTGTCATCGCGGTGCGTCAACGCCACCGCAGTCTATGACCGGCGCTCGTGAGCCCGCCTCAGACACCTCCCTCGCCTACACTCAGCGCTTTAAAAAAATGTGAAAACGGCCGTGCTGTGTCTCAGGGTTCCGCACTTCACTTTGCGAGCGCGTTTAACATAACGAGTCCACGCCAATGCGTACCAAAATACTTTATATAGTTGCTCGCCTTCTATCTTTTTTCTACTTTATTTCTGTCGACTATCACCCTCTCCTTATAAGAGTTTCGTGCGCGAGACGCTTCACGATGATGTTAAGAATAAAGCAGGAAGATGATGTCTGAAAGTAATTATTTATGTGTGCATCTTTGTCACATGAAAATATGTCTGCTGATATGCAGCACACACCCATTGTTGTGTTGAACTTATAAGCTTTTAGTAAAACGTGCTTCCTGGAGAAAAAAAAACTTGCACATTTTTTTGTGAGAGAGATGTAAAGCAATATTGAAATATATATCTAAGTTCTTTGTAAAAGTATTGCGTTCGGGGGTACCGTCGAGCATGCATGTTGAGTGATGCGTACTCGCTGAACAGACAAGGCGCGAAATGTTTTCCGACATCAAACAGCTCTCCGCCTCGCTGACAAACTGGTACTGCCCCGATAGCCATCACACGTCGCTGAACATCGAGACTTGACCGCACTGAAGTGTTCTGGGCATGTTCCTCAACTCGCCACCCGATGCTCCCGGATCTGGCTTTAAAAAGATCCTATAGTGGTCTGGTGTCTTCTAAAAACATTTCGTACTTTCTGCCTCAACTCCGTAAAGCGATGCTGTGCTTGATCGCCGGAGTGAAACAATGTGATTGTACTGTACTGTTTAAGCAAATAACATCTCCAATTGATATTAAATAGTGCTAATGCAATCAACTAATACCGTTGGATCATGAGCCATCAACTGAATAATGAGCTGCACTTAATTACCAAAGTAAGGAGCAAAAAAAGAAAGGGGTGCATTTTGTAAGTTGTATACGTTTTTGTAAGAGGGGAACAACTATATAATTACATTAAGTCAGTAGGTATCACTCATGAAATATTAATCGTTCATTTGTCGAATGTTTCATTTCATGCTGGTCTTAAAAGGTCTGCAGCCTTGACCCGAAGTAAGACTCTGGCCTTCGATGTTCATTTACGAACCGGACGTGGTGTTTCATCTGCCAGCAATACTCCGGCCGGACAGAGCATTTGCATTCCAGTCGGGTGTGGCATACGGCGCGCGCCGGGCGGCCGGCCGGTGTCACTGTGGGAGGCATCACTGGGGCGCGGCCGGCCGGTGTCACTGTGGGATCGGTATCAGTGGGGAGGCCGACCGGAGTCACTGGGGGAGGCATCACTGGGGAGGCCGGTCGGTGTCACTGTGGGATCGGTATCAGTGGGGAGGCCGGCCGGAGTCACCGGGGGAGGCATCACTGGGAAGGCCGGTCGGAGGTCACGGAGGGAGGTATCACTGGGAAGGCCGGTCGGAGGTCACGGAGGGAGGTATCACTGGAACGGCTAGCCAGTGATCCTTGGGGTACCTCACTGGGAGAGGCATCCCTGGGGCTGCCGGCCGAGGTCACTGGGGGAGGCATCACTGGGGCGACTAGTGTCACCTCTGCGTCGCGGCGGCCTTGGAGCGCCGCCCGCCCGCCCTGATTCCGGCCTGTGATTGCGCCTCGGACACGGTCAGCCGCCGCGCGCCCGCCCTGACACAGCGGCGGCGCCCCAGCGCCGGTCTGCTCTCGAGGCACGTGCGACACGCCTGTCAGCGCCAGTGGCGCGGCCCCTCGCGGCCCGAGAGCTGATGAGACGGCGCCGGTGGCCGCCACGGGTGGCCTCAGGCACGGCGGGCGCCCGGAGCACTGAGCAGATCCGTGATGCAGCACCTCGGACACCCAGCGACGGGGTGTGCTGCAGCACCCTCTGACATGCCGATCGGCGGGGCGTGATGCAGCAACCTCCTCCCCCTCCATTTTCAGACACCTAGTCGCAGCCCGTGCTGCATTCTCCGCTGCAGAGATAGCTAGGCGCCCTTCGCAGTGCACACCGGCCGCCGCCCGGTTCACTCAGACGGCTGCCTTTTAGAGCCGGCCGGACGGGCACCGCTTTACAACACAATTGCATAGTGAGCCGACTGGATTAACGCCGCGTTACATAGTAGTGCACAGTGATCGGGCACTAATCATATGCGAAATACGCATGGGAGATAGCTTTATGATAGTTGTTGTTCACATTTATGTTACTGGACGCAACGCATCTTGAAAATTTCTTTCTTTTCGAGGTATCTTCTTTTATGCTCACGGTTTTGCCTTTCTGCCGTCACTTCTCTCGCACCCTCACTCTCTTTCTCCCTCTCTCCCTCTCTTCTTATCCTCATCTTGCGGGGCAGCGTCTGTGTCCGAACAGACAGACAACAGGAGCGGCCAGACCCATTGATAGCGTCCTCCAACTAAAGAGCCTGCGCAACAATGCTGCCCAAATTGAACTCCACGGAGCGGCAGCAGCTGCGGCAGCCTCTCTCCGCCCGCAATGACGGCGGAGATAGGCTGCCAGTGAACTCCCATTCACAAGGAAGCAGCGGGCCACTCTGTGCACTGCGGATGCTGAGGCTCCCAGAAAGTTGTACAATTCTTTCTAAGCTAGAAAATGAGTTGTTTTTTTAGCTGCAGTGCCTGCCTTCATGGATGGAATAGTCATTTCTGTTTACTTTGTCTTCATTCAAAACATATATTCCAAGTCATTTCTATTGATCAAAGCGTAAAGCTGCTGCAGCTGCTCCCATATTATGGCTGAAAGTAATTTCCTTCGGAGTAAGGCTATCATCGATCTATCATCGACCTCAGGAAAGCACCAGAGTCCAGCTAGATTCTTGATTGGGATAACTTTTGCGAGCTTTTTTAAACCATTGTATATATTCAGTATGTGTGAAACTCGGCAGTCGGCTACTAAGACAGCAGCGTTTATGCACATAGTTATCACACGTTAAAACTCAAACTCAGTTGGAGCTGGAGCCAGTGACCAGTACGGGATCAGGGACGCTGCAATCTTCAGCACATATCTGGGACTCAGCCGGAGACAGTGAGCCGAGTGGTGAGCCTTTTAAATTGCTTTTGAGAAGAGATAAGCCAAGTGTGACAGCAACGAAGAAATGAAGACACCTTAACGGTTTGTATCATAAACCAGAGAAAAGAGTTTTATTTCCCAGCTTTCTCCAGCATTAACCATTTTACTATGGGTGGAGACTTCCATTTCGCGTCTAGCTATAGACGCGTCAAGTCTAAGACGCGTCTAGCTGGACGGCGGCTGCGTCTACCTGGCGACAGCCATCCTTACATAGACGCGTCTAGCTTGGAAGTCCTCGTCCAACAGTTAGACGCCAACCTGGACGCCAACTTGGACGTCTGCTCAGTTAGACGCCAGTTGGACGCCAGTGGAAGTCTCCACTATATCTTCATTAGACTAAGTGCATGAGAAGTCATACGCTTTTAACATTTATTCATAGAAGTTACTGAAGAACAATGCACCTTATTGTTTCACCTCCTTATTGTTGAGGTGAAAATTATACACAATTCATTTTTTTTCAAGCTTTAATAGAACTGGTGATCTTATATGAGAGTTCAACATACTTGACCTTTTCAACATATCTGCACCGGATTTCGATGGTTCTAAAACATCTTGCTGAAATAATGTCATACAGATTCTAAAATTTAATATATCGTCAGGGACCGGTTTAGTATAGCATTCCACACAAGTCAGTTGAAGGCCTCGCAAGTCATACTTTCGCACAAGCAAGGCTCACTCTTCACGCTCGTTCCTATATCGCCCCACAGGCGTTTCACTGGTGACAAAAGTATGGTATACCTGTCCTAAATAATACAAAGGATGCCTTTCTATAAAGACAGGATGGTTGATGAATCTTGCTCCACGGCCATGAAAATGCCTCATTCAAAGCAGTGCAATGTTACTTAGAAACATCACACTTGAAAAGTGCAGCCCCGCCCCATACAATAATCCCGACTCCAAAACATTCACCCTCTTCCGATATTCACCACTGCGTGAAAAACTACCGAGCATTTGATGACTGACCTGCTTTGGCAGTGCTCGGTGCTCCGCTGGTGCTCCGGGTCAGAGCTGCAAGGAGCCGGCGCCTGCAGCGGCGTGGAACGGAGAAGACACGGCGGTGTCGACACAGCCGCTGACGGTATTCGACTGGCATGCGATCATCCTGTCACTCCCCTCATGCGCTGCACCCCTCCCCCAGCCCCCTCCCCCAAACAGCGCCCCGACCCGGCCCCTCAGACCACCGGGTTGGTCGCCGCTACTGCCATCTATGAAGCCTTCCCATAGTTGAGAGCGCTACCTAGGCCAAGACCGAAATGACTCGGCTCTCGGTACTGCAAGGGATGGAACTGATGCTGAGCCATCATGCTAATATGGAGATTCAAATGATTGATTTTGATCCTGAGGTTTCTGTTATGCATTTTGAGACACAGAAATGCCCGTTACGGTTTCGTCCCCACCTGCTGCTCTGCTTGTCAGAAGGCGATTTGCTTTGCTCCCGCGCGCAAGGAGAAAAAGCCAATGCCAACGAAGTTCGAACATGTTATAAGCTTTTCGACCGATGATGCTACGGTCTTCCGCCATCGCGACCATCCAGACCAGATCATCTGCATCAATGATCTCTTTACCCTATCCAGGCTTACGGTCACCCCACCAGCCTGTCGACGGCATATCTGAATAGGGAGCCTTCTTACCGGTGTGACCGTTTGAGTGGTCTGGCGGTCTGTACCATCGGGACACTACCTTCCCAACGAGATTACTTCAGTCACTGCATGGTGTACCAGTCAGGGGTCGACTCAGCCCAAAACCGCACCCCTATTTTTCATCCCACGGCCCTGCAATGACCGTCAATAGACCGAAGAGGCTAACCGCTAACAAAATATATCAAGTAATCTTTAATTGCTTACTGTATGTGGAGCCATCCGCAGCACATTTTACTTTGGAGTCGGCGAGGCCGGGCTTGAAGTCGGTGCTGGAACACTCAGTCGGAGCCAGTATCAATGACACGTCCGTTTACATCATGCCTTGTGACAGCTTTCGGCACGATCTGTATAAAATGGTGTTATCTTGTTATGATGCGTTCAGTGCAAGATAGCATGTTCTTTACAAGCCTTGTGCCGTATAAAAAGTATATTTTACACTTGTAAGTACACAACACACATAAAAGCATGTGTTATCAATATGCTTCCTTCAGTCATACTCGATTATGAGTAGACTGAGAGAGGAGACAGGCTGATACTTAAACTGAAACCGACAAAATATCACCGCTTCCATACTGAATTGGTCTCCAGTACCATAGCGGGGGAGACACTGGTGGATCCAAACAGGTAGGAGTGGACGCTACTGGATCCATTCTCCCCAGAGGCTCTCTGATTTCAAAAATCTTCTCGGATTTCGGTCCCACAAGCGTTTCCATCTGACGGGGGGGGGGGGGGGTTATCCGCCCCCCCCCCCCTGAGGACTTTCGTGAATAGCGGGATAACCGTGGCGCGTAGCGCCGCGAAATTTGGCATGACTATTCTCTCATCAATTTTACACATGGTGTGCAAGTTTGAGCCTCCAAACTTTTAACCCGCGCACCGACGGGGGTCTGCGCCAACTTCGTACCGACGGGGGGGGGCGGATGACCCCCCCCCCCCTGAGATCTCGAGAACGAAGGAAGATAGCGACAAGCGGTAAACGGCATCGGATACGCACGGTCAAGATCTACAATTTTTACTAAGGTTGTTTTCAGGTCAGGTCAAAGATGACGTCACAGGGGTCGAAAAAGTCAAAATGGCGGCGATAGATATGGATAGTTTTACTCGAATAACTTTCGAATTAGTCAAGATAGGAACAAACTAAGGGCATCATCGTGATCCTCTCGTCAATCCGCATCGAATGATATATATGTTGACCTCAAAAGGTCAAGGTCAAAGGTTGACCTCAGGTCACGTGACCTCGAGGTCATCATGTATATCATTCACAATGCAATCAACACAATGAGACCATCCACGCGTCTGTATCTTGTTCCTGTACGGAGTTATTGGCCAAAAACCTTTGGTGACCTTTGATGACGTCACATGACCTCACAGCTGCCCAACAGCAAAACAGACCTCAAGGTAGTGAAGGTTGATCGTATATGAAGTCATGTATGGTATATGGGGCCATTCCGACCGGCGACCCGTTTTAGTGGCAAAAACAGGGAGTTGATTTTTCCCCCATTGACTTATAATGGGGAGGTCGCGAAATTGACCTGACCTTAGGTCACCGATATCAAAATTCCGAGATATACAAATTGTAGCTACTAATGACCTAATAACATCCTGCGACTTTCAAAGGCCTCTGACATCCACTGTAGCTCTGGCACGGTGACAAAGTTGCAAAAAAGTGACTTGAGGTTGGGTCATTCAAAGTGACCTGGTGACCTGACCTTGAAAGGTAGGAGGCTCAAACTTGCACACCATGTGTAAAATTGATGAGGGAATAGTCATACCAAATTTCGAGGCGCTACGCGCCGCGGTTTTCCCGCTATTCGCGAAAACCCTAAGGGGGGCGGATATCCGCCCCCCCCCGTCGGTGCGCGGGTTAAGGTCAGGTCACCAGAGCCCAGAGGTCACTTTGAATGACCCAACCTCCAGTCATTTTTTGCAACTTTGCCACAGTGCCAGAGCTATAGAAGATGACGGAGGCCTTTAAAAGTCGCAGGATGTTATTAGGTCATTGGTAGCTACAATTTGTTTATCTCGGAATTTCGATATCGATGACCTAAGGTCAGGTCAATTTCTCGACCTCCCCATTAGGTATAAGTCAATGGGAGAAAATTCAGCTCCCTGTTTTTTCCACTAAAACGCGTCGGAATGACCCCATATACCATACACAACTTCATATGCGATCAACCTTCACTACTTTGAGGCCTGTTTTGCTGTTGGCCAGCTGTAAGGTCATGTGACGTCATCAAAGGTCACCAAAGGTTTTTTGCCAATAACTCCTTACAGAAACGTGATACACCCGCGCGGAGGGTCTCATTGTGTTCAGCTTGTCAAGGCGCATCGAATGATATACATGATGACCTCGAGGTCACGTGACCTGAGGTCAACCTTTGACCTTGACCTTTCGAGGTCAACATATATATGGTTCGATGCGGATTGACGAGATAATCGCTATGCTGCCCTTAGTTTGTTCCTAGCTTGACTAATTCGAACGTTATTCGAGAAAAACTCTCCATATCTAGCGCCGCCATTTTGACTTTTTTGGCCCCTGTGACGTCATCTTTGACCTGACCTGAAAATGACCTTTGTAAAAATTGTAGACCTTGCCCGTGCGTACCCCATGCCGTTTACTGATTGTCGCTATCTTGCTTCATTCTCGATATCTCAGGGGGCGGTCATCCGCCCCCCCCCCCATCGGTTGTACTTTGGCGCAGACCCCGTCGGTGCGCGGGTTAAAATCATACTGAATTGATAAAATTTGTTTAATTTTCTTTCTGTGCGGGAAATAAGCAAAGCTTTGCAACTTTTGAACGCTGTAAAAGAGTCAAATGTCCGAATGCCCCTGCCGACACACCAATGTGGGCAGAGCACTTCTACGATTCCCAACAACACGCTTGTCATGACTATATACGGATTACTCGTCCGCTTTTACTAGTGTCAACCACATGCTCCTTTTATTCAAGCTCCGTCACTCTTTTAACATCAGAGGTCTTGCGTATAGCTGGATTGAGTCTTACCTGTGCCAGCGCTCCCAACGGGTCATTGTCGATGGGAAGCACTCTGAGTGGACGCCAGTCTTGTCTGGCGTCCCGGAAGGCAGCATTCTCGGCCCAATCTTGTTTGCCTGCTATGTCGCTGACCTTCCAAGTAGTTAATATCAAGACAGGCTGTTTGGCATACGCCGATGACGTCAAAATTTTTCATCGCATTCGAAATCCCCGCACTGTTTTTGTCTGTATATTTGTATACAATGTGATAAAATGAAGGAGACCCATAATGCCACTGCGTGTTTACAATAACATAGGTATTATGCATATATACCTAAACCAGAGCGAGAGGTGGTCTACTTCGATGAATCGTTATCTCACTATGTCATCATTGTATTTTGACCTCTTTAATGTACCTACTTGTGCTTTCCATTTTTTTTTCTTTAGTTACGCTACCGTGTATTTTCCTTATATCTTTTTCGTGGAGTCACTCATGTATGTGTTGTGTTCGCATTCTCGAATTCATGTTTGTAACAACATGATATATTTCGACCGCTTATAAACTACGTAACAATACGTAACACTTCAAATAACGCCCTGACGTTTGCCCGCTGATTTGAGTTCGCTGAGCAACAAGCTTGCTTAGCTCGGCGGCTCTTTTCAGTGGGCATTTGACTCTGCCGAACCCAGACCAGATACTGTCCCCCCCCCCGCAAAAATGTGTGAATGCGCTGCATGATTAACCTAACTAACCGATGGAATGACTGATCCTTTGGCTTATTCTTAAATGGGAAGGTGTAGTGGTCAGTCAAGCTACATTTAGCCTTGACTTCTTTGCTTCTCTTTTAAGCCATATACCATACTAACAAGGGCCTTACCGCGCTTATTCCAGCTTTGATTTTGTTTTCTTCATTCTCCTAGCAGGGAGTGTCGCGACTTGATGTTTTATGTTTCGGGGTGGTGTTAACGTAAGGTTCTATGTGTCGCGCGGGTCAGTGGGTGGACACTCCTGGTCGTCTATTCATGGGCGGCGGCTTAGAAAAAAAAAATCACGAGGACACCCTTTCCCTTCAGGCCGATCTGAACCGTCTATGCGACTGGCAAAAAGTTGGCACTGGAAGCTCAATCCAGCTAAATGCAGGACGATATCATTCACTCTCCGCACCAGCTCCGCACGGCCCCGGTACAGGGTAGGTACTTATTACCTCCTGGACGGACATCAACTGGAGCGATGCGAGCAGATGCGCGATCTTGGTGTCGTCCTGGATGCAAAACTGACTTTTGCCGATAATGTTGATGCCGCGGTTGGCAAGGCGAACCGTATGCTCGGTCTGCTTATGCGCAGTGTCCAGATGTCCCCATGTGCTCGCCGCCCAGACTTCAATCATCATGCAATCTTGTCAGCGTACAGAGCCCACGTGCTGTCCGTGATGGAGTACGCTAGTGTCACCTGGTCCGGGGCCGCCGCAACTCATCTCAAACGCATGGAACGTGTTCAGCATAGGTTTCTGATGTGGTTAGGGCGTAAAACTCAGCCTCGCTGCCCTTCCATGGACTACACCACACTCCTGAACCATTCTTAAAGGGACCCTCCCACCTTCAAAAAAGTTAATGAATTGGCATGAAAGTGATGTCGCTCGGTTCAGAAAGAGCAAAAACAAATATCTGATTTCATCGAAAAATATTCACCGGTTTTCAAGATATTAGACTTTTACTTTTGTTTACTTTTTGGGATCTCCGCTGTTCCCAGCGACTTTATTTGAAAGTGCGGCATTTGTTGCGCGCAAAGCAGCATATACCACCGCGTGCTACAAAACGTTTTAGTCAAACATTTAAAAATCGTTAGATATCTGCGCTGACGTCACACATTCAGAGGGGTATTCCTATGCATTAGCCCCTCTGAATCAAAATGCTGCAATTTTGAAATTCAATATTTCCGATTTAAGGCATTTCTCGATGTTGTGGGTGCCGAAACCGGTAATTGTGAGCCAGGGACCCCATTTTGGCTATCTTAACTCAAATCTAATGTTAAGGTGGGAGGGTCCCTTTAAATCTAGTCCATCAAAGCTCGCCTGATTCAAACCGACGGGAGGTTCTTACAGTCTGTCATGCATGCCCGCCTGGACTGCCGGTATCTTGTCTCCGTGTTCTCGCTGGCTGTTCCCTCACGACGAACCCGTCACACTGCCATGTTCCATGTGCCGGGCGGGCGAGTGAAGTCTGTGGGTAACGGCTTCCTGTCGCGGTTACCGGAAACATGCAACGCGCTTTTGAAAAAAAGCGCCAGGGACTGATTTTTTTTTTTACTCACCATCTTCTTTTAGATCTCAGGCTTTTAAGCTCGCAAACAGTGAGGGTTCCTACTGATGTCCATGGTTGGGGCAGCGGTGCTATCTACATATGCTTAAACTACGCTGTCTAGTCACTCATCTTTTATGTTCGTGCATCTTTTATGTGCCCCATGTATGTTATGTGACTGCAGCCGTAAGTGGGCCTGGAGCCTGTGGTTGTTTCGTGCGTAATAAACAATAAACAACAACACACTTGTCATGACTCCTATCTCAAATCGGGCAAATCAGCAGTTCAAAATGTTGTCATATTTATCATATGAGTACAAGAACCTACGTTTAACGCAGGTCAACGAAGGTCATTTAATAATATCAGATAACAAATAAGTTTGTCAGGTATTCTCCGTTGAATAAGGTCACAAATCCAAAATACTGGTCTTGTAAACCATACTTGTATTTCGAAAGCTAACGAAAAACAGGCAGTTATATCTGCGATACCTATGTTTCAGCACCCGCTCTTGCTAATAAGTCGCTCATTAAGTCATAATAAAATAATTCAGTCGACGTGCGGCTAAAGCAATATCTTAGGTGGTCGCTTTTCTTTTTGATGCTTCTTAACGCAGCTTTGAGACCATCCTGGGTGTGATCAAAATATTATTTTTACAGAATTGTGAAGTAAGGTACTTAAAGTGATCATCCCACCTTAACATTAGTTTTGAGTTGAGATAGCCAAATTGGTGGCCATGGCCTGCAAATACCGGTTTGGGCACTCACAACATCCAAAAATGCTTTAAATCGGAGATATGGAATTTCAAACTTGCAGCTTTCGGATTCTAAGGGGCTAATGCATTGAGATGCCCCCTTAGAATTTGTGACGTCAGCGGTGATATAACGATTTTAAAACCTTATACTAACATCTTTGTAAAGCAGTGGTGGTATATGCTATTTGCGCGCAACATCTGCCGCGAACGCCGCACTTCCAAAATGAAGTCGCTAGGAACAGCGGAGATCCCAAAAAAGTAAACAAAAGTAAAAGTCTAATATCTTGAAAGCCGGTGAATGTTTTTTGGTGAAATTTGGTAGATATTTTGTTTTTGCACTTTCTGAATCGAGCGACATCACTTTCATGCCAATTCATTAACTTTTTTGAAGGTGGGAGGGTCCCTTTAAAGATAGGTGCGCAAGACCAAAGGCGAGGGACAATACCTAAATGGAAGCGCGGGATGCCTTATCAACGGAGCTCTCGAAGTTTATACAATGTCCATTGACTTTTTCTTTTCATTCAATCGTTTCACAGCCAAACAGGGCATAATCCTCCCCCAAAGTCTCCACAAGAATCGTAACTGGATGTGAGCATCATTCTCCGATAAGACGAAGGCTGGGATTTTCATTTCACTCTGGAGAGGCGGGATTGATGAGGACCGGCCTGCTGCAGTCTAATCCAATAGGGTTTCCATTCAGCCCTGGCGCGTAGGAGTGCGCTCGATCGCCATCGCCACAGCGCAGGCCGACTGAATAGCCATTTAGGGCTTCGGACTGTCCGCGGACGATACATGCCACTAGATCAGTCGCTTCGCCCCTCCTACCCATACTGGTCAGCAGCCCACAGAGTTCCCCGATTGCTGCACCCACTGCTCAGGGTGTGTATGTAAGTACCCACAGGACCGAGGCAAATGTCATACTACATATATGATAGGGCCACTGTTGTTCTCGTGACTTGCGCCTATCGATATCAAAGTCTTTGGTGGTAGTGGTTCCGTGATTTTGTGACTTGGTGTCTTTGTGGTTATCTGTAGGTAAACCTACCATAGCCTAAGACTTTCTAATGATGTTTCTCAATCTCAACGTTATCAGTTCGTCGAACTCATATTGAATGAATGATATTGACTTAGCAGACTTTGAACTACCTATCCAGCTTTCAACTATTTTACTTTATCATTTTGCTGCTATCTCATGCTAACACTGCCGTCACTTGGCCTTGTATGTGTGTACCTAGTCCTACATGTAGAGATGGATTATAATATATGTTCAGTATACATAGAAGTTGGCTAGTCGTATACAGTGACTGAATGAGTGGATTATAGGTTCAGACCGTGATGTACTGTGTGTCCACATCTAGTCAGACGTGTTTATTAGTCCAGTCGCCAAAGAAACAGACACAACGAATAGTAGACATGTTATTAAGGATTTTATTTTTGTCTGGCCTGCGGTGAGTTGATACCAGCATGCACGACGCCGTATAGCTATTGACAGTAATATTTATCATAAGCTCGAAGAACAAAGCTATACGCAGTTTCTAGCGGTGCCGTCTGGCCCGTGCCTCGTCTCGGACAGCTGGTGACGTCACAGTTACGTCACGACGGTGTGTTGGCAGACGGCCGACCACGGACGTCATCGGGCGCTGTTCGCACACAAACTCAGTCGAGTCCGCCGAAACGGAGCCGAGGGCAGAGACAGAGACAGAGACAGAGACAGGGACAGAGACAGAGACAGGGACAGAGACAGGGACAGAGACAGAGACAGAGACGTGTGCCGACTTAGATATGCAGTCAGGATATGCCATAGAGGATATGATCGTTCCGGTGATACGATAATTATTGAAATACGAGTAGCCTGAGGTCGCAGCGGGCGCCGTGCAGTCGCCAGTCGCCGGTGAGCCGAGGTGCGCGGAGGTGGAACGACCGTGCCAGCGAGTGCCGATTGCAGATTATATGGAAGGAGGCGCTCCACTGTGGCGCCCCTAGAGTGTACTTTCAGTCGCCGCTGAGGACATAACTAGCAGATAAATCTGTCGCCGACAGGTACAATCACATTAAAGCAAGATGACCGAGCTGCCTGCCACACGGATGTCCCAGTTTCCACACACACCCGAGAAACATGTGCATTGATATCAGAAAACGTCTCCCGGAGGTCGACTCCTGCGCTACAGACTTAAGTAAATCATTGCGGCGATAGTTAAGATAAAAAGTGCTTTTTTACATTCAAGGTTGCAAGGTCTTATTCACGTTTTTCTTTTGGGTCAGCTTAAACGTCATAAGTTGAACCTTTGCAAATATCGAAGTTTTGAATTTTCATACAATAAATATGATGGACAGCAATAGGCAGTTTGGGTGGAAACATAAGGTTACGCTTGCAGTATGAAACATTTAAAAACTTGACAAAGTCTTCAGCTGAACTTCGTCAAGTAAACGTCTTTCCGAGAGTTTTTCCAGTTATCTATGCACATGCCATGTACGAGTAGTATAGATATTCAAATTCTGCGTGCCCATTGAAAATACAAGAACAGCGCACCGACAAAAACATAACACAGACCAACCAGCGCGCCCACCGCTGTTCATGGAAGTGGTGTACGATCGCGTGCGACGCAGCGCGAGGCGCGTCGAACGTCCGCCGGCCGTCGCCGTTCTCAGCACCGAGCTCACCCGGGGAGCGGAGAGCGCCGCCGGCCGGGTCGCCCGGTGGGGTGTCGGTAACGGAGCGGTGACGATAGTCCGGGGACAGAGCGGTGGCGATAGCTCGGTGACCGCGCACAGTCCCAGATGGGTGCTGTATCGACAGGACAGGTCGGCGGTTCGAAGCGCGCGCGCGTCACATCCGTTCACAGTTCTCGTTCCTCTCGTGTCGTCAGACGCGCCCGGTCGTGCCTGTGGGGTGACGAGCGCACTGCCGCGAAGCCACCGGCCGCCGCCGCGCGCTGAGACCCGCCCGGCTCCGCACAGAGCACAGAGCTGCTGTGGAGGTACGGCACACACAGCGACCGCAGAGCTGACAGCCATCGGCTCTGGTTGCCGTGAGGTGCAACAGTCCGGCGGCACCCCGGCCGTCCAGGGATGGGACGGACGGGGCGACGCAGCTGTGTAAAACAGAGTGAGGGAAACTAAGTAGTGGCCAGCCACATCACACGATAAGTGGGACAAACATGAGTAAGTACTGCGGCCGAAACTGAGATCCGAGTGTGGTCTGAGGAGGGAGCGGGAGCAGGCCGGGGCCGGCCGGCGGCGGACGGCCGGTTCGGCCAGACAGGGTCTCTGCGGACCCGGCGTAACAATGCGCTCGTCTCTGCGCCATCAGACAACCAGCCAACGCCCCAGCGATACAACATACAAACGCTCGAAAAATAGACAACAAGTACAGTGAGCCGGCGCCTGTGGGTCGCCCGCAGCCTATCACCACCCTCCATCGGTCCGACGCCGAGGCGGGGGCGGCGACCAGCTCATCAGAACGTCCAGCGCGACCACCAATCTTAAATTTATACACTCAAAAACCCTATTTCCGATTTAGTGCCAATACAAAAGGTGCGTCCAGATACGAGTGAGTGCAGATCTACGCTCTCCTACGGGTAATAAATCTGTTCCCCGAGTTGAGATTATTTGGAAGACCATGTGAACCATTTGACGAGATAAGTCTGCATCGGCCGCGACTCTGGGCCTGCTGAAGCGTCCACACCGGTAGCGGCGGCCGGCCGGCGGGCTGACGCCCGGAGCGGGGCAGGGGCGGTCGGCGGCGGCGCCGGCCTGAGGTCAGGGTCGGGCCTCGGCCGGCGGTCGGTCAGGGTCTGCGGGCGGGCAGCGGGACACCGCCGGCGTCCGGCCGGCCCGGGTCAACACAATAACGCCGCAGAGCCAACAGCGCGGCCGCCGCGGCGGCGCCCATACACAAACGGCGGCCACCGTGCGCGCGACGCGGCTGCAGCTCGACCCGGCCCCGGCGGCAGCGGCCCGGGCCCGGCCGGCGCGCCCATTTGGATCGGGCAGCCGCCAGTCAATCGAGCTCGAGTCTCGACAGATTTAGAAATGGACACTATTAGTTTATATATCAAGCGCTGAAGCAGACACTTGGGCGACTGAGATTAGACAAACGCTGTTTAGATTTGGCGCTGTGACGTCAGATGACTGGTGCCGGAATGGCTGGCGCGGTACGGCGGTGCGGCGGCGCCCGGTCGGCGGACCGGCCAGCTGAGGTGGCCGGCGGTCGGCCAACACCGGCTGCCACGCTCTGATAGGCCCTATCAGAGCGTGGCAGCCGCTGACTGCCCCTGACCGGCCCGGTCAGGGGCACCGCATCAACCATCGGCTGACCACCCGGTAACCAGCTGCGCCGTCCGTCCAGACCATCTGCTGACCGCGGCGCCGCGCCCTCCCGGTATTGGAGCCGACAGACCCGGCGGAAAGGCCACTGGGCCGCCCACCTCCGCCGAAATATCACCCATTCGCCTCGGAAACGAACGCCGCCCGTGCAAATGGCGTGGAGCGCGGTGGCGCGGCCGTCTGTGCCGGTCATCTTTCTGAGCCGACCGTCCATCATCGACAGGACCGCCCGACAGCGCTTCGGACGACCTCCAGCCAGACACCAGCTGCTGAATCATCTGTCGTAAACTTCCGGCAACAAATCCCCGTCATCTGTTGCGTCTTAACAGGCCTCGGAGGGACCAATTTAACCGCGCCGGCCGCCGTCGGCGCACTTATGAAGCGGCCCGCCTGGCGCTGACGCCCGAGAGCGACCAAACAGGAAAATACGGCTTCCGGCCGTCGGCGGGAGACGGTCGGCTGACTGAAACTCGTGACCGTTTCTCGCGAAGGCGCCAGCTGCGGCGGCTGTTGGCCGCCGCTCGGCGATGGTCCGGTGGCGCGCTATGCGCCGATGACGCGCGTCGCGCGCCGCCAAACGGGGGTGTCGGCTGGCGGCCGATTACCGCGGGTGCCAGCGGCGCTGGCCGGCCGCGCGGCTGCCAACTCATCTGGGTCGCCGCTCGGGACGGGATCAATGCTGCCGCCGGCGGCCGAGGCCGGTGTCGGTGTCGCGTGCCCCCGGCCGCGCGCGCCGCCCCGCCCCGCTCCTCTGTCAGCGCCGCGCGCTGTCTCCAGATGGGCCGACAGCTATTGAGCCAGCAGGCATGTCCGATTTCCGGTGGCCGATCCCGGCGACCGGCGATCGACCCGCCGGCCGGCCGGTGGGGCCGCCGCGGCCCGCGGAGGGTCGCTTCTGACAGACAGGTGGTCAGCGGTCCCTCTGAAGACGGGCGGGCTCTGCCTGCCCCCCAACAGCCAGCGCCGACTCCGGAGATCGACGGTGATCGACGACCCCCCGGGGGGGGGGGGGGGAGCGCACTTTGCCGGCCGCCGGGCGCGTGCTCTCAGCCACATCACTTGACACGCCGAGTGGTGTCGTTACCCATCATGATACATGCCCGAGTCTGTTTCCCGTAACGAACAGAAATGAGATGACTGGTCACATTAAAAGCGCGTAGTTTAAATTTAGATCGATGAGGTGAGCTGTATGTCCCAAATAGTATCAACGGGACTCCTAAGCTGCTTTGTTCATCGTGCAAGCTACAAATACGATCTTCAGTGTACTATGAACCGGTGTCAGTGAACAACATCACGATTTACTGAATGTTCATGCGTGCCATGCGCACTAAATGTGCGCGATAATTGCTCGAGCTCATTGCTTATTTGTGAGTAACTCTCTATCAATGCAACGGAGACGACAAAGATGAAACACCTTCCCATACTTCGACACATTATGACATCATTAGTGCGAACAGGACAAAAATAATGTGTGTCTGCCCAAAGTCGGTAGCCGTATGCTGCCGATAGGTGGAACGCTCCCTTTTCCGCCGCAGTAGCCTTTCGGGGCTGCCTTCTCGGCGTCGGTGAATCTTCTGAAGGGAGGTGTCCTCGGCAGGGCAGTCCTGCGCGCTGGCGCAGGTGTCCGGGTCCGGGTCCGGTGTCCGGTGTCCGGTGTCCGGGTCGGGTCCCAGCAGCAGCTGTGGGCTCAGGGGGCACACCTGGCGCCGGGACCGGACCGGACAGACGCGTCCTTCCGGAGCGTGCTCAGCCGATCTCTGCTCCCGCCGTCTACAGGTCCGGTATCTGCCGGACACAGCGACAGACACACGGCGCGGTTAATTCGGCGCACATCGAGCGTCAGTGGTTACACAAACACACCCACACTCCAGCGGTGCGTATTTACACACACAGTGGCGGGAGCGGCAGCTTCCGGCTGCAGCCACAGCAGGTGACACGGCGAGGGGGCGGCCGGTCGGCCCGGTCCCACTCCCGTCCAATACCCATTGAGCTGGGGACACTCGACCCACGCGTCCTCCCACTCGCCTGTCACCCGCTCGCTGCAGGTCGCCGTCACCCGAGCGGTCACTTACTTTCTGAGAAGGTTGTACCCCGGCCTCCCTCCCTCCCCGTTCTCCATCGGAGTGGCAGCGGGCGGCGGGCGACGGTTCCTCCCAAATTTGTCACCGACCTTCGGGCCCACCAACTCGCGTCGGCGGCCGTCATCTGGCGACTGACGGCGCCCCCTGCCGCGCATCGCCAACGGCCGTCGAGGGCCACCCTCTGATGGCATCAGACAGCGGCGTCGGCCGGCGGCACAGAGGCGTCATCAAAAACGGCTGTCGACCTCTGCCCGATTCCGGCAGGCCTTCCCCTGAGCCAGCGCCGGTGCCGCCGAATACGGCCGTCTGAGTCAGCCAGAGCACGCAAGGCCTCCCACCTGCTGGGAGCGGGTGACGTCAGCCCTGAGCTCATCGGCCCAAGGAGCTGCCGCCAGCACGCCCCGGATGGGCGGCCACCGCGCGCCGGCCGGCCGGCGGCGTACCCGAGCGCTCGGCTCTCCGAATGAATGGCCGGGGTGTGACGGACCCGGCGGCCGGGTCTGGGCTGGCCGATAGCCGCGGCACCGGCCGTGCTGCCACCGCACACCGCGGCGCCGCCGCCATCAATCGGCCGCCGCCCCCGGTCAGCTCGCCGGCCCGCTGCCCCCGCACATCCGGTCACCCTCCCTCTGCGAGAGCGGACAGCCCGAGACTCACCCACTGAACTCTAATATATACTGGAAGGAGCATTGGTGACTTGTTTTTGTCTATCGATTTCCGCCATGTTGTGTATACCAGAAATATAAATTGCATGTACGGTAGCAGAGGTGCAGTTTAGTGAGAGGTACACTACTCAAAAGTGCTGCTGCTTCATGCTTGCAGTTTGATTGCAGTGATCAACTTTTCAAGACTTTGGTATACACAACATGGCGGAAATCGTTAGACATTCTGGCCCATATACGGCCAAGGCGAGTGCCTCCCCCTGGACTCACCCTTCGATGTCTGCCAGGTGCGGCGGCGGCGGCGCGCCGCTGGAACAGGCGCCGCGCCGCCGAGGCGTCAGAGCGCGGCCGGGGGTAGAGCCGCACGCGGCCGTACTGGGCGCCGCTCAGACTCTGCGGCTCGGGCGGCGCCGCCGGCAGCTCGGGCCGCTCCAGCATGCGGACCAGGTCACGCAGGTTGTGGTCGGCCGGACGGCCGGCCGGCCGGCTCTGCACCAGCTCGGTGAGCGCCGGCGTGGCGAACTGACGCTGGTGCTCGCCCGGCCCGTTGACCACGGTGCCGAAGGTGGGCTGCGGCCGGTGGCGCGGCGCGTCGTACAGCGGGTTGTGGCGCAGCGTGTCGTGCACGCGGCCCAGCAGGTACGGCTCCTGGTAGCGGGGCACGGCGTTTGTGCGCACTGCGTTCCGGTGCTGTCGCTTGGAGAGCTTCCACATGGCTCTCAGCTGCTCGCAGCTGGGCTCGCGCGGCGCGTACGAGTTGTACGGCACGAACTGGTTGCGCTCGCGCTGGCGTTTCTCGGGCGGCGGCTGCGACTGGTCGGTGTCGTGCTGGGCGCGCGCGGCCGACAGCAGGGTGGCCAGCAGCAGGGCGCTGAGAGGCAGGCGGAGCCCCATCACCGACGGTGGCTGGCCAGGGGCTACCAGCAGCAGCAGCGGCGACAGCAGCTGGGCATCGGCGGAGCCTGTCGGCACACCGGCCGGAGCGCAGCACAGCCGGTCAGATTTGAGGGTCTACGGCACAACGAGCAGGGAACAACAGGGAGATGGAGAGCTCAAGAAGAAAGAGGGAGAACCAAAAGAAAGAAAAAAGCGTGTAGAATAAACAGAAGCAAAATAAGGTAAAAAGACGAACATAAACTAGTGGGATGAAAAGGCAATGAAAATATGGGAGAAAATATACCTAAGAGGCAAGAGCATCATCGATAAGAACTTCATTACTGACTTGGCATAACTAAGGAAATCACATGTTTCTACTATGAAGGTGTATTTTGCTTAATTTGCATCATGCGCTATTGGTAGGGGAGAGCGGGGCCAGTTGAACCACTTTTTATATATTGACATGCACAGCGAGATCTAGTTGGCATATCGAAAAATGCACAATGCCATGAAAAAATATGCTCTTTTGGCTTTATTTTAAGATATGTAAAATTATGTTTCAAACATATTTTGCGGCCAAACGCATGCTTATAAAACAGCTCTACGCCCGTTTCAAATGACCCCGATGCGAGGGTCAATTGAACCAGCCCATGGGGTCAATTGCACCTATCCTTAACAATGGGATGTTTTCCTCTTTAAGGCCACTTTCTTAAGGAGATATTTTGTCCGGTTTACTTTTCCAAATGCTTCATTCAATAGGTCGTTGGAAAGCTAAAAGTGCAAAGTTCCTCATAATAGGTGAGATAAAGTACATAGACTATGGTAAAATGGGTGGATGAGGAAAATGAGAAATGTCTCAGGCTATAGTGTGCTTTCAAGCAAAAGGCTGGAGAAAAAGGGGTCAAAAATTGAGCTCTATTAAACTACTATTTCAGTTAAAAATCTCATTACAAAGGTAGACTATTTCCTTTAATGTTTACAGCCCCTGAACAATAACCATTGCAAAGGTCACCGGGGTCCATTGAAACGGCCTGTGACCCTGTTTCAACTGACCCTCAGAGAAGCGTTTCAATTGACCCCATCCGCTCCCGCCATCTCGCACGCGCCGTAAAGCACATGTCAAACGAGCTGGAGGGACGGCATCATGCTGAATGAAGGGCCAAATAAGGTGTTATTCCGGAGCCAGGAGTTCTTCTTTCAGCAAACAAAGGTATATGAGATATCACAAAATATTCATAAAAACGATTTCTTCCAAACGTCCCTCAAAAACACAAAAACAAGTGTCAAATCAAAATTACTGTATGCCTGGCCTATTCAAATACATTAGCCAGAGGGGTGTGGTAATAACTGGTGTAAGCAAATTGACCACGGTCAAAAATGCATTACCAGAATGCACTAAAGCCAACATTTTGGGATGGTCTCGTTCCTAAGTCGGCTAAGAGCTTCGGTCCAGAAAATAAATTTATCGTTGGCATACAGTAAAATACATACCAAACTCGGCCGGTGATAAATTTTCAAGACCTCAGTCCTTACTGATTTTTGAACTCGGCCTTCGGCCTCGTTCAAAAATCCAGTAAGGACCTCGGTCTTGAAAATTTATTTACACCGGCCTCGTTCAGTATTATATATTACCGTCCGTTTGCCGCCCAAACGCCGTTGACAAAGGAAGTGGTCGAGCGCGGATGCGCAGTGGTGTCGGCAACGCCATATGTTGCATACTGTTGAAAATAAAGCCATGTTTCATCTGACCCCGTGTTTCAACTGGCCCCGCTCTCCCCTACAGTCCTCATACGTAGGCATGAACTGCAGAACTACAATGGACCGGCCTGAGGCGGCCCCAGCCAGTCTGTCTCAGGTCCAGGCGTTAAACACTAGGGTACGACAATTTTCATTACATAATGAACAGAAAGGATAGTTAACAAACTCGTTTTATTTGCATTAATTCCATTTTTACGACTCAACTTATTTAAAGTGTCAACACCTAACATGTTGATAAGCATGAGGACGAATCAATGAATGATTCGGCTGAGAAACTTGAAGAATTTGTAAAAGGATGATAAACTAATCTAGCCGCTTGTTTTCTGTTCTTGAGATATCTTGAGTTTTGGGGTTGTCTTTGTCCCATCTACATTGCACAGGCAAGCATGCCTATGTACTATGCAATATAAGGGCAATGTTACCGATAATACTCCCAAGTCACTGGCGGAGCAGGGAGGAGTGCCGGGTCGAAGCGCCTCGCTTGCTCCATCGTAGCCGAGGTCGACACTTTGATTGTGTGTTTTGCTAGGGGACACGCTGACTCGGCGTTATCCTGGCACCTATTGTTGTCGTCCCTATCAGAAGAGAGCGCGGTGTGGGAATACCAGGGGGCCGCAGAACAAGCTCCCACGGGTAGAGTAGGTAAGGTTCTACAGCCGCATAGAGCGTGCCAGCGACACGGCTTCTTAGTGGCTGTGCAGCTGAGCCACAAAAAAAGATCCACCATTGGTACTGGCAGACGCGTTCCTCCGAAACGTTATTCGTTTTTGTTCATCGCTAGGTCGAAATATTTGACTGTCAACGGTCATCGTTTCCAACTGACAAGTGCTTATTCATAACGGAGCTTGCGGCTAAATCCGTAGTTTTTGCCTCATAGTGACTTTGGTGCATTACAGTTTTTTGTTACCCTTCACTAATGACTGAGCTGTCAGCCACGGCCTCGTCACAAAATTATAACGGGCGCATGCTTGAGCAGTATTAGCTTTAATCAAACATAAAAGGTCTTTTGGTGTTTGGTTATGGTCGCTATTTATGGCTCCCTCGAGCGTCTCTCATCTGCCCCAGACGGATCACAGCCTCTTTGTTTCTTTTATCGGCCGTTAGATTGGCTATTGCCTGCCTCCACGGCCGGTGTCACACGTCCACACATCAAACGCCGTCGGCGAGCGGCCCGCTAAATCGGCCGGCCCATCTTCCCCGGTTACTGGCGACCCTCTCCTGCAGATTGCATATAAACCGACCTCCAGCGACCCGGAAATGGCGCGGCGCCGGCTGGTCCTATTGAACAGCGCTGCTCGCCCCCACAGGGCCTGGGCCGAGATCCGGGTGACTTGGAGGATATTACGCCGCTATAACCAATCACCTGTTACACAGAAACACGGCTCTGCCGTCTCCGTTTGAATAGGAGCACCCAATAACCTGCGCCGCATGCTGAAAGGAACAGCGCTCCGACACAGCTCAGCTGTTCAGCAGGAGGCTTGATGTGTTGCTCCTTGTTTACAATCTGTTGGACATCTAAATGGCTAATTAAGCTAATGCGTCTATTTAAATGATGAAAGGCCCAGGCCGCCGTGTAGCTACTGCTAGAGAGCGGCGCTGGCCGCTGGGCCCACCGGCCGATGGACCCAGCGATCCGCGCTGGCTCATCGCCCTCTGCAGCACTCGTCAAACGGAGCGTTACCGTCTGAGGTATTAGCCAATTACCGGCGGCTGAGGCCGGTGCGGCGCGGCCGCCACCTCAGGAGCCCGGCGCGCAGAGAGTGTCCTGGAGTCCACTCACAGCTGGATAATTTCAGATCATTTTAGTTGCTCTGTGTCTGCGGCTGTCACGGATGGACAAGTTCCAGAAGAGGTACCAGGATAGGGGATAAAAATAGCGCCTGCTGTTTAAACTACGATAATGAGCTTCTTGGCCCCAGAGGATGACGCTGACAGTGATTCTGAATGGATTGCAACTGGTTTCTGTGCGGATAATGTTGGGGCTCGGTAGAAAATAGGCATCACACATAAAAACGAATAAATTTTATCTGGAATCCGGAATCATAGGGGAAATTAATGCTTATAAGCACCGCTAGAGTCAATGCCCTATAGAGTATTGACCTTAGCTTCTGACAACACTGGAATTTTGGCCGTCGCGTAAACAATGGGCATACATCATACATTAGCAGAGAAATACGCTCTACAGCCATAATACTCGTACAATACTAGGCGAATGTCAAATTCCCTTGTAAACTGGCATTTACTTGATCATCAAGCTCAAGTAATTGGCTCTCTTATCAATTACCCATAAAATGCACCGCTCATCATCATTGACTAGCCCTAAACAAAACTGTTCTAGGAGCCTCAATGCATTAAACATTTATGGATAAACGCGCTACTATCGTTTCGCGTCTATGAATGAGCTCGATATTCGTCTTCTGGTTCATATATCAGCACACGCAGTTTCCGGTCGCCATTGATGTCCGTAATGCAGTCCACCAAAGTCGCCGACAGCACAATTACGGCTCTACGCGCGCCTTAATGCAGCGCTCATAGTTCGATTGAGGAGTCGGCCGGCGGCGGCGATTTGGTTTCAGCGCGGTCTGAATGACTGACCGGCCGGATGAATGGAGGCTCGGCTCGCGGGCACCGACCGCGCGCCGGCGCCTCTCTCCCGCCGCCGGGGGGGGGGGGGGCGAGGGGGGGGCGACCCCGGAGAGATGGCCCGAGCGACGCCACCGGATGGAAGCCGGCCGGCGCGCCGAATGAATGTGACAGCTCTCTGAAACCGCGGCCGACACTGACGAACGGTGCTGACGGCCGGCCGCCATTTGTGAAACTTATGTCAGCTGTCCGGCTAAGGTGACGTAGAAATATGAGGAGTGTCATTGCGGTCTCGTGAGAACATGACTTCTGCGTGGGTGGCACGCAAATGACGTAGGTACATACAGGGCAATTGAGATGAGTGATTTGTTGTGTGTTTATCACATCCGATGTGAATCACATGTTACTGAAAAGATTACAAGTAAAATATAAATATGAATGCAATAAAATTAAAACCTAATGATCAATAGCCCGCAGTTGAGCTAAATTTAACTGTTGAATGCCAAAACATGCAATGTGTATGCTTAAATGCCCCTTTTAACCCTCGCCCGCACATGGGGGGGGGGGTGGTTGCCACCCCCCCCCCCAGGTAGTCTTTCTGCTCTGCACTCAACATTTTTAGAGCTAGAAGGCTGATATTTTTGGTATAGCTGCTCCTCTATCATTTCTTGATGTCCACTGCAAATTTCAAGTTTCTGTGATTTTTAGTTTCGGAGATATGACCTTGTTTGTCAGGTCATGTCATGACCCAAATGGCCAATTCTCAACATCTTGCGTTTGCCATGGGCCTTGTGAGCTTTTGACACCTTGATTTCGGCCTTTTTTGCCCGTCTTACCTCCCACCTATCATGGAACATGTTGTTCGACGATGTACAGGGGTCAAGGTCAGGGCCAAGGTCAACCTAGGCCATCTAATATAATTGCGTTTTAGGCAAGCTGAATTTACTTTTTGTGAAGTTTTTTTGACTGCATTTTTGGTAAAAGCTTCTCAGATCATGATTTCATGTAATATGGACACAAAAACAATCGGTGCACACATCAGTATATGTACACACAGACACACACAGACATACAAACACATATAACTGACCTTGACCTAACTTGACCTGAAATGACCTCAGCAGCAAAAATCTGGTCGGGTAGTGTGACAAATGAGGTTCTAGCTGCCTTGGCACCAGAAAACGGCATCGTCATTGGTATATGATAAGCAGCGCACTTGATATCCAACGGTGACCCAAAACAGCAACATTTTTTAGTTTGACCTGACCTGGAAGGTCAATGACTGACCTGAGAAGGTAAAATCGGGTATCATTGGATTCGTCTCTTCCCAAAGAATCTTTTTGGTCTTTACCGCTAAGCTCTATCTCCAACAGGAACGAAACGGCGCGGGGGGTGGCAACCACCCCCCCCCCCCATGTGCGTTCTAGGATGGGAAAATGGCATGTGCGGGCGAGGGTTAAGGGCAGCGATATAGTTCTATCTTCCAGCTATGACTAATGGTGCTTTGTATAGTGAGGTATCCTCGAATAACATTCATACACATTATATAACTTCAGGCTGTCTTCATCTACTTCCCTTGCGCGTTCGACGCTTAGCTCCGTCTTCACATGGAAAACGCATGTGGTCAATTACAGATCACCACTGCTAAAAGTCCTTCGAAATCCGTTAATTATCAAGACACGACCCATGCATTAGCATAAACAATGGCATAATGATCATTGATCAATGTATTCAACTATATGCATCCACAACTTCATCGCAACCCTCGGGGGAATTGCGAAGTAGTGCTTCAACATTCATTGCCCTAAGCTTCACCCTGAGAACTTGAACACGATTGCCCCCTGCTTTCAGCTGAGTTGCAACGTTTCACCGGGTCCATCATGCTGAAAATTGTTCGCTCTACAATTTTACTAGGTAGCTAGTTACAACTAGTTAGCAATCAATATTCATGTCATTCCCTATGTGCACATCACAAAAAATACATATATAAATACATGGCACGAAGTGACAAAACTGACGTGGTAAAGCCAGATCACAGACGGTTCATGTCTACTCCTCTGCGGTTTGGTATGTAGAAGCTTACTACCCGTGGAGGAATGTGTTCAAAAAGGCATAATGCCGGGAAGCTGTTGATGCCATGTTGAAATGCTAAATGACGACTGGCGCCAACCATTATACCGGATAGCGGAGAAATACCTCCTTCGTTACCTTAATTGCGAGATTAGAACTAAATTGAGATAGAAACCCGACTACCAGTCACACCAACAGGCAAATTTGATTGTAACATCTGAGAAAGTGGGTGTCATATAAATCGACTATGATGCCAAGAAATGCAAGAGTCGATTTCTTAACATTTGTGATGCTTTATGTATTTCCGTTAACCTCTGTATGCGTTAACCACTGGTAGCTGGATATCGCTATAGCAATAGAGCATGCTTCCCGTTTCCGTCGGAACAAAATGTCTTACGCATTCATCGGACAGTCACGGTATTGTCCGAACTCCGTCGCAATAGGTGAGACCTTGTGAGCATCTAACACCTTCGAACATTGCTGACTCGGCGTGTTTAACTCCTGGCTTCAGCAGTTGAGCGTTTCTTTGTGAATCGCACCATCACGGCTCCCACGCCGTGAAACAATCGTCCAACTGCCTGCAACCTGAGCCACTCGCCGGTAATCGCTTTCCGGCCTACATCGCATTCCTGCTGTATTTAGGAGTGCTCACCGAGTTTGAATGGATCTCAACTATTCTCATAAACGCTAGACATTTGGGGTTGAATAGAAGAGCGATACACTGCGTAAAGTTCGTTGGATCTAAGAAGTTATGCTATAATAGTAATATATGCTGATAATTTCACCCTTCAGTGTGAGGCATGTGATGCGCACGGTGGTTGACGGCCTGGTCCTCTCGCGCGTGAGGTACTGTATTGCGATTTATGGCTGTGGCACTTCAAAGAATGACGCTAAACTGATGAGCGTGGTTAACTTCGCCACCAGAGTCGTCACTGGCCTGCGGAAGTATGACCATGTGTCTCGCGCGCGGGAGGAGCTTGGTTTTATCTCCCCTCGACTGATGTGTGACGTGTCCACCATGACTGTGGCTCAGAAGGCGATTGTGTGCGGGGAGCCCACGGACATCTCATCCCAGTTTGTGACATTTGTGGACTCACGTCAGCGCTGTGATCGTGGTACCCGGCAGGACCGGCGGCTGCGGCCTCCACTCATGCGTACAGCCGCCGCACAGTGGCCCTTTTTCAGAATTAGCACGCATAAATTCAAAATATTTTTTCTCTTCTTTTGAGTAAAAAGCAGTCTAATCGTGTGCAAAACATTCCAAACTATCCGATGGTGCCATTTTTACCTCCTAAAAAATAATTATCTTTGGTAAAACTGACCGCAAAATCGAAGTTTGTCGAGAGGCGCGCGGACACCACCGGCGGACCCTAAAAAGTAGGGTGAGATGAACATCAATTTGTAAGGCTTTCGGTGAGAAAATATTAAAAATTAGTGGCATGGCTGTGAAGCTGAGCCTACGTAGAAGCCCTAGAAACCACAATTTCCATTGTATAAACTTAAATTGACCACTTTTGCCGAATATTGTGAACACAATAACAGGACAATTATTAACTGGAGATGGCGGCATACATATGAAGCTTTATGTTAAGTAGCACACTCTGGGACATATCGTATTATACATCGTTCGAATCGCCGATCTCTTCTGACCATGTCCACCAAAGGGCATCGCGCCATTTTGCGCCATTTTGCTTCTACGGTGGATAACGTGAGCCCGTTCAGTCCGCGAGCGGCTGTGGCTCCTGTTCGATACGACTAAGCTCATTGACCTGGCTCGAAGCTGGTGTCACCTGGTGTGCGCCTAAATGTGGCTTGGCTTTTGCCTAAGATGTGCATATTGAAATGTCATTTAGGCATAACGCTGTGCTCAAGAAAAACTGTCCGATTTCTTGTCGCGTTTGATGTCCAAGCCGCACAAGTCCCGTGGTCGGCTTAAGATCTAACGTCAAAAGCGCCTATGTGTTTGTATTGTTCGCGTCGCGCTGACCTTAGTTGCTGCCCGGCCGGGGCCGACTAACGGTGGCTGGCAACAGCTGTAGATGCGGTCACGTGACGCCCTGGGGCGTCCTGGCGGTCAGTGCAGCGCGGTCGGCTGGCGGGCTCGCCACACTTGCGTTCGGAGCGGCCTAGGCCGGCGGGCGAGCCGTGGGAACGTGCGCCAAATCTTGGGCCGAGCGGCCTGTCGCTGTTGGGCAGAATCTCCTTGGGCAGTTCGTTTCGTTTCTTCTCTTTGCATTGGCAGGAAATACGTCCTTGATCACGTGGTGATGTCTTGCACCACTTGCAGGTAATGTGGGAATTAATGCGTGCTAATTCTGAAAAAGGGCCACTGTGCGCCGGCCAGCGGTCTTTTACCTACCGTGCCGCATCACTCCTGAACGAACTGCCTGCGAGCACATTGGAGCTGAACCCGGCACGCTTTAAGCGAGCAGTCAAGTCGGTGGTGTGCAATAGGGGTGGGGAGGGTGGACGGGGTTAGCATTTTCTGACGTATGAGTGTTGTTTGACTGTGTGCCTGTTTTTGCCCCTCAACCATATTTCCCGTTGATCGTTTTATCTTTTGACTTGTGACACAGAATAGCCACAATGAGTGATGTGGAGTTGTCAGCAATTGTCAATACGAGGATGAGTTTTGCTGTTTTGTGGTCGTCAGTTATTCTACAAGATTACGTAGGTACAACATCTACAGCAGCTAGCTGCCGCCGGGGCCTGACATATTCGATCATAATTGCAAAATTAGACGAGACGTTAATTAAATTTTCGGCAATTGTTCGTTCTCAGCTCATTCCATTTTATCCAACAAAATGCTAACTAAAGATAAATCAGATGTCTAGAAATGTATCATATCAGATAAATAGAGAGCCCAAGAGAACGAAGAGAGAGATAAAGAAGAAAGGAGAAATGAAAGAGACAGACAAAGAGAGAGAGAGAGAGAGAGAGAGAGAGAGAGAGAGAGAGAGAGAGAGAGAGAGAGAGAGAGAGAGAGAGAGAAGATGGAGAGGGAGGGGAGAGGGAGAGGGAGAGGGAGATGGAGAGGGAGAGGGAGAGGGAGAGGGAGAGGGAGAGGGAGAGAGAGACAGAGACAGAGGCAGAGGCAGAGACAAAGACAGAAAAAGAGACAGAGAAAGAGTGAAAAAGGGGAAAGCCAAAAGATGTCCCAACCCCGTTGAGTGGTTCCAGGTCCAATCCACTTTACTGCGAGACGTTCATTGACGGATCCCTTTCTCATGAAGGTGACAAGCTCTGTATCCGCACTCAACGGACAAAAGTGGGATGCAGTATTAATCGCGAAGGATAACAACTGTCTTTGGGTATTGAGAAGTGAATTAATTCATTAATATTAAGTATGAGTACGAATACAATCAACCGGTGGCCTGGCCGCCTCGCTTGTCTCCGGTGCCCCGGTCGGAACTGGCCTGACAAATGCCCCTGCGGCTCTCACTTCAGGTAAGGGAAGATAACGATAGGTAAAACAATGTGCTGTGGACTGTGGTACATACTGCTGCTATATTTGTATTGTCATTTCGAACGTTTACATTATGTTTCTTGGTTTATAAGCAGAATGGTTGCCAAAGATTTCTGCGAAAAACGTAGATGAGTTTCGATGATTTGGTCATTCGTGGCCCTTTCAAAGACATTGAAAAAAGCACAACGTTATGCTTTTACAATGCAATTCACAACGCCGTTCGACGCCAAACCAGGCGCACACACAACTAGTGAGATACCTATCTACTCTCCGGTTTGTTTCTCACCACGATAATCTACTTATATCAAGCTGTGGTCGTTTATCTCAAAAGTCATGCAGAGATCAGCCCAGAGCTTTGTTTCTTTGGTCTGTTTTTCGATAAACTGCAAAACTCTTACTATACAGGGTGTCTCAAAAGCTCGTTTACACATTTCCCATGCCAATAAAGCATATAAGAACCGGCCAAAAGTATAAGGTTTTGGTGTCTGTGTGTACACTAGACAAATATGCATGCTTTGACAACTGATTAAGAAGGTTGGAAACCAACCCCTTTGCTGTATCTCCAAAAATATTTGCCCATACCGATTTTTGTTGCTCTGTCAGCTGCCGGAGGCTGATAAAAGGTTACCAGCTTTCAAGCTCTTGCAGGGGAATCCCCTGCAGTTTCTGCGTCGGATTTAGTTTTGACTAGCTCCCCGGCAACATCTGATTTTCCCTGAAAGCCGACAGCTTTCATCGACACCATTCATAAGTATTTTGTAGGCATTCTCTGGCGCTAACTCCTTCATGAATGACTGGCGCCGACATCCCAAGCGCCATTTTCCTTTTCAAAACGACCCCAGTCCTGAACAAACGGGAAGTGCCAGGAGTAAATTTTTCGCATCATATGGTAGCAGAATGTGTCGGACGTCTGTTTCTCAGACACATTGTGCAAATTTTGCAAATTCCAAGCGCTCGTCATTCCCCATGCCAAGACCTTCGCTCGGTTGCGGAGTGCTTTCCTCGGGAGAGGTTCTGCTTTGTAAACGGCCCAAACCTGTCCATCGTGTGGTTTTATCGGGATTTTGTGTTTAAAAGAAAATTATTCGCTGCAGATCTGCCTCTTGAAACTTCGTTAGATAAAATTTTAAAATAACTGACACTTTTGGAGGGTCAGGTGTCCTTAGCATTGACGATTTTTGTGTTATTGTCCCCAAAAATTAGCGTTATAGATATTATAAACAATTTTAAATTATAATTTGTCTTTATTTTACGATGACCTGCACTTTTTGAAAATGGGTAGCCTCTGTCTGTGAGCTTCTTGCCAGTTTTCAATAGTTATGACCGCATTTTCAGCTGCTTTCCGGAACACGAGTCTGCTGTCGTGCGAGGGTCGTTCAAAACGCCGTTAGTCTCGCATGGTTTCGTCCTTCAAAAATTTTAGCCACCGTTTTTATGAGATGATCATCATGTTGCACTCATCCTCGCCGACACTTAGCCATATGTCATTTCCGACTTAACCATCCCATTATCCCATTACTCCTATATCCCATAAGTCCCATTACTCCTGAAACAGAGAGTTTCACAACATACCCGACTTTGCAACCTACATTTTCGTGCCTGACCCATGGTCAGAGGTGAACCCTTTTTGTGAGCTCATGAAGGGTCGAATGCACTTGAAAACAATGAGACTGCTTGAGGAAGGTTGTCACCAATGCCCATGCAAAATTTCGACTGTTAATTTCTTGTTGATTCAGAATTATTGACAAAAAAGCATGGCTGGTACCTTTCAACGAACTTTTGAGACACCCTGTAAATCCGGAATTAAATCAAAGCGTAACCGTGCTCTTTAAACTACCGTTAGTCCGATAAGTTAAAGAAATTCAATTTTATTGTTAGGTATCTAGTTCTTTTTTGGAGTACAATGTTGCCTCGAAGGATTAATTGCAACTAGTCTGCGATCCATTCAGCCATATTCAGCCCATGAATAAATGGGCCCCTTTGATATGCCTCACTTTTCTTTGTTTTATTCACCTGCCGGCTGTTTTCCATTTGATTCACGGTCTTCATTGCTTAGTTCACACAAACGAGGTTCAAACAATTTTAACAAATTATAAGCCAGCTAAGGATATTGGTTAGGTATAGTTAACACGTTTCCATTCCAGCATGTTTATTATACAATCGCAGCACCTTGAAATGATCGATAACGATAAGTAAAGAAGAGTAACAAATGATGACGCAAAACAATATGAGAGTGGTGCAGTGGTGCACGTAAGACTGGCTTGAGCAGTAATCGCCACGCCATGTGTAGATCACTCATAATTACGAATACACGCACACAGTACATGCATTGAAACTTTAATTGTATTCAAGTGATTGGGTCATATTTACAGGTTTGCAGGCGCAACCGCAGGGGTAGCAAAGGAAAACACGGACGGATGTATCAGCCCCGCAACGAACGAGCTTGAACCCACCCCGTTTAGAACGGACCGCGTGAGAAGTCAGCACTGCGTGGTCAACACCAGAACTGCTAAGTCAGACCCTAACCGTGTCTTCTCCCATAATGCAGTGGATATTGTGTGACTTCCATGAAATTTTGTTAGCCACGCAAAATTGCTGGACATATACCAACATGAAAGTTGTTGTGTCTTTATCTTGCTGCTGCTTGGTTTCGCCTGATAGTTCAATGCAAACCTCAAATCTCCGCAACATGCGTACCTACTTGGACTACCCTGACCCGTGGTTTGCTGAGAAAAGCTAACGGACCATGCAACAATCCCTTTAAGAGAGGTTATGCTTGCCGTTTTTCCCGTCCATCTGAACCATCGGTACAGCGGTCACACACGGAAGCCGTTCCTTGACCTTTCCTTCAATTGAAGATGTCCGGGCAGCTATTAAGCTGTACACAATTGTAATAATATTGCTTTACTCAGATTTAAATAAACGCTTTTTTGCAGGCTAAACATTTTAAAGGCTATTCTGGAGGAGCTAATCTAATTCGCAAACACAATGGGATCACGAATATCGTGCATGGAACAGATGAAATAGCCATTTCGTGCTAAAAAAAACTCAAAATCGTTTATGAATGGTCAAATTTGCAATTACGTTATAAATTGACACAGACATACAAAAGCCACCGCGCCGGTGCAAGTGAACTAACTATCACGCCTGTGTGGCGATGTACTCCAGGGTGAGCTTCAGGATGAGCTCTAGATGCAGTATCTTTTAAAACCAAAGGTTTTATACGATTCGATTAAATGTATCTAGCATTTTATTCACTGGATTACAAAAGCCGTTTTTACTACGGCTTGTATTGGTCGATTGCACCAAACTTGACCAGATCTGCACCAAATCTCTTTTACAACAAATGTCGTAATATAATGAATTTATTTCAGGGATTTTATTCAACGTGATGTCTGATATTGAAAACAATCAGGTATATAAGCAATTATAAATGCAACCCTTGCTGATAATAACTAAAAAAACACAATGAACCTAATTTGACCAAATCTGCACCAAATATGTACCAAATGTTAGTCAAATATGCTTCAGCTAACCATCGTAAATCGGATGATATTATGAGGTGAACATTTCTGTTTTCTTTAAAGGAAATACAATTTTATGCGCATTGCTTCAAAAAGGGATATGATTGATAATTCAGGTTAAGCAGTTTAGATCACTGAACTTTGGGTCAGGAAATGTCTTGTGGAAACTCACCAGTTCACATGAATCTGTTCAAGAGGATGCAGTTTTAATTAACACGACCTCCCTGGTGTAAATCTTAGAATCCAGTCCAAGTCCAAACTCATCGCCAACTCGGCGCGGCACCGCGTGCCTGGTGCTCCGGTAGCCGTGCGGGCCTCACCTGGTCCTTAGCAGTGATGCCGCCGCGGCCGCGCTCTGCCACGGCCCGAGGCAGTCTCGGCCGGCGGCCCCGTGTGCGCGCGCGCCTGTCTCGTGCTGTGCCCTAGCGCGCTGGTGCGCCGTGCGGCCGTCCTCAGCGCACTCGGGCGGCCCACTGGCGCCGCGTCTGCCCCGCCACGCGTTCTCGCCCGGCGGCCCAGCTCGCCGCTTTATAGGGGCGGTGCGAGATCGGCGGAGGGGGCGGCGCGAGAGCGACCGGCCGCCACCCACGCCGCCGCCGCCGCCGCCGCCGCCGCCTGCTCAAATCGATCCCTGGGGAGCGGCGGCGGCCCTCCGGTCAGCTCGGCCGCCCTGCCGGCGACGGGTCGTGACACTGCTCAAAGTGGAGGACCGGGCTCGGCGTCTGTCACCCACACGCTGCAGCTGGCCGGCGGGTCTGTGTCCTGAGGAGGTGATAGGCTGGGGAAACTGCAATTACATTTAGGTAATGGATAGTGTAAGACAAGCAAAGTATTGGTCATAAGTGGCGCATTGGTCATGCGTCAGAAGCACCAATGCGTTTGAATTTGACAGTCACTCCCACCGTCCCAGCAGGTCCTCGTTACAGGTCTACAGCACGCAACTAAGAGCAAAGCTAGGTCTCAGGCACCAAGCGTGTCTCAAAAGGTCCTGAGGCAATACATGCGCGTAGTTGGTACTTGCATAGCTATAAATGTGAATTACCTACACAATTGTCCTTTCCATCGGTAGACTGTCCTTCCCGTAACGACTGTCACTCTGTCCTTCCCATAACGACTGCCACCCTGTCCTTCCCATCAAGACTGCCGGGTAGACTGTACTGCTGAGCTCGTGTGTAATGCGGCACAGTCTGCCTTCCCTCGCCGTTCAGCGCCGCCTAGTGGTGGCCGGATGCGTAGACCACACCACACCGACCGCTCGAGTTTTGTCAAACCGATAGTATCTGAGCCTGCATGTTTTCATTGGCGTCGGATGTTACCCATTTCCTTAATATGTTCGACACGTGTTTAGTGCCTATGCAATAAAATATCCAGTCGTATCTATCTAAAAGCACTTAGTTTTGTTTCATCTCATACCTACATAGGTATACCTATTTGTCAGTAAGTTAGACAATGATCAGCAATAAACTTTTCAGATAAGTAAGCGCATATATGTACATTCCCATGACATGCACAACGCAAATATTTTTAAAGGGAAAACTCTTAGCTACACAAAGGCAATGTGCCTTTTGGATAAATTTCCTACTTAAACAAATACAAATGTCCAGACAAGCTATTACTGGTCGGAGCCCGTCCTAGAGTTTTCCTCCGCAGTTTTATATCGGCTTTGCAATGGGAGAACGGAGCACATCATGGCTTTCATGATTGGATGCTTCCCAACAGCGTTAAAAATCGGTCTGCAGCCTCGGACTTGTGAATGTGTGAATGTGCGTGCAGCGCGGCCGTCAGAGTGCAATCCGCTACAAATTCTCATTGTGCGAACGTCAACGTGTGGCCCGTAACGTCGGGAGCAGGCGATCTATATATGTAATTCAGAAAGTGGCTATATGAAAATAGCTAAAAACGTATGCTAACACTTAAGCTGGGCGAGAAGCGCTGAATATTGATGTGCCTATGATTCGCGGGCTGAAATTGGTCAGATCAAGCATTCAGAACAAAAGGAATTTGTATTGCTGTACTGTTCATATATTTCCATTTTTATTAACAATGTCTAATCATTAACCCTAGAACGCCTAGGGGGGGGGGGGGTTGTATCAACCCCCCCCCCCCCTGAGGTTTTTTCGAAGTGGACGCTAAACGGCTTGTCGTAGCGGGCTGAAATTTTCAATACCCTCTGGGGCAACCTTTGCGCATCTTTTGCCGAAAAAAATTGATCGGGTCATGTCAGGTCACGGAGTTATGACGTCATAAGAGGTACAGCCTCCGGCCGGATTTTCACAAACTGAGTGCCAACGCCCGAGGTTTCCTGCCGGTGGTACGGACATCGGTTGATGGATCGTGATGAAACTTCCCATGCATGTTGGGGCAAGTATTGGCTATCATATGGTATAAGAAACTTGACCGGGTCAGGTCAGGTCACGGAGCTATGACATCACAAGAGGAACAGCGTCCGGTAGGGGAGAGTGGGGTGGGTTGTATCAGTTTTTACTCCGAGACCCATAACCTCGTAACTATCCGTGATAAACTCATTATTTCCATACTATCCCCTTCCTTGATTCTTCTGCTTTTTTGTGCAAAGTAACTTTTCCGCTACCTCTACCAGTTTTTCTTCTACGGTCTGCCGAATAGAACAATGTTTTTGATACAACTTGCCCCATGGCTTGGGTGAGTTGTATCACATGGCGGGGTAATTTGTATCACTATTTCACGTTTCAGGGAGTGTGCTTGCTACTGGTTTTGGACATAACAACAACATTAAATGGGGTTAATACAATGTATAGGTATGCTCAAAGGCTTCACTTTATTAGACCAAACTTAGGTCAATGCAATCTGAACGAAACATGAACAGACTAGACGCAAAAGTGGCCCGTTAAGAGCAAAGAAGCCAACACATTGTGCCGAAATGGAACGAGCATTGACTAGCTACCTACAAACGCGAGCCAGGGCTTAGCTTTCGCGATCAAAAGCAACATACCCATACATACATGCATACATACATGTTACAACATACCCCACCCGGCTCTGATACAACATGTACCTAGCCGCCATCTTGGAAAAAAACATCCTCGTGCTAAAAAAACAGCGGACAGCTGGAGAAATCCGTTTTCACTCACGCAGCCTTAGAACCTACCCTCACCACCGCTACGGAAATCTTTCAAATTCGTGCACATCTAAATGCCCAAAACACACATTTTCTTGTAACTTATTTTTTTAGAATGACATTAAAAAAACATAAAATCGGCTCTCACCTCGAGACGCGTCCACTCAGCCACAAGACAGAACAGGGAAAGATGGCGCCCGGAAAACCTCGTCGGCTGGTCGTGTCGCGAGCGCCATCCATTGGATAAGTTTGGCACAATTCGCCCTGATACAACTTGGACATGATACAACTCTCCCCGCTCTCCCCTACTATTTTTGAAAAGCGCCCGAACCACTATTTTGCTAATTCTTGTCACCTCAATGGGAATATGCAGCAATATTAGCTTCTATAGGGAGCAAATGGACCTCCCAAATCCAAAAATACAATCAGATTTCAAAAATTTAAATTTTGATTTTTCGAATTTCTGCCGCCGACTGTGACCTTGCCGACTTCCGGCGCTCCCAACGCGCCATTTTTAGAGCTAGGAAAACAAAATACATACCAAACGATAGAGAATTGATCAAGGAACACGATAGTGAAGGTTTCAAGTCGATATCTTCCACCGTTTTGCCGCAATCGCCGCCGAAAGTTGAAAAAAGTCTATTTTCCGAAAATTTGACCTTTGACCGGTCAAAAGTAGGTCAAATGTTGACCTAGGACCAAAAAATATACCACCAATCGCGAGATCTCGTTGAGAGCAATCCGTTGGTTTTTTCCGCTAAGCTCTACGACCTTCCGTTTCGAAACGCCAGGGGGGGGTCGTAACAACCCCCCCCCCCCTGGTCGTTCGTGTTATGAGAAATGGCCTGGTCGTGCGAGGGTTAAGGCTCATTCTAACTCTAAAAAAGATTGACGTCTTGTCCGTGCCATTTGGTCAATCTCAAGGAACGCTGCTGTAAAAAGCGGACTGATAAATAAAGAGCTTTTGCACAATCCCTACCCGGCCAAAGTAAGGAAGAGGGACACCAGTCACCATCCGCTTTTTTTCTTCACCATAGCTCGGAACGCGTTAGGGATAGATAACTATAGATAATAATATGCCTGAACATTTATTGAAGCCCGACTGCGCTCTCATGTCAGGTCAGGTCACTGAACCATGATAATATATGTGAATTGTGAGCCTCCGCATGCCCGAAACATATCTAACGGTGAGAGGAGTCGTAGCAGCTAAATACCGTTTGTAAAAAAAGCATATATCTTGTGAGGCTAAGCCCGCGCAATGCTGGGAAGAGGGCAGAATCTGCCACCTCCGGTTTTTTTTCTAATGCCTTCTAAATGCATCAAGCCTTAGCCACCTACGTACAACTTTCATTACCTTATCATACATTAAACTGACGTGTCCCCTGAAATTTCGGCTACATCTGTCGGTGTTTGTTTTAATGACGTTTCAGTGCTGTCACGTCACGCCATTTTTGCTTTAAAACTTCAAAACTTCTTTCATAAGTATGCAGTTCTATTTTTTTTTTAATGCCATCTCGTTTTTGGAAAACTCTTTATTTTTATCCTTAATTTAAAAAGGTTGTTTAAGACGGGTAGGGAGGGAGAAACGGGACGGAGGGGACAGCCGTCAGTCTGCGGCAGAGGCCGTCGGGGAGCGGAGATGGACCGCGGACAGCGCGTCCCCCGCCCACCATCCCCCACGGCGGCCCCCTTCCTTTCTTTTTCTCTCCTTCTCTCGTTTTTTTAACTCCACTCTTTCTGCTTCGTTGTCTTTGTTAGCTGTCCTCAGTAATAGCTACCGTCGTCTCACCCAGGGTTGTGGTTTAACCCGCGCCCGGCTGGGGGTTCTGGATTTCCACGCCCTGCTGGGGGGGGGGGGGGTGTCTGAACACCCCCCTTCTAACTCGGCTCCTGGGCCACGTAGCGATACGCGGAAGGCGGCGTTCGAAAGAGCGTCAAAAATAATGACGAAATCACTTCGGTCAATTTTTTGTTCAGGTCAAAGGTCAGGTCACCAGAGGTCATTGAAGGCAAAATTTCGCCGATTTCCAGGTCGAATGTCGAAAATTTCCAAGAAGCCAACGCATAACTCGGGAACCAATAGAGCTACAGCACCGCGGAAAAGCGCATTCGATAGCACTATTAACGCCCTTTCTGAATAATTCTCTCAGATTTGACCTAACGTCAACGGTTTTGCCTGCAGGGGGCAAAAACTGCAAAAATAGCCAATTTTTTTCGGAAATAGTTTTTCTGCAATAACTTTTGACCCAAGCCTTTTACGAGCTTACTTTTACCAGCATCGTGTTCCTCTCGTCAAGACGCATCAAATGAACTATAACTTGACCTTGAAAGGTCAACTTTAAAAATTTGACCTCAGGTCAAGGTCATGACCTGACCGGAAAGGGTCATGTTGCATATCAGTCGATCCGTATCGTCGAGCTGAACACATCTAAGGCGTTTTCATCGCTCTAGCATGCCTCTATCAAAAGTTATTTGCGAAAAACTGTTAGATACCATTCGTGACCTAAGATGACCTCAGGGCATAAACAAGGGTCACGGACACCATTTTCATGTTCAATGTGTCTAAACCACTTGTAATTCGGTGTTTGGGAGTGTTTATAATGTCTTTCGTCCAAAAGAGGCGCATTTCAATTTTCTCCCATTGACTTATAATGGGGATGTCGCAAAATTGACCTGACCTTAGGTCATCGATATCAAAATTCTGAGATATACATTTTGTACGTGCTATTGCTCTTAGCAATCGCTGAAAGTTTCAAAGCGATCGGTCACTCGGTGTAGCTATGACAGACATTGAAACATTTTATGAGGTGAGGTCACTTCAAGTGACCTGGTGACCTGACCTTGAATGACCTTGGTCTGAAATTTTCACAACATGTGTAGAATTGATGTATGATAAGGTGTACCAAAAACGGCGGCGCTCCGCGCCGCCGTTTTTGAGATATTCGCGAAAAACCACAAGGGGGGTGTTCAAACACCCCCCAGCAGGGCGCGGGTCAACCCGCGCCGGGCCGGTGCTCTGAGATTCCGCGCCGGGCCGTGGGGGGTGTCTAAACACCCCCCCCCCGTCTAACTCGGCTCCTGGGCCACGTAGCGACACGCGGTAAGCGGCAATCGAAAGAACGTCCAAAATAAGGACGAAAACACTTGGTCATGTTTTGGGCCAGGTCAAAGATCAGGTCACCAGTGACCAGAGGTCACCAAAGGTAAAATGTTGACTATTTCAACAATTTAGAAACTGCCAACGGTTATCTCGGGAACCGATAGAGCTACAGTGCCGCAGAAAAGCGCATTCGATAGCCCTTTTACAGACCTTTCTGAATAATGTCCTCAGATTTGACCTCAGGTCAACGGTTTAGCCTCCAGAGGGCAACAGCTCCAAAAATAGCCGTTTTCACGAAAAGTTTTTTCGGCAATAACTTTTGACTCAAAAGAGTCATGACATTACTTTTGCCAGTATCGTGTTCTTCTCGTCGAGACGCGTCGAATGAACTATAATTTGACCTTGAAAGGTCAACTTGAAAATTTGACCTCAGGTCAAGGTCATGACCTGACCGGAATAGGCCATGTTGCATATCAGTCGATTTGCAACGTCGAGCCAAACACATCTAAGGAGTTTTCAGCGCTCTAGCACGCCTCTATCAGAAGTTATTAGCGAAAAACTGTTAGATTCTGTTCGTGACCTGAGATGACCTCGGGGACATAACGAGGGGTCACAGTTGCCATTTTCCGGTTCAGTGTGTCAATTTTACTTACACCTCGATGTTTGATAGTGTCTAGAATAACGTCCGTGCAAAACAGACGCTTTTCAATTTTCTCCCATTGACTTATAATGGAGAGGCCGCAAAATTGACCTGACCTTAGGTCACCGATATCAAAATTCCGAGATAAACATTTTATAGATTGTGTTGCTCTTATCAATCGCTGAAAGTTTCAAGGCAATCGATCAATCGGTGTAGCTAGGACGAGCATTCTTATTTTTTTCTGAGGTGAGGTCACTTGTCGTGACGACCGTTGACCTGACCTAAGGCGACCTGGGTCTGAAATTTTCGCAACATGTGGGGAAAAGATGCACAAACAGGTGTGCCAAAAACGGCGGCGTGGAGCGCCGCCGTTTTTTAGATATCTGCGAAAAACCGCAAGGGGGTGTTCAAACACTCCCGGCCCGGCGCGGGCCATGAATTGGCCATGAAATATACATAACTCTTAATTCTATCAAAACACCTGAGCATATGTCAGAGAAATACGTACAAAAGGCAGATTGCACTTCTCAGACAAATTGGTCCAAAATTGTTGGGTTTATTGGTATTTTAGTGACGTTGTGACGCCTTAATTAAACCAAATGTGTTTTCAGTTGTACCCCTTGTACAGAAATGCAAATAGCACCAATCGATTAGCCGTGAAAAACTGCGTCAGATAGACACCTTTTCCTGGTCTTAAAAACAAATCTCAAAATTTGACCTTACAAGATTTCACATTGACCTGAGCTCGACCTAAACTTTATCAAAATATTGTTCATATCACTAATTGAGTATGCCCATTGAGTTCCATAAGTAAAATGATCGATTGAACATGCGCACAAATCCTATCCTGAAGTTCGTTTCTGATGCCCGACCTGACCTTGACCTTGAATTTGTATGACATTTTATGCAAGGAATCTTGTCTTGGTAGGTTAAGAGCTCGTTTTGAGTGATCAACCTCAGTCCATTCTTCGACAGCTGGGCTCCAAAGCAAGTAGTGTAGAACCTTGCAGTGTTTGTGTGTACGTATTTATGGTCATGAGCGATCCACACCTCGCGTGGTGATTTCTGGTTTAAGCCATTGACCTAACCTTGACCTGAACTATGACTTACTCAGGCAAAAGTGGTTGCTCTAAACATCCGCCTTGTTACGAGCTTTCGATTGATGTATCCCCGTCTTTCTGCAACCAAACGTTTGGAAGTTAGACAGGGGGACAGAATCTGCTTCCTGTCACAGGTCACAGATTAGATCAAGGTCAGATCAAGGGTACTAAAACTGCAAGTTTCTACATAGCTGGCTTTGGAGTCCAGCGAAAAATGGACCGAGATTGATCACCCAGAATGTGCTTATAAGCTACCACGACAGCATGTATTGCATACAATATCATGCAAAAGTTAAAGTCACGGTCAGGTCAGGTCACCCAAAACGAGCTGTTGAATGGGAATCGTGTGACGCATGTTTATGGGTCATTTTACTCAAAGAATTCAAAGACTTTATGCTCAATTAGTGATTTGGACTATTGGATGACGTCCAGGTACCTAGAGGTCAGGCCAAGGTCAGTTCAGGTAACAAATATAAGATGAGTTTTTGAAAATGAATGTTCGCATCATAGCGCGCCGCTTACATATTCATACTTGGCTTGATCATTTTGCACGCAAACTTTTATTTCTTTGCTATGTACGTACTTACACAGTGGCGTGCAATAAGAATGTAGGCAATTTTCTGATGCGGCTCTTTTCGCGGTTCACCTGCGATCAGCAGAGCGGCAATCTCGTATGGACATGTAAGGCCGGCTGCGGAGCCGGACTGAATGTGCCCAGTGGCGAGGAAAGAGCCGATGAGAGCCGCCGAAAGGCCGGCAGTGCGCCTGACGGCCGCTGGCACAAAGGCCGCAGCGTGGGGCGTGCACAAAAGAATGCAGATAACGTCCACCTCTGGGGTAATAGCATGGCTGTGTGAAAAAAAAAGAAACTGAAGACCGCTACTGAAAGCATGTATGACAGATGCAGTGTATAATATCACTGCCTTTCGACCAGAATAAAGATCAATAGCATCCATGGTTTCTCGCGTTTTTTGGCGACAACCTGGCCTTTACCTGGTTTAGTTACTTCAACAGCCGGTCAGTAAACTGCTATTCGTCAGCCATTTGGCCCTCGTGACTGGCAACTTTTGCTGACAATCAACATTTGATTAAATCATAATCACCTAAACCTATAGTGACTACTGACTTCTTCTCTCACGTCTCACAGAATGAGCGATAGTTAATTGTTACGGTGTTCTGGCTGCTAATTCACCAATCACTTGTAGGGGAAGATGGGGGAACACCACCCACCCCGATATCAGAAATATAAAAAGGTCCGTAGGGCGATAGCTGACTGTCTTTTGGCAGCGTGATGACAATAGAAGTGCAGGTATGGGCAGTGCACCGCATTGGCTTAGGTGATTTGCGAGAAATTTCCAATTTTAGGTACGTTTCGTGAATGCGTTTTATATTTTTTTTTTCTAGCGTAATAGGCAGAAGAAAACTGATCATAGGTATTTGACAGCCATTAGTTCTGAAGTAGTATTTTATGCCATAATTAGGACTCATCCAAGCATTACGTGCTCCTGCTCGAGCGAAATTTTTGTCGTGCTGCCATATTGAAGGATTTTTTGAAAAAAATGCAGACACTTGGGTAATAGAGATGTCAATCGGATACCAATTTTTTGGTATACCGATACCAAACCGATACCAACTTGGTATTTGGTATTTCAATCGTAATGTGTTTGGTATTTTGTTAGTATCATGAACCTCAATAATGTATAAAAGGCTAAGATATCGGTATAAAGTTGGTATTAGCCGTTTTCACGACGGCCATCTGGTACACATTTGGTGCACATCTGGTGCAGATCAGGTGCAGATTTGGTCAAATCAGGTTCAGTGTGTCTCTTAGTAGCTATCAGCTTAGGGTTGCACTAATTGCTTATATGCCCGCTTTGTCATATCATCAGACAGTATCATCGATTAAAACACTGAAATAAATTCATAAAATAAAGATATTTGCTGTAAAAGAGATTAGGTGCAGATTTGGTCAAATCGGGTGCACTCGCCGGATAACCCGTCGTGAAAACGGCTATTTCCCTCATTTTTCAAAGTTGGTTTGGTTTCGGTATTTCCCCATGGGTTTGGTTGGTATTTGGTTTGGTATCGGTATTCAGATTTGCCGTAATCGACATCACTATTGGGTAACACCGCCCACTTGGGAAATTCGGTATTTAAAAGCACATGACACCTAACCCAGGAGTGGCGCATTTCAAATAAAGAAAGAACATTGTTACTATGTTTTCTTTTATGAGGATACCTAATGAAAAATTTCGAGAAAATGAAATTTAGAGACTTTAAGTCGTCTTGTTATATTATACATTGTTCCAGGGATAAAATAAAATCGTTTCGACTGTGTTTTATAATTATACTAAAACGCCTCGAAATTTACGATAAGAAGAACAACTTAATAGTCCAGCAATCTGCAAATTTCGTTGTCTGCTGAGCTCGGGCGGTGTTACTCAACGGTCGGTGTTACCCCGAAAAATGTAGACATTTACTGAATGTGGAATAATGCAATTATGAACAATAAGAAAACATTTGGTTGATGTATGTAAAATTGATGCGACAATCCAATGAAACTGAGAGATTGATCATTTGGCCAAAGATTACGTGACTAGACCCTAAAAGGTTAAGGGTGTCGGTGTTCCCCCGTCTTCCCCTAAAGTAAGTCTGAGTTACGTGCAGTTGACATGTGCGCAGTGATTTTTATTTCCTATAACCATGCATGAGTGACATTTTCGCATCCACCATTCCAGCTGTTGCAATGCCCACGCAGGCAGCTGGAAAGCGGTGCCTTTGCTTAGTCAGACGCCACATATTCACTGCGCGATCGACGAGCGTGCTACGTTCGTTGAAATCGCCAGCAGTCAGCGCACCATCGGTTCGGCACAGCCGCGACAGCCGCCCCGTGGCGCCCCCTGAGCAGGTGCGAGAGACGGGATCGGGTGCCCGACCGGGACGCCATCTATTGGACCGGTGTGTCCCTGCGACGATAGGTCACACACTGCTCGGCTGCAGTGTCCAACAAGGCGCCAGTCATGCGCAAATTCCGGTCAAAGGGATATTTGACAATTGTATCTTGTCACATGGGTTTTGTTAAAGGTGAAACTTGTACCACTGTCTGTAAATAATAAAATAAAATATACACCCGATCTACAACACGGCCGCCAGAATGTCCTCCTCCTCTTCCTCAGCCGGCGCGGGTGGCGCCGGGGCGGCCGACACTGGCTCTGGGTCAGACGACTCAGCAGCGGCGGCGGCGGGGTCACTGCCGACGGACTGGACAAGTGCCAGCTCCTCCTCAGTCCCCGCACTGTCCACCGCCTCCGCTGAGCTGAGGTCGCTGACCTCCGCTACCGTCGAGTCCACGGCGTCGCTCACGCTCGTCTGCACGGTGTACTCTTTCGTGTCCTCGGTCTGAGGAGCCTCGACCAGCACGGATACCCCCTCAGAGCTCACAGCGGGCTCGGCAGCCACTTGGGCAGCCACCTCAGCAGCAACATCGGCCACTTCAGCAGCTCCATCAGCCACCTCGGTAACCACTTCAGCAGCTACATCAGCCACTTCGGCGGCTTTATCAGCCACTTCGGCAGCTCCATCGGCCGCTTCAGCAGCTCCATCAGCCACTTCGGCGGCTACACCAGTCTCGGCAGCAGCCTTCTCAGAGGCGACTATTTCTTCAAGAGTCTCCTCGCCGCCCAGAAGTTCTGCGACCGATGCAGTCACGTCTTCCTCACCGGTGGCGGGAACCGCCTCAGGAGCCATCTGCTCCTCTCCAGCGCTCTCTGCTGTCACGTCGGGCTCGACGGCGCCTGTGACATCCTCATTCTCACCGACCGGGGCCCCGGAAACAGCCGTGGAGACGGTTACTTTGATGGGGTCGGCGTCGACCTCAGCGGCAACCACCGGAGATTCGTCCGGAGTGACCTCACTGGCGACATCGGAGCCGTCGATGGCATTGCTTTCGGCGGCCTTGGCCTGTTCCAGGTCCGCCTCCGCGGTGACAATTTCCTCCGCCTGCTCGGGGATGGACTGAGGCGGCTCCTGGCTGAGTGCCTCTTCCTGTTGGGCGGGTTCTGCCTCCTGCTGGGCGGGTTCTGCCTCCTGCTGGGTGGGTTCCGTCTCCTGCTGGGCAGGTTCTGCCTCCTGCTGGGTGGGTTCCGTCTCCCGCTCAGTCAGCTCGGGAGCGGCAGGTGCAGCAGCGTCCTCAGAAGCAGTGGCCTCGGCGGGGACAGCCTCTGCGGAGCTCGGGGGCTCGTCGGCAGCCACCGACTCGGCCTCTGCCTCCTCCTGGCTCTTGGTGGGTGTCTCCTGGATGACTACCTCCGGCTCGGCGGAGGTGGGCGGCGCCCCGCTGGCTCCCGGCGCCGTCTGAGAGCTGGCCTTCTCCGCGGCGCCTTCTGCCGAGTCCGTCTCCTGTGGACTGGGCTCCTCCGATGGCTGGGCAGCCTCTGCAGACGCCGCCTCCGCCTCCGACTCGGTGGCGGCGGTATCTGAAATGTCACCGGCTTACGTCAGCGGGCAGGATCGATTAGAGCAGACACCGTGATAATGAAGCGATACGTCGGACATTAATTAAGAGTTGCCGTGATGAGGAACACAACCGGTAGCGATAAAATAAATTGGATGACAGGACATATTGAAATTAGCATTAGCAACTTAATCGGCTGAATATAGTATATGATTGTCCAATGTATACCAATTGTCCGGCCGGACATTCAGGCCTGTGTTGGACATCCGGGCAGGTTTGAATGCGAAGGCACTAAATGCATCGGATGACCGATACTTTCACCCACAGCTAAGCCGGGCACATCAGCGAAACTTGGGCCGCTCAACAGGCTTGTCAGATGCACAGGAAATCGTCATGACAGAAGCGGCCTAAGCAACCACTTTCTACCGTCGCTTCGTGGAAAGGGAAAGGTGAGTGCATTGTGCAAATGTCCAACAATGAGCCATGCGCTGTCCTGACTGCCTTGGCATGTAGTTCGGCCGGAGATGGGCTTACAATGACAGAGAGATACATAAATCAATGACAAGTAAACGCCACGTACCATTCAGTTGGAGACTGCGCGACTGTCCGTAGGCTCTGTAGACGGTCAGGCCGGGGCGGACCTGCTCCAATCCGCTGCCATCGTCCACGGGCGCTGATTGGCAGACGTACGCCAGCAGCAACACCTGTCGATAGGAGACGAACACAACACCGCACATCAGCTTCAATCGAATACGAGCTGCACGATACCGAGCAGGAAACTTTACTTAGATGTTGCAATATTCTGCAATTGAATGATTAATCACTGATATTAAGCACCTCAAATCGCTGTACATACCTCATCTGATTCTGATCCGCATGAAAATATCACTACCGGCTGGTCAGACAACTTATTGCAACATGAGCTCGATACCAGTATAGATACCTACACATATGCGTATAATATTTTCCGTGCGCAGCAGACATGCATAAATCCACACCGAAGGCAGGCACACACAACGGCACGCAGACTGTCACCCAGACCGTCCCGTCCGTCGTCCCCGGGGCGCTCAGCGAGATGTCATTACCTCGGGCCGAGCCGGGGAAGCCGACCCGGGGCGGAAGGGCTGATTGGTGCCGATGTCGCCAACCAATCGGCCCGGCTCACCGGCCCGGCACGCCAGGAATAGAGCGCCGGCTATTGTTGGAGTGGGCTGCTACCACGCGCGGGAGCCCGGTATTCCCTGCCCAGATCGAGTTACTCTGTGCTGCCCACAACATTTGCGAAAATCCAGTATACTTCCTTCCTATAGGTAATGATGATAATAGCCGTTTTCACGACGGACTATCCGGCGAAGGCACCTGACTTGACCAAATCTGCACCTAATTTCTTTTACAGCAAATATCTTCATTTTATGAATTTATTTCAGTGTTTTAATCGATGATGCTCTCTGATAATATGACAAAGCAGGCATATAAGCAATTAGTGCAACAATAGCTGATAGCTGCTAAGACTTAAGAGATACACTGAACCCGATTTGACCAAATCTGCACCTAATCTGTACCAGATGTGCACCAAATGTGTACCAGATGGCCGTCGTGAAAACGGCTAATCTTTCACCAGGTCCAGATAAGCCTGTTCCCCTTTTCTTTTGTCGGTTACAAATGTTTTTTCTTCTTCTTAATAATCGCACTAGGAGTGATATATAGGTACCTTAGCCGATATAAGCCGCTTTCACGACGACCATCTGGGACTTACACATTTGGTGCAGATTAGGTGCATATTTGGTGCAGATTTGGTCAAATTAGGTTCATTGTGTTTCTTATAAGTCGTCAGTTTGGGCTGCACAGATGCCTATAGACCTCATTTGTTTTTTTTTTTCAAATGATCAGTCTTTATTTTGTATTAAAACACTGAAATATATTCATTATATGAAGATATTTATTGTTAAAGAGATTTGGCGTGAATTTGGTCAAATTAGGTAGTTTCGCCAGACAGCCCGTCGTGAAAACGGCTATTTAAAGCGGGAACACTGTTGAATGGCTGACGGGAGGTGAATGGTGTGTTGTACCATTCAATAATGGGACGAACATCTCCCATTTCCCGATACACTAACGGAGCAGAGAAATAACACAACGGAGGAGGAAATTCAGCGGAGGGAGGTAGCCGCTTGCTTCCGCCGGCTGCCCAAGTTTGGACGGGAGTCATCTATTTGCAAGGAGGAACACCACGGCCGCCGTTGCATTGAAGAAGCTGCGCTGTATCGACCTCGTCCGATCGTCAATCACCCTTCTTTAATCAATCACCGGGGAGGCCCGTCCCGAACAAACTGCACAAAAAACACTCGCGCGGGAGGATATGCCTTCAGGCACGCTAAAAACATTGGCTTCTGACTATCTTCCTTCTAGACTAAACTGGTTGGTTAATTATCCACCTCCATTGTCTACTGTCCTTGGCGTTACGACAGACTTGCCCCAGCCTTACAGCCCTCTTGCTGATATAGGACAGCTTGACCCCATGGTCTAGGCACGGCTATTTGCTGTCCTTGGACGCGCACATTTACCTCAGTCCGTCCACTGTGTCCTCAGCTGACTGAGGACCCCCCAGCCCAGTCACCATCTAACCGTACATACATACACTTGTTCTTGTTCACCTGCTCAATGTCCAGCCCTGGACAGACAACGCTGTAGGATGCCACACCTGTCCCGACTGACCGGACCGGCAGTACCGCCGCCCCTCCCCCGCTCTCTCCTGACCTGCCCTGATGAGTGAGTGAGCTCTCCGCGCCGGTGAGAGGGAGTGCACCGGTGAGAGGCAGCCCGGTGCGTCGTGAGAGTGGATCGAGGCCGCCCGGCCGCCCGCGGGTGGAGCCCGACCGGCCAGTGAAGGATGTTTGCTGCGTGCGCTGGCGGACGGCCCTGGCTGGGTTGTAGAAACGATCACGGCGACGGCAGCTGATCGGCCGAGACAGCCCAGTCCGCATACTCCTATATTTCAATTTCACATCTGCAATGACCTAGTCGCTGGCTACTGGGTTTGGAAGTCTTCTAGAATTTCAATTTCCGCAACGAAGGTAGATTTGAAGTTACACTCACGTCTGCTCTTATGTCCCTGCCTTCCAGTTCACTGTTCCTGATATTACCACTGTGTGCATGGTAGGGATATACGGGTTTATCCGAGCTCTAGTTTATGATTATACAAGATTACCCAGGGCCGAGGTTATGTTTCCGGTCAGGCGGGGCCCGAGTAGCGCGCCGGACCGATTTATGCTGTAAAATACTTCAGCACCAGTTTCATATTTAGCTCCCTAATATAACCGGACGGACAGCGGAAAATCCATCAGTCGTGCCGCCCCCGCTAACAAGGAAGCCTTATGGGCGGCGGCCACCATTCCCCCGGAATGCCGGCCAGCGCTGAAATAGGGCACCTAATGGCAACATAACTAGTCATATCTTTTAAGTCTCTCCCCATTCATGAGAGCAGAGTGCACGGGTACGCTACGTGGCGGCAATCTTGCCAGCGCGGTGAGAAAGCCGGTGAGCCGTGATGACAGGGCGTGTGTGCAGCGCCGCAGCAGCACGCAATGGGCCTATCTCTGTGGCCGTGCTGCATATATGGAGCACCATCGCCGGGAGCCCCGGCCGGGCGGTGGCTGCGACCGCAGCCGGCCAGACGGCGACCTTCTGATGAACACCACGCCGCCCGCGCCGGCCTCATAAGGCAATCAGTTACCGCGCCGCGCCGCTGAACTTTTGAGCGGCAATTTGGCTGCGGCGCGCGCCGACACGATGTCTTTATTGCCCTGTTGAATGGCTGTAGTCAGCTCACGGTATCGTTACGTCGGCCGCTGATGGATGGGTCAGGTCAGGTCAAGGTCAAGGTCTCCTACCTATCTTCCGGGTCAGCGCAGGTTTGCAATAAAGAACGGCTTTTAGTTCGGTGCCCCATGCATGCCTGCGCGCGTAAATTTAAGCGATACGTTGCCATTTTACTGCATCCAATCTCGAGCATTCCATACTGCATAGGTACTCAAAGTCTCAAACATTCATTTGTGTTTATACCCCAAACCAGCTCGACTGGGGGGCATTTGTAAATTAGATGACCCACTACATACAAGTTTAAAGCAGATTGCCTTGCATAACAGTGAATAAAACGCTTTACTCACGTATTTTCATTAAACCTGATGATTTTATAGGCTCAGCCTATTTCAATAAATCCTGGGCTCAGTAGTTTAATCACCTGTCCCATGACAGCCTATGAATGCCTCAATAAGCCGCGATTGACGAAATGCGCCAGGTGTGTCCCACCTACCGTGACTATTCCTACGCACCGCAGCCCTGTGCTGGTTTGCCCCTCCCCTCCTGAGGTCGCGCAAGACCGGCCGACCGCCAGAAATAATTCTGTTTGTCGCAATCGGAGGCGGTGCCAGCCGTCACGCACCGTATCGATAGCGAGGGGACTGTCACACGGCGGTGGTCTGTACCCGCTGACTGGAAGATGGTGCCACCACGGCGTTCATTCTGAGTCCGGCGCCGAGCCCGACCGAGCTGCCTAACTTGATAGAGCCGTAATGAGAGGGAGCGGGCTGAAGAGCGCCCGACCCTGGTCACTAAACTAGATGACTGGGCCTTCAGTCTGCTCTCGTTGCTGCGGAACTGCCTGTTCACGCGATTATCCAGATCAGAAGCTGACGGCGGATCGCGCCTTTGGCCGGCGCGAGCTGTTACCAGCGACCCGGGATATCCCAGATAAGTCCTAACGGACGCGGCGCCACCCTATCACGGGAACAGGAAGTCCGGGGATTTGCCTATCGTTATGAAGTATTGACATGGCTGCGACGCTCTGGCCTCCATCCCCCGTGGAGAGGAGCGCAAACGACCATTATGGCGACCCCGCTGAGGGGTCACACGACACCACAGGCCAGTGGTCCGCGGAGAGGACTGGCGCGCCTGGAGGCACCGCGGTCGGAGGAGGCCGGCTGACCGTATATCACGGCGTGACCGCTTCATGCTCCGTGATCACTTGTAATATCCTGGTTAGTGGGGAAACTGATGACCCCGGCTGGCCATTTCCTCCATTTGCACGGCGCGGCCGGAACGGTGCCAACCGCTATCTGCGCTCTCTGGGCCGCCCACGCCCCCCGCCGGCGCCGCTTCAGAGCGAGCCGTGAACGGGCCCGCGGCGTCACGATAGGGGCCTAATGACACGGCGCGTCTGGGCGCGCTCATTCGGGCGGAGGGGCAGATACGATAGCCGGGCTGAACGGGCGCTGATGAGGCGCTGATTGAGCCGGTGTACCGGCCGCTTCTTCCCTCTCTGCATCGAACTCCCCGTGTCCCTTCCCCGTCCACCAGTGACACTGCACTGGCTGAGCTGGGTCGTGCGTAGCTGGACTGTGTTCCGCCAAATTGTATGATACTCCTTCCCCGTACAATAGCAGTTTCAAAGACATTTTTCGTCTTTGGAAGTTAAAACGAATTGCGAAATCGTCGTAAACAAATTAGCTGATCAGCAAGGTGCAAATCCTTGCTGAAATGTGCGACTACAAAATGCATATTTGGCTACAAAGACACATTCGTTCAAATAGTCGCACAGCAACTTGCTCCGTGGGCTTTAAATTTGGGCAGCTCAGAATGTATTTAAAAGCAGAGTCAAATTCAAGCAAATCTGATCGAAATAAAGGCCATGGCGTTCTATCCTGAAGCGATGAGGTGACAAATTAAATGCTTTCAGGAAAACTATTGTTAAATGATTCAAAACTTTACTTTAACTAAATTATTTTCTAAAACCGTTGTGTAGGTATAAAGTTATGAGTGCCTCATTTATTCCTAGCCTGTTATATGTGGCATCAACTTTATTCAGCTTACATGGACGAGTGACATAAAATTATATCAACAGCCTGGCTAGACCTGACCAAAAGTGACTTGTTCTCTAGTCTAAAAGCAGTCAATACGCCTTGATATGTGAAATGCTCAAAATATCTTTTCTAAAACTTATTGAAATTAAAGGAAATAACTAGTTCACTTTTAACATGGAGTTTTCAACTGGAATAGCGGTTTGGTAGCTTGAGCTGAAACTAGCACAAATCAGGAGCTTTTACGGCCCAACGATCACCCTAGCAGACGAAGATATGCCATTTCTCGTTTTTTTAAGAGTGCCTTGTAGAGGAATGAGTGTCTTGCTGAGGAATGCAGTCACGTCATCGTCAGCCAATCAGCATGCTGCTCACAGCCAATGCAGTGTGCCTAGGTTTGAACTACGCGATATGATTGGACAACGCGTAATAAGCTTCCGCGCCAAACATTATTTTATATAGAATATGGTTCTTCCTATATAATTAATCTGGGCAGTAACTACTATTCTGAACAAGAAAGTAACTATTCCCTTTAATGCTGCTTTCGGACGCAGTTAACCCTTATTTATGGATTCATCGTTTTGCATCGGACATTTGGACGATTCTATGTTTAGGGTAAGGTGCCTAATTAGCGACCCACTTAATTTGAACCGTCATTGCCATAGGCGGCGGAACGGGGGGGGCACCGGGGCACCGTGCCCCCCCTTGAATTCTGCAAGGGGGGCACCAATAGCAAGGTGCCCCCCCTTAAATTTGATGTATTAGTACCAGGGGCGGATTCGGGAAAACTCCAAGGGGAGGGTCATGAATCGAAGTGGTGCCCCTACCTATGCCCAAAATTAAAACCTCAACGGATTTCGGCCACTTAATTTTGGTGGTGCCCTATTTTCAGTTTTTTATTTTCTTTATTTTTGGTTAGTCATGTGATGACTGGTGCCCCTGCTAGGCCGCTGGTGCCCCTGGAAAGACTGGAACCTACCTACCCTGCCCCCTGACAAGCCTACGATGGGCCCTGACATGACTTAGGTGCCCATGGGCCCTGACAGGCCCGTGGTGCCCCTGACAGGCCTGTGGTGTCCTTGCTAGGCCTGTGGTGTCCCTGGGCCTTGGCAGGTTTGTGGTGCCCCTGTTAGAACGCAGGTGCCCTTGACAGGTTTGTGGTGCCTCTGACAATCCTAAATTGCCAACGACAGGCTTGTGGTGCCCTTGGCAGGCCCATGGTGCCCTTGCGAGGCCGGTGGTTCCCCTGCGAAGCTGATAGTGCCCCTGGCAGGTCTGTGGTGCCCCTGGAAGACCTGTAGTGCTTTTGTTAGGCCGATGGTGCTCCTGACAGGCCTGTGGTGCCACTGACAGGCCCGTGGTGCCCCTGCTAGGCCTGTGGCATCCCTGGCGGGCCTGTGGTGCCCCTGTCGGCTGTCAGGCCTGTGGTGCTCCTGGCAGGCATGTGGTGACCCCAGGCCCTACATAAGTCATGACCCATGTGACCTCCACCCTGGGATTCGCCACTGATTAGTACTGCGATGGCTTCTTGGGAATTATACATGTAAGATAAATGGAATTTATCAAACGACAATAAGGAAGAGACAAACACATAGGTACTTGAGGATCAGCTTAAAGTTAACCACACATACGGGCAGGGGTGTAATTTTCCTAAAATGATTGTGGGTGCCTAGCTGTAGGGGCGCCCGGCGCCAGGCCGTTTTGGGGCGGGATAGATATTCTTTATGTGGGAGCCTAAATTAACACCGAATTTGATAACATTGCTAGCCGAATGGCGCTTCAAGTGACGTGTCTGACTAAGCAAATACACGCTTAAAAGTGGAAACTGACCGGAAGGACGTAAAAAAGATGTAGAGAGGCGCCATCCAGTAGGAGGGGCACGAAATGTGGAGGCACCAGACGGTTACGACTTACGAGGGCGCCGTGAGACGATGAAAAGGGCGCCATTCTCTTAGGAGGGCGCCGAGTGATTGAAAACGCTATGTGGTCCAGGGGCGCTAAGAGGCCAGAAGGGCGCCGCACAGTCAGTAATGCTACGTTGGTGGGGACGTGGGGGCGCCAGATGGTTACGAGGGCTCCTTGAGATCATGAAAAGGGCGCCTTTCTCGTAAAAGGGTGCCGAGTGATTGAAAACGCTATATGTGGTTCAGGGGCGCTGAGAGGCCAGAAGGGCGCCGAACACTCGAGGGATGCACGGTGAACAGAGACCTAAGGACGCGAGATGGTCAGGAGGGCGCCGTTAGACCATGAGAATGGCGCGGTGCTGTCAAAAGTGCGCCATTCTCCCAGAAGGGCGCCGAGTGATTAAAAACGCTATATTATCCATGAACGCGAGACGGTCAGGAGGACGCCGTTAGAGCATGCGAAGGGCACCGTGCTCTCGAAAGGACACTTGCAGCCTTGTAAAAGACTTGTGGGTGCATTTTCATCATTGTGGGGGCATAATTCAGGATTGTGGGTGCATATGCCCCCACAAAGAGATATAAGATTACACCCCTGCATACGGGGGTGAACTGCCATTTTCGTTTAGTAAAAAAAAAAAATCAAAAAAATCATCGTGTCAGGGCTGTGACGAAAAATAAGTGGCCTAAATCCGATGAGAAAACAGGATTTGGGGGTACCCTAGGTTTGGCTCCTTGAGCCATGGTGCCCCCCCTTGTCTCAAATCGTTCCGCCGCCTATGGTCATTGCTCACGCTCTGTAGGTGCCACTGTGTTACTGGCTTGATTTTCGGAGAGATCGTTCATTTTTCTATTAAAATATAGTCATTTTCTGCCCCAATATTCACTAACTTATTTGTAGTGAGCATTTTGGCAAACCATTGCAAAAAACGCTAATAGGGAACTCTTCCCGATTAGCGACCGGGGAGGGTCGCTAATAAGTCTATGGGTTTCCCCATATTGAAAATGGCAAAAAATGCGACGCCTGAAAAGATGAAATATGATCTCAAAAAAGGTAGCCTATACGCAAAGTACTCAATCACTCGAACAGGAACGTTTATTCAACACATTTACGTAAGTAAAAACTGATCACGTGATGCACCGAAGGCGAAAAGAAGGCGGAAACCCAAATTTTGCGGGCTATCTTGTATGATATTCGAGGTCCTCGCTGAATTCGGCACCCCTGCAGTCGGTGACGACATTTGGCATCCCCTGCCACACATTGCAAGCTTCACCAACACCTCATTTTCATTTCTCTCTTTTCCCCTTTCTTTCCCTTCTTGAGCTATTTGCGACCATGTCAGGCGCAAATAGGAAATATGAGTTGCGACACATTTTTAACCGCCATGCTGTGCACAGTTGAGCGATTCACTATGGGAAAACGGCAATCAATTAAAAAAGGAATGTCGATTAAGAATAAAGAAGGTGCATCATCCTAATGTGCATCGCTTTTCGTCAGAGAGGGCCCAAATACATACGTTTTGGATAAGAAACTCGTCATTTTTTTAAACTCACCTGAAACGTCCCAACAGAAACATCGACGATTGGAAAATAATTTAATTTGATAACCAAAGTATGGCTGACCTTTTGACGATGTTTTAACCCCGTTTTCTCCTGCCAGTTTTTCTGTAGGGGGGTAGGTCGCAAATCGGAAAGGGTCGCTAATTAGGCACCTTACCCTACTGCAACGATGTCCATACAGAAAATAATCCTTTTTATAAAAAAAAAGTTTTATTTTATTTTCTGATCAAGTTAAGCATAAAAAATCATAAATCCATTGCAAAAAAAAACTTATCTCAGGAAAGTAGCTATTCCCATTCATGCATGCTGCTTGCAGACTCATTTAATCCTTATTTATGGATTCATTGTTTTGCATTAGACGATCCAATGTTTATTGTAACGGTGTCCATTTGTCTTTATGGAAATTTGTTAGCTTTTACGTTTAAGGTTATCATCTCAATGACAGGCTTTCAACGAGCATTTTTTCAATAAGCAGTCAATCTAAGAGGCTTGGTGACGGCTGGACAGTCTGCGGTATATAAAACTATGTGGTCGGCGCTAACAAGAAAGGATAGACGAACACTTTGGTGGCTTCAGGTCAAGATGACGACGTGGAGAAGGCAATTAATTACCATGTTCGTCGTCAGATGTTCATGGAGCGAACATATGACCCACTGCGACATCCTGCAGAGGCCGTTTGGGGCCGGCTAACCATCCTCCGCAATTTCCATGTTGTCGGAACCCAGGTAATGCTATTATGATGATTACCTATGATATGCTGACGTCCAATGTTGATCTTAATTTACTCCTTCAGCGAATACCAACTACAACGTTTCGTTGATGTTGAATTTCCGCAATGTTGATCATACGTTGTTCCAGCGTCGCTGATGTAATAAACGAGCGGTGATCAGAGTCCCTATTTCATCAGGAGTCTTATTATCTGTCTGAATTTTATAGAATAATCATCGCACTATTAAATTGGTCGACATCCAGTCCTCATTATTTATTAGTTTTGTACAATATTTCCACATGCTATGTGATCTTAATTACAATTCATTGTAATTCTGTAATTAAACTGAAGCAAGAAAACAATTACTCAAGTTCGATCGCTGAAAGCAATTTAACCTTCGCCCCAGTGGAGGGGGGGGGGGCATATGTTACCACTTACCACCCTGTAGCGTTTTTTGCGTGTGAATAAAAAAACTTAGAGTAGCTTTTTGTACATCAATTTTAGACAATGTGTGAAATTTTTGACCCCAGATCATGTCAGGTCAGGTCACCAGGTCAAGTTAACTGACCGAGACTAAAAAAGTTTGCAATCATGTCCAGCCTGCAGTGTTCGTCAGAAAGGCATTAAACTTGGTGGATTGCATGATGTTATGGGCGCCTATAATTTGTAGGTATATCTCGGATTTTTTTTTTATCTCCGTGACATAAGGTCAGGCCAGTGGCGTGACCATACCATTATAAGTCAATAGAAAAAATGAAAATGCCTCTAGATCCGTGTGTACGCATAGGAACAGTCCAAATATTTCAGAATCACAATGATTTGGACCACCCGTGACGACCAAGGTGTCTTTTTTGCTGATAGCCTCTAGAAAGGTCATCCGATGTCATTTGAGGCTACAAACAGATGTTTGCCAATAACTCTCGATTGGAAAGAGCTAACTAGAACGCTCGGGATGGTCTCATTGTGTTTGGCTTGCCGAGACGCATCGACTGATATGCAACATGACCTTTTCCGGTCATGACCTTGACCTGAGGGCAAATTTTCAAGTTGACCCTTTAAGGTCAAATTATAGTTTATTCGACTCGTCTCGGTAAGAGGAACACGATTCTGGTAATATAAATGTCGTGGCTTTTTTTAGTCAAAAGTTATTGTCGAAAAATAATTTTCGTAAAAACAGCTATTTTTGGAGTTTTTGCCCTCTGGAGGCTAAACCGTTGACCTGAGGTCAATTTTGATGATGACCTTATCGAAAGAAGAGTTCAAAAGCTATCGAGTGCTTTTCCATGCGTTTTTCTAGCTATCATAGTTCCTGAGGTAAATGCATGTTTTCTGAAAAATATAATGACATTTGGCAAATTTTGACCTTTGATGATCTCTAGTGACCCCAATATTGCTCTAAGATGAAAAATGACCGAAATCAGTCCCACGCACAAGGGGGAAAAGCTCAAATTATTGAGCGCTCAAAATATTGAGCGTGTGACGTCAGAGGCTCCCATAGGCGTAATGCTGAGGGCTCAAAAAATTGAGCCGTTTCAGGAACACGTTTTGCAAAAGCAACTCGCAACACCTAGGGAGAAATGGCAACACCCTAGGAGAATCACTAATGATGCAAAACAGATAAGCCTTTCATATTTTTCACTGCTCAAGCTTCAATGATTGGGGGAACACCAATTTATAGGTCGAAATCTTACGGCATACCAGGATGACTTAAAAACAGGCCAATATTTATGTCGAAATAAAAGTTATTTTTTGTCCATTCACGTTTTTTACTAGGGTTCTGTTGGAAAGAGCATTTTGAAATACTTTCAAACGTACGCATTGAGAGCTATCGACTGCTTTTTACCGCGTCTTTTTAGCCCTCTCAGTTTTTGAGTTAGAGGTGGGTGGTAACATACCCCCCCCCCCTCCACTAGGGCGAAGTTGGCTGAGACCGCCACTGGGGCGCAGATTAACCCTCGCCGGCCGAGGGGGGCGGGTGCCGCCCCCCCCCCCCCATAGGGTTTTTTCGCGATAGCTCCGAACACGCTGGCGATAGAGAGCTGAAACTTAGCATACCTGACCTTTGATCCAAGCCGGATCTTTTTACACCAACCGAATTTTTGGGTCAGGTCAGGTCACTGACCTATGACGTCATAAGTGAACCTCTGCACGGTCTTCAGATGTCGCAACTTCGCAACGCCCTCACTGCCAGAGGAGATGTCACAGGGAAATGAAACTTGCAGGATCTAGTATCCATTATGAGTCTCACAACTTGTATATCTCGGATTTTTCCTAAAGGTCATATGAGGTCAGGTCATTTTCGTGACCTCACCATTATAAGTCAATGGGGAAAAATGAAAACTGCTATTCTGGCGCCGGGAACGATCTCCAACTATCTCAAGCACACAGAATCGTGATTTGATGCACTCCTTGCAAGGTTAGATGCGTCACTTTTGCAATGTTGACCTTGCGTGACGTCATTTATGACGTCATCAAGGTCATATTAGTTTTTCGTCGATAACTCCCGATCAAATTGAGCTAGCGAGTCGGGAAAGCCACCAATGGACTTAGGAAGACCTGCCGAATCGAATTATATGCGACATGACCTCTTTCGGCCAACTTCGTGACCTGGGGGTGCTGACCTGACCTTGACCTGAGGTCAACACCCTAAGTTGACCTGACCCGAACAAAAAGTATATCATTCGACGCGCCTGAGCGAGGCGAACACGATGCTGCCAAAATCGCGGCTCTGCGGCCGTTTTTTGCGAAGTTATTCACCAAAAACTGAACCGTACCATGGGGCACTTGACCTGACCTCGGAGGTCACCGGTTGACCTAGGACCTTAAAATCGGGTACCAATCTCTGCGTCTCGTAACGGCGCACACGCTCGTCTTTTCCGCGATGCACTAGCTCCACCAGGGGCGAAACAGCGAGGGGGGGTCGTACCCGCCCCCCCCCCCTCGGCCGGCGCGTATGTAGAAAACCAATAGGTCCGGCGAGGGTAGTACATATAGGTACTGTGCTCATCTCAACTAAAAAAAAAAACGAATAAAGCGCGAGCTATCTTCTTTGGTCTATGATGATAGAATGAATTAGTAATTTATGAGAAAAAAAAGTAGGTACTTGAACAAACTATTAATTTCAAAACTGCAGGCAATTTTTTTAGCATAATTGGTAGGTATTTGCAAGCGTTGGCCGGGGCGACGACGGCAGCGTCGGCTCTCAAGCAGATGACCCAACACTCAATAGTGTCACAAACTCACAACTTCAAACTGTTATGTTCCAGTAGTTTCACTAGGCCGCGTCCTTTAAATTATAACCAGTAAAACGCCTTTTGGGCGAAGAGCGAGCGAGCGAGATAGTGAGCCCTGTACGTGCGGGAGGGCAAGAGAGCACTTCCAACGGGCTTGTGCAAAGCACACTTCTAACCGGTCGCTAGCGCTGTGCCAACTTTGAACGCAGGCCCAGCAGTTCCTGAGATCTGGAAGCGGCATTCTGCACGTGCGCACGTACAAACGGGGTCCAAAATGACTTTTGCACGGCACCCTTTTAACCGGTCTCAACCGTGTACCAAATTTGAGCGCAATCGGCCCAGCCGTTCTCGAGATCTTGAAGCGCCCCTGCATGTGCGCACGTGCAGTAGCACCCTTACCGCAGCACATGGGCATGCATTGCCTGGTGGGCGCCTACCTGTGTGCCAATTTTCAGCGAAATCGCCTAAGTAATTACCGAGTTATTGAAATGGAAACAAATTTGACACAACTTCTTTTTGCATTCTGCACGCGCAGTGGGGGTCACTTACATAGATATATCGTATCCAACCTTTGGAAGAAGGGATGCAGCTACCCTACAAAAATTACCGCAAGACAATTGCCCAAGCGGCTGCTGAGATACGAGCCTTTCAAAATCACTATACTTTTGCAAAACAGCTTGAACACCTTTGACTTTTCACGTGGCCTTGACGTGGCCCGTGCCACGACGGTTCATGAAATGTATCAAAAGTAGTCAATTACGGGGTAGAAGGAATAGGAATACCCCCCAAAAAAGACCGCAGGCCAATCGGTCCAGCGGTTGCTGAGATATAAGGCTCTCAAAAGCGTTACAGGCCGGGCCGGGCCGGGTCAGGCCGCTCATACTGAGATTTCCCCGTTATATTGAAAAGACTTCGCTTCGCTCGCCGCGCTCGCTCGCTTATAATAACGCGTTAAATAATGCTCCACATATGTATGAGCTCTCCATTGAAGTTCATGTATCCTGCAGGTGAAGGAGGATTTGCGTGTGTCCTGCTCAGTGCTCAGTGTCCGGTAACCTGTCGATACCCTCGGCTTACTGGCGATCGGTTATTGATAAACCGCTCGACCCGCACGGAGCGGGGACCCCGTCCGCGCCCAGTGATTGTATCGGCCCGCAGCGCTGATGACCAGGCCCCGGTTCCACTCCTGCACCCGTGACATATACGAGCACGTGCCACCAACAAATATGTGGTTAAGACAAGCTCCAACCAACAACGAAACTGTTGTATTCCAACCTTGAACCCAACTATTGGGTAGGTGTAATGTGACAGATGTGGTGACTGACAAATTATCTTTATAGTTTGTCATTACTGCAGGCGAAAGTCCAGTTGGAAAAAGTTACAGTTGGAAAAAGTTAGATAACATTCGCATTCGGTTAAAATGAAGGGCACCGTACCAAACATGCCATACCTAACTACATGGATAAATGTGCATATGTCGATAAAATCAAAATGTAATCAAGATAAAGATGAAATGTTAGGTCTGCATTGGCAAAATAGCAGCCTGTTCAAGTGAAAGAGGCATGTCTCCCACAGTCCTGTTTCAACCTTAGACTATGAGTCGCGTTCATATTCCGATGTTCGGCCGGCTCCTGGCGTCGTGCCTGGCATCTGGAGATATGTTGATGTGAGGTGTTTTATTGAAATGAATGAGGCAAGGTGAGCCATTTCATTTGCCTAAATGGACGAGCTCGATGGAACAGAGGGATTAGAGCGGCTTACAGGGCTAAAAGCACACGAGAACTGAATCCAATGGAGCTCGACGTCCCAGTCAGATCTGTGACGGCGGCTCGGCACTCCATTAATGGAGTTTCACTCCAGACGGCGGACATTACAGGGTGTCTCAAAATTAATGTCACACCTCCCACAACCTTTATTTTGCCTTCTACGGCGCAATATTAACCCTCGTCCGCACATGGGGGGTGGTTGCCACCCCCCCCCCCCCCAGGCAGTCTTTCTGCTCTGCACTCAACATTTTTAGAGCTAGAAGGCTGATTTTTCGTATAGCTGCTCGTCTATCCTTTCTTGATGTCCACTGAAAATTTCAAGTTTCTGTGATTTTTGGTTTTGGAGATATGACCTTGTTTTTGAGGTCATGTCATGACCCAAATGGCCAATTCTCAACATCTTGCGTTTGCCATGGGCCTTGTGAGCTTTTGACACCCTGATTTCGGCCTTTTTTGCCAGTCTTACCTCCCACCTATCATGGAACATGTTGTTCGACGATGTACAGGGGTCAAGGTCAGGGTCAAGGTCAACCTAGGTCATCTAAGATAATTGCGTTTTAGGCAAGCTGAATTTACTTTTTGTGAAGTTTTTTGACTGCATTTTTGGTAAAAGCTTCTCAGATCATGATTTCATGTGATATGGACCCAAAAACAATCGGTGCACACATCAGTATACACACAGACACACACAGACATACAAACACATAAGTGACCTTGACCTAACTTGACCTGAAATGACCTCAGCAGCAAAATTCTGGTCGGATAGTGTGAGAAAGAGGTTCTAGCTGGCTTGGCACCAGAAAACAGCATCGTCATCGGTATTTGATAAGCAGCGCACTTGATATCCAACGGTGACCCAAAACAGCAACATTTTTTAGTTTGACCTGACCTGGAAGGTCAATGACTGACCTGAGAAGGTAAAACTGGGTATCATCGGATTCGTCTCTTCCCAAAGAATCTTTTTGGTCTTTACTGCTAAGTTCTATCTCCAACAGGAACGAAATGGCGCGGGGGGGTGGCAACCCCCCCCCCCCCCCCCATGTGCGTTCTAGGATGGGAAAATGGCATGTGCGGGCGAGGGTTAATATAATTTCGCCGGCACTGGCTCCCAGACCATCTTAGCTACATTCTAGTCACGTGACCTTCGAATTTTTGTGAACCTGACCGGTCAAGGGGTGTACGGAGGTCATTTCCGAGGCAGTACCCAGCGCGCGCGGACCAGGTGTCCAGGATGGCAAAACTGCAGAGCAGATCGTCCCGCAGCGGGGCATTCAGCATGCGGGTTGCCGGCGGCATTACCCACGGCCAAGTCGCCAGGCACTGGGCATGAGTTGCCGCACGATTTGGCGCTGGTTGACACGCGACAGAAGCGGATAGACGCCTGAGAACAAGCTAGGTCGCGGCAGGAAGACTTCCGCCAGCCGGGTATAAGCGCAGATCGTCATTGCGAAGTGCGGAGATAAAGACGGGCTTATCCACAAGGAAACTGGCAAGGAAGCTGTTGCCTGGACTTCTGCTGAACATGTCCAGAGTCATCTTTCAACGGGTCGGCGCCCCGACTCATCGAGCTAGAACGACGCAGGACTGGTCCAGATCGAACTTCCCAGCATTCTGGGAGAAGGACAAATGACCGGGAAATAGTCCTAACCTGTCGCCGAGAGAAAATTTTAGGGCGATCGTCCGGTAAGAGGTGAACAAAATGGCACCAGCATAATCTGAAGACACACTGACCAGGAACGTTCGATCTGTCTGGTCCAAGATCAGTCCCCAGAAGCTGGGCATGCTGATGTCTAGTGATGACTGATGTCCCGGACCGTATGTTTGCCCGTATCAGGGAGAAGGTGTGATACATATGTAAGAAAAGCGCACTTCTCATGTTTGCTATTTTCATGCAATTGACGCTGGAAGGGTGTGACATTATTTTTGGGACACCCTGTATAATGGAAACGCGACAATGGCACGCAATATGATAAAACACAGATCTACATCTTTGAAAGAAGCGAAGGTGTAAAACATATTGCTATCGACAGGAAAAATGCTGCCTATATGAATCGCCGACTACCAAGCGTTTCAAACAACATAACATGACCACTGGCCGGTGACCATTTTATAGGTACTGGTCATTTGTCGATGCCTGCATTGCAACCATTGTATTACCTAAATAATGAGTACGGAGTAATCAACTCTTCTTTGAGCAAATATCAATGTAAAGCATGACTTTATATAACTTAACATTGCATACCGGAATAATTAGTACGGGTGGTTAAGTTCATAGCGAAATGCATAACATAAAAAACGTCTAATGTAGGTACTGTCATCGACACATAACAGGATATACGAGTAGACAGCTTATCTATATAAGTCTGCTTTGATCTCATGGCCACTGTAGCAGCTAATCAGAATTAGATGTGTCTTGTTCCTCACAACTAGGTATATGACAAATTCAACAAACGATAAACTTTTATATAATCCGTATGGTCCCATTCGTCCAACGACAGTGGCAATGACTGGCACAGGTGATGCCGGAAGCGCGGGCGGTGACTTTGTCGGCCCGCTGACACTGAAACTGAGACGGGTTTCGGACCGACCGGGGGGCAGAGGCGGCCTTATCTCAGTCTCAAGGCCGAAAGAGAGAGCCGCGCGCGAGCCTTGACTGCTGCGGCCAGCACGGGGCTCCGATCGGCAGCCAGGCTGGCGCCCAGAGCCGCACGCCGTGGCTGCCGGGGCCAGCATGGGACTCCCGGGTCGGCAGCCAGGCCGGCGCCCTGATGACGTCAGGTGGTTAACGGGGGATCCAACATACCGGCCCTCTGGCGACGTCACAGGGCAGGTAGGGTCAGGGTGACGTATGCAGCGACAGGGCGGATTTAAAGTGATGTCATCTTGTCATGGGACAGAGAGCTCATTAGCCGTCGGTTAATGAACATTATCCGGCAAATCGGTTTGGTGGAACTTCAGTCAAAGTGCCGCGCTGTATATAGGTACCTATGCGTGGACAATGGGATGGGAGGTTAAACACCACACTGCACAGTGGGGATTTTTCCGATCTAGCACGTATTTATTCGTAGAGGGCAAACCATAGGTAGAATTGTAGCCAGATTGTGCACAGATGTTGGCTGGTGTGTCCTGGTGAGAATTTTACCTGTAAATGTGCATAATCAACATAGTACAGGGGGTTCAATTGGACCCCCCGCTCAGCCGTTTGGCCCCTGATCAAGCTAGAGCTTCGCGGAAAAGTCAAACGTGCTGCCTATGACGAAATGAGGCCGAATATATCCAATTTCAAAGTCCAAAGTCATAAGCTGACTTTCCAAGTTAGTTTAATGACCCAACTAAAGTTGGGAAATCGAGACCTCTTGAAACTTCGCAAAGTTAGGGTGTTACGGGGTATTTTGGGGTGCTGATCACGAATTTCATGTTAGTTTTGATCACAGACGATGTCTGTATGCATTTAGGCCAGGTCGGGTCAGGTCAGGTTAGATCAACTAGTAGGCGTCCTGCCGGCCATTCATAGAAGTGTCACCTACTACTGATAGCTTCGTAACATGGAACGAAGGCACCAGAACTACTTCGTAAATATTCAAATGGCTGCTAAAATCGAAATCAGCACCAAAAAGTACCCTAGAAACAAGTAAAACTCGAAAAAGTGGACCAAGGTCATCAAAAGGTCAATGACCTTGACTTGACCTTCACGTGACCTTGACACCCACCATTATGCATAGCACCAACATCATTTCACATATTTGAACGTTTAAAACCACAAAAAAGACTGGAAACCGCGGATAATGTGAGCTGGCATACGCCGAATCGCGATTCCGGCCAAACATAGTCTCGAGAAATATGCCACAGGTCAAAGGTCAGTTGGGTCAGAGTCATGAAATTTTTAGGTTAGATGTAAAATTGATGATCTCGAGGGCACCGAAAGTTTCGGCGCGATCGGCCGCTTTTTGCGCGAGTAATTTGCGGAAAACCATGGGGTTTTATCCGACCCCTTCCCCCTCCCCCTCCCCACAAGTGCGATGGTTAATAAGGTTACGGTATGTATAATTTACGCTTGTCATCCTATTCCTAATGAATGTGTCTCAGAAAATATGCATCATATAAATCACGAAGTAAAATTATTCGCCTATGTCCGGAACATGCTGTTTGCCCTAGCGCTCCTCGAGTGGGGTGTTAAGATACTCTAATGTGAATATTCCGTGTTCAGGCAAGTTTCGGCAGCCAAACTAGGCGTTGTCTTGTGCAGGAGAAAGTGGCGAATTCGATATGATATATTTCGGAGTGGAAAAGTGTGGAGAACATTGTTGATTTCCTACATTTATTTAGAATACCATTCCTTCAATATGGTGTCTGTAAGGGTTTTTTGTAAAGGGCATTTTTGTGACCTTAGTAAGGTTGTGGCATACTTTCTGTTTGCCATTCCATTCCTAATAAAGGTGCCTTTCAGATGATATGCAACTTTAAGACCTCGCAAGATTAAAACCAACAAGACAGGACAATGAAATTGAGCTATACTTTCGGGCCTTGCTGAGCCCATTGAGTAATCACGCATGAGTGTGAACTTTGGGCGCATTTTTCCTAGTTTTGCTGTGGACATACAGATAAAACAATGCCATATATGAAAAATTCAGACATTTCTTAGCCCTACTGACACAAAAAATAAACAAAAATCCAAAAAAGATTTTTTGAATTAATAGGCGCTAGATCGGAAAAATCCCCACTGTGCACTGGCTTAAATGTCAACTTAGATACACATCCTGCTATACTTCGGCTTCAATTCAAATTTACCGTGTTCAAACAATACCTTTCAAATGTTTTTCTGCGTTTTAAACGTACCGTCCGAAAAGTCGTGCTTATTTTTAAATGCTAACTGGTTTCGTCAGTGATTGGGCACGACTTAAAGTCAGAAACGTGCCGTTTTGAAACTCATTGAAGCGTTGTTAACGACTTTGGATAATCGTTACAGGTCTCTTGGAAAGCGATGACAAAGCCAATCATCAATCCATTACTTGTTAGTGTTCCACCGGTTCGAACACCCAGAGTTAGCTTCGTTTCGTTTGGACCTAGTGCACCCGGTCTGAGTGGCTGGAGACTGGAGAGGGCGGCGTCCCGTTCTTGCCCATTGCCTGTTACCTAAGCTGTTCCTGCGCATAATTTACACGGGCCTTGGGACGGACACTTTCTCTCGGCAGCTCCTTCGGTACGCCCGTCAGCCAGCGGCGGAGAGAACCCGACTTGATCCGGGGCATCGTAACTCTATGGCTTATCTGTTCGACTCCCAGCGAATTAGGTGGTCAACAGGTAGGATTTGGTCACGGCTTACCTGGCTATTCCACAGCCAAACGGACCGAATCTCAGCTCGCTGGCTTTTCTCTTTTCTCATAATTTCCTATGTGGGTGGGAAGTGGCATCGCTCGCCTGCGGCAAGGTCACTATTCACTTCACTCAGCCACAGATGACTCGGTTTGCTAACAGCCCGGAGCCTCGCCCTGTCTGGCTTGCCTAATACCTACACCCGGTTCCCTTTCGACTCGCGTGGTTGGCCCACATCTCAAGGAGCCAGTTCTAACCATCTTAGTGCATTCCTTCACAGTTCACACTACCGGGTCGGGTAATACCCGATCACAGCTCAGCACGATAAGTCCATCATTCGGCGAGCTGACGTTAATGCCAACCAGATTAACCACTAACTCACCTGCTTGGCTCGCTCACTGCACGAATGAGCTTACATCTCAGCTGGTTCAACGCTCGCCAGGCTAGCCCACAGCTCACTTGGTTGGCTTTCGGCTCATCTACCTGGCTCAGTCATGGCTCACTTATCTGGCTTACAGCTCACCTGCACTAGCGGCGGAACACCTTCAATTAAGGGGGGGGGGGGGGCACTGCCGACTTTTGGTCCCATTCTTTCCATACAACGCCCATAGGGCTAATGTTAGAATGCCAAAATCAAAGGGGGACACGGTGCCTCGGTGCCCTCCCCGTTCTGCCGCCTATGCTCACCTGGTTGACTAACAACTCCTTTGGCTGGCTAACAGCTTCCTTAGACTAAGCCCTGGCTCACAGTTCACTCGTTTGGATTTCAGCTCACCAGGCTGGCTTGCATAGCTCACCTGGTTGTCCCAAGGCTTATCTGGTTGGCTCACAGCTCACTCGACTGACTCACAGACCACAGTTCACCCGGTTGACACTGGATAGTTGTTTCACAGTCGTGCACTCACCATCAGAGCGAAGAGTGGCCGATGAAGCTCCATATCCTGTGCAGGCGAGAGACGGGGAGAGCGAGCGAGTGCGCGCGCGTCTGCAGAGCGAACCGTGCGGCGTGCGGCGGCACTGAACGCGCTCTGGTGCGGCTCTGTGTCGAGGCCGGTCCCACCGGGCGGCCGCCGCTCACTGCTCGGCACCGGGCCCTGAGCCGCCCGGCCCGTCCCCGCCGCCGCCCGAGCCGCCCACCGCGGCCTCGTGAGAGCCGGATCACCCTCCGCCGGCCCGTGAACGCGCCGCCAGAACCGGCCGCCGGCAAACGCCCCGCCACACAGCCGAGAGCCTTTTCATTTGTCGAAATTATCGGCACTGGAGTGCGCTCGTATGCTACGACCATTCCGACCAGGCTCGGTTTGGCTTCTCGCTGAATGGCAAACAGGATTATTGACATCACAGTGGCATTCAAGTCGATGATGAGCATGATATGAGATACAGGGCGCTTCCAGAAATTCATATAGAAGTTGGGCTCGAAAAACGTCAGCTCCTCCGGGCCCTAATCAGGATGACTGAATGCCGACAATATTCTCTTATGATCAGCAGCGCCGGAATGCCCTGGCAGCGCTTCGTCATTTTCAATATGCGGCCGGAATGTGTGCCCGCTGCCGCATTTGGACAGTGTAATAAGGCAACTTCTATGAACGCGTTGGCCAATGACGCCCGGTATGAGCCTAACGAAATATGCCGACGGAACCGGATGTCATGAAACTAAAGGTAATAGGAGACGCATTGTGAGCCTCAGCTCTCGTCTTCCTTATTACGTAGAAAATCGGTTTTAAAGCCGCTATCACGGTGAAACGGATTGGTTCTACGGTAGTTTATGTAACGACTATGTATTCATGCTTTTCAAGACAATTGCCGGCTACAGCCAGTAAGCTGAGCATCCTAACTCTCGAAGGTCGACGGCACTGCCTGACACCTTATGTAGGCATAATGATGAATAACGATTCAATCCACCAGCTATGGCCTCCAGGTAACCTCAGAGGGACGTTGCACCGCGTCGGGGCGAAAGTGCGGAGGACGATCGTCACTTTCTCTGTGTACAGAACATCCACAACATTGCGGTTGGATTATACGGCGACAGAGCTTGCATCATGTTCGGCTGTTGGTCGAAACCGGCTTCTCTGCCCATGCAAGGCGTGTCGCACCGCACTGAGTCGCAGTGGGACCTTCCCGCCGATGGAAAACGAGGTGTTTCGGCCGATCCAGGAAGTTTATTGGAACTATCACGCTTAAGAACTTCGTGTCTATGCATTGCTAATGGTCACTAAACTTCGATACAAATGATTTGATGCCGCAGTTTTATAAGACCTGTTCGAGTCCCCGGTATCGGACGGTGTCGGTGACGTTTTGTGACTGGCGTTGTCGGGTGAGGCGTTATTTAGGCTGTAGTGTTCGACTGCCGGTCTGTGAGTGCCCGACTGCTGGTCAGCCGCAGACACACAGTCGCCGCTGTCGGGTGAGGTGTCGGTCTGCAGTATCCCGCTGTGCTGTCGGACCGGCCAGTGTCGCGCCACTGCTGGGTCGCCGGTATCGGGTGAGGTGCGGTGTTGGACTCGGCAGGTCGGCCACTGACACACAGTCGCAGTCTCCGGCTACTGGCCCGGCGCCGTGCACGACACAGCACGGTAGCACCAGATAACGACTCCATCACAGCAACACGCGGGCACCACTAACTCAGATCAGGGGTCAGTCAGTAATACGATTTTAGTGTGTGTGTTGTACCCTCAGGGTGAATTATTCCAGATGCGTAATTCGATGCATAATTCGATGTATGTTCGCAGTGTGTCCCGCAGAGTCAGTGGATAGAAACGTTGGCGGGGCCCGTCTACGAATGCTGTCTCCAATCTATATCAAAGGCAAGCTTATTTTCCTCATACTTTGTATTCTATCTCCCTTCTCCAATCACATATCTACTATGTTGTACATGCAGGGAACACATCTCAAGACAAAAATACGCATCCGAAACAAACACGAACATCATTACGGTTCCGCACGTCTCTACCACGAGCAGAGAATAGACGCGCTGCCTTATAAACTGATGTGAAGACATCACACCGGACTGCGCAGGAGCGGACAAATGCATGCACACAGCACTGACTGCCGTGTTCGCCGGCCCGGCCGCAGTGAACAAACCGTCCAAGGCTCAGGACCACGACCCACGGTCACCGTCGGCGGCAGGCGGCAGCCGCCCTCATATCGCCTTGCCATTCCCATTTGTGGTTCCACTGACACCCGGGTGCTCCGGACTGTGCTTCTGTTTCTTCTTCTTTTTCTCTTTCTTCTTCTTTTTCCGCTCCTTTTCGTCCTCGTTGCGTTTCTTTTTGTGTTTCTTTTCGGGCGGTTCTCCGGCGTCGGTGCCCTCCTGGGACGATGTGTCGCCAGCTCGGTGTTTGTGCTTCTTGTGCTTGTGTTTGCGCTTCATCGGCGCCTGGCTGGTGAACCGGTACTGCTCGGGCAGCTGCGGCAGAGAACGGGGAGGGCGTGTCACCGGGGAACGGTGGCCACTGCGGCCGGAAAGGACTGCGGGCAGTGACTGTCAAGTGTCAGCACAGCACGCTCGACAGAGCAGCTGCTGTGGCCGCGGTGCTCCTCAGACTGGAAAATGGACGGCCGCGCCTGGGCGCACCAGCTGTCCGCTCGATGTGTGCCACCTCTGCCCCGCACATTATGTGACCCTCCAGTTCCCGGTTACTGAGATGAACCCGATACTGAACGAGTGAGCGGGCATCTGTGTCTGATTCTGGTCGATGTAAAGAACTGTACCTACTCTAGCCCTTATGATTTTGTTTGTTTATTTAGGCTTTGGGATGCGCCGACTGCTATGCTAGCCACTTGCGATTTTGTATACGCATTTTATATTTACGCGCGTGAATATGGGTCGGGGGCCACTCATAGGACTGATGTAAGTGGAACGATCACAAGGCCATACCTTGTCCAGCCCCGTTTCGTCAATGAGCATAATAATATGTAGTATATAATCAGTAAAACGTCTTTTGGGCGAAGAACGAGCGAGCGAGATAGTGAGCCCTGCACGTGCGGAAGGGCGAGAGGGTACTTACAACGGGCTTGTGCAAAGCACCCTTCTAACCAGTCACTAGCGGTGTGCCAAATTTGAACGCAATCGACCCAGCCGTTCCTGAGATCTGGAAGCGGCATTCCGCACGTGCACACGTGCAAACGGGGTCCAAACTGACTTTTGCACGGCACCCTACCAACCGGTCACCAACCGTGTACCAAATTTGAGCGCAATCGGCCCAGCCGTTCTCGAGATCTGGAAGCGCCCCCTGCACGAGCGCACGTGCAGTAGCACCTTAACCCCAACACATGGGAAGGCATCGCCTGATGGGAGCCTACCTGTATGCATAGGCGGCGGAACGGGGAGGGCACCGGGGCACCGTGTCCCCTTTGATTTTGGCATTTTAACATTAGCCCTATGGGCGTTGCATGGAAAGAATGGGACCAAAAGTCGGCAGTGCCCCCCCCCCCCCCATTAATTGAAGGTGTTTCGCCGCTACTGCCTGTATGCCAAGTTTCAGCGAAATCGCCCCAGTAATTACCGAGTTATTGAAATGGGAACATAGTTGGCACCTCTTCTTTTTACATTTTGCACGTGCAGTGGGAGTCACTCACATAGATCAAGAGTATCCGACCTTTGGTAGAAGAGATGCAGCTATCCTACAAAAATTACCGCAAGACAACCGCCCAAGCGGCTGCTGAGATATGAGCCTCTCAAAATCACTACTTTTGCAAAACAGCTTGAACACCCTTGACTTTTCACGTGGCACGTGCCACGACGGTCACTGAGATGCATCAAAAGTAGTCAATTACGGGGTAGAAGGGATGGGGCTACCCAGCAAAAAAGACCGCAGGCCAATCGGTCCAGCGGTTGCTGAGATATAAGCCTCTCTAAAGCGCTACAGGCCGGGCCGGGCCGGTCCGCCCATACCCTGGCCCATACTGAGATTTTTCCGTTATATATTGAAAAGACTTCGCTTCGCTCGCTGCACTCGCTCGTAATCAACTAATGGAAACGAAGGAAAGAAAGAATGAATATAGCCAGCAATGGACATTAAAAAGCATTCTAATAACTAAGGTATAAGTCATACGTAATTTTCTTAGGTGGAACTTGGTAAAACATGAGCCTCGAACATTTCAAAGAAGTGGTAAGATAAAAATGTAAATAAAGCAAAAATGTTCCAGAAAAAGTGCCATGAAAATATATTCCTGCCCGGGGCCGGGATGATTCAATAAATGTCACCGGGGTTTTTAGCGAAAACTCCGAGGGCCGTTAGGCCCGAGGTGCTTTTCGCTAAAAAAGCGAGGTGACATTTATTGAATTCCCGGCCTTAGGGCTGGAAGGTGTTTCCCATACCTGCCAAAAAACCTCACAACTATAATTGATATTGACGTCAGCAGCCGTGTGGTTTAACCCTCGCCGGACCTATTGGTTTTCTACATACGCGCCGGCCGAGGGGGGGGGGGGCGGGTACGACCCCCCCCCCTCGCCGTTTCGCCCCTGGTGGAGCTAGCGCGTCGCGGAAAAAACGAGCGTGTGCGCCGTTACGAGACGCAGAGATTGGTACCCGATTTTAAGGTCCTAGGTCAACCGGTGACCTCTGAGGTCAGGTCAAGTGCCCCAGGGTACGGTTCAGTTTTTGGTGAATAACTTCGCAAAAAACGGCCGCAGAGCCGCGATTTTGGCAGCATCGTGTTCGCCTCGCTCAGGCGCGTCGAATGATATACTTTTTGTTCGGGTCAGGTCAACTTGGGGTGTTGACCTCAGGTCAAGGTCAGGTCAGCACCCCCAGGTCACGAAGTTGGTCGAAAGAGGTCATGTCGCATATCATTCGATTCGGCAGGTCTTCCTGAGTCCATTGGTGGCTTTCTCGACTCGCTAGCTCAATTTGATCGGGAGTTATTGACGAAAAACTAATATGACCTTGATGACGTCATAAATGACGTCACGGAAGGTCAACATTGCAAAAGTGACGCATCTAACCTTGCAAGGAGTGCATCAAATCACGATTCTGTGTGCTTGAGATAGTTGGAGATCGTTCCCGGCGCCAGAATAGCAGTTTTCATTTTTCCCCATTGACTTATAATGGTGAGGTCACGAAAATGACCTGACCTCATATGACCTTTAGGAAAAATCCGAGATATACAAGTTGTGAGACTCATAATGGATACTAGATCCTGCAAGTTTCATTTCCCTGTGACATCTCCTCTGGCAGTGAGGGCGTTGCGAAGTTGCGACATCTGAAGACCGTGCAGAGGTTCACTTATGACGTCATAGCTCAGTGACCTGACCTGACCCAAAAATGCGGTTGGTGTCAAAAGATGCGGCTTGGATCAAAGGTCAGGTATGCCAAGTTTCAGCTCTCTATCGCCAGCGTGTTCGGAGCTATCGCGAAAAAGCCCTATGGGGGGGGGGCGGCACCCGCCCCCCCCCCTCGGCCGGCGAGGGTTAACGCGTTTAACCACACCCCTTGAACCACACGGCTGGCAATATTAAAGCACTGCATTAAACTTTGAAAAGTGTGGTACAGTGCGCGTGCCATTAAAATGCCTGGATGTCTCGATTTAATCATGCAATGTAGCAGGTATGGGAAATATACGTTTCATACTACGCATTTCCGTTGAACATGTAAACAAAGGACAATTTCTGCACATTATGGGTGCTTTGGAGCGCAATAAGGCACTAATGTTATCGGAAACCACCAGCGCCATTGATGGTAAGCGATCAAGCGATACGGTCTTTCAATTGCTGCTCTTGGTTGACGGCGGCAGCAGCTTCCGCCGTTTAGCGCAATCGGCATCGATCAGAAAAGTGACCTAAGGTCAACGACAAGCTGTACATACAGCTACCCTACAATTTACAAAGACCAGAGGGCATTGAACACCCGAGGGCGGATCGCTGTGCTATTTATGCTGTAAATTTAGAATCGCAGCCGACCCGGCAGCTGCGCTTCTCCGTCCCTTTGAAAACACACAAATGAGAATGACTCCCTGGTTACCAAGCATTCTCAGCGCACAGCTTCAGTTTAACAGCCAGTAGGATACGCATAACTCTTGACCAACCAGCCGAACTTGAGAAAACGTCCTCTCCATACTAGTCCTTACGAATCCTGGCATCATTCGCAGACACCCTCCCCCACACGGGACGATGCTCGTGGATGACCGATCGGCTCTCTCACACCAGTGCCGGGACAGTGGGAGGGTAACTGGGGACCTGTCCTTGAGGCCCTGGCACAAGGTGTGCCATCGTCGACCCATCTGGGTCACTGGGCGGCCCGCGCGCCGGTCGAGCCGTGGGCAGGGGCCGATTAGCGCGGCGGCAGAGCCGTGGGCGGGTGGCGGACGGTGCGGTCCGCTAACCAGAGCCGACAGGAGCGCCGAGCGCCGGGCCGGGATGGCCACTCGGCCGGTCAACAGCGGGGCGCCCACTCAGCCTGTCGGCGCCCATTAGCGGCGCCCGACAGAGGAGCAGCCGGCGCCCGGCGACTGTGAGCGCAGGACGCACCCCTCTCCGCCCCTCCCCGGCCGAGCAGTGCGCACTGCGCAGCAGCCGAGAGACCTGACACGGCAGCTCAGCGACAACCGATGGCTCACATCTGATCCCAGATCGGCCAGCCATTCCCGTAAGAGCTTTGTGTCATATTTATAGAATTCGATTAGGTGGCATTGAAGGCCCCGGTTCGTCTAAATTCGCAGATGAAGCCATATGTCATTTAGCCATTCCGCGGTTTGACATTTAATTTACGCAAGCCGGAATCTATACACCATATAGTTCACGCCCGCCGGCCCAGTAACTGTCAGCGCGAGGTGCTCTCGGCAATATACTGTCGATGGGGCCTACGGCGGTGAGAAAACCACGGCGCCCGGCGGCCGGACGGGGTCACAGCGACCGGCCCAGCCGCCCTGATACCGAAAATAACAAACCAGTGCAGCTCGTCTGCCGTATGAGCGACACTGGCCAATTTGCATGTAACGAGCGCAGTCGGCTCTATGAGAAATGATCCAATTAACTGTCCAATGTGACGCCAGGCCCGTCTCACTCCGAACTCGGCACAACAGACCGCCCGCCGTCGGCCGGCCGAATTACGGTGACACATGGACCGCTGACTGCCGACTGATACACCCCATCACTGCCACTGATGTACGTACCGGCGTGACGCGACTAATACACCCGCTGACGTCATCCGACGTTATCCGCTGACGTCACTTGATGACCCGTTCAACGTCACCTGATGACCCAACCAACGTCTACCGAGGCTTCCTCCAGACTGAGGCATCCGACCCACTCACATCCAGGCATCCTCCTAGCAATCGTGGGAGGACACCGTCTCGTCTAGCGCCGACATGATGGTGACTCATTAAGTACCTTAGTATGTACTACACTTAGTAAGTAGGTGACACTTGCCGATTCTCTAATCTAACCTTGATATCTGCCGAATCCCTAATCTAGCCCTGACACCCGCCTACTCACTAATCTAACCCTAATACTGCTACGGAGACGCGTCGATCTAACCGTAGTAATACGTGGACGACTCAAGAAGCTTATAGTGACATTACAACGTCACCTCACCATTCTACGCCCGAACAACCTGACGACTCATCTATCTAACCGCAAACCTTGCGAGCTCACAAATCTTATCGTGAACACAGCGAGCTCACCAATCAAACCATGAACACTATGCCGGCACACTACTTCAACCGTGGAAGGTGCGCGAGTCGTGAGTCGTGACACGGCACGGCGAGTCGGTCATCTTACCGGTCCGGCGTGCAGGCGGAACCCGGTGAGCTGCAGACTGGTGAGCGGGAGCAGCTCCTTCCCCACCACGGGCGGCTTCTCGATCAGACTGCGCAGCGAGCTGACGACACACGAACAGACATTTGAGCGTTAGAGGAACACTGTATCATACTGATCGGTCATCAACGGAGAGTCACGGACACGCCAGCCAGCAGCCGCAGATTTCGGGTCACTGTGCTATAAGAGACATGTTCCATGCCAACACATTGACGTCGCCTCAGGTCTGAAAACCACGGCGGGCGGGCTGCCACAGACTCAAATCGCCGATGACACCACCGCCGAGCGAGGGTCGCGCAAAGATTCGGCGGATGATGAAATGTCAGTGGAGTGTCAGATGAAAGGCTTGCACAAATGAATGCAGTAAATGGTCAGCTTAGTTCGGAGCTTGGTAATTAAGTATGGTACAAGGGTGCTTAAAGGGCCTTGGAGCACAAAAAAAACATCTGTATTTTATGATCAATGTCAAATTCTTAAAAGCTACACGTAGCTTCTTGAATGATGGGCAGTAAATAAAAATTCATTTGAATGAAATAACTAACTAGATCAAGAAGACTTTTATCTTGTGGCTGTTGTGCCGAAGTTTTGTTTTCTCGTACGGCAGTCATGCTGATTGCATGACATATGGTTACAGACCACTGAGTATATGCTGGTGACACTCGTCAAATATGATAATAAAGGATAAAAAAGAAGTCTTTTATTCACACAATCCCTTCGTGAAAAAATTCACGCTTTAAATTCACACGGGCCATCATCTTGCGCATTTGACGAACTCCCTACAATAGCCTCAAGCGGAGTATCGAAAGTGACTGTGTGGAAAGCGTCTTACGTCAACTACTAGCCCACCCAGCGGCACAATAACTGTCCACATAATTTATCGATCAAACTCTCTGTACATCAGTGCAGTAAAGCCGCGTAACTGGTCTTTGTTCACTGAGGCTCGGTTCCAATCTCACCAAACAGCGACGACACCGACGGGCTGGGGGGAGGAGGGGGGGGGGGCTGTCCCCCTGCCCGAGCAATAACCGGCCGTCGGGGTAACTTAGAGGCCAACTTGGGCGGCCGACGGCGCGTGCGGTGCGTGCTCGATGTCAACACAGCGGGCACGGGGCGGCGTTTGACACCACGACCCGGCGCGCCGGATGGGACTCGGAAATGGATGGGTGCTGCCCCAGGCACGTCCACAGCTGCCCTACCGGCGCATAATGTTGGGAAATGTTGGCACCACACCTTTCTTAGGAAAATACCAATGCATGGCACTCTGAACTTCTGAAATTTTGGAGCTGACATTCACCTAGCCTGGCCAGATTGAATCTCGATAGATTATTTGATGCGTAGACAATGACATGATTCTTTTTCCACGGGTAAACACGCAACTTTCAGCTGTCGAAAACCAGTAAATGACCACGAATGAAATTATTTTCTTCATTAGTGTGAAAAGTAAGGGAAGAGCGATAAAACCAAATAAACACGGGCGCCACTTTCCAACATTTCAAAAGTGATGTGTAAAACATTTAAAGATTCAGTCATATTTAGCGATAGTTACCAGCTGATCAATGAGGGCAAAATGTCGGCAAAAACTTGTTAGAGGCCGCATAAGATCAGTCAAACACCGTCATCTATCCGAACAAATGCCTCTAGCACGTTAATCAGTCCGCATTCTTATATATAAAAGGAAAGCAGTCATTTCTTCCATCAGACTGGGACACCTTTCATTAGGCAATGGATTCATTCCATTCCATCACCTACTCCTCAGTCTGCGGCGGAGACTAGGCAATATCCTATTCCAACTTTTCAGCCACACTGACACCAATAAACTGATTCACCGGTCAAGAGTCACTCCGTGAGAGCAGCCGCGCCCTCTAGTCCCCGGTCCTGCAGTCCGCGGCATCTGCGACAGCTGGCCGACCGGCGGCGCCACCCACCTGTTATCCAGCGAGCCCGGCGTGTCGATGACGCCGGGCAGGTTCGTCAGAAACGACGACAGCGAGTCCTTCATCTTCTTGCCCGTGAACTTGTTGTACGAGTGCTCCAGGTTATGGTGGTTCATCAGGTTGGTCGCTCCCGTCTCGCGGTTCTCATTCTCCACTGAAATGAAATATCCAAACATATTTTATTTAGGCATTAATGTGGGTATCAATTCATATGCGCGTTCTGCATGAAATGAGCAGATACAGTTTGCCATTCATAGGATTAGATGACCTAATTTGTTCACATATACAGAATTAATGAACGTTATATAAAAGCACACACAAAATATGTACCCATCCAGGACATAGCCGAGGTGACGCTACATACCGACTGGCTCCTTCATCAGGTAGAAGGGTCCCGTGTGCACGATGGAGGCGCCCGTCTTGCCCAGCTGGATGGTGGTGCGCAGCGTGCCGGTCGAGTCCTGGCGCGGCACGGCCGGCGAGCGCACGCTGCGCGGCGAGCCCAGCGAGCCGGGCGACGGCGCCGAGTCGACGCGCCGGAACGGCTCGCCGGCCATCATCGACTCGAAGTCGGGCGCCAGCGCCGGCGAGCCGAACTCGAGGCCCGACTCGTCGCCGCCGTCTGCGCCGCGCAGGCCCTGGTTCAGGTCGTAGAACGCCAGCGTGCCGGCCGAGGGGGTGGCGGGCGGGCGCTCAGATGGCCAGACGCCCCCGGCGCTCCACCGATCGGCGCGCCGCCGCCAGTTGACGACGTCCGGACACACTGTTTGATGGCACCACTGGTCGGCAGGTGGTCTGCCCGCTGGCTACTGCTGTGGCTGGTAGAGCTGTGTCATCAGATACTGCAGAGGAGGAAAGAGCATATTTAGATTCAAACATCCAAAATAGGCAAAATTAGCAATGACTGGGCGCAGACATATACAATATTGCGTGGATATATTGCATTGAGATGTTTAGAACAACTTGGGCCAGTAGTGCAAAGAACCACTAATAAATGGAACCATTTTTGCAATTTTTAATGACAATGCATTTACATTATGTACAAACTATAAATGCATGAGAATGGTGTACCATCATGTAATAATGGCCACTCAGTCCTCACATCTTGGTTGTTGACAATCAGCTCATTGATACCCCAGTCACATAAGCAACACACACACGATTTGATTAAATAACTGATTTAAAAATGAATGAATAGTACCTACCTAGACAACTAACAAGGCCAGTAACACACCTTTCAGACCACTCAAGGCGACAACCAAGTAAGCACTGACCAATTATGAAAACATCACCTTAAAGTTAGCTTTACTTATCACTGTTTGAATTTCTAGGTATTCAATGATCATATTGGCCATCTCATGCCTCAGCAGTCAGCACTCAGCAGGCTCAGTCATGCCATATTCACCTACTTGTGCACTTACAGTGATACAACAGGTTTAAAAATGTGATTATAACCAGTCCTCCAAGTTGGTGTGTGTAGCAAACTTGAGTATAATCGGCCCAGCCATTAGCCCATGGCCATTGGCATTAGATAGAGTGCCGTAAGATGAGCAGGTTGACTGTTGGTGCTGTAAGGGCAGATGAACCTGAAGCCAGAACCTGAGCTATGTCCGGTTGCTGTTTTTTATCAGCATGCTGTCGGTTTTCACCATATAGAAAAGTTATTGCTGGTGCTTCTTGGCCTCTCATTGGTCAAATGAATTGACCATGTGAATGAGACCAATGAGAAGCCAAGATATTGCAGCATGCTCGCAGCCTGCTGAAAAACTGTGACCGTAAAATGCCCAGGTGATGCAGTCAGGATCTCTGTTCGCAGTTTTTTTAGCGGTAGGCTGAAAGTATGCTGCTATTTCTTGGCACCTAATCGGTCTAATTTGCGTGGTCTATGTATTACACCAATGAGAGGCCAAGAATAGCCAGTAATAGCTTCCTTATATGGGTAAAAACGACAGGATGCTGATAAAAAACAGTGACCGAATAGCTGGGTAGGGTTTAAAAAGCAAATTGGCAAATAGGTGTCTTTTTCCCTGGGATATGAAAATAACAACCAGTATAACGCCTTTTGCGGCGACTAACGGAGCGAGCGAGAGGGTGGGCCTTGCACGTGCGAAATTGCGAGGGGGTACCTCCAACTGACTTGTGCACGGCACCTTACTAATCGGTCTCTAGCGATGTGCCAAATTTGAGCACAATCGGCCCAGCCGTTCTCGAGATCTAGAAGCGGCACCCTGCACGTGCGCACGTGCAAAATGGGTCCCAACTGACTTGTGCACGGCACCCTACTAACTGCTCCGTAACCGTGTACCAAATTTGAGCGCAATCGGTCCAGCCGTTCTCGAGATCTGGAAACGACCCCTGCACGTGCGCACGTGCAGCAGCACCCCAACTCTGGCACATGGATATGCATTGCCTAGTGGGTGCCTACCTACATGCCAACTCTCAGCGCAATCGGCCCAGTAGTTACCGAGATATTGCAACAATTACAAAAGTGACACCTCTTCGTTTTGCACGTGGCACGTGCATAAGGGGTCACCCACATGCATCGGGAATAGTGCAATACTTGGTAGAAGGAATGAAGCTACCCTACAAAAATTACCGCATGTAAATCGGTCAAGTGGTTGCTGAGATATAAGCCTCGCAAAAGCGTGACCACGGCCGGCCGGCCGGCCGGCCGGCCGGCCGGCCGGCCGGCCGCTCATACTCAGAAATTTCCGTTAATCTAAGGAAAGACTACGCTCGCTTCGCTCGCTCCGTAACAACAAAACAATTTGTTCGAATACACAAAAAATACAGTGGATTCATTGTCATATTCCTTGACCATTTTTTCTAAAAATGAGGGAATAGGTATTATATATCGATACAGGTCGAGGTCATGACACATACAGGTCATGACACATTGACATGCGTCAAAAGCCACAGTAACTCTTACCTTTTTCACCGATGCAATATAACTTAGGATGCTCGTAATAAAATTCAATTTTAAATAAACGGAAAACAGGGATAATAGATATGCTAATAACTATGCTCGGTGACGGTATACGTCGTATGCGTATGCGTATTGACGGTATGCATGGCGCATGCATGCGGCAATTGGACCGCACTAATGTTTGTCCCAATCAAGGATTTGAATAAAGAAGGTGAAAAAAGATAGGCAACCACTCCTCATCCATATGACGTAATGAGATCCGCTCATCTACATCTGCTTTTCGCAGGATCACTTTACTCATAGACTTTACTAATAATTTTTAGGATTTCAAACTTTCATGCGACATATTTACTTTGACAAGGGAAAACCCCACAATATTTACCCGGATCATGCTTGAATTGTCGTAAGTTTTCAAATCGATCTTTTGCCCGTCACCCCCCTTCGGGCGAACTGGTTGAGTCAGTGGACTCCTCCCCAAGGCCCTATATACCAGGTAGGGTCGTCCGGCGATTCTACCTTTTCGTGACGTCAGCTCGTGACGTCATTTGGAGTCAAGTCTCGAAGCCCCGTTCAATCCCCATGTAAATGAGCGATTTTCGAAGCACTGTAGAATGAAGTCTGCACAAGATATATCAAACCTAAGTATCTTATCTGAAAGAGCAGACAATTTTCTGCAAGTTATCTATTACGTGTTTTTCGCTAAATCTTTTGCTTTTTTCACAAAAGCGTAAAATGTCTCCCCATGTCTCCGCAGCCTCCCTGCCGCCGGCCGCCGCGCGGTCGCGGTAGTGTAGTGATTAGCGTGCCCGCGCAGTATTCCATAGGTCCCGAGTTCGAATCTATGCGGTGCGGAACTTTAATTGCAATTCCAAGCTGAATATACGCACATCCATAATAAATTATTATTCGTATAGCTAAACTGTCACCAAGCTATCCATATAAATTGACTTCACCCAAAATATCGGCAAGATTCTATTAAAATATAAATTCAAATATGGCGGCTTGGACTGCCGCGTGCGTTAGGCTCCGCCCATAGCTCCGCCCACATGCGTGACGTCATTCGTGTTAGTGGACACGCAGAGAGATAGGGGACGACATGGGCCTGCTCCTCCCCAGTCTCCACCCCTCCCACACAAAACGCACGGCTAAATCCAGGGATCCTTCCAGAGACAGACAGGAACCACAGATGTCAGACACGTGCATAAACCCATGACTCAGCGCCACCTAAAGACACATTCCGAGCACGAGAATGCAAAAGCTCAGCATATGCCGGACAATGGCCACTGGAAAGTCGCCAGCATCTCACAACAGTTAACTGCCGACAGAAACGCCAAGTAAGCTGAGAGCAATTACGTCTACGAATTGACTGTAGGGCGTCGATGTTAAGAAAATGGAGGGCACAACGATCGGCCGTATAGTTGAGCGATCGCCCCAGCCGGTTCAACGGATGGTCGGCAGGTCACCTTGACGGCGCCCGTCGCTTCGAACAATACCGCAGATAAACAGATGAGCACATATTATATTACAAATATTAACAATCAAAATCGGCCGGATCTGACAACCCGAGAGCGACCCCAGCCATAATGGGCACAGTCCGATTCCCAATGTCAAAAAGTCAGCACGGGTTGAATGAATCATTTGTTTCAACCTAAAATTCATTCAACCCGTGCTGTCGAATGATACGCGTGATAAAAAAGAACACATCGCAGCAAACCTGTTATTAAACTACAACACAGCCGCCATACAATTGACATGCTACCATTATTGTACTGAGTAGGAGACCGTCTGAGATGAGCTCGATCTGGTGCAGGTTGGGCGACTGGCTCGGGCCCATCACCTTATGCGGCGCTGGCCTAGCTACCCGTCGGACAACTAAGACCGTCAGACAGCGTCAGTCGGCTGTCGGACAGCGTCAGTCGGCTGTCGGACAGCGTCAGTCGGCTGTCGGACATCACAAGCTCGCTGTCAGACATGAGACAGGGGCCAGGGCTGGGCGGCGTCAAGACAGCGTCAGTCGACACGTCTAGTTTATGCAGCTCGACACGCGTGTCCATGGATAGTTTGGCGTCCTCCGTGTTCTCCGGCAAGGACATAGTGTCCTCATCACTGTCCACATCAGCGGAGTCTGGCTCCGACTTCACCCTGGCCACCGGATTGGCCTGCGGTCCAGCCCACTCCTCCGTCTCTGGCGTCGCCAGTTTCTGCTTCTTGGCCTCGGAGGCCCCCGGGGGCGGTCGGCCGGAGGTGTGACACCTCCGGCGGGGGCCGGGCCGTCGCCGGGGCTCCACCGAGCGCGGCACCTTGAGGCTCCGGTGCAGAGCCAGGTGGCGCTGCAGAGTGTCTGAGCCGCCGGCCAGCTGGAGCCGGCACACGGGGCAGGCGCGCAGCGCGGGCGGCGGCTGCGCGCGGTGCTCCGTGCACACGTGCCGCTCGGCCTCCGACCAGCTGTCCGTGCTGAACTCGGGGCACAGCGCGCAGCCCAGCAGGCGACACCGGTCCGGGTGCTTCGCAATCACGTGCTGACGGCAAGTGATGAAGAAACCGCGAAACTCGCACAGCTGACATCGAGACATAGGGCCCATCGAGCCACAATCGTGCAGGTTCAGATGCCCCGCCACTTCATCGGCATTGAGCAGTTCGAGCTCGCACGGCACGCACGTGTAAATGTCACGGACCGTAGACGAGCGACACTTGTCCGTATGCAAGATGCCGGTATCGGAGACGACGCTATCGCGTTCACAGTCATGACAGCGCAGCACTGCCGGCACCGAGAGCGGCTGCAGCTCGTGGACTTTCCATGCGTGGCGCTCACTCTGCGCCAACATGGCCGACACCTTGGGACACAGGCCGCACACCACCAGCGACTCGGGCTTGCACACGGCCGTGTCCGGGAACAGCAGGTTGGTCTCCGCGTGCAGACTCGCCATGTGCTCGTGCAGCCTCAGCCAGCTGGTGAAGCCGCTGGCGCTGCACAGGTAGCAGCGCACCAGACGCACACACCGCTTCCGGTCCAGCCACTGCGAAGCGTCTGCGGTGTGCGAGGCCGAGGGGGAGGGCGAACGACCGGACTGGCGGACCGGAATGATCGAGAAGTCACTGCCGCCGTCGGGCGCCACCTGGTGCGGGCCACTGCCGCCGCTGTCCCCATCCGATCGATCCTGCGAACACAGCAGACAGCACCGGTCAGACGGTACGCGACGAAACGCCAGGCACTGGGCCCAGTTCATAGAGAGTCCCTTTGCTGCTAAGGGATACTTATTGGAAAGGGGGACCCGACAGAATGATGGGTTCATATAGCCACCCTTACATACCGGCGCCAATGTTACCAAAAGTGTCCCTTTGAAAAGTGGCACTTTGGAAAAGTGGCACTTGCCAACTGGTTTTTCTATATGAACTGAGCCTTGCAGCCAGAGAGACAGCCGCCGCAGCTGCAGCACTCCACAGCCCAGAGCGGGCAGAGGAACACAATCGCAGAGGGCAGCGCCGTACCTTTACATCTAGTCTTCCCGGCCTGGCAAGCAGCACCACACAGTTACGCTTTACGGGCTAGTCTTTTCTGGCCAGCGGGGCAGTACTGAATCTGGGCGGGAAGCGCGGCAGCACCCTATCTGTGCGCGGTAGCCCTCGCTCTACCAGGCAGTCAGGCACAGCACCGTACCTTTACGGGCCGTCCCTCGTCAGCCAGCGGGGTAATGGAGAGGCCGGCCGGCAGACTGAACCCTTTCACGTCTTCCTGCGCCGCCGGCTGCGGGCTGACGCGCCCGTTCCGCTCCTCTCCCGGCCGGCCGGGGCCCGACGGCGTCGCTGGCGGCGACTCTGGCGATTCTTGTCCCAGCAACGGTATGTTTAGTTTCCTGTATCAGGACCGGCAGAAACCACAGCATTACACATACGCAGCGCACACACGTGAGACGGTACGACCGCAGCACTGCACTGATCAAGTGGCCAGCAAATCGGCAGTTAGTAAACTTGAAAATCAGCTGCTGCAGTTCTAACTCCCAAACTGTTTGTGATAAATTTGTACGTCATGATACAATATGCGAATGACTTGATACGCATGTACATTGTCACTGTACAATAACGACTCTTTAACACACGCAGTGGAAGGGATGGGGAGGGGGCGGATTTCGCCCCACCCCTCCTTTTTTTGTAAATATTTCACGCCGTAATCATTCTATTAACGTTAAATTTTTAGTATCTGACTAAAATTGAATTGCGCATCTTGCCGTGAAAGCAATTAGTATATCGGTCTTTCTTAGTAGGTAACAGGGGTGTAAAGTCAAAAATTTCGCTGGAGCGGCGGCCGGCGCCGGCCGATTCTCGCTGCCGGCACCGGACGGTTCCGTCTTTGCGTTGCACTGCTTACCGCTGCTAATGATCGATTCGCATCAAGATCTCTGTGAAGATTTAGAAATGTACAGGCAATCTTATGGTGAAATAAATACGGGAATCAGCCGGTAACATTTTGAGTTACGAGTGTGTAAGCATAACATTGTGACTGCAACGTTTCCAGCGTCGGCTGTTCCCCACCTCAACCGGAAGACATCTTACTCTTAGCAGAGTTCTATTGCCATTATTACGGCTGAATTAACTAGGCGGTAACTTTTGAGGTATTGGCGTGTAAACACAAAATAGACCCTCACCTGGCAAATTCAGCCCTGTTTGACCTCATTTGACCTTGAAGATATTGAGCAAGTATCATGAAATTAGTTTCCCATCGTCCCCACCCACTCTCCAAATTTCGTCTTTTTGGCTTCCATAAGAGGCTGAGATCTTCGGGGGGGAGAGAGGGGAGGGCAACATTCACTCCCCCCCTCCACTGGGCGTAGTTCTCGGAACTCTTCAACTGCGCGTGTTAACAGTTTGTAGCTTTAAAGATAGGATTAACGAATCGACAAATGAACATTGAACAAGTAATAATGGACAAATTAGGTACAACAGCTGGACGTGTATGCATGATTGCGGGCCGAGGATCTAGCTAGCAGCGCACCTCCCAGACCCCCGGACGCTGCTGTGGCCGCCTCCACTCACTCAGTGAAGACAAAGTGGCTGATGAGGCCGGACAGCGTCTCGCGCGCACTGCTGGAGCGCATCGCCAAGTCGGCCGCCTTCCAGCCGGCCAGCAGCGGCCCGGCCAGCATGGTCTCGAGCGCGGCGGCGAGCTGTCGGTCGGCCGACAGGCCGCCCGGCTGCCTCGGCTCCCGGCACGCGCGCACCGCGCGCCGCGCTGCGTCCAGAGCCGGCGATCTGTCCGGCAACTTCACGCGACGGACCGCCTTCCCGGGGGCCTTGTCCGCGGCCGACGAGTTCGCAGGAACCACACGATCCGCAGGAGACCGGACTGACGACGGGCCCGCGAGATGGGCCGCCTTCAGGACAGACCTGTCCGGCAGCGGGACAGACACAGGGTCAGAACTCTGACATACGAACGTGACAGCAGCAATGGCGAACAGAGGCGGGACGTGGGGCCCGGAGCCGACCGAGCGGAGAAACGCTAATACAGTCAGAGAGAAACGCCCATATTATGCACACAATAAACCAGAGTATCGCATCTCTCAGAAGCACAGGATCTTTTTTATGAAAGGAGTTAGAATTAACAGTTACACATAATCATAGCCCAGCTGTCAGCTGGTATGAAATGACCACCCAATTTATATTTCAAAATGTCGTGTACAGGGTGCGCCATAAAGATTTACCCATCACAAACATGTTCGCCAAAACTTTATTTTTAGACATAGAGGTCCGAAAATTGCGCATGCGCGAGGCAAACACGTGACTTTTATGTAAAACAAATTATTTTTTAGGTGAATGACACAGTTTATGCACCATGACCCGGGCAGGGTTCGGGTCCGCGCAAAATATTTTGCAACGTGTGACGGCACACTTGGAATGACGTCAGCCACTGGCTCCGCCCACTCTCCGCCGGGCCGCCAGAGCCGAGGGCCGCGGCGGCCGCGGCAGCCATTAGTCGACGCGTGACGAACCGTGGCGCGGATGGACTGGTGGTTTTCGTTCAAAAACTGAATAAAATGCGTTCAAATGTGGTTAATAGCAATATGCCACTGAAAAAAGTGATAATGATACCCAAAAAGCAGCATTCAAACCGCTTACAATAAGAAATATAGGACGGTAAACTTTAATTCGCGCCACTTTCGCCTCCTGCAGCTCCTATTTTCTTGTTGCGCAAAACTGAAAGATTTTGCGCGTGCCGACGTCACACATGTGACGTCATACGCCGAAGGGCGGAGCCTGGCACCCAAGAGACCCCTACTGCGCATGCGTGGTGCAAAATTTTGCAGTAGGATGCGCTGCCCGAACAGGGCTCGACAAGCAGACGTGACAAAATCGTTGCACTAAAAAATGCCGGCTTCACTGACCGGGCCGTTGCAAAAGAGGTCGGTGCGTGCCGTAAAACCATTTACAATGTAATGAAACGGTACAATGAGAATGGCACAACATCTGACAGACCAATTCCAGGCAGAAAACGATCTGTACTAACTTCAAGTATCACCGAGGCAGTAAAGAATAGAATAGCCAGAAATCCAAGGAGGAGTTTGAGGGAGATGTCAAAAGAGATGCATATCTCAAAAACGTCTTTGAGGAGACTCGTGAAAGGGAGGCTAAGAATGAAGGCCTACAAGATGTCAAAGCGGCACACGATTTCAGAAAGTTCCAAGAAAAAGCGACTGAGCAGGGCAACAACAATGTTGGAAGAGATGAAGTCCGCCGGTCAAAAGGCCTTTATCTGATCGGATGAGAAGATTTTCAACGTAGAGTCAGTATCCAACAACGAAAACGACCGGGTATACGCCAAGAGTACCGAAGACATACCTGCAACAAAAAAGTATCATTTTCGAAGACAGAAACCAGAGAGCATGATGGTTTGGGCTGCTGTTGGCTCTGACGGCTCCAAATCTCCTCTGGTCTTCGTGGAACCTGGAGTCAAAGTCAACAGCGCCATCTACGTGCAGATGCTGGAGAGGGAAGTGCTCCCTTGGCTGAAGGAGAGGTACGGCGACCAGTATGTCTTCACTCAAGACGGTGCGCCGGCCCACACAGCGGCCAACACCCAGAGCTGGTGCCGGCAGAACATGAGCGCGTTCTGGTCCAAGGACTGTTGGCCTCCGTCCAGCCCAGACCTGAACCCCATGGACTTTTCCATCTGGTCTATCTTAGAGAGCCAGGCTTGCCACGTCCCCCACAGCAGCTTGGTCGACCTGCGACGCGACCTCCTCAGAGCGTGGAGGGGGATCAGCGAGGAGACCGTGCGGCGGACGTGCGCTGAAGTGCCCTCGCGTCTCAGACGTGTGATCAAGGCAAAAGGCGAACACATCTGAAATCGGCCAGACTAGCCTGTTCGGAGATAGTCTCGTGACTTGTGTGCAAAAAATGGCTTACCTATGTCAACTCGTTTGGAAATACAGTGCATTTTTCGATGGGTAAATCTTTATGGCGCACCCTGTAGATATATGTCAAACCACACTGGAAATCTTATAACGTTATTTGAGCGAAACCACGAGACAGAAAAAAACACGCAAAAGCCACGCCTACCGTAAATGTGCCGCATGGCGCATAATACCGTCTATGGGCAGCGCGCATGGCCACGAGGATCATAACAAGACTGATACAGTGCATTGGCTGCTCCCCGTGCCTAGGCCTACCCACCTGCTGTCCGAAGAGCTCGGTCTGTTGGCGTTTGACAGGCCGCCTGACGCGGGGACGGCCGTCCTCCGCAGCGGCTGTGGTTTGGAACTCTCCGGAGGCCGAGGCCGTAGGGGAGGAGGGTGCTGCCGAGCCGGTGGCGGCGGAAGAGGAGACGGTCTCAGGGGCTTCAGTTTTGTCTGTCGCTGCTGCTGTTGCTGCTGCTGCTGTTGCTGCTGTTGCTGTTGCTGCTGCTGCTGTTGCCGCTGCTGCTGTTGCCGCTCACGGGCCTGCATCGAGAGCAGCATGAGGTCGGCCTCGCTGCGCGGCTCGCCGCCGGAGCCGAGGCTGATTCCCGGCGGGGTGGGGATCCGCGGCGGCGGGGAGCCGGAGCCGGCGGCCGTCGACACCGTCAGTTCGCTGAGCGGCTTCAGGCGGATCACCGAGGGACCAGCGGCTGCCGCCTCGTCCGGCTCCTCCAGTTTCACGAGCGGCTGCAGCGGCAACTCGTACTCCTCGTCCGAGGGCTCTTCTTTGACGGCCGGTGCCGGATCGGGCGCCGAGTCGGCCGGACCGCCGTCGCCTGTCTCCGGACCACCGTCCGCCGTCTCCGGCGGAGACTCGCTGCCCGGCGGCTCGCCGACGGACTCTGAGCCGTTCTCGGCCAGATCGACCACCTCCGTCTTGACGCGCTCGGCCAGCTCGGTGCACGGTAGGCCGAACGCCACGTCCGTTACCTGCACGTCGTCGTCCTCGCTTTTCTGCGACTCGGACTGCACGCTGGTGATGGTCAGAGCCTGGATGGCAGTGTCCGGGCGGCGAACCTGGCGCTCGCAGTTGCTAGTCAGAACTAGCGGCTGATGAGGCAGCTGCGGACGAGGCGCCAGCGCCCGCCGCTGCTGCTGCGGCTGGGCGGCCGGCACGGGCCGGCTGCTGGAGTTCACCATGACCATCGGCACGCGGGGCGCCAGAGTGCTGACTTGCGTCGCGGCCGGCTGGCTGGGCGGCATCAGCAGCAGCTGGCCGCCGCTGGCCGGCACCAGCTGGACGGCCGAGCCGCCGCCACCGCCCGCCCTGCTGGTGGCCACCAGCTGGAGCACACTTCCAGGACCGCTGCCAACGCTGGCACCGCCGCCAGCCGACACCACGTGGAACGAGGCGGGCGCCGGCGCCAGGGCCGGCTGTGCCGCCTGCAAGATCCGGAACTGCTGCTGCACCGGCGCCGGCATCAGCTGCCTAATGACGGCCGGAGCAGCCGGCACCGCAGTGCACGTCACCGGCCTCAGCTGGACGGGCCGCACCGCAGGCCGCGGCGGCAGCGGCGCCGCCGGAGCGATCGCCTTGTACCGCACCGGCGAGAGGGCGGCCAGCGGAGCCGTGGGCGCCAGCGGTGCGTCCTTGCGCCGTGAGTAGGTACGCACATTGGTGCTGCCGTCCTCTCGCACCAGTTCTGTGGGGATCGGCATCAGCCGCTTCAGGCGCGCCGGCAATTCCCGGTCCGGGACAGGAAACTCGTCGTCCAGTTTCGAGAAGTGACGCGGACACACAATGACCCGCAGGGCCGAGCTGGCTGTCATATGGAAATTGACGCGACCAAACAGGGCTGTCCACCAGCGCACGCGGTCCTGCACCCGCGAGATGGGCGGGAATCGGACCACCTCAGACTGATCCACAATTTTGGAGCATTGAATAATGTCACACACAGACAAAGTCATTGTGCCAACTGCCAGATGTTCCTGAAAAAGTGAAAATACTGTCAGAGGAAGAGAAGGATCACATCCTATTATTTGGTTAGTCAGTGGAAGCTTGTTTTCCACTATGGTCACCAGTCAAATCAACTACAAAAAGACTAAATCTGACCACTATTACTAACCTATGCAAATATGAAAATGAAAGATATTTTCTTAGTATATAGGTAAATGCAAGAAAATTATATCCAGCTAGTCTAAGTAACTGTGAAATACAAATGTGTATGAAAATAGCTGTTGTTTAACATGAAGACCAGTTAGACACAGCAAAGGGAAGGCTCAAGCTGCCTGGTGGATTGCATGGGTCATTGCTTGCAGGAACAAGAATGGCCTGCAAAGTGGAAACACAAAACAACGGTACAAAAACTGAACTGCTGAAAAGGTCAGAAGAAAATATGGCATAACTTTCATTGGCAATTTCAATATGGGTTGGTTTCTTTCACTGCTAAAAATCTGAAACTCAGTCACACTCATGACACTGAGGTGGGAGGATGTCAGTTGGATGAACACATTTTCAAGGTACCACTGGCACCAACCATGAATTTATTTTATGCTCAAATGATCACTGAGTAAATAGTAATGTTAACTTGATGTTTTTATTGCCTAATCAATCATATCTGAGCATATTTGTCACAGATAACAAACACCCTCCTGCATTAAAACTCTCTGATATTCTTCCATTTGTCATTCAAATTGAGCGAGACAATGGCTAGGATAGATGAAAATCGCTGCAATTGCTTGTACACAAACAGTGCTTCTAGAATCATTCTATGCTTGGAAATAGCAAAGTATCATTAACAAATCATCATAAGACATTAACACTATGCAGAATGCAGATGCCTGCAAAAAGGGTCCAGCAAAACCTTAAAAGTTCAAGCCATTTTATGGCATTGCTGCCCCTGAGCTCTGAAAGGGAAGAAAGAGACAAGCATTAAGCCCAGGCTCCATTACACTATTTTTCCATGCCATTTGGCAATATTACGATGTCACATTGCAAAAAGTTCATAATTTTAAAGCTTTTTATTGATATTGCGTAAATGACATTGTGTGAACAATATTGCGTGATGTGCTTGCACAATATCACTCATGAAATATCGCAAAGAAGTTCAGAATTCTGAACTTTTGGAGAAGCATCATCACAAAATTGCACAGGAAAATTGCATAGTGGAGCAGAGCCTGGGCTTGGGACCGTATCGAAGGCTTTACTGAAATCAAGGAAAGACAGCAAAAGAGACATCTCAATCTTGATCTAGCTTGAGCTGCTTGCCCTGAGGCCTGATCCAATGTGTCGTTTTTCAAGAAATTTCAAAAGATAAGTGAGACATGGGGCACTTCCATATATCAACGCTCTCTATTAAGGCTGGACAGACATAGTCCACAGTCTTTATAGAGAACTCTAGTCTCTACAAACAGTACAACAGTCTCTAGTAACAGTACATGCCGTACATGCGGTGGATGCAGTTCTCTAGGTTCTCTATATACCGTGGTGTTTTTTTTTTGGGTAAGGCCCTTTCGGTCGACAAGACCATTGCAGAGCCGGAAGGATGATAGGAATTAGGGGGAGACATTGGTCTGGGCAGGCACCCTAGTGAGTCGCCGGGGCTGAGCCCGTCCAGAGGACAGGCCACCCAAGGCCATATATAGGCCACCGAGGCCACCCAGCCCCAAGGCACTCACTGCACCCGGCTACGGGGTGCGCTCCCTCAGGAGCAGCGGTGCCGCTTCAAGGGAGCAACCCGCATGAGATAAAGTTGCCTGTCCAGCCCGGAGGGGGGTTGCGGCGTGGAGGAGAAGGATTTCAGTATCCTGAGGATAGAAGCATGGAAAGGTGATACTCTGTATTCTGTATTCTGTATTTGCATTAACCGACTACAGGCCTTGCAGCCCATTTACAGTGGCAGTCAATTTAAACTAGGTAACACAACACAACACATGCACACAGCGATGACAACACATTACATGTACGTTCCCTGAGAACGAGCAAACTCACGGATGTCCGATAAAACGGAGCACGATGATGCCAACATGTCAGCGGTGGCTGTATGTTGCAAGAAGCGATTACATAGCACAGGGATACGGACAGTGAACCCTGACTTCACAGTGTTCACGCGACCGAACGGTACATGGAACAGCCCTGTCTGTCGAGAGCGTCTGTTGGGGACTGCTAGTCCGAAGATTGCCATCAGGTAAGGGCAGTCAATCCTATTGCGATACACCTGATACCTGATACCTGATATTTGGGGATCATTGAAGGCACTAGGATTGCCCGGTGGATCCGTCGTAAAGAGCTCGGGTAGCGTCAACAGTCTTCACTATTGTGGAACGACGAAGGCATAGTTCGTCCAGTGCTTGTCCAGCCGGTTCTTGAAAACATTGGTCGATGGCGAGCAGACGATTTCCTCTGGTAGAGCGTTCCAGTCCGACACAACCCGGGTGGCGAAGTGGTTGCGCCGGACGCGGCTGACCGCTGGCTTCTTGGCGACCTTCAGTCGGTGGCCGCGGGTGCGTGTACTTGGGGCGGGCGAGAAGAAGTCGTCCTTGTCCAGGCCGGAGCGTCCGTGCATGATGTTGAACATCGTGATCATATCTCCGCGTCGACGGCGGTACTGGAGGGAGGGAAGTTTAAGACTCTTCAGTCGTTCTTCGTAAGGCAGATGCCGAAGTCCAGGGACAAGGCGCGTAGCCCGTCGCTGAACCCGCTCCACCAGCCTCACGTCGGTCGTGTTGAACGGGCCCCATACTTGATTGCAGTACTCTAGGTGCGGGCGAACCATTGTCTTATACAGCAGAGGAAGTGTCTTGGAATCGATGTGGACGAAGCTGTGCTTGATCAGGCCGAGGGTTCTGTATTGACTAGAAATGAAAGATCGGTCTGTACAAAGCGGGACTTAATCGAGCACAAACCAAAGCGGTTCAGGATACACACGTAACCGTATACCGTGGTGGATGCGGTCAGCGGTGTATTATATATACCCAAGGCCATATATAGTGTATATACCTACCGTGCGGCGAGACGGAGAACTCCGTGCGGTGTATCAGGGGGTATATCGGTGTATATCGAAATTTTCAAAAAGTTTTATAAGGCATCAAGGACACAGCAAAGCAACTGACTGATTTTTAGGCGCGAGATCGCGAGGAGCATAAATGACGTCACAGGCTCCGCACCTATATCAATATGTGTAAATAAACGGAAACCGGGTCGGTATGTGATTCAATTCACAGTTCACATGCGATAATTTTGGTTCAAAAGAACGCCATAAATCACAAATTACTTCAGCCCGGTTATTTAGGAGAGGTCGAGGGTTGAGTCCCCAAACTTCGTCGAAGGGTATATTTAGGGCCTTGGTCGAAGGCAGGGGCGCGGGAACTCCTTTCCGACTGGGGGGGCACACCATAATAGAGATCAACCTAGGGTACCCCCAAATCTAGTTTTCTCACCGGTTTTATGCCACTTATTTTTCACCCCTCGGCTTTTTCAACAAAAAAGAAAACATTTGCAAAAAAAGTGTGGTATTTCGTCTCAAAGCTGTGGGGGCACCGCCCCCACGGCCCCAGAGTTGGGGGGGCAAGCTGCCCCCACTGCCCCCCCCCGGCTCCCGCGCCTATGGCCGAAGGTCTAATTCAGCACATTTCAACTTTTTTTTACAAATTGGCGCATAACACGAGTCACGAAAACGGAGAGAGCTGCAGCCTAATATACGGCCTTGCTGCAGGCTGCAGCAAGATTAGTTTACTACTCGGCTGCAGTGCCGCGGTGAAAGCACTTCCGTTTTTTTTTTTAATTTAGATATTTGCATGAAACGGCATGGACGTAGGGCCAGAAGTAAAACCCGAGTATAAAGACAACCAAGGGTCTATATACTAGCAGGGCGCAGATCGAACAAACGCCCAGGGGCGGATCCAGGAAAACTCCAAGGGGAGGGTCATGAATCGAAGTGGTGCCCCTACCTATACCCAAAATTAAAAACTCAACGGATTTCGTCCACTTCATTTTGGTGGTGCCCCCATTTTCAGTTTTTTTTCTTTTTATTTTTTATTTTTAGTCAGTATCTTAACTCTTAGCCACAACCACATTTACCAATTGTAAGCAAGTACATATGAATGTGCTATGTGTATATATGTTGTGGACGCTGAGTAGTGAGTACTTACCAGGAACGTTATCAGGTAGGGGAAAGTGGGGTAAGACGGGCGGGGTAGGAAAGACGGGCACCGGCCCTCTAGCCCAAACCGTTGGCGCTAGCAACCTCTTGTTGTGGTTGGTAATCGGCCGTGTGGTTCTTTGCTGTGAGGTGAAGGCAGAGGTACGCATCTTAAATAGTTTTTGAAAAATTGTGGAAAAGCTAAAAACGTGCCTTGCACTCTAAGCAGAACTATCGTGTTTCGTAGTGTTTTCTGACCTCGCTGTTTCATATTTTGTTTTGGAAATTTGATGAGAGTTTCGTCTTAGGGTGTCATCCAAATGTGTATGCTGGCGAATGAATCCTTTAATTTGGTGCCCGGAGGCGGTGTGATATCCTTATTGGCAGCCGAATGGGGTAAGACGGGCAACAATGATGAAAGGAATGCAAACCATCTGATATTGTTATTTTAAGCTAACTTACGCTGTTCTACATCATTTGCAACGCATTTCCATCGAAATTATTTAAATAGACAGCTTTGAATTTGTTTAATTTTTTCATTACATCGATCAATACCATTACGCCTATAAGTAGCCGTGCGATGCTACGAACCTTACAATATTGACTGTAAGATCAAAAGCCAGATGTGTAAGATGTATTAGCATAATTATTCGGCAGTAAATATGTAAAGAAGTTCAAACTAACGTTGTGCCCGTCTTGCCCCAACATCAGTGCCCGTCTTACCCTCCCCGGTGGGGTAAGACGGGTTTTTGCAGGGTCTTGCTAAAAACACTCTCAATTGAAAAGTATTGGATTTAGACCTTAGGTGTCAAAGGGGCACTGAAAGAAAAATGCCTGAAGATGGTTGTGCTAAATTGGTGAAGCAATCGAAGAAAAGACTTCAGAGGTACAGACCCGCAAAACTAACATGCCCGTCATACCCCACTTTCCCCTAAGCGAATCGTTGTCAGTCCGACGAACTTGACCCTGGCGTCTAAAGGGTCTGTCCTTTACACTTCAGGCTTGTCAGGGGCACCAAAGTCCTTCCAGGGACACCACAAACCTGTCAGGGGCACCTACGGCCTTGTAGGGGCGCCACAGGCCCGCCAGGGGCACCACAGGCCTGCCAGGAAGCAGGGGCACCACAGGTCTAGCAAGTATACACGACAGGCCTGTCAGGGGCACAACAGGCCTGTTGGGCCCATGAGCACCCCTAGGGGCAGGGACACCACAGACCTGCCAGGGGCACCAGAGGCCTGCCAGGAGCACCACCGACCTTGCAGGGGTAACTTGGGCCTGTCAGGGGCACCACGGGCCTGTCGAGAGGCACTTCAGGCTTTTCAGGGGCACCATAGTCCTCTCCGGGCGCAGGGATAGCAGGGGCACCAGAGGCCTGCCAGGGGCACTACAGGCCTAGCAAGGGCACCACTGGTCTATCAGGGGCACCACGAGCCTGTCATAGCCAGGCATCTCAGGCTTGTCAAGGCCCAGGGGCACCACAGGTCTGTGAGGGGCACCAGCGACCTAGCAGGGGCACCAGTCAACACAGGTCTGCCAGGGGCGCCACAGACCTGCCAGGGGCACCACAGACCTGCCAGGGGCACCAGAGGTCTGCCAGGGGCACCACCGGCCTCGCAGGGGCACCTTGGGCCTGTCAGGGGCACCACGGGCATGCCGAGGGGCACTTCAGACTTTTCAGTGGCACCAGTCCTCTCCGGGCGCAGGGGTACCAGCGGCCTAGCAAGGGCACCAGAGGCCTGCCAGGGGCACCACAGGCCTAACAAGGGCACCACGGGCCTGTCAGGGGCACCTCAGGCTTGTCAGGGCCCAGGGACACCACAGTCCTTCCAAGGGCACCGCAAGCCTGTCAGGGGCACCACGTGCCTGCCGGGGACACTTCAGGCTTGTCAGGGGCGTTACAGTCCTGTCAGGGCCCAGGGGCACCAGGCCCGTGGTGTCCCTGCTAGGCCTGTGGTGCCCCTGGCGGTCCTGTGGTGCCCCTGTCAGGACTGTGATACCCCTGATAGGCCGGTGGTGCCCCTGGCAGGTCTTTGGGCCCCCGGGCCTCAAGGGGGGGGGGCCATGACCCATGTGACCCCCCCCCCTTGGATCCGCCACTGCAAACGCCGCAGAAAGTGGAAGCATGTACAGTCGTGTACAGGTTGATGGTCCCCTACTCTTTATCCACCGGGTTCCTATTGCTCAGCATTGGCAGCAGCCGCCTGGTACCGGTAGGCTGTGCCGCATGACCCGAGAGTGAAGCGGCACAGTCTACCCACGCCGTTTGACATCGGCTCGGGTCGCCGGGTGGAGCGCTTTGTAGACCAGCTGTCGCGTCAGACCAGCGCGGGGGAGGGGCTCGTCTCGGTGGTTGGCGTGGGCTGGCGAGTGGTGTGGGGCGTGTTGGTGGACCATGGAGGCTGGGGGTGTGTGTGTGATCACTTGCTGCATTGCACATTTTGCGTCGCTTAACAATTGCATTCCTGTTTTTGCTAAGCACAATGCACGGAAGACCCAGCGAATATAATTTACTTGTGCATTGTGCAAAACGTGATTTGGCACGGTATCGAGGCAACCATAGGTCTTGTGCCACATATATGCATTTTAGGCAATACGCTTATGAAAATGGTAGATTGATCGGATTGATCCTGGATGTCAATTCGTATGCTAAATGTCGACATGTATTAAATGAACGAATGAATGAATCAATCAATCAATCGACAATCGACATGTAAATATAAAACCGTATAAATGGCTCGCAACCACTAAAATCAAACCAGGTCCTAACTCGGAAAAGTAGCCGGAGCCCCGATGAGGCTCGAACGGGACTCCACGTTGAAAGTTTTACCAAAGATCCATCATCATTCCACCAAGCTAGAGCGACCGGCACCCGAAACCACAAAAACATTCATTGACTTTGCTGCCGACCTCCCGGCCCCGCCGCCCGTCCGGCCAGACTTTGCCCCGGCCGTGGCCACCATCCGGTGTAGCTCAGCGTAGGAGTGCTAGAGTGTCAAACCGACCGGTTGTGAGAGGCCCGGTTCAAAACGCTTCGCGTGCTGGATGTTTATTTCTGTGTCCGAGGCTATGCGATTAGTCCACTTTTCAGAAAGATTATTTGGTGACAGGTCTGTTTTCTTTCTTTGCTGCAATTCATGAGAAGACCGTATGGACCCTTACCTGTCCTTCCGCACCCCACTTGGGAGATGGGTGTTTGAACCCCCTGGGTTTTGTGAATATCTCTAAAGCGAATTTTTGGAGGGTGGATTACGATCGGTTCTATGCGACAAGTGACCACACACACCCAGCCCCAGGTCCGCTCACTCCCTCCCCACATCACCCCCGCCCCACACCACACTCCAGCCCGCCTCATCCACCGAGCTGAGCCATGACGAGCCTCAGCGCCCCGGGGCGCGACCTGTCAGCGAACCGGCGGGGACGCGGGCCGGTTAGACAGGTTAGACAGGCCTGACCCTTACCCCCCCCCCCCTCCCCCCAGCCGGTGTAACGCAGCGTCCGGTCAAATCGCTCTACCAGGCGACCCGAGCCGGTGTCATACAGTGTGGGTAGGCTGTGCCGCTTCACTCTCGGGTCATGCGGCACAGCCTACCGGTACCAGGCGGCTGCTGCCAATGCTGAGCCATAAGCTCAGGCTACACTATCAGCGTTTTTTCGGTTTCTGCGTGATTTCGGTTTCCGCGTTTTTACGGTTTCTGCGTTTTTTCGTTCCGGGCGGCCGCCGCGTGGGCGGTGTTGTTTATAGCAAAGTGATGTATAAGTGATCAAATTAATTAGTTTTTCATGTTAGATATTATCGCGTTTTAACAAAATTATGATTAAATAATTGTTTTAAAGATTTTACAATTAACATGAATATATTTTCGATCATAATCATTTGTCAGCTTAATTGCAATTATCATATTTGAAGAAGAATGATGAGTTTTGAAACACATGTTGTCTTCTTTAATCATGAATTACACCATTTTCATTATTTACATTTGAAACTGTTCCATCGTCACAATATTATTAGCAACAATCACTTCTAATCATTCATCACTAAAACGAAATCCCGCAGAAACCGAAAAAAAGTTCACAGCTCTGAACTTTTTTTCGGTTCCGACTCGTCGGTTTTTGCGGGTTTTCGTTCCACGGGACGCCAGACTGGCAGTGTAGCTGGCGCAATGCATTCGCTATGAGGCGAACTTGACGACGCGAACCGAAATCCCGCAGAAACCGAAAAAACGTCGGAATTCATGCTAGTGTAGCTTAGACCCGAGATAAAAAATAACCTATAGAATATAGATGGTCTTGATAGTGACTAGCACCGCTGGCCTAGTCCTACGTTCCCACCTCCGGCTAAATATCGCCATTAGGTACAGTCGTGTACAGGTTGAAAGAGTAGGGGACCATCAACCTGTACACGACTGTACCTAATGGCGATATTTAGCCGGAGGTGGGAACGTAGGACTAGGCCAGCGGTGCTAGTCACTATCAAGACCATCTATATTCTATAGGTTATTTTTTATCTCGGGTCTAGACGTCTTTGTGGAATTTGTGGTGATAGATACGGAGTACCTACTAGTGTAATGTCAGCGACGCCTGGGTATTGATACCCTTGCCTGGGTAGGACTCAGGTGCAGCCGCCGTCATGGGACGGGGCCGGCCGCTACCCCGGGCCGGCCACGTCACATGCTTTCGCCTCGGACCGCTCGTATAGCGCTCGCCGTCTATCGGGGCGCTTCGTGGCTGGCAGCGTCCGAGGTAGGTGACTGCTCCTGTTATTTGGCTTGGGGGTAGCATAAGCATTCCCCCACAATGGGTAATACTTGTCCAAATTTTAGTTGCGCGTCTATTCTTTAAAGGGACCCTCCCACCTTAACATTAGATTTGAGTTGAGATAGCCAAAATGGGGTCCCTGGCTCACAATTACCGGTTTCGGCACTCACAGCATTAAGAAATGCCTTAAATTGGAAATATTGAATTTCAAAATTGCAGCATTTTGATTCAGAGGGGCTAATGCATAGGAATACCCCTCTGAATGTGTGACGTCAGCGCAGTTATCTAACTATTTTTAAATGTTTGACTAAATTGTTTTGTAGCACGCGGTGGTATATGCTGCTTTGCGCGCAACATCTGCCGCGAACGCCGCACTTCCAAAATGAAGTCGCTAGGAACAGCGGAGATCCAAAAAAAGTAAACAAAAGTAAAAGTCTAATATCTTGAAAACCGGTGAATATTTTTCGGTGAAATTTGGTACATATTCGTTTTTGCTCTTTCTGAATCGAGCGACATCACTTTCATGCTAATTCATTAACTTTTTTGAAGGTGGGAGGGTCCCTTTAACATATCGCAGTCTGTTTTTATGTTTTGGCCCTGTGTTATTCTGAATAATAACATCTCCTAATGTGCGTGAAGTTGGCGTCGGATTCGGATTCGTATTCAGCGTCGAGTACCGAATCACTTGAAAACGTCATATCTGGTCAATTCGGGGACGGGGAGCACGAATATGACATTAATTTTGCCCTAGCAGGTATCCCTTATCCCTTAATCGTCCCTTAAACGACGGGGCGCGCCAAAAGTGCCTCAGGGGCTCTTCCGATCACGAAAATAATGGTCCCAGGCGATTCCCCGGGTCGATATCTAGCCGAACCACCACTAACTTCACACGTGCCTCATATCCCTTATCCCTTAATCGTCCCTTAAATGACGGGGCGCGCCAAAAGTGCCTCAGGGGTTCTTCCGATCGCGAAAATAATGGTCCCAGGCAATTCCCCGGGTCGATATCTAGCCGCACCACCACTAACTTCACACGTGCCTCACATCCCTCATCCCTTAATCGTCCCTTAAACGACGGGGCGCGCCAAAAGTGCCTCAGGGGTTCTTCTGATCGCGAAAATAATGGTCCCAGGCGATTCCCCGGGTCGATATCTAGCCGCACCACCACTAACTTCACACGTGCCTCATATCCCTCATCCCTTAATCGTCCCTTAAATGACGGGGCGCGCCAAAAGTGCCTCAGGGGTTCTTCCGATCGCGAAAAGAATGGTCCCAGGCGATTCCCCGGGTCGATATCTAGCCGCACCACCACTAACTTCACACGTGCCTCATATCCCTTATCCCTTAATCGTCCCTTAAATGACGGGGCGCGCCAAAAGTGCCTCAGGGGTTCTTCTGATCGCGAAAATAATGGTCCCAGGCGATTCCCCGGGTCGATATCTAGCCGCACCACCACTAACTTCACACGTGCCTCATATCCCTTATCCCTTAATCGTCCCTTAAATGACGGGGCGCGCCAAAAGTGCCTCAGGGGTTCTTCCGATCGCGAAAATAATGGTCCCAGGCAATTCCCCGGGTCGATATCTAGCCGCACCACCACTAACTTCACACGTGCCTCACATCCCTCATCCCTTAATCGTCCCTTAAACGACGGGGCGCGCCAAAAGTGCCTCAGGGGTTCTTCTGATCGCGAAAATAATGGTCCCAGGCGATTCCCCGGGTCGATATCTAGCCGCACCACCACTAACTTCACACGTGCCTCATATCCCTCATCCCTTAATCGTCCCTTAAATGACGGGGCGCGCCAAAAGTGCCTCAGGGGTTCTTCCGATCGCGAAAAGAATGGTCCCAGGCGATTCCCCGGGTCGATATCTAGCCGCACCACCACTAACTTCACACGTGCCTCATATCCCTTATCCCTTAATCGTCCCTTAAATGACGGGGCGTGCCAAAAGTGCCTCAGGGGTTCTTCTGATCGCGAAAATAATGGTCCCAGGCGATTCCCCGGGTCGATATCTAGCCGCACCACCACTAACTTCACACGTGCCTCATATCCCTTATCCCTTAATCGTCCCTTAAATGACGGGGCGCGCCAAAAGTGCCTCAGGGGTTCTTCCGATCGCGAAAAGAATGGTCCCAGGCGATTCCCCGGGTCGATATCTAGCCGCACCACCACTAACTTCACACGTGCCTCATATCCCTTATCCCTTAATCGTCCCTTAAAAGACGGGGCGCGCCAAAAGTGCCTCAGGGGTTCTTCCGATCACGAAAAGAATGGTCCCAGGCGATTCCCCGGGTCGATATCTAGCCGCACCACCACTAACTTCACACGTGCCTCATATCCCTTATCCCTTAATCGTCCCTTAAATGACGGGGCGCGCCAAAAGTGCCTCAGGGGTTCTTCTGATCGCGAAAATAATGGTCCCAGGCAATTCCCCGGGTCGATATCTAGCCGCACCACCACTAACTTCACACGTGCCTCATATCCCTTATCCCTTAATCGTCCCTTAAATGACGGGGCGCGCCAAAAGTGCCTCAGGGGTTCTTCCGATCGCGAAAAGAATGGTCCCAGGCGATTCCCCGGGTCGATATCTAGCCGCACCACCACTAACTTCACACGTGCCTCATATCCCTTATCCCTTAATCGTCCCTTAAATGACGGGGCGCGCCAAAAGTGCCTCAGGGGTTCTTCCGATCACGAAAATCATGGTCCCAGGCGATTCCCCGGGTCGATATCTAGCCGCACCACCACTAACTTCACACGTGACTCACATCCCTCATCCCTTAATCGTCCCTTAAATGACGGGGCGCGCCAAAAGTGCCTCAGGGGTTCTTCCGATCGCGAAAATAATGGTCCCAGGCAATTCCCCGGGTCGATATCTAGCCGCACCACCACTAACTTCACACGTGCCTCACATCCCTCATCCCTTAATCGTCCCTTAAACGACGGGGCGCGCCAAAAGTGCCTCAGGGGTTCTTCTGATCGCGAAAATAATGGTCCCAGGCGATTCCCCGGGTCGATATCTAGCCGCACCACCACTAACTTCACACATGCCTCATATCCCTCATCCCTTAATCGTCCCTTAAATGACGGGGCGCGCCAAAAGTGCCTCAGGGGTTCTTCCGATCGCGAAAAGAATGGTCCCAGGCGATTCCCCGGGTCGATATCTAGCCGCACCACCACTAACTTCACACGTGCCTCATATCCCTTATCCCTTAATCGTCCCTTAAATGACGGGGCGCGCCAAAAGTGCCTCAGGGGTTCTTCCGATCGCGAAAAGAATGGTCCCAGGCGATTCCCCGGGTCGATATCTAGCCGCACCACCACTAACTTCACACGTGCCTCATATCCCTTATCCCTTAATCGTCCCTTAAATGACGGGGCGCGCCAAAAGTGCCTCAGGGGTTCTTCCGATCGCGAAAAGAATGGTCCCAGGCAATTCCCCGGGTCGATATCTAGCCGCACCACCACTAACTTCACACGTGCCTCACATCCCTCATCCCTTAATCGTCCCTTAAACGACGGGGCGCGCCAAAAGTGCCTCAGGGGTTCTTCTGATCGCGAAAATAATGGTCCCAGGCGATTTCCCGGGTCGATATCTAGCCGCACCACCACTAACTTCACACGTGCCTCATATCCCTCATCCCTTAATCGTCCCTTAAATGACGGGGCGCGCCAAAAGTGCCTCAGGGGTTCTTCCGATCGCGAAAAGAATGGTCCCAGGCGATTCCCCGGGTCGATATCTAGCCGCACCACCACTAACTTCACACGTGCCTCATATCCCTTATCCCTTAATCGTCCCTTAAATGACGGGGCGCGCCAAAAGTGCCTCAGGGGTTCTTCTGATCGCGAAAATAATGGTCCCAGGCGATTCCCCGGGTCGATATCTAGCCGCACCACCACTAACTTCACACGTGCCTCATATCCCTTATCCCTTAATCGTCCCTT